>NC_049234.1:29295780-29942175 GCF_011100685.1 Canis lupus familiaris | reverse complement strand
CAGTCAGTGTCCGCTGAAAGAGAGCACTGCTGGGAATTCTTAATTCCCTGGCCTCTGGTTTCTGGACAGAACTCTGAGTCCCCAGCCTGACCCCACAAAACATATGTTTGGAAAAAGCTAGTGGTCTGTGCTGTCAGATGAAAAGACACAGAACAGATGGAATCGAGTGGGGAAAATGAGCACCTTGGGTTCTCTGCCTTTCCAACTCCTGCCATGATGCTGTAATGCTCTGGTCTGATTCCCATGATATTTCTGAACAAATGACTTATTTCTTAAGCTTCTTTTTACCCGACTCTCCCCTGAGCAAGATGAGGATGGAAACTGATATTTTTCAGTCTTTGGTGGGGTGAGGAGATGGGAAGACGGACAGGAGGAGAGATGGGCAGGGAGGTTCTGAAGGGGAAGACTTCTGTTTCGAAGCCCCCTCAAAACCCAGAGCTGGCCTTGGGTCTCCCGCAGGGGCCACTGTCCTCAGCGGGCACTCGCTTCTCTCCCATCCCTGCGAGTTAGTGAAAAGCCTATATGGAACATTCTTCTCTATATAGAAACCCAGTGAGGCTCTTTCATCCTACAACCCTGATGTTTTCCCTAAAATAAATCAAGATGTGAAAATAAAATGAAAAGCGTAACCCTGACCCTGAGTGAATTCAGATCAAGGATCAGTCGCAGGATGCTCAAGGTAGACATCAGCAGGAAAGATTCCATTCAGTCTGCTAATAATTAACTCCAAATAAATCTGCCCCAAAGCCAAGGAATGCCTTGGAGATTAGTAGGCACATGTACAAGATCCAAGGGCCAGATTCTGCCAAGGGGTCCCAGCCCCGGCCCCTCAAGCTGGAGATGGCTCTGGAACCAGAAGCCAAACCACTGACTGGTTTGGTCTGTTAGTTTATTAGTTTTATTTTATTTTTTTCAATGTATTAGTTAATTGCTTATTAGTTAATTGAAGAGGGGAAAACCAGTCAAACAAAGCGTCTGGACATCTTCCCATCCAATCACTCCCGGGATACAGAAGACCCTCCAGGCAGCATGGAAAATGGAGGAGGGTGAAGTTTAGAGTCATGAGCTCTGGGCTTGCAACTTGACTCCAGCTGTGTGGCTTGACTTGAGTAGCTTCAACTTTCTATGCCTTCATCTCAAGATGGAGGAAATAATGCCAATTCCAACGGGCACCAGGAGTATTGAATTATACGCCCATGTAGAAGCCCCAGCATGAGCAGGGATACAGCACACGTGTGGACACTCTGCAGCCCCATGAGCAACACCAAGTTTCCTCTCCTTCCCTCCTTAAGGCAGCGTGTTGTGTTGGGTGATGTGAAGAATGCAGAGATCAAAGTTATGGATCTCTAAGATTCCTCCAAACCACACATTCCATGACTCTCATTTCCAGGTGCCCCAGCAGGGCCAGTATCTGTCCAATAATCAACTCTGAAAACTAAACAGGAAGCCACTAGTAGGAGAGATTGGAGATAACGAACCTTGGCGCAGTCTCTCCATTGAACACCTACTCAGAGGGGGTTTTCAATCTTTTTGTATCTGGGACATGTCTATGAATTTGCTTCTGGGACACAGGGTGAGGATGTCCAGTTTCCATGCAGCTGCCTCCTGTTCCCCAGGTGAATCCACACTCATGTACACCCGGAAGGTAGGAACCAAGAAGGCCAGAGTAAGTCTCACTCATTGTTTTACCCATGGGGATACTGAGGAAAGGGAAGACTTTTCCAAAGATAAACCTTCAGTAGATGGCAGAGTTGGGAAGACACTAATATCTTTTCATTTGAGTACAAGGGCTTCTCCATCACACCATGCATGTAGACCATTCATTCATTCATTCATTCACCAGTTTCAGACTGAGCTCCTAAAATGTGCTGGGATGTAATCAGCATATACATGTGAAGTGCCACCCTGGTGCAACAACTGCCTCAACTCTGAAATCCCAACTCCATGTATGTTGTCAAATATACACCAGTGTCCTCTTTTCTCACCCCAAGATGGCCATGAGTCTCCTTTGTCCTGATTAAGTGACAAGTTTCAAAAAAACAAGGGAACTTGGCAGAGGGCACATCTGTTGGTTTCCCCTGCCCAGCAACAGCACCTTAACTATACTTTGGGAACCCTCCTCTCCCCCAACACATCCAGTCTTTCTGGGACCATCACTCAAGCCTCCCTACCCTCCCTCTGGCAGTGGGAGGACTCATAGCCCAAGCTGAGCCAAACTCTCTCCCTTGAATTTAAACCTTTACTATAGCCACCAAAACCCAATGATGGAGAAGTGTCCATCCATTCCTGCTGAATACATCCAAGAGACCTAGCAAGTCATCTTTCTTTTGAGTCTATTAGCAGACTTTTAAAAAATTTATTTCCTGCTTAAGTAGAACAGACTCAGTTTCTGTCCCTTGTACCCAATGAATCCCAGCTAATCTACTTCCCAGCCCAAGGATGTCATCCTAATGGTTGGGAAATGGTCAACTAAGGACACCCACACAGCTGTTTGGGACAGGTCACTCACCAGGCTTCTGGTACCATCCGAAGGGATAGGTTCGGACCTCAGTGTCAGGGGAGCCACAGTCCAGAATGCGCCAGGCTCCCATGTTTTCTTCAGAGCATGTCTGAAGTCCCAAGCTGTTCAGAGTTAGGCATGTCACCTCTCCTCCTGGAGCAAACAGTAACCAGGACCAGGAAAAATGAAGACAGTCTACTGTATGTGAATGAGAAAAATTCGGCAAACTTATTCTCCAGTAGATATTTGGGGTACTCTACTTCATTCCAGGTGTGATCCTAGTCACTGATGGAAAAACCGGGTACTGCAATGAGCTCCTGGTCTAAGAGGACAGGGATGGAGACAGCTAATCCTTATGGGGCACCCGTCACATGCCCAGGTGTGCTTGGGCTCTGTCTGCATCCTATCACTTGATTCTCATGAAATGACAGGAGAGGGGTAGCATTTGTATTCCTATTTGCAGATAAGGGATGCCAAGGCTCTATGATGCAGTGGCTTTTTTAGGATCACACCCCTAGGAAGCGACTGAATCAACTTTTCAATTCAGGTCATATGGATAGATCCAAAGCTCATCCCACCAAACTGCCTGAGCTGGGTCTGGAGAGATAATACAAGAGTATGGAGGGAGGTGATTCTAGCCTGGCAGTAGTGCTGTGTAAAGGTGCCCATGCAGTGAGCCAGAAGCCATGTCCAGGTATCCCAATTATGAACCACCTCCCCTGTCCCCGCCCCTACTTCCCATCTGGGAACAAAGATGACCTCCCCACCCAGCATGAGACCAGAGGTGTGAGCATGCTCTCCAGGCTGCCAGGAGCTGTGTGCAGGCAGCCAGAGTTATTATCACGACTACCTGTTAACTGGGAAACATTGAGAAAACCAAAGCCAGTGCAGCATGGGTCCGCATCACACAGCCATTCACATTCGAAGAAGCTGGAGTAGGAAGAGAGAGGGAAGAGGGTTTGTGTGGGTGGCCCAGGACCTACCACATTACAGTCATTCCTACATCTAGGGGCTCTCTTCTTCATGACTTCTAAAAGTAGGGATGCTTTGGCTAATACACATAAGTGAACTCCTAGCTTTGAGGTTCCTTCTGAAAACAGAATTCTACTCTTTTCTCCTTCATTCGTTGGCTCATTCATTCATCAAGCATTTATTCTGTGTCTGTTATGTACCCGTCTCTAAGCCATGCTCACCCAGTGTCCTGAATAAGCCAATCCGTTCGGATTGGGAGAGAGTCCAGCTTAGGGCTATGGGACTAGGAAGCGATGGTAGGAAAGGTGAAAAGGCATCTTCAGAAATGGGGGATTCTATGGGCTTATGGATTTACTGACCCAACTAGGTGTCCTATTGGAAATGACCTGCATTTGTCTCCCAACACAGCTTCCCTCCATGTCTGCTCTGCAATGTAGGATGATCACACTCCAAGAACAGGCTCCTATTTGCTAGGTCAGCACATCCAGGTCCCATCCCAGGACCTACTTTTCTTAATAATTCAGTGGCTGCTAGACCCCACCTTCAGCTTCTAGGACCTGTCCTAGAGAAACAGTGGCTCCAAGCCAATGCTACTTTTTTTTTTTTTTAAGATTTTACTTATTTATTCATGAGAGACACAGAGGGAGGCAGAGACACAGACAGAGGGAGAAGCAGGCTCTCTCTAGGGAGCCTGATGTGGGACTCAATCCCAGGACTCTAGGATCATGACCTGAGCCAAAGACAGATGCTTAACCACTGAGCCACCTACGTGCCCCCAACCCAGTGCTCCTGGGCTCAGTTCTAGTATTTCTCACCCTAATCACGTGTCCCAGTTGTGATCATCCATTCTTGACTCCTGAGAGGTGGCTTGACTCCTCAGCTCCTTTTCAAGGTAGGGACCCTGCCTTCTTCTTGCCATTCTCCTGCTCTGTCTTAAGAGCCCCCAAACCCAAGTCACATCCTTGTGGATAAAGCCTCCAGGTCATGGGGAGTTTTTCCAATGCTGACTGCATCTCTGCCCTGATGCCTGTGGACCGTTTGTCCCACAGCTCCCTCTCCAGAGTCCTGCCCCACCCAACTTGCCCACCCATCACTTTGTGCTTCTTCCATGGAAGCCCAATGCTGAGCTCCAGCCTGAATGAGGTGCTTTTCCATCGAACCACCCTTCTCTGAGTCCCCAGCACCAGGATCAAACTGATCCCTGGTTCTAACCATCCTTCTCTAACCCCTGTCCCATCATCACAGGAGACACCCTACCAGATCTCAAGACAGTCTGCCCTGTAGCATCCTTTAATTCCATTTTCCAAAAGCTGATCTTCAACACCAGCAACATGACATAGTTTCAAAAATCAACAACACTTCATAGACCAACAGATCATAGATCAATGATTCTCCAATTCTAAAGTAGAAAAGAATCACTGGGAGGAGAATCTTACTTGAAATTCAGTCTTGAGACCCACCCCAGGAAATGCTGACTCAGTAGGTCCAGGAAAGGACCCAGGAATGTGGTTTGTAAAAAGTCCTCTTGGGGGATGCCTGGGTGGTTCAGTGGTTGAGCATCTGCCTTCGGCTAAGTCCTGATCCCAGGGTCCTGGGATGGAGTCCCGTATTAGGCTCCCAGGAGGGAGCCTGCTTCTCCCTCTGCCTATGTCTCTGCCTCTCTCTCTGTATCTCTCACGAATAAATAAATAAAATTTATTTTTTTAAAAAAAGTCCTCTTGGTGATCCTGATGCATGAGATCCATAAACTAAGCTGATGGAAATGTCACCCTCAATTAAAACAACTAAATAATAGCTAACTAAATATATCACAACATACTTTTAAAATAGAAGTATAACATATTCAAAGTCCTTATCATCTTGTGATCCTGTTAAAAGTTCCACTGCTTCTCCAGATTCTGCATACAGCACAGTGAGACTTTGCTCATCCGGTTCACTACAATACTTGGTAATTTTTGTTAATTGACAAGACTTGGTCAGTGTTTCCCTTTTGTGTCAGCTGACTGGGCGTTCAGGGCTCGATTTTGTGTTGAACTTGGCCACAGTTTTTAGGTATGGTCACCTCCTCATTACCTTTTCACTCTTCACTTTGAGTTTTACAGGTTTTTCTGTGTGTGCTTTCAACTGATATTAAGTCACTGGTCTTTATGAACATAGAAAACTCTTAATAATAAATACTTGAAGTGACAGATGTAGCTTACCCATTGGAAATGGATTTTTCCGACATGGGCATTTTGTTTCTAATGGAAATCCCCATCAATTTTTGGAATGGCAGGGCGAGTATAAAAGTTCTTCACTTTATCTCTCAGTATAACTACACAGGGGGAGAAAGAAATTACATTATTTAGGAACAGATCTGTTGCATCCATGAAAATATGAGGGTGAGGGTATAGACACCAGGTCAAGAGCTTCCAATTAAAGATGGCGTATTCAACTCCCATGCTTATGCTCTGCTTTCATCCAGATCTCACAAAAATAACAGTAAGGAGATTATTGTAAAGGCTCACACCCACAGGCATAAAGAGAATAGAAGAGGGGATGGAGCAACAAAGTTGTGAAAGCCAGAAAGAAACACAGAGGAATACAAGTTCACTTTGTAGACCTAAGAAAACCCAGTCAGTGACTTTTCTGTGGGAAGAACAAGAAGAAATCCTATACACCTTCTGGAATTCCAAAAAGTTTAAGTGTTGGTATCACTGGGATGAAGGTGGGCTAAACCAGGATAGGCTGGAAATCTCTTTAAGAAGCAGTTAGGTCTCCAGATGGCTTCCTCTCTTTTGCACAGTAGACGAGTGTCCTCTCTCCCCACCATAGAAGAAGGTGGAAGGTTTATCCTCTGGAGAGGTCCAAAAAGAGAGTCTCTCTTGGGTGCATCAGGTGGAGTTCATGGTGGGAGTTTCACACTGAAACTAGGGGATTCCTTCAAGTTCATCCACATGGTGAAGGTTGAGACTCCCATCTTCCAACTTTATTTGGTATCCAAATGAATATCAGCCAGGCTCATAGCCCCAGGCCAGATATTACAAGATTCCTACATAGGGAAGGACCTAAAGATAATAACCAGAGGGATTTCCCAAAGGGTAGCCCAACTAGATTATCCTACAGGGAAACTTAAAAGTCAGTAAGCTCTCACCACATACTCTAAGCCTCCCAATCAGCTTCTGGGTCCCTCTCTTATATTTGAGTGTGAAACCAAGGGTTGCCAGATCTCTGAGAAAGACCTGCAGCACTGATAGAACAGTAAATGAAGCATGATAACATCTTGGAAGAAATGGAGACTGCATGGCGGAGGGGGGGGTGGGGACTCCAAAAAAAAGAAATGTCATTAATGTCCTCAGGGGAAAAAGCAACTTCTATCTTGTTAAAGCCACCGTTGGCATTTTCTGTGATATACAGCCAAATGGAATTTTAACTGATATGTGCATTAATGGTGGCTTTTTCTAAGGAGTGGGATTGCAGGACAGGATTGGTCTCTATAGTCAACATCCTGCATTTCTAAATTACTTCACATTACTGCAAGGAGCATGAGTAACTTCAATTTTAAAAGGGAGAATAAGTTAATTGGATACTTCTAAAACCACAGAGCTAGTAGACCACTGGAAATGCAGTTTGTGCAGATGCCCACCAAGCACTCACCTTTCTTCCGGAACAGGGTCTCTGGCCTGTGGGGCAGGATCAGTCTGCACCCCTTGGGACTGGACTCCATTACACTGTCACACACCCGGGCTTCTGGGTAGAGGGCGCAGGTGAAATACAAGGGTGCACTGTCTGTTATCTCCACCAGCTGACAGAAAGAGGGCTCCTGGACACAGCCTGCAGGCAAAGAAGCAATGGGTTTTAGCCCTTGGGAGGTCTGCAGGAAAGGAACCTCTACAGGTCCCTCTACACTTGGTAGGGATTCCTCCAGGGAGGACAGAGGCCCAGGACAGTTGAGACTACCCAGTCTGGAAGGCCCAAGAAAAACAATGAGGTTCTGCTAGCTGGGGAGGGGACTGCCCACCAAACAAGGAGTCCATGTGGCTCTGAATAAAAGCAGTCTAAGAAGGTGAAGAGTGCGGTGTAAACTCATAAATACAGGAGACGATAGGGCAGTATTCCATTGGATCTACGCAGACCATCTCAGAGGCAGTTGGGATCAGAGCCCACAGGACTATAAAAACTTTGAACTCTGTGAATGATCTCCCCTGCTCTCACTCCCATGTCAGAGTTTTCCACTGGAATATGGTAGCTCCCTCACAGGGAGGGGTCATAATTAATTCATCTCTTCTGTTTTCTCATCCCCAAGGTCAAACCAAGGCTTAGACATAACGCATGATAGACATAGCACATGCCTGTTGGGTAAAAGGATGGATGGATGGATGGATGATGGGTAGATGGATGATGGATGGATGATTGGTGGTGGATGGATGGATGGATGGATGATGGGTGGATGGATGGATGGGTGGATGATGGAGGGATGGCTGGATGAATGGATGGATGGATGGCTGGATGGGTGGATGGATAATGGATGGATGAATGAGTGGATAGATGGGTGGATAGATGAAATAAGGATGATGGATGAATAGAGGGATGGATGGATGGATGATGGGTGAGTGGATGATGAGTGGGTGGATGCATAGATAGATGGTGATAGGTTCTGGGAGTAGAGTAGAGATTATCTATACATGAGCTTCTTGAAGATATGGGTTATATCCTGTCTTTCTTCTATATCATTGATTGTACTAACACTGAAGTGACCCCTGAGTTATGCCATCGAGTTTCATCATATCTATTTCTTGAGAGTTAAACCAGGTTTGTGTTGCCTGACCAGTGGATCTAGAAGAGGAAGGATGAGGTCTAAGGATACTTACGAGACAGGCACCACAGGTTTGCCTGCTGAGGTGAAAACAGGTGTTTGAAAAGCCAGTGCTGCTGGCTGGGCAGGGATTGGCTTCCATTGACAATGACCTGGTCAAGGTCCACAGGGGAGAAAAGCTCTGTTGTCAAATCTAAAAAGAAGGAGAGAATCAATATCCTTCGCTTTAACTCTACAACAGGCCTCTCTCTGTCCCCACCCCTCTGTTTATGTGTGTCTCTCACTGTCTTTCTCTCTCACACACAAACACCACACACACACACACATACATGGTTTTTTTTAGGCTATGTGAAGCCAGAGGAGGTCTGGAGGCCATGGGCCTGGGAGTCTAGCCAGGCAGAAAGGATTCAGAAGTTTTCAGAAAGTCCTAAAAATTATAGAGTTGCAAAATCTTAGAATCTTAGTTTGGAAGAAACACTGGGAGCCATCTGGTTCAACTTTTCACCCAAGGCAGGAGTTTCCCCATAGTATTTCTGGTCGATGCCCCTGTACCCCTGCGTGATCTGTCTGGGTTGACCAGAGCACCCCACTCCACCATTCAGAAGTTGTGAAGTCAAATCTGTCACTTTGAACCACAGATGCTCCTATCTTTTGAAGCCACACAGAAATCCCGTCTCTTTCCCAAATGGCAGCCTTCATCTGTGAAGACAGCTTTCAGCTCTGCTCTGCCCCATCTGAAATCTCCAGCTTGACTGGTCTTTCTTTATATCTTCACATGCCATGACTGCTGGCTTAAGGCTCTTTCTGGTGCCCTGCTGCCCACAGGATGGAAGTCCAAGCTTTCTTCTTGGTCCAGGCTCTACCTATATTTTAAGCTTTATCTCCAGTCCTCAACTCACACTCCAGAAGCATTGCCATACTGCTTGCTGCCCCAGGACTGTTGTCCATGCTCTCCCCTCTTCCTCACCTATCTACTATCTAGTCCTCCTGAGCTTCAAGGCCAATGCTGTTCCCTCCTGCTCTGATGTTCTGTTGCTCTATAAAAAGGTTCTCCAGGGAGGAGGACCCCAATGTTCCAGGCCTGGGGGTGAGGAGCCTATTTATGCCCTTCATGAGAGCTCTGACTTTGCAGAGATGCTTACACTGGGAGCATGAAGCAATTCATGGAGTTGAGCTGGAGCCCGTTTACAATGTGTCTTAGCTCAGGGCTCTGGCATAAGGTGCATGACATGCCATATGGACTCCCATTTGCCTTGGGCTTGAGCATCCTCCCGGGAGCCCACTCTCCATGCTCCATGGAGCAGGTTCCTGAAGACTGACCTTTTTCAACCAACAAAATCCACCACAAGAGATAAAGGCTTTACTAACATCTGCCAAGGCCAAAAGGCTAGCCTTGCCAGAGACCCCAAAGACCATGTTGCTGTCTTTCCTGGGGCAGAAAACAGACAATCCCTTACCATGCTCTGAACTGGGGAGGCCATTCTCAGGGACATCGTGGAGCTCAGGCCAGGTAAACAGGGCATGGTGGTGGCTCTGGGCCCAGCCACAGAGGAGCAGATCAAAGGGGTCTTTCCTGCAGGGATGTTATCTCCCTAAGCCCAGGAATTTAATCAGCTCAGAAAGGGAAAACTGAGCCAAGCTGGGTCTATTCACCCTGATTCTTTCCAAGGTCTTGGGCAGGGGGAAGGGGAGGTTCAGCTCCCCTGGTGGGGGTGGGGTGGGGGGAGTGAGGGGACTCCACTTCTTGTGGGAGTCCTGTGATGGTTTTGTAGGTGTGGCCTGACACAGGGGATAATGATGGATTTTATAGACTATCTAGGATTGCTCCACCATCATTCACCTGTACCTTGCCACGAGGTAAGGTACAGGGGGTGGGCAACCCAAACAATAGTGCCCCAAGAATGCCATTGCCAGCAGGAGTGCCAGCAGAAGCCAGGCTCCTGATGGCAAGGGCAATTCAACTCAGCTCAGAGGACGGTCGCCAGGTGGGAATCTGAAGCCAGTACGCCCAGAGCTTTTCCTCTGTTTTCCTCTAAAGAAACTTGAAATCTCATTTTATATAAAACCTCCCAATTTAAAAATATTGGGTCAGTTAAAAAAAAAAAAAGAAGAAGAAGTCTGCTCTGCACATGAAACAAAATCCATCAGCCGGGGGCCACCAGGACTCAGCTCTGCAGCCCACACTGTGCCAAGGATTGGCTGTGTTCTAGAGGAACCTAGGCTTCAGAGGCACAGCGGCCCACAGCTTGAATCTGGAGCTGCTTAATTGGTCCTGAACAGCTCAATCAGGGGATACTGAGGCACATGAGGCCTCACATGTCTTACTGATAAAGTGGGAGCCATAACACCAGTCAGCAGAGTTGCCCTAACCTCTGGGACAAGATGCGTAGAAAACACCAAATGCAGAACCACCAGAAGGCTCAAGTAGGGAGCTCGCTCTCTTCTGGTCCCCTCCCTGGTGAGTGCTGAACTCACCCTTGTTCTAGCAGGAAAACCATAGCTGGCAGCAGATGAACTTGAACACCAGCCATGTGTTCGGGAGGTTCCCAAGGCAGAATGAATTTGCCAATTTGCTTGGGCATCAACCGGAAAGGTGAGGGCCTGGGTCATTGTGTAGAAGAAACCCAGCCATGTGCTTGTTTATGCGAGGCGCCCACTCACCCTCTCCCACACCCTGCTGGCAAAATTAAAGCTTCCACGGGAAGACCTCTGAAGGTGCTATGAGCATTGGACAGGAATATGTACCCTGACCCTAGTTTCCATGCCAGACCAGGACCTGCTGTCTGACAGGCAATACAGGAAAAAAGAGGACTGGGGACAGAACTTTACAGAAATCTGGTTGATGGGTATTAAGGAGGGCACTGGAGGTAATGAGCGCTGGCCACTGCGCAGCTGATGAATCACTGTGTTCTATCTCCAATACTAATAATACAGTATATATTAATTAAATCTAATTGAAATATATTTAAAAAAAATAAGGCTTGCTATGAGCCAGGATGGGTGCTAGGATCATCATCATCACCGATACCACTGCCACCACCATGTAAGAACAGCCACCAGCTGTTGAGCACCTGCTCTGTGCCACTGCGATTTTCAGCATTACCTACTCTCTCAATTCCCACAACTGCCCTGGCTCCTGGGAACTTCTCTCTCTCTCTCTCTCTCATTTACTGAGGGAGAAACTGAGGCACAAGGAAGGTGACTCAGGATTGCACAGGCAGACAGAGGCAGAGCTGAGTTTTGAAGCCTGCTCTCCTGGCCTCAGAACCCATACTCTAAACCAGGGCACAACCCTCAGGTCCTGCAACTCTACGAATGCAGGATGAACTCATAACTGTCAAACTACTATGGATGAGCCCCACATGGGGTGGTTTTTGTACCTTATCTCATTGGATCTGGAAAAAAGCCCTGGGAAGGAGAAGAAGCTATGGTTTGGGTGGCATCTGTTAAGTACTGGGCAATGTGCCAGGTGTTTTACCTGGTGTATCAACTATAACCGGATTAGTGAAGAGCAAGCTACATTCTACACATGATAAATCAAGGCTCTTAGCAGGTGAGCAAAGTACCCATGGCTGTGCAGGTAGCGTAAGTAGCCCAAAAAAGTGGCTCAACCCCTAATCTATCTGCTTTGCAATGTGGTGTTTTCTCCCATGATGCCATGCTGCCTCCTCTGTGCTGGTAGACCGACCTACTTCCCCTCTCCCTTTCCCTGTCTACCCTTCCTTTCCCTTCTCTTCTCCACTTCCTCATCCTCCTTCCTCTTCCTCTCCCTCTCTCCTCCCTGCTCCCACCCTGAGTTTTCACTCCACCTGAGAAATAACAATTGCAGATGCTAAGGATAGAGTGTCTCTGCACATACTTTCTGCCCCTGTTAATGTATGGCTTTAGATCTTCCACTGCATTAAATGACTCTTTCTCAAGAAATCTGTCTCCCCACACAATTCCAGAATCTGTACATTCTGTTTGCACTCACTGCCCGGAGTTGGATGAAGCTTGGTCTTTAAGAGTCTTTCGTTGCTATGGTTGTTTGCTTTTCCAGGGGCAGTGATGATTCTGCAATGATTTCACTTTCCTTTCAGTGCCCAATGCCCCCCTGAGGAGCTGCCTGTATTTGTGAAATGAATAACTGGTTGAAGAGCTAGAGAATAGTCCCTAGCTACAGAGTGCAGTGATGCTAACAGGCTCATTCACTGATCAAAAGCCTGGTGTCACCATCTTGTCTCCACAGCCAGACACCCAGGCATATAAAAGGGTTTGGGGACTGGTACCTGTTTCTGTTGGAGATGCTGGCCTTGGTTCCATGTCTCTCCTACATCCCATAGACTCAGACCGAGATCCCATGTCAGACTCTGAGAGGGAAAAAAAAAAAAAAGGATTGTTAATCTTACATTGGGATGGAAAAAAGGAGATATTCTTCTTGTCAACAAAATGACAATGTGGGAAATCCTCACGGTCCACCGCCAGGTGTCCGAGACAGGGTCTGGGCCGAATCCAGTGGCAGAGGCCTGTACTCTTTGGCCTTTTGTGGAACATCAGCCAACCTCTCAATACCAGAATCATTATTGTCCTTGATACTGAAATGATTCATTGCAAAGGTGATGAAATGTACCCATAAATATTGGTTTTTAGAACACCCTGTGAAAAAGGAGTAAGATTCTCATTTTACTCCAGAGAAAACAGAAATGCATAGAGATGAAATAGTCTATCCCAGAATATGCAGGAGGAAAGTTGATGAACTAGAATTTGAAAAAAAAAATTTAAAAATCTCCATGCTGGGAATTTGTCTCCATGAGAGCAGAGTGAGCCTATGGGGAGAAGCGGGTATCAGACAAGCCTTTGGGGGCTTCTGCTCCATGCGGCACATGTCTGTGGAAGAAGCTCTTCCTTAATTCTTCACCAGCCAGCAGCTTATTTATCAGAAATTTTGGGGGTGCCTGGGGCTCAATCAGTTAAGCATCTGCCTTTGGCTCAGGTCATGATCCCAGGGTCCTGGGATTGAGTCTCGCATCAGCCTCTCTGCTCATCGGGAAGTCTACTTCTCCCTCTCCCTCTGCCCCTCCTCCACTCATGCACTCTCTCTCTCTCTCTCTCTCTCTCATAAATAAACTCTTTATTTTAAAAAAGAAATTTTTGATAACTAGGAAGCACTAAACTTGGAGCCAGAGTCTGGGCCCTCTGGTCCCCCACAGGGACCTCTGGGGGCATTTCACCAAACCTCTCCACACCTTATCTTGTCTGCAAAATGACTAAAATGTATCCCCTCAATACCATCCCTCAGTATAGCCTCCTTATAGGGACAGCTAAATGCAAAAAAGAGGTGTATCATCTAGTGAAATCATTAGAATGAGCAAATGGTGGGCACTCTCTGTTTCTTTCTCTCCTGTCCCTCCTGTCCCTCCATCCAGCCTCTCCAGCCCCAGTTTGAGTCAGCCACCCCATGCACCCGGCACAGCTCCCAGCACTGCATATGTGACCCCTGGGCCCACGCCCATGCAGCTCTGGGAGGCAAGCACTCATTCCTGTGCTGCCCATGAGGAGACGGGGCTTGGAGGGTGTGAATGGTGTGCGCAAGGCCATGAGGAGGTGACTCAACCAGAAATCATACACAGTGACTCTGCCCCACACTCTATGCTCCTTCCCATGAGGTCACAAAAACAGGTCACCAGGGTCACCAATCATGTCTCTACAGGGACCCGATATGAGTGAGGGAGGCATCCCGGGAAGAGGAGGGACGTGATGTGGGGCGGGATCTGTCCTCCTCCTCCCACTGGCCCCATGGCCTGTATGGATCTGCTGCTCAGGCTGCCTCCTGAGGCTGGAGCCTCCTACAGGTGAAGGCCATGCCTCACTCGACTCTTTTATCCCATGTCATTCAGACTCATCCCAAATACTTTGCCCTGCCCCAGCTCTGAGTAGGCACTTGGTCAATGCTCAGGAGATTCGGAGGAGGACAAAAGCAGCAGGGAGATCCAAGTGTGGGTTTATCTGCAGCCCCAGCGTGCTCCATGCACCTGCAATAGCACTACCTCCAAGCCGGGCTCATGTGTCCCTTGGCCATGAGACCAGCCCCCTGTGGCTGAGAGCCCTGAAGAAATGCCTCCCTGGTCTGCAGCAGCCTGGGAGCGCCCACCCCAGAGCAAGGGCAGCGAACTTGATCTCACAGGAAGCCCTGCTCCCTTCCCCCATCCTTCCTGGGACTTCGACACTTGTCATGTTTCTTCTGGGGCTTGGTGTCTTATCTGATGAGGGTCAGGCCCATCTATGCCACACAGAGCACTCACTTGGAAAGCAAATCTCTACGATTGTTTCTTTCTGGGAAGCAAAGTGCCCTGTGAACGGGAGGTGGGGCCCAACCGTCTGGTGTAATCAGCATCCTCGCTCCCCCCCCTCCGCCCCACATCTCACCTTTCCAGAGATAAACCCGCTGGAAGCTGGTAACGGTGCCCGAAGTTCCTTCCAGGGCTACCGGAACTGCAAGGAGAGATAATTATTTTTACGAGCTTGAATGGGCTTGTTCTCAAAGGGACCTGCTTTGGCCACACTGACCCACCTCTCCCACAGGGGCCGCTCCTGGCCTGAGAACCCCATTTCCTATCAAGGTGCACCCCCACACAGAGAGCGTCGTGGAGCTGTCCTCCGGATCCCCGGTACAAAACCAGAGCTGGTCAGACCCCAGGTGTCTTGTGCAGGGCAACAAAGAGATTTTCTTATGACACAGAACCAGTGAAGGTAATGGGGATTGGCTGAAAGAGAACCAAGCCCATAGAGACTCCAGTACTGTGTCAATTGTCCATGTCATGGATGCCCTCTGAGAATCTCACCACATAGGCAAGCAGGGATCATATTTGGGAGGGTGGGAATACTGTGAACTGTCTTCTGTGGCCCTAGACATTTGATATTCACTCTATGATGGGCAGCTGCCATTATTTGATTCATTATTAGTATTATTCAGTGTTCCTTTCTGCTGAGCTACATCCCCCTGGAATCATCCAGATGAGACTGGCTTTGCACACCATTCCTTGATGGTCAAATTTGCCTCTCTTGGGGCATCTGGGTGGCTCAGCGATTGAGTGTCTGCCTTCGGCTCAGAGCGTGATCCCAGGGTCCTGGGATCCAGTCCCGCATCAGGCTCCCCACAGGGAGCCTGCTTCTCTCTCTGCCTATGTCTCTGCCTCTCTCTGTGTTTCTTTCATGAATAAATAAATAAAATCTTAAAATAAATTTCTAGTATACAGTTCTTTGAAACTTTACCCAATGTGAAAATTCAAGTATCCATTGCCACAAGCAGGATACGGAACTGTTTCATCCCTCCACAGAAACTCTGTGGGAGCCTGCTTCTCCCTCTGCCTATGTCTCTGCTTCTCTCTCTGTATCTCTCATGAATAAATAAAATCTGAAAAAAAAAAAAGCCTTCCTCTCTTGCCTCTGCTCAGCCCTAAGATCCTGCCTGTCCCCCTGAGCTATGAAAGGCTGAGGAAAGAGTTCAGAAGACACAGGTTCTGGAGGCAAACATTCCGCTAATGGCAGGAAACGCCTGGCACCCAACCTGAGACCTCAAGAAGTGATGACATGTTGCTCATTATCATCAAGAACCATATATTATTATAGTCAATTGTTATTAAGAGTCATTGCCACTTGCCCAACACTATGATGAGCACCTTCCAGATATTGCTTTACTTCAACCTCACAGATAAGTATTCTTGTCCCTAAATACCAGGTGAAGATCAAAATCCAGAGAAGTCAATGCCAGAATTCAAATCCCACCTGCTTGGCTCTATACCCCATGTTCTCAATCACAATTCTGTCCATCCAAAATGGCAAACATCTGCAGATGTGCTTCTGTTTAGAGAGGTGTTCAAGGAGGTTTAAAGAGGTTTAAAGAGTGAACGATTTGGAAAACTCAGCTATTAAAGTCATGAGCCCCTGCCCCTCCCAAGATGGCCATGCTCTATGCTAGGGGTGGGGGTGGGAGCCAACAATGTTGAGTTGTGCTTCCATTTGGTTTTGCTTCTAAAATGGGAATACAGAATAATTCTAGAACGTCTCACACTGCCCAATATTGTGATTACACATTTCCCTAAAAGACCTACTCATAATTCTCTCATCACCCACTTCAGAGGGTGGATGTCACTTATAAAAATGAGGGGAAATTAAAACCTATGATATCTGGGAGATCTAGACTTGGATCTCTGACAGTTTGAAACTCAGTCTACACACTCCTGAGGAGCCCATCGTATACTCCTCCAACACCAACACCGAGCAGGGCCATCTGCTCAATCTGCTCTGCTCTGCCATCTTTCTTGACCACATTTTCTTGTGACAAAGGGCAGGCGAGGGGACTTTGGGCCTTGTCTCAAAAGTAATTAGAGAATTTGTTTCTTAAATCTTTTAACACCCAAATTTATGTGGTATACTGACTATGCCACACTATGTGGGATGGATAAATGGATAGATGATAGATAGATAGATAGATAGATAGATAGATAGATAGATAGATAGATATAGATACTTTTGGTAACATAGGTGTAAGTAAAATAAAGTAAAATTTTCAAAATAGTTTAAGCTTTGCATTAGTATTCTTATTTATCCTGTAAAAGGAGGAAAAAATGACATCTTATCTCTACAGTGCTTTATTGCTCTCAAATAGAAGACTAAAATGAAGGACCACTTTACAAAGTAGTTTACCATGAGATACTACTGAGCATTTTGATCATGGGCCCTCAATGAGCCTTCATCCACATCCCCATCGCTATCCCTTCCCAAGAGCAACAATCCCTCAAGGATTTCTCCACCACTCAGTAGTCCTCATTCCTGACTTGGGTGAGTGGGTGAGCCTCTCACACATTGTCTAGAACATCTTGAGGTGGTGTGTCCTGATTTTCATGGAGTAGCAAGGAAACTTAGAGATGCTCTCCATCACCCAGAGAAGAACAGGGGCTCCACACAGGTGCACACAGGTCTAAGGCTGTGTTTGGGTCCAGAATGCACTAAACTGTGGTGGGGATGGAATTTCCTTACCCACTTTTTGTCCACCTTGAGGCAACAGAACCCTGTGGCTTCTAGCCTGGAAAAGGTGAGTCTTCACCTTATCCTTGGCGTTTGCTCATTTTGACACCATTCAATCCAATGGGATTCAGTTCACTTCTGCACTCGAAAAGTTGAGCATCTGGTAGATTCAGAAAGTCACCAACCGATATCTACAGACTGATGTGCAAATGTTTTAAATCGCCACAGAGAAAGTTGTAAGGCCTTGGGAGGCAACTGCCAGGTTTCCACAGGCATGCACAGAGGACATGGGAGTGGAAGGGATGGCACTGTCCTCTCTCTTGTCTTCCCCATTTCCCACCCCATTTCCATATCCACACTCAGCTCCTCCTACTTCTGGAGTTGGTCAAGGGCACTCACTCCTCTCAGAGCCATCCTCCTCCCTGGCATCAACCTCCACATCCAACCAACCTGTTTCCCAAACTGGTCTCAAACATACCCTGTCCGTGGGACCCTCCCTCTTGGCTTATCATAGTCTTTCATTGGTTCCCTAGACTCCTTCCCACCCCCCAGCCACACAGCACCAGGGTATCCTTTCCGAAAGGCAATTCTACCCTCAGTCTTGTGATAGCTACCACACATTTCAGAATTCACTTCTCTGGGACCTCAATCTTGGCAGCATGAGTGACCATGTGTCATCTCCAAGGGGCTTGTCTTTGCAGGCTTCCAGGCTTCTGCATCACTGCCCAGATATCCCCTCTCTGCCTCGAACTCTCACCCTCTTCCAACTGGTTAGCCTCTACTCATTCTTTAAAAATCAGAGTCAGCATCATCTCCTACTAGAAAGCCCCACGAACCCTCTGGCTGGGTTACATGCTCTTCCTCTGGATTTGTAGAGCACTCAACAAACACCTGAATCTTTAATCTCACACTTGACTGTCACTGTCCATTGACTGTACTAGAGCTTTCCAAGGTTGGGAACAGGCTTTGTTCCTCTCTATATCACCCACACCTGACATCATCCCTGCTGCAGAACTGCTGTTCATACATTAATAAACTCGAGGGATGAATGAGGAAAACAATGTAATCAATGATACTCAGAGCCCACCAAGCAAACACAGAGCATTATCTTCCCAAGCACAGGAAGGCTGGCCTTTCCTAATGCAGACTTCCAGCCCTTCACTCCATTCCCCAAAACTTTCCAGGCTCAATTTTGTTGATTGAGACGGGGCGCATAGAACTGGAGCAAACGTGATTCCTCCTCTTCCCTGTGAAGCAATATTTTAGGGGAAAACAGTTTTGACTGTCCAGATATTTGTTCCATTCCTTCCGTGACAGTTGAGTTAGAATATCCCTGTGACACAAACAGGCCTCCACACTCTGACTCATCACCTCTCTCTCCATAATCAAGGCAACAGGGACATATACACATTTAGAAGTTTTGGGGTTTGGCATGGAGCCTTGATTCGGAGGGTTGGTGGGTGTTGTGTGGTCTTGATTTACTTCGGAACACTTCCGTAGAGAGGTCATGTGCTGTGTCTGGGGTGGTTAGTTTGCGTCTACTGCCTAGGAGTGGACAGCATCCCAAACTAGAAAGCCCGGGTTTCAGAGTCCACCTCATATTCCTTTCCCTTCCTAAATAAACTGCATTCCTAAATCCTTGTCTCAGGCTCTGCTTAGTGCAAAACACATGACAACTATTGTAAATAACTATAACAGGGTCATCCTATTTGTAGCTGCCCAATGGATGGTTTGCTCAAAATGCATCTGGTGATGGTGGGCATCCCAGAGACATGGGAAATTTCTCCACCTAGCCCTCAGCACCCTGAGACAATGGCCCTCACTGATACAAAACAGACTCCTATGCTGGCGACAGATGCCAGCTATCAGCCTGAGCCTCACCACTGCCCAAAGCATGAAGCCTTTGGGATCCATAATAAACCCAACAGTGTTCTTCCAAGGCCTGTTTTTCCTGTCAAATGTTAAGTCCCTATGGGCATTAAGGGACATTTAATCTGCCTATTTTGCATTCATTTGCACTTCAAGACATTGTCAGAAAGAAGGCATAAGCAGTTCCAGAGCCTTCTAAGCCTTTTCCCTTAGAAATGAGAAGATGGATCCAGCCAGCACCAAATAGTTGAAACACCCAGAGATGCCCATTGGCAATTTGGGAGACACAGATTTTGGGTGGATTCCTCTCTTGGGAGAAGTGTCTAAACAGAAATCCGATGACAGGAAAGAGAAACCTCACAACCATGAAAAGCACTGGGCCTTCCAATTGGATAAAAGGGCCTCCAGGTAATTTGTAGGGTTGGTTGGTTTTGGTTGTATTTGTTTGTTGTGAACTGATATTTGGTTGGCTTAAAAAATGAGGAGAAATGTACTGAAAGGGCGTTCTGAGTTCCATGAACCTTGGTCAGTCCACTCAGGCAGACAAATGAAACACTACCTTTGAGTTCCTGGTGCACAGAGACCACTCCGCCCACCTGGACCCCAGTGTGGGCCCAGCACCCACATCCAGCAGGCTCTCAGGACGAGTGATGGATGCACGAGCCCAAAAATCCCTCCTCTATAGCTATTCCTGCTCACCTCCACAGCCACACCTGACCTTCCCACTTTCCCTGGGGCTTTCTGTCCTCTTCTCCCCACAGCCCTTTAAAATCCTTGAAATCCTTGAAGTAGAATATGTGGTCTCTGACATGAACTACCCCATGTCTGGAGTAGAGCAAGGGAGGGGTGTCCACTACTGGACTCCTTAACTTGTTAGGACAACACAAGCAGGTAGCACCATGGGGTGGTGTGGGAGACAGCTTCCACCGATGGCTCTGGCCTCTGACACCTAAGGTCTAAGATCCCAGCTATGGCCTTCATGCAAAGGCAGCTCCTCTAGGTAGGACATGCCACAGCTTGGAACTGTGCTCTCGTGGGTAAAACTGTGAGGTAACCAGCTGCCTCGCTCAAGTACCAAAGGACCAGGGTGCTGAGGGGGGTGAAAGTGCTTTGTACAATGCAACATGGGTACTGATGTGCTTCCTGTTTGAATTTAGTGTACTCTGTTGGGCTGCAATATCCTACAAATGGCAAGCGAGTCACTTACACTTTATACATAAATCCTAATTCTCCATTAGCCAGGCCACCTGTTAGACCAGACTCTCAGAGGACCGGTGAGCTGGTCAATGAAAGCAGATACCCAGACTGGAAGTCCTACAAGGTGCCTCTGTGGGATGTGCCATCAAGGAGGCAGGGACTTGAAGTTCAGAAACGGTGCCTTAAACTACAGCCGTAGAGCACGTTAGCGCTTCATTCTCTAATACACAAAAAAGTGGAAACTACATCTGAAACTAATGATGTACTAAATGTTGGGTAATCAAATTTAAATTAAAAAAAAAAGTGAGCCCCCATTTTATAGATGGAGACCCTGAGGCTCAGAGAGGTTAAGTGCTTTGAGCAAGGCCACAGAGCTAGCAGAGAAAAGCAGAGTCTGTCTCCAGGATTTTCAATGCAGGCTATTGCTCCATAATCTCTACTATCTACTGAGAGTGCCCACCTTGTTCCGGACACCACTCCCAGTGCTTCACCACGCATTCCTCCTTCAATCCTTCTAACCTCCCAAGGAGCCAAAGTCATCATTATCTGCATTTCATAACCAGGAAGGCCAAGGCCCAGAAAGGTCACATAAGGAGTAAGCATTTAAAATGGAATTTGAATCCCAGGGTCTGATTCCAGAATCTGCATTTTCATGAGCATCTAACCAATGGCTAAATGGGAAGGCAGAGGCTGGGACAGAGTTCATTGCTATTGTCCCCAGATCCTTCCTTTGTGCTTCAATCAGCTCTGTGGCCTCCCCTGCAGCTGCCTGAATCCACGGAATCCTCACTTTCTCCCGCTATCAATATCTGTTGTTAGAAAAGGGACTCTATCAGCTACTCACATTTTTTTTTAATTTTTTTTAAATTTATTTATGATAGTCACAGAGAGAGAGAGAGAGAGAGAGGCAGAGACACAGGCAGAGGGAGAAGCAGGCTCCATGCACTGGGAGCCCGACGTGGGATTCGATCCCGGGTCTCCAGGATCGCGCCCTGGGCCAAAGGCAGGCGCCAAACCACTGCGCCACCCAGGGATCCCAGCTACTCACATTTTAGTAAGAATTTAAACCATGTTTCTTTCCCAGGGACTCATTATACTTGAGGAGTGACCTATAACTGTGGCACGGAGCTTTTGTGCTCTATTGTTCTCAATTGGAAAGGGTGTCCTGGTCAGTCTGCATCTAAGGCAACTCCCAGTTTGGAACATCATGGATATACCTCAGAGTGCCTAAAATCCCCATCAAGGGGTGCGCTTCTTGTGGAGCCTGGTGGCTCAGTCAGTTAAGCATCTGCCTTCAGCTCAGGTCATGATCCCAGTGACCTGAGATCAAGCCCCACACTAGGCTTCCTGCTTGGTAGGGAGTCTTCTTCCCCCCTGCTCCTACCCTCTTATCATACATGCACTCTCTCTCGCACGTACACATGCTCTATCTCACATAAATAAACAAAATATTTTAAAAAACAAAGCAAAAGGTACCCTTCTTAAAGCTTTGCCCAATACCCTAAAATATACACATATCCACAGGGCATTGAAAGAAACCAAAAACTTCAAAAGTCATTTGGTAATCACTCCTTCTCAGGGAGGCCAGACAAGGACACATTCTTTATTTCTTGGGCACCTACCAAGCACATGCTCCATGTTAAGCAATTTACTCTGGATTTATTGCCCATGAATATATCACACATCTTTCTGCAAACGCTTGTTTGCTCACCCTGGGCTACCTCTCAGAATAATGGATACCATATGTTTACTATCCATCATATAAATAAGCAATTTGATTTTATTTACCCCCAAAAAAACTAAGCCTCATGGAATCCCACCTAATTAGGCAATATATATATATTTTTTTTTGTCCAGGCTTTGGTAAATATTCATTCCACAGATATTATGTATATTCTCTATGCCAGGTTTCATGCTAGATGGTGTAAAGCTAGAAATTCTAAATATACGGTCTAGTTCTTAAAAATAACAAAAGACAATGACAAATTTTTAAAAACGATAATAATATTACCTAACAGTAATTCTATGTGTCAGACCCCCTACGAAGTTCGTCTCAGACCTATTATCTGTAAGTGCCAATATCAAGAAGCAGGTAAGAACGTCAGCTTTGGAATCATACTATCTGGTTTCCAGTCCCAGGCTTTCTACTTAGAAGCTCTGAGCCCTTGAGAAGACTTTATCCATGTACCTCAGTGTCTTCAGCTGTAAAATGGGGAGAATTAATAACAGTGCCTCCCTCCAAGGAAGCATTGTGGCCAGGCGGGTTGGGGGGGGCAGTATGTGAGTTAGCAGCGGCCGGGGGGCCTCAGGGTAGTGAGTGGCTCATAGCCGGTGTGGTGGGGAACACAGCTATGATACTTTCCACTATCTCCTCCCACCTCACCACAGTCCTGGGAGACAGGTCCTCCCACTAAGCCATTTTGTAGACAAGCAATTAGGCCTGAAGATATTTCCTGACCTGCTCCAGATCACACTAATGGTGTCCAAAATGGGGATTCAACACCACAGGCAAACTACCAGCTGGCAGGTAAGAGCAGCAGGCAGGCAAAGGCACGCTCTCAGGGCAGTGCCCTCCACACCGCCCAACAGAGGAATTTTCAGGAATTCCTGTGAAGTTTTTCACTGGAGGAAGCACTGAACTCTGCAGGGTAGTCAGGGAGGGCCCCTTGGAGGTGACATTGAGCTCTCTGCCATTACAAACCTGAGAGTTGCCTTACACTGAGAAGCAGGCCCTGCAAACTTCTAGTGGCTTCCAGCTCTTGAAGGACCAACGTCTCCGAGAGATGGAAGCCTTCAAGGGCTCTTTGAACTTCCCTTAGTCCTCTTCTGTGTCCTGTCAGGCTGCCACCTGCAATGCTTTCACCCCTCCCAAAGCAGAGGGTGGGTTGGAGCCACATGCTGGCAGAAAAACAGAGAGGAGGTGAGATGGAGCCGGGCTTCGGCCAGCCTCACAGAGGAACCGGGAGTCAGGGATCTCCTGGGCCCCGTTCTCACCATAAACTCTGACGTTTCAGGTTGGAAGGTGGAAGGAAACTTCCAGGTCACCTAGCTGATGCTTCTCAAACTTCCCAAACTCAGCAGACACAGCACTACCCAGACAGCTGGCTAGGACAGATTCCTGGGGCCACCTTGGGGGTCTGGGGTGGAACCCGAGAATCTGTATTTCTAATGAGCTTCCGGTGATGCTGAACCCGCCGGTCCTGACCACACTAAGTCGTGCTGGTGTGGTCGGTCCCCAGCTCAGGACTCTTCCCCCGTGGAGCCCTGATGCAAGGGCAGGGCTGGAGGAGGCAGAGAGGAGATGTGATGGGCCACCGTGGGGCCTCAGGCACTGACGCCCATCCCTATAAAACGAGGGGGTGGGCAGATGATCTCGGGGTGACTTCTAGATCGAATGTACATAAGTTTGTGGGAAATGGAAGAGCTTCTGAAAGGAGGAGGAGGAGGATGGAGCAAGCTGAATAGTTATTTGCATCAACGGACCCTACGTGGTGGGGCTCACAGCCTCTTGCACCCCTATAATTAGGATGGGCAGTGCAGCTGGTATCATCAGCAACAGCCTACCTGCCCAGCTGCGAGCTCCCTCCAGCCTTGGGAGAGATGCTGAGAAGCTCTGGTTGGGTTTTATGTAGCACCTTTGATACCATTATTTTTTTCAGAAGTATAACCTTCTCAGGGTACAAAGGGGGTTCACAGGAGAAGACCCCACTGGTGAGGAAAATTCATTGTTTTTTTGCATTTAAATTCAATTAGCCAACATACAGTACATCATTAGTTTCAGATGTAATTTTCAAGAACCCTTCGGTTGCATAGAACACCCAGGGCTCACCATTTTGAAAGAAGTCAGGCGGCAGGCAGAGACTTACCCCCGAACTCCTGGCCTCCC
Source organism: Canis lupus familiaris (assembly GCF_011100685.1). Taxonomy (NCBI): domain Eukaryota; kingdom Metazoa; phylum Chordata; class Mammalia; order Carnivora; family Canidae; genus Canis; species Canis lupus. The sequence goes on along the minus strand of NC_049234.1, from coordinate 29,917,950 downwards.
AGACGCAACGTCGCCTGGCGGCTCCCCCGGTCGTATGTCACACCAGGACAGGTGGCATTAGCCTGGGCTTCAGTGGGGTCCCTCCAGTCTTTGACATGGCAAAGTAGGACATCGGGGGAGCTCAGCAACCCACAGATGATGGGCCCTGCAGAGTCACGAGAGGGAAGAGAGGGTGATGTGATGAAGAACAAGTAGGGCCCTTCTAGGGACCCACGTGGGTGCCCCGAGGGGCTTGGAGGGTGGGAACAGGTAACAACCCCTCGGGAGCACACAGGGACAGAGCCTGGAACTCAGGAGCCTGGTTTTCAGTTGGGTTCCTCTTGCCTGATAGCCCTGCACGTGTCATAGTGGCCAATTTGCAAAGGGAAGGCCACCCCCTTGCCTGCCCTGTTGAACCTCCTGCATTAAAGCTCTTCTTGATGGGTCACCAGCCATGACATCTTCAACAGCACCTGGGGTCTTAGTGTCAGAATCCTCTGGCCTCACTCTCTATCCACTACCCCACAGAGGGATCTTTTTGAGGCTTCTAGCAAATAAACAGCAGCTTCTCTCTCTCTCTCTCTCTCTCTCTCTCCCCTTTCTCATGCACACATGTACATGCACACCAACTTTGAAGGGGCTCAGAAAGGAGTACTCAGATTCCAAGTAAGGCTCTGTGAAAAACCACAAGCTCCGCAGCAATGGCCCAAGCTTCCCTATTAAGAAGTGAGCTCCTTGTCTCTGGATGCATTCAAGCAGAGGCTGTGGGACCACCTGCCCCCCCACCCCTTGCCAGGCCTGGGATGTGCAGAGAGAAATCTATAACTAGGGGAGGCACTAGACTATTTGTCTTGAATACATATCCTAAGTTTGGATACATGTCCCAACTGTTAAAAAGCTGCCTTGAAGTTATAACTTTGCTTGGTGTCAGGAAGACCCGTCCTGAGCTTACGGCACCCGGCAGTGGTTTCAGGGAGGGAAGGCAGGTAACTCAGATGCTTCAGGGTCTGTAACATGCCAGTCACTATGGTAAGTGCTTGAAGTATGTTAATCCCCTTGCAGATATTATTATTTCTGTTTTACTAGTGGAGAAACGGATTCTCAGATAAGTTAATTACCCAAATTTACTGAGATCTAGAAATTAGGTCATTTATATAAGGTCGATAAATAATCCCATTACGTAGTATTGTAGATTCCCCAGAATCTGAACACCACTAAGTAGTATTTTTACTCAGATTTTCCATTTTGATAAATAATCTCATTCGGTAGTATAGTTGTTCAGATTCTCCAGAAAAAAATAGGAAATCTGCCACCCATAACCCCTTCCCTTCTTTATCCTAATTTGTGCCCACGCCCAGAGAGAGTTTCTTTCTTTTTTTTTTTTTTTAAGATTTTATTTATTCATGAGAGACACAGATGGAGAGAGAGGCAGAGACACAAGCAGAGGGAGAAGCAGGCTCCATGCAGGGAGCCCGACGTGGGACTCGATCCCGGGACCCCAGGATCACTCCCTGGGTTGAAAGCAGCATAAACCACTGCGCCACAAGGGCTCCCCCATAGAGAGAGTTTCAAACTCATCTCTCACCAATATTTCCCCAAAGTAGATGACTCAGATGTCTGGCTTATAAATCTGACATTTTGTCCTTCTCCCTCCCACTGGCCACTTTTAACCTCCAGGTGATAAAATATATATATATTAACAGCAGCAGCAGCAGCAGCATCTCTGTAAAAAGTGACCTTACAGATCCTCTGATTGCTGGTTCTCAAACCAGCAGCTTGGACTGATTCGATCAACAACACGGGGAGGGCTTTAAAAATGCTCGCTCCTCGGCACCGACCATGGAGCTTCTGACTCAGTGGGTCATAGGGATAGAGGATGGTGACATGCGGGAGTTGGCCTTTATCAACAGCACCACAGTCCTGGTGCACACAGCTGGATTCCAGATTCCCCGACCTGGTGAGACCACTTCGTTTCATAATAAGGAAGCAGAAAAGGAGAAAGGCTTTCCTAGCTGAGATGGGAGGAGTGGCCAGCAGGCAGCGAGGGCCTGGTGGGGGGGGGGGGGCTACCCCCTGCCCCCTACCCGGCTGAGCCTCAGCACCAGAGTAGCAGGGGCACCCGCTGAGAGCCCAGGGGAAGCCTGCCAGCCTCGGTCACACTCCCAGGGGCCGAGGGGCCACCCAAGTCCCTCTGAACCTCACGAAAATGTAGGTCCAGGAGCCTCCAGAAGTGTCCTTAATAATCAGTAGAGACAAAGCCACTTAGGAGTTGAAGGTTGGTGAAGGCAGAGCAGGGAGGGGAAGGGAGGGGGGAATCTGCCAGAAAGTTAAATGACTTTCCAGACCCTGGTAAAAAGACCGAGCAGGAGTCTGTTCCTGGTCATTGGCGGATCCGGCCAAAGCTTGCTGATTCCAAGCCCCGGCTCTGCCCACCAGACAAGCCTGGGAAAAACATCTGCCTGGTGTTTTAGGTGCGTCTCCAAGAGACCTCCAGTTTGTGAGGTGGTCGGTCAGCGCAACATAATTCACGGGTCGCAGGTTACACTTGGAGGGAAACGCCAGCGAGCTGCTAGCCAGGCACGTCATGGAAAGAAAAGGGATTTCGTGGGCTCCCCGTGTTCCATGGAACAAAATAATTCTTCCATATATGATTTTAAGGAAAATGAAATCAACCTTCCAGCTTGAAAAACCATATGGTTTGGTGAGTAATAGAGCACTTGGGGGGATTGTGGTGGCCTCACAAAAGGCATCCTGGATCCGAACCACCGCATTTCACACACGTATGTGTGTTTACATGGATGTGCATGGGTACGTGTGTGTATATCTCTATATATACGTATTTTTTCACCTATCTAAACACTAGCATCGATGCACAACATATAATCACAAGGCGCGAAATCTAAAAGGAATTTTAGGATTCAGCTCAGTCCTGGAGGGCACGTGATGTGATGAGCACGGGGTGTTATATGCAACTGATAAATTATTGAGCTCTACATCTGAAACTAATGATGTACTCTAAGTTGGCTAAATGAATTTAAATAAATAAAGAAAAAAGAAAAAAGCAAGAGATGCTGGGGTGGCTCAGCCATTGAGCGCCTGCCTTCAGCTCAGGTTGTGATCCTGGAGTCCCAGGATCAAGTCCCACATGGGGCTCCTTGCAAGGAGCCTGCCTCTCCCCCTGCCTTGTGTCTCTGCCTCTCTCTCTCTTTCTGTCTCTCTCTCTCTCTCTCTCTCTGTGTCTCTCTTGAATAAATAAATAAAATATTTAAATAAATAAATAAAATAAATACACAGGAATTAACTCAGTCCAGTTCAGACTCCTGCCCCACCCCTCCAACAAACACACTCTCTTGCAGCCCCACCCCCCTTTCAGTAAACACCTTGTTTGTGCTCTGAGCAGCATTCAAATCTATTGACAAACTTCCTTCCTCTTTCCACGATGGACCTCCCTCGCCTCCTCGGCTCCTTCCAGCTGCCTGGCCGCTCGTTCGCTAGTTTTCCGTCTTCTTCGAAAGTCCTCCCCGTTATGTAGGTGCTCACCAGGGATCGCCTGCTTCCCCCTACCTTCTCACCCTGAACCCTCTTCCCAGGAAATCCCACCCAGACCCGCAGCCCTGATACCACCTGAACACCAGGAATTCATGCATTTCTATCTCCCGCCCGGACCCCGCCTCTGAGCTCTAGACCTTGGTACCCAAAAGCTTAATCCACATCTTGTGAATGTCTTAAAGGCACTGCACGCTTAGCACACCGTAAATGGGCCCATGACTGTCCCAAATCCTCCTCTCCCATCACCAAATTTGACATCTGGTATCTTCCGTTATTTGCCACACAGGCAAGCTGTCCAACCAGGTGAACAAGTGGATCACCAAGAATGGTCTTGGACACCTCCTCCTTCTCCGCTCCTCATATCTATGGAGTCCTGTGGGTTTTGTCGGCTAAGGATACCTTGAATCTGACCCTTCATCTCCATTTCTACCACTGTCACCCTGCCCACGCTACCCACCCCCTCACCTGGACTGTGGGCGTAGCTCCTAACTGAACCCCACATCTACTCCAACTCCCTACCCGTTACCTTCTGCACACTCAAGCCACAGCTTCAAAATCCAAATCTGATCGTGGCATTCCCTCACTTAAAACTTTCAATAGCTTCCCACGATGTTTTGAATGAAAACCACCTTTGTGCGACATGCAGGGCTGCAGAAGCTCAGTGGTCACCTCATGCCCGCACCTCCCCACGCCGTCCCCACATTGTGAATCCTGGCTTCAGTGACCCTGCTCTTTCCTTTGTAAGACCATGAGTCCTGGTACCAGAAGGCCCTGGTCCTCACTGTCCCAGGCATTACCTCCTTGGAGCTGGGCAAGGATGAAGCCGTCACAGCATGAATCACGGTCACAGGCCAGCAGACAGAAGAGATGAGCCCCAGTCAGATCAGCTCCTGAGGCTGGGAATATGACGGGCCGGTACAGTCCAGAGAGCGTGTTTTGGAAACCTGTTTGCTCGAAGCTCTTCTGACTTGTGGTGGTGAATTCTTGGCCTGGAGGAAAAGGCAGAAAAAAATGTTTTTAAAGATCCAAAAACCTTGCAGAGTTGACCGCAGTTTACTGGTCATATGATAGTGGACCCTCTGGTTGGACGAAGGGTAGTGTGAAGTCCAAGATGAGACCCTCGCTGCACCATGAAACTTCTGGATCGCCCATGCATGAAGAGTATGGAGCTCACCAGGCCCATGGCCCCAAACCTGCAGACCTAGATAGATGCTCATCACACCTTTGAAGCACTGAAGGGGGTGTGTGAAGAGGTGACACGTACGAATATTTTTATTATTACCAGCAAACATTTCTTGTGCTCTACCTGTATACACAGACATGGTGACTCATGCTCTGCCTATATGACCTCATTTCGTTTTCACTGCCCTGTGAGTTAGGTCCAGCCTACTCTGCTACCAATGTTTGTTCCTGTGGTTCAAACTCATGGTGGGGGACCCCGCTGGGTGGCTCAGCGGTTGAGTGTCTGCCTTCAGCTCAGGTCGTGACCCCGGGGTCCTGGGATGGAGTCTCGCATTGGGATCCCTGCAGGGAGCCTGCTTCTCCCTCTGCCTGTGTCTCTGCCTCTCTCTCTGTGTCTCTCATGAATAAATAAATAAAATCTTGAAAAAGAACTCGTGGTGGGCAGGAAGCTTTGCTGCTGTAACGCTGAGGCCACGCCGGTCCATCTACAGTTTTTCCAGCATGTCACTGTCTTGTGGCATCAACAACAGGTGACTGCAGCATGCACCAACAGCGGAGCGCGGGCAAGCCACAGGAAGCACGGGGCCGTACACAATGCCCTTCGGCCCACGCTCTTCCCCCTGCCCCAGACTGGCCACCTTCTTTGTCTTCAAGGTGGCACTTGTGATTTTCCCCTGCCCAATTCAGCAGACCCCACCCTTCCTGCCTCCCTCCCACATCAAGCTGTGTGACTCTTGTGCATTTACTGTAGCATCTCTTTGTGCTGGATTCAATCTATTTAAAAATTCTGCTAGCATTTTAAACAGGGTTGTGATCACGTCTGCCAGTCCTCTGGTTAAAAATGGCGAGGCTTGGGTTTCGCCTGTCCCTAACTCTACTTTTCCCATAAGCCCTGTTATTTTTAGAGCATCATTTTGCAAAGAGGAGATTTTTGCAGGGAGATATATATAGAGAGAGATAAATCTATAGCCAAAACGTCTATCCTATTATTACGTCCATATCTCATGTAAGGAAAGAGAGTGAACACAGCTGATGGGGGGCAGAAAGGAATGAGGAATCTGTGCTCTTTGCCACCCTGAGTCTGACCCCTCCACCCAGCTGTTCACCAGGGATTAACCCACACTTTCTCCTAGAAATTGTGGAGAGGCTTAAAATGTAGAACCCAAGAATACAAGCTGCAGAATGAGAGAGGCTTGAGTGCAAATCCCTGAAGCATTCCAGAGCCTCAACTTCTCCATCTGTTCAATGGGGGCAATAGTGTGTAGGCCTCGTAGACACTGAGTAGATGAAAAGATAGTCCATACACTGAGAGGCTGAGCAATGAGCCTGGCACTTAGTGATGCTCAGCAGATACTGTACAGTCTCCAGAAAGCCACATCTTACCCTAGCAGGGGTTCCCACCACCCCCTCTGCCCGACTGCCCTGTCATGAACTCTGCCTGCACAGCCCCAGCCCATCCTTCACCAAATCCAGCTTAATATCAAGGGTCTATCTCCCTGATTGATTTTTTACAGTTAGAATTCATTTCTCTCTCCCTAGATAGCAAGGCTCTATCATCTTTCACCCTGTCCTTAAGCTACTCAGGACAGTGTCTGCTTCCCCCACCAGCCTGAGAGTCCCCAGAGCCACTCGCCACCAGCCAACACTGTAGTAGTCGCCAGGCATATGTGACCATTTCAATATCTGTTTCAGCTCACTGACGTTCGTGTTGCAGCAAGTGCTGGGTACCTGGGTGGCCGCTGGGTATCATTTTGGACAGCAAAGGTTTATAGAACGTTCCCATCACCGCAGAAAGTTCCACGGGACAGCCCTGGATTGTAGGGCTCTCTCCCTCAGCAGCTCCTGGCAGCCTCCACATCACCCGGCACGGGGAATCTCATGCCCTGAGGTCTTTGCATGGCAGGAGCCTCCTATTCCTTTGGTCTCAGTTCCAACATCCCCTCCTCTGAAGCTCCTTCCCTGACCAACTGGCAGCAATGAATGTTCACCTTTCTTTCCCTCTTTAAATTGTGATAAAAATATATACAACACAAGATTTACCATTTTGACCCCATTAAGTGGATAGTCCAATGGCATTTAACCCATTTGTGTTGTGGTGTAACCATCACTACCATCCATCTCTAGAACTTTTGCTTCATCCTAAAATAAAGCTCTGCACACCTGTCGAACCCCAGCTGTCCATCCCCGCCTAGCCCCCCACCCTCATAACCACTGTTTCACTTCCCATCGCCATGAATCTGACTGTTCCAGGAAGCCTACGTCCGTCTTCATCCCACTGTCCTGTTTCATTTCATCAAAGCACTTTGAACCGTCCAAAATGATCTTATTGCTGCATCGACGGCTGTATCAGTCAGCGATTATGTTTTGTTCCACAGCTACGTCCACAGGGTATACCACACCACAGGACCTCAGTCAACATCTATGGGAAGTGCCAACGCCGAGCAGATCTGCACAGCGGTAATGGGGCAGGTCTGGGGGATAACTCAGAGCTCGGGGAGGTTGTGCCCTGACGTCCCTGGTTCCACCTTGATGGAGTGGCAAGATGCCTCCACTTTCTAGTCCTCATCTGTGAAACGAGGGGGTTGGGCTAGCCCAACTGGAAGGAGCCTTTGAGCACTGTCTTCCTTCAAGTCTGAAAAATCACGGGGCTGCTGCTCCATGCTCCAGGCCACAGATTTTAAGTGGGTGTCAACAGGATGGTACCAGAAGATGGATCAAAGGGCCCTGTGTTCCAGGTCACTAAAGGTCAGGTGCATGAATGGATGCATTTGCCTACCTATACCAGATGCCACTGATGTGGGATATACTCAAAAAATATTCTCAAAAACTGTATATATTCCTCCTCACCTGTGACTTTTTGTCCCTACTTCATGGCATAAAAACTAAAGAAGTGGTTCCTGAGCAGAGATAGTGCTCGTAGGCGAGGAGGCAGGAGTCTGAACGTCCCTTCGCTGTTTGCTATCTTAGGATGCAGAATGACTGTGTCTGTGTATTTTCTGCTTGGGGAAAAAAAAAAGCAAAACAAAACAAAACAAAAAAAGCAAAAAACAGGTCTGCCTTGATTTAGTTTGGCAGCAAGGAAGCTTCTCAATTTCCCTTGCAATCTTCCCTCAAGTATAAACTTTCAGGAGATGAGGACAAATAAGAACAAACATGAGAAAAAACTAGAGTTGTGTTTGTTTTTTTGTTTTTTTTTTAATGTGGAAAAAAAGGCCAAGGATTAGTTTTAAAGAACATTTTGGGGACAGGTTGTTTGATTTTGGTTTTCCTTTTTTAGGAAAAAAAAATCTCTATGCTCTGTTATCTTCTTTTTTTTAACAGATTAAAAAAAATAATGATAATTGGAATAAACACTGGGGCAGGAATTCTCGTCATGCTGACCCCAGATGAGAGAAATCCCAGCTCTGCTGGACTCCACTCTCCCATGGGAGCCCTCCCCTGAGACAGGATGGAGGGATTTGGGGACTTGAAGGTGCAGAGACAAAGAGCCACAGGCATTTGTCCCTGCCGTGGGCTGCGGACCGATCCCAAGGTCAGCCGAGGCTCAGTGCCCGGGCCGTGGCACTGTCTCCGCGAGCTGCCAGCTGTCCAGTAGCTGCTGGGATCCAGGCCGCCCAAGCTAGGGACCTGGGAGGCCACATGCCTGCCACCACCCTCCATGCCAACCCCTAGGTCTCAAGTCCGGCCTCCTGGGCTGCCTTCTGGTCCGCAGTCTTACCCCAGGTCACCAGGAGACATGTCAGCAAGGATGAAAAGGATCTCAGAAATCTCCTGCACCTGCTATTTACCCGATGCTGTGCACTGTTCTAAAAGCACAGACCTCCTCACTCCAGACCTCCCAATCTCCTTGGTTCACTTGCGACTCCTATTTTACTAGCGAGGACAGGGAAGCCCAGCGAACGTCAAGGGCCTTGACCAGATTGGGGTTGGCCCAGGCCGGCCGGCTCCAGCACCTCACCCTGAACCGGAGGAAGGAGGGCCAGGAGAGCAGAGCAGAGGAGAGTCCCCGTTCATGGGGAACCTAGCCGAGGCCCAGGGCTCACCCTCTGCAGGGCTGGCCCCTCTCTTGGCCCTGATGGAGAGACGGCAGGAGGCCAGCCGGAGGGCAGAGGAGGGCGGGCTTCCCTGTCTCCGCTCTGTGAAGCCATGCAGGGGAATTCAGGCACACTTAGGTTCAAACCCACCTCCCCCATTTATCAACAGCATGACCTTGCAAAAGTCTTCTAATCTCTCTGAGCCTCAGTTTCCTTATCTGTAAAACAGGGGCGAAGATCGGGATCATAGGATCTTGCCTTCCCCTGAGGATTTCTGTGAGGGTAGATGAAGGATGTTTGGGGGAATGAGCTGTAAATTGTGAGATAAGATAAACATCCTTGTTACTCAATGTGTGGGCCTGGGGCCAGCAGCTTTAGCATCCCCGAGAGGTTATTAGAAAGGCAGCATCTGGCCCAGCCCCGATGTAGGGACTCAGCACCAGCATTTTTCAAGCCCCCCCTCCCCCCCAGATAATATGCATGCACAGTGCAGCTGCATGGAGGCTGTGAGCAGGGCTGGTGAGGGGCGAAGTGCCTGGAGGTTTGCACCCTTGTAAGAAGGTCTGATGACCCCCAGAGAGGCTGGAGAGCAAAGGGAGGGGAGTGCGAAGCTCCAGGAAGCAGCCCCAAACACTGGTCAGGTAGGTTAAGCCACTGCGGCCCCCAAGCATCCAGCTCGACCAACCTACCTTTCTTCAGATACACAGCCGGAGAGTCTTGAGCCCCACTCCTCACTGTCATTTGGCACCTGAGGCTTCCGAAGCTGGTGGCCTCTGAGTTCCCCAACGTGTCCTGATGCTGGAGGTGGAAAGAGGCTCATTACTATTACCTCACGATGGTCATTTCAATTCAACAGACATTTATCAAACTGTGATCGTGGCTGAGGCACTGGGGCAAGATTCCTGGCCGTGACTTTCTCCCAGTTTTGGAGCACACAGACATGTAAGCAGTGAATTCCAGCCCAGAGTGTCGGCTGCAAAGAACACATCAGATTCAAGAGGAGGTAACTGGGATCCCTGGGTGGCGCAGCGGTTTGGCGCCTGCCTTTGGCCCTGGGGCACAATCCTGGAGACCCGGGATCGAATCCCACGTCAGGCTCCGGGTGCATGGAGCCTGCTTCTCCCTCTGCCTGTGTCTCTGCCTCTCTCTCTCTCTCTGTGTGACTGTCATAAAAAAAAAAAAAAAAAAAAAGATTAAAAAAAAAAAAAGAGGAGGTAACTGTAGAAGAGGGAATGGTTGATTCTATGGAGAAGGGAGAGCAAGACCATTCTCCCAGGAAAAGTGAATCTGGGTGGGGTACTGACGTATGGGTAAGAGTTCGCCCATTGGAAATTTAAAAGGGGGGATTTTAAGCAAAGGCAAAAGCAGAAGTGAAGCCAAGGAATTTGGTGGCGTTTTGAGGACTAGAGCCTGTGGTTCTTGGAGACAGTCAGTCCTGAGAGGTAGAGTGAGGGGGAGGACAGAGAGGCAGGGACAGTTCCTGGAAGTCCTGACAGGTGCAGCCTGTATCAGGTGAGGATCAAGGGAAGCTTCGTGGGCAGCCCCGGTGGCTCAGTGCTTTAGCACCGCTTTCAGCCCAGGGCATGACCCTGGAGACTCAGGATCGAGTCCCACGTCAGGCTCCCTGCAGGGAGCCTGCTTCTCCCTCTGCCTATGCCTGTGCCTCTCTCTCTCTCTCTCCCTCTCTCTCTCTGTGTCTCTCATGATTCAATAAAATAAAAATCTTAAAAAAAAAAAAAAAAAAGGAAGATTCCTAAGCCAGGAAATGAGGCCAGACCTCCAAAGGCCTTGCCTTCCTCACTAATCTCCGATCTCTCTCTCTGACTCTTTCCAGCACTCGCATGGTAGCAGGATAAGTCTGTTCTTATCCATTTGTGTTTTGTTCCCTGTGTTTCGCCCTCCCCTCAAGGTCGCCCAACCAGCAATCTTCAAAGGGTAGGGGCTAAAAGCAAAGCTATCTGAAGGCAACTGCTCTTCTTCCTTTTTAGAAGACCTGAGCTCAGTGCAGGGATGATGGCGCCTGGGAGGGGAGAAGGAAGGGCCTCTGGAGGGGAGAGTCCTGCACTTCTGCATCCTTTTTTTTTTTTCAAAAGACATCAAACATGTGGGGTTGGGAGGGTGGTGGCAGAGGGAAAGAGAATCTTTTTTGTTTTTAAAGATTTTATTTTTATTTATTCACACAGACAGACACAGGCAGAGACACAGGCCGAGGGAGAAGCAGGCTCCCTGTGGGGAACCCGATGCGGGACTCAATCCCAGGACCCCGGGATCATGACCTGAGCTGAAGGCAGACACTCAACCTCTAAGCCACCCAGGTGTCCCAGTGTTTAACTTTCTACATCTTTAAAATGAACCTTGTTCTTTTTAACAGCAGCATACCAATCCATTGTATGGATGTATATAGATTATTTCACATTTTCTTAAAAGATTTTATCTGTTTAGAGAAAGAGAGAGAGAGCATGAGAGAGAGGAGGGGCAGAAGGGAAAGAGAGAGAGAGAGAGAGAGAGAGAGAGAATCTCAAGCAAACTCCCTGCTGGGCACAGGGCCCAACATGGGGCTCGAACTCATGACTCTGAGGTCATGACCTTAGCTGAAATCAAGAGTCAGATGCTCAACTAACTGAGCCACCCAGGCTCCCCTTTATTTCAGATTTTTAAAGGACATGTAGCTGTGTTAGCTGTGTTTTGCAATATCACCAATACTGGTGGATTGCGTACCCATTGCACTTGCACCTGTGCAGAGGTGTGAGTGTGTGTTCACTGGCGACATCCCAGAAAGATCATGGAAGGTGGGCCTCTGAATTTTAGGACCTGAGCTAGGGTCTGCAGGAGCTAGACAAGAGGTGGGATGGGGTGTGTCTTGGACTGAATCCCAACCACGTGCAGCTTCCTGACCTCAGACTCCTCATCTGTAACATCAAGGCTTGATTTCACAGGCTTCTGGTGAGGGTTCGAGAAGCTAACAGAAGACGCACAGTAGTCAAGGCAATGTTAGCTCTGCAAGTTTAAAGTTTAAAGCTTCCTCCCTCTGCTTCTCCCTCTGCCTATGTCTCTGTCTGTGTGTGTGTGTGTGTCTCATGAATAAATAAATAAAATCTTAAAAAGAAAAAAATAGTTAAACATTATGTGAGAAAATCAGGGTAGAAAATAATATAAGATATTAGCATGTAAACAAACCAAAAAAAAAAAAAAAGATGCTTATAAACACTTAGAAGTTTTCCAGAAGTTTCCCTGAGAAACTTGAAGAGTAAAAATGAAGATTTTCATGTGGTTAAGAGCTGGGAAGTTGGGACAACTGCTTTCCTCCGCATATTCTTCTGTCCTAATTCATGGTAACAGTGAAAATTGCCAGCTTTGACCTCCAGACCCAGCTATTCGTGTGGTTCAAACTAATATTTAACATTTTTCTTTTTAAGCTATAATCATATTTTACTTCTACCTTGGAAAGGAATGCCGGGGTCTGGGACTCAGAGAGACAGATGGTATTTAGGGCTCTGGACAATGTCCCATCATGCCCAGTACCCACACTTCCCGGCGAGATAAGCTGGCGGGTACCAGACAGGAGTGCTCCTCATTGACATTCCCTCTGACTCATGTGTCAGAAAGCGATCCTTCTCAGATGGACGCTCCTGCGGACAGCTGCGTCCTGAGCTATCCCCGGGCCACTGTGGTCCCCATTTCCCAAAGCCTGACATCCAGCCAGCCAGAGCATATCTGAGACAGAAGGGACGAGATGCAGAAACCCCACACAACTGCCAGGACTCACCTGCGCAGAAGTCGTGCAAGCGATGCTGTCACTTGTCCAGCCATAGAAATCACAGGAGACCTCGGATCCCGCCGTGGACACCGCGAGGAAGCTGCAGGTCTCATCCAAAGCACAGTCTGCGAGCACCATGGGCCGGTCAGCACCTGTCTCTCTCAGGGATTCTGAGGACAGACGGACACACACCCCCACCTCCTGCCCCCAACACACCCAAGCACACACTCACCCCTAACATGGACAATAGTAATCTTCCTCGACTGTAGGGTTATGAGATAATCCTTGTAAACATACACACTCAATAAACAGTGGTTGCTATGACCTGTCTCTAGCCTGGCTGGCTAAGGGACACTTAGAGTCATTTACGTGGTTGGTGGAACATACATTAAAATATTAGATATTTTGCTTCTATAGATGTCACTTTAATAAAATAATCAATTTAATTTAAAAAAATGTTCACAGACATGCTCTCCCAACCTGGACAAGTAAGTCTACAAGGAACCGACGGCCTTCATTTCTGCACCCTTACATTGGGTGCTGCATTGTTCTTGGTACATGGCGGATGCATTACCAACTTTGAAGTGAAGCTAAGAGTTAGCTTCACTTCAGAGTTGGATGCACATTTGGGGAATCAATTGATTTACCAAGTGTTTTGATACAGTGTGATTTTTCATTATGGTTTCAATGGTTTTGCTCGATTTCTCTTGCCCAGGTCAGCAGAGCCTATTTCTACATGTGCCCACCTCCGCACCACCCCTTACCTGTCAAGCACTGCAGCAGGGGGGACCCAGAGCCAGAAACTTTGGACCTGCCCACCGCAGTGACATTGGCACTGAAGACCACCTTAGAGTCTGGAGCCTTCTCAAATTTCTGCATCACTGAAAGGAAAGCAGATTGATCAAATCTGATTCTAAAGGGGAGAGGATCTCTACGGAGAAGCCAAGAGAGAGTCAGGTCAAGAAATCACTTCCCGTTCACAGCCCTTGGTCACACAAATGTCCCCAGGAGGGGAATTCCCTTTTAAAACAGTTCCAGCACGCTGCCTCATATCTGATTCAGAGAGCTATGTGTAATCATGTCTCCTTGTGCTACCTCATCGCCAGGAGGTAAGGAGAAAGTTTAACATTTACGTTCTTCCCTACAACTCATCTTTTCTCATTGATACTGATTTTCTACCTAAATTTATATTTTCTTGTCCTGATCTTTGAGTGCTAATTATCTTGTGATTATTTTGTTGAAAATTTTCTTTCCATGAAGCAATCTTTATTCCTTCTGGAAAGAGGGAAGTTATCCTTTAAAAGACAAATAAAACAGGCGCATGTGGGTTCATGTAAATCTAAAGATGTGTCATGTGGCTCAGGCATGTTCATGATAGTATTTGTTTAAGTGATAGATCAGCATCTGTTTCTCTAGCTACTATTGACATGCCTGAGTTATTCTCTGGTAGGAATGAGAGTCCCACGCTGGGGGAGCCAACCAGGTGAGAAGAAATAAATATAAGATCTCAAGGTGCTGGGACTTGAAACTCATTCTTCACCAAGTGAAAAGAACTGCAGGTAACTCTCAAGGAATGAGACTCATTTCTGAAACCAAAGGTGCCCAGAGGTGTCAATGTTTTGCAAATAACTATCAAAAAGCATGCCCCAAAGTACACCAGGATTAGTTTTTTTGCAGACAGAATTATAAGCATGCACCTAAGCACCCATTCTCATACACATCTCTTGCTTTATAAAACAGACTTATGTCTGGATTGGTTTTTATCACGTCAATGAATCCAAGACCACCCAGAGCAACCTCTTCTCCACTTTCACAATAAGCTCAGGAAAAAAAGTTTATTCCTTTTGGGATAAAATTGGGAGAGAGGATGTTAATAAGAGAGAAATAGCATGTGTGAAATGTTCACAAATTCTTATATAGAAAATATTCTAATTTTACAAGGGATTCCTTCCATGTTGATCACTGAAGTCGCCAAGATAATGTGCTTAGCCCACACTCAACTCTTGTGCTCCAATCTCTTTATCTCTCTTTTTAAAAAATTTTTACACCCCTTGCTATCTTGTTTGTAAAGACTGCAGGCTCCAGTCCAGCAAACACCAAGCTATATTCAACCCTTTGTCCCTGAAGTTTAATTGGTATAAACAGATGCTCCCGACACTGTAGTAGACTAAACAAAATTTGACTGGTCTTTCAGTTTCCAACTGAAGCCTTCCCAGAGGCTGAAAATGCAGTCAATTTAGCACTTCAGTTAGACAATCTGCTGGTTTTTGCAAAAGGGACACCTTGATAATGAAGATCTTCATTTTATAGCGTTCTGTGAAGGAAGCTCATTGCCAAACAGAACGGAAACAAACCATGCACTAAATTGCTGATACTTTCATAGAATATGGAGTTAGCTGGCAGATTTGTAGCCTATTGGCATAATTTCCTACATGCTAAATTTTTACTTAGCAGATATTTATAAATGTCTTGGGAAAGCATAGAGGGTCAACATGAGTGCACATCATCATATTTGACCATGGCCATGTATGTGCCTGTCTCTTTTTTTTTAATTTTTAATTTTTTTAAAAGATTTTACTTATTTCTTCATGAGAGAGAGAGAGAGAGAGAGAGGCAGAGACACAGGCAGAGGGAGAAGCAAGCTCCATGCAGAGAGCTCAATGTGGGACTCAATCCCGGGTCTCCAGGATCACATCCCAGGCTGAAGGCGGCACTAAACCACTGGGGCACCAGGCCTGCCCACCTGTCTCTTTCCATGGCAAGGACAATGTTCCAAGAATATTTGAACAGCCGCTAGCTAGCACAGTGACAGACACTAGTTCCTGCGTATTACATGGATGCATTGAAGAATGAGTGACTGCCAAGATCGTCACAGCACCAGGAAGCTTGGAGAGAACATTTGCAAGACGGGGTGATCTCAGCAGCAGGCCCATACCTCTGGGCACCTGATGTGCTGTATGAAGTCTTGGGCCTGGGTTGGCAAAGAGCAGAATTAGAGAACCAGATGTAGAATTAAAGGATTTTGAGCTCAATATATCCAGTGGCCAGGGTTGGTGAGTAAGCAACTCACTCTTGGGTAACCTAAGGGTTTGCCATAGGCGCTACAGAGATGTGGCGGGGACTGCCATGAGGGGGACATAGCAGGCAGTGGGGGAAGAGCCCAGCTCCAGAGTCGGCCCCCGTGCAAGCCCTGTCGCCACCACCCCTCACCAGCTCTGCGACCTGGCACACATTTCAATCTCTAAGAGCCCCGGTGTTGTGGTTGTGAGGATTAAACAGAAGAGCGTGGAAAAGCTGGTACGTAATAGCAATTCAGTAAGTGCAGAGTCCCTCTGCCCCCTGCGAGGACACCTGCCTAGCTGTCAGGGCCCCCAAACTGGCTGTGGGAATTGGGGTGGTGAGAGCCTCTCCCTCCCTGATGGCTTTTAGGAAATCATTCGGAAGAGGCCCAGATAACTACAGCATTTCATTCATTCTGAGGACAAGCACCAAGGACTGTGGAATAGAATAAAAGGTAAGATGCAGTCCTAGCCACAAAGGGTGATATTATCTAAGGAGGCTAGAACCCAGAGAGGAGGGTGAGGTATGCAATTTTACTTTATCCCAGGAACAGTGTGGAGCCACTGAAGAGTGGTAAAGGGCGTTACATAAACAGATCTGCCTTGTAGAATAACTGTACTGAAGCATTGTAGAAAAATTGTTGAGAAGGGCCACACAGGAGCAGGAGGACAATCCCCGGGGGTGAAAACCCAGGCCTGGACACAGCAGGTGGGACGGGGACAGATCTCCCCCCATGATGCAGTTGACCTCTACAGCCTGGGTTTTTTTCTGCGGGACAAAAGCCTCACAAATAGGACTGTAATCCTACTCCCAAAGAGGATGAAGCTCTATTGGATTCCAAGAAGAGGCTATTGATATCCCGGTAGGAACTCAGCTTCTTAACATGGAAATCCTCCTGAATATTCAGAGAGGGAAACCATAAATTCCTGAGCTTTGCATAAGAAGCCAGAGCCTCCCAGAGGCATCATCAGAGTTGACAAGGCTGAGCTGCTCCTCATAAAGGCTTCTGGGACCAGAGATGAAGCTGTCCTTTTTGCTCTGGATAAACCCAGGGCTGAACGAAGCCTGAAATGCTTCGCAAGTGCAGATTGCAATCCTGGCCACTGAGGCATTGACAGGGAAGCCGAGCGGAGTGCAGTTAAAAGGTAAGTGTTTAGGTGATGATCCCAGAATGGCCATGAGTTGCCAGGGGCCGAGCAAACTGCTCCCGCTGAGGAAGGCCTCTCCCTCACCCGTGGAGGGCAGCTGAGATCAGCCTGCCTGATGTCCTACTGCACCTTCAGGCGTTAACTCCCCTGAGTGCTGTTTCTGCCCAAGAAGAGGAATACGGGAACAAAGAATTATACTTTCCTTGGATTTTCAGTTTATCCATGGGGGGACACACACACACACACACACACACATACACACATCTTTGAGATTCACTAACACTTCTCTGGAGGAGGGAATGATTATTCTGAGCATTACAAAATGAAAACGTCTCAACTGAATTTTCTCAGGTATTCTATGTGATCAGCTGTCCCCACTTCCCAGAAAGTAGGTAGGCTGTGTGTGCAAGTATGTGTGTACAGGTGCATGTGTACATGTGCAGGTGTGTGCTTCCCAAGGAAGCAGATAGATCTAAGCAGAAGCAGATTGGTGTCATGGAAAGAATGGGTTTGGGGGTGGGACACACCTTGGTTCGAATTTGAGATATATGTCTTGACTAGTGATGAAGGTAAGTCACCTAGTTCTCTGCCTCAGTTTCTTCAGCTAAGTTCCCGGGGATAATATCTACCCCTCAGAAGCACTGGGAGGATCACTCATGACTGCCTGGCACGGGCCCTGGCACATAGTAAGCCCGCGAACATCAGGCCCTTGTCTTACACAGAAATCTGAGAGACGGGCAGCCAGCGCTGGCCCTGGCTGGCCAGGTGCGTGAATGTCAGCCAGACCTCAGCCAGGAAGGCGACTCTGTGGAATGGGGGGGCAACATCCTGGAGACTTGCAGAGAGCAGAATTATAGGCACTTACAGATTGCCTCTGCCTGCTTCTTGATTAAACAGAGGAGGCAGGATTGTTCTAGAAACGTAGGACAAGTGGACTGTCCCATCATGTCATTGAAGAGCTGTGCCTGGCGCACAGTGGTGCTCAATGATTGCTTACCATCCTCATAGGATCCTATTAGCCCTTACAGGGTCAGGAGGCTGCTGGGGTGATGGAGGATCAGAGAAGTTAAGCGATTTGCTCTGGGTCGCCCAGCAAGTAAGCTCTGAAACCAGGACCGGCTCTCAAGTCTTCCCACGACATCCAGGTGAGAGAGAAAAGCTGACCAGCTCTTCAGGGCACACAGCCCACAAGAAAGGGAAACTCAGCTCGTTAATTATTTTTAAACTCCCATCTCATACACACCGAAGTATCTGGGGCTGAAGTTTCGTGATGTCTGGAAATTTACTTTCCGACGATCAAAAATAAAAGAGCGAAAGAATGAGAGAGAGGAAAATGCTAACAATTTTTGGATCTAAGTGGCAGGTGACTTGTTCCTCCCACTATTCTTTCGAATATCCTTATCCTATGTAGCTTAAATATCGCCAAAATAAAAAGCCGGGGACGAATGCAGCCCACACGTCTCTGCCCTTTCCAGGGAGCCCTGGAGAGCACGTGCCCTCTCCCCAGGGCCGTGGCTGATTGCACCCCCAGCACGTACTCTGACACTGGGAGTCGGTGAGCAGAGCCTCCGTTTCCGACCAGGGCAGCCGCCGCCCCTCGCCGTCCACACAGAAGGCCTTCCCGCCGGCCCCGTCCCTCTGGCTGGCTCGGTACTGGCCGTCCTGGTCACACCGCAGGCCCACCTCACTCCTCTGACAGTCGGTGACACCTGGAACCAAGATGCAGACGGGGCATCACCGACGGGACCTGGCTCCGCCCGGCTAACTCCACGCACACACCGTGTTCCCACGCTCCACACGGCATGCAGGGCCCGGGGGGCTCCTTCTCGGATGGGACACCGGGTCTCAATCACAGGCTCTGCTCACATGGTTCCACCCCCAGGTCCTCCTTCTGCTCTGTCTTCAATGAGTTAACCCTTCACCGCCCATCAGCCCTCAGCTCAATCGTCACATCCTCAGGGAGGCCCCAAGCCCCTGACATCCAACTGTCACCCCCTCCCTCCCTCCACACCTCTCTCCTCATTGCCGGAGCACGGTGGTTTTTATTTTCATTTGTCTGTGTGAGTGAAAGGTTGACAACTGCCCGCCTCCCCCTCCCTAGAAGCTCCGAGCCGGCAGGGACCCGATCTGGCTTTGCTCCCTCCTGGATCTCAGTGTCTTGCTCAGTGTCTGACACATAGTACAGGCCACCCCCCACCCCATGAGATGCTGTGATTTATAATAAGAAATGTATATCTGGGCTTCCTTTCCTTTCTGGCACCCAGCCCCTTAGCACGCCTGGCGTTTCCTAAGTGGCAAAAGCCATAAAGGTATCTTTTGTCATGTTCCAGAGGTCACTTTTGGACTGCTCTTAAGGATGCAGGCTGGTTGCCAGGACAACCAACCATGTGATCAGAGTCCTGAAATTCTCAGCATCTCTCCCTGACCTCCACTCACCAGTGGCCAGTGATTTGGTCAGGCTTGCCTATATAATGAAACGCCCATAAAACCCCAAAAGGCTGGGGTTCTGAGAGCTTCCAGGTCAGTGAACACATGGAGATATGGGGAGAGCAGACCCCCTCAAGAGGCATGGAAGTTCCACGCCTTTCCCTGTAAGACACCCTATGCATCCCTTACCTGTCTGTTCCTGGGTTATATCCCATAGAATAAACTACAATCTAGGGAATAAGACATTTTGTGAGTTGCTGTGAGCCACTCTAGCAAATTAATCACACCCAAGGAGGAGGTAGTGGGAGCCTCTGATGTATACCCAGTTGGTGGGAAAGTACACGTAACGATGCAGACTTAGGGTCGGCGCCTGAGCTGAAGGGGTCTGGTGGAGCTTCCAGCACGTAGCTTGTCCACGAGAAGCAGGGGTAGTAGCCTGGGCTTTCAACTGGGGACAGGATGGGGGTGGTGAGATCAGTCTTATAGGGCTGAGGCCTCAACCTGTGGGATCTGGTACTGTCTCTGAGAAGATAGTGTCTAAACTGCTTGTGGTTGGTGTGGGGAGACCCCTCCTACACATACACACACACACACACTGGAATTGGGTCCAGAAACACCCCCCCAGACACAAAAAAACACTCAATAAATACCAGCTGAATCCATGGATAAATCCCTCTATTTGGGGGCTTAAATTATTTCTTCTGCCCAGAAGTCTCACCTCCACCTGCCCCACGGTTAGTCCCCACATGTCTCCCAAGACCTGGTGCTGGCTGCTACAACAGCATATAACAATCACATCCATTGTATTAGTAATTACACACATTCTATCTGTATACTTACACACTTCGTTTCCTATCAGACTCTACACTCTCTGAGGACAGGGAACGTATCTCTACTTGTTTCATACAACCAATAAAAACTTAGCATTAAAAAAAAAGTGGTTAATACATTTTTGGTAATGATCTTAAAAGAGAATACCTGGGCCTGGTTCTCCAGGCCCGGGAAGTAGGTGAAAAAATGTTCTTTCAAGGCAGCCCAGGCCTTGAGAAGATCTAGTTTTCTATGTTCTAAGACTATTAGTCAGATGACTAACCGTGGATTAATCACAACTTTTTGGTGGAGAGATTACAAAGGCTTCTTTTTAAATAGAACGTTCCGCATGCCACACATGCTATGTATGAATTAAAGCATCAAGAAACAAACAAGCCAACAAATAAATAGCTACTCGGTTATCAACAGAAGCTCCAAAATCATCCAGTAGACTTGCAAGAGGAGGAAAGTATTTGTGGGTGAGAACAGTAATACGGATGTCAGCTACGCAGAGGAACTGAGATTCTAGAAGCTAGCCTAACAACAAAAAGAAAATCTTGTAATCACTTGACATCACTTAAAACTTGGCAGACCTTCCTTGGCAGAAGGCAGGAGGGGTCTTCTCTTCCATACGATTCCATCTAAGAACGTAAATCAGGCAAGATGACAGGCTGAATGGTGATGCTAATGAGTCATGGAGATATTCTTAGATACAAACATATACTCAGAGTGTAAACTGTACCCCTGACCCTGGAGACTTATCCACTGGAATCTATTCTGTGACTCAAGGAAGATACCCGGGAGAGTGGTAAGGCTATGACAGCCCTCCACTTCTGCACAGAGAGGCAATCAAAGCTCATCCTCCAAGCGGGATGGGCATGATACTTGTGGCTTCTCTTAAAATATCTTAATGGATTCCACTTAGTTGTGGACCAAATGTTTGCATTCCCTCAAATTCCTATGTTGAAGCTTTAACCTTCCCTGTGGTGGTATTTGGAGGGAGGACCTTGGCGATTAGGTCTAGAAGAGGTCATAAGAGTGGGGTCCCGTGATGGCATCAGTGCCCTTATGAAAGGAGGAAGACTCTGGAGATCCCCCACTCTGTACGCACGCACCAAGGAAAGGATGCATGAGGACACAGCCAGGAAGAGGACCCTCAGTAAGCATCTGACCAGACCAGTGCCCTGATGGTGGACTTCCTGCCTCTAGAACCATGAGAAATAAACATCTGTTGCTGAAGCCACCCAGTCTAGGGTCATTTGTATGGAGCATCCCGAAGTGATTAAGACATGCTTCATAACCATCCTCTGAGCAAGGTATCATGGCTCCATCTAATAGATAAGGAAGCTGACATTCAGAGAAGACACGAGGTACGGCCTCAGTCACAGTGCCAATGGGAATGACTGAGGAACAGCCTGGGTATGACTGGGGCCAAGCCTCAGGCTTCTCCTCTGGCCCTTGTTATTTCTGTAGCAACCCCACTGCCACCCCATAAACATGGATCAGCACATTGCACTGCTCACTTTTCAAGAAAGCTTTCCTCTGGGGGCACTTGGGTGGCTCAGTCAGTTGAGTGTCTGCCTTTGGCACAGGTCATGATCTCAGAGTCCTGGGGTTAAGCTCCAAGTCGGGCTCCCTGCTCCTTGGGAAGTCGGCTTCTCCCTCTCCCTCTGCTTCTGCCCTGCTCATGTTCTCTATCTCTCTCAAATCAATAAATAAAACCTTAACAAAAAGCATTCCTCCAGCAATGTGATAACACTTCGAGTCATCTCATACGTGTGACTAAATCAATGTGTGCAAGCTGAGGGTGATGTCCAGATGTCAGGGACACTCAACCTTCCTGGAGAAGAGTGTAATCTCCAAGAGGAATATCAGACTCGTGACCTATAAAAATCCCTTTGGTTTTCTTAGAAGTCCCACTGCACTCCTAAGGAAACTTACCAGGGAAGGTGGCTTAATCTCTTTTGATTAATTATTTCAACATTCTAAAATCTATTCAGATTTGAAGCATTAATGGCTTGCTTCACGTTAACACAATTTAAGACTAACATGGAAAGGTGCACACAGGGGCACCTGGGGGCTCAATGGTTGAGCATCTGCCTTGAGCTCAGGTCATAATCTCAGGGTCCTGAGACCGAGTCCCACATCGGGCTCCCCCACAGGGAGCCTGCTTCTCCTTCTGTCTGTGTCTCTGCCTCTCTGTGTGTGTCTCTCATGAATAAAAAGATAAAATCTTAAAAAAAAAAAAGGAAGGAAGGAAGAAAGAAAGAAAGATGCACACAATAAGGCACGCTGTGGGTCCTAACTAGGAAAAACCCAACAATACCCAGGTGACTATTAGGTAAGTAGGCCAAGTGAAATCACATGACATATGGGAAAGCCACACATACACACGGTCCTGACAAATTTACAGGGCCTAAAAGGGAATATGAGCTACATACTTGTAATGACTGTGGGTGGAAAATATCTTCCATCTCTCAATCTGATAAGGTTGACTTACAAAAATCAGGAGTTTCAGAATCAGACAATGCCAAGATCAAACAAAGGCCAGTGACGTCACCTCCTAGTTAAGTGACTTTGGTTAAATGACTTCTCTGAGCCATAGCCCTTCTAATCTGTAAACATGTGGCTAATAATATTTACCCAGAAGGGAATTTGATAGAATTTAATGCAATAACATTTATGTGTCTGGGGTCAGACAGATAAAACATCTTGCCGAGATGCTGGCCGAGTATAGGCATTGAGAGGCAGTGCCCCTTTGACTATGACGCTCTGTACTCAATGGTTCTCCACGGTAGGCAATTGTGTGTCCCATTCAAGAGACATTCAGCAATGTCTGGAGACATGTTTGATTGTGACAAGTTGCAGGGAGGGTGTGCTCCTGGCCTCTAATAGGTAAGGGTCAGTGATGTCGCTAAATAAACATCCTGCCATGCACGAGGCAGTCCCCAAGATGAATGCTCTGTCCCCAAGCTTCAATAGTGGCAAGGTTGAGCCACTCTGCTATGTCCTCATTGCATTGTAGGGTTTCTCACACCAGGACCCTGCAGAACTTACAGTGCGTGTGGCTGAAAGCTCCAGGGGAAATGGTCGTTCTGCCCACGGGACATGGGACACAGTCCATGCTCCCTGCCTGTTCTTGGTAGAATCCAACAGGACAGGGAATGCAAATCTCCTTCTGAAAATAGCTTCCTTCGGGACACTTAACTAGAAGAGAGAAACACAGAAATGATGTTAAAGGGAAGCCTCTTGCTTTGTAGTTGTAGGGAAGCCTCAGAACACACAGGGTACGCGAAACCCCAACAGAGCACAAGGGCTCATTCACGTAAACGGTGCTCATGGAGAATCTGCTACGTGTCAGGCTCCAACAATCGAGGCCAAGCTGTGAGAATGGCAGGCAAGGTTCCTGCTCCCCAGGAGGTGACAGGTTAGTAGGATGACAGGGTGTCAGACGATAACCTCAGGTATGGGTAAAGTGAGGCAGGAGAGGAATACATGGAGTGAGGAAGCCCTCTGAAAGGTGATGCTTGACATCAAATGATGGGGAACACCCCAGGCAAGAGGTAGGCAAGAATTCCAAGCAGAGGGCAGAGTGAGGACAAAGGTCTTGAGGTAGGAATGAGTTTGGATTATACAAGGAATAATCATTCGAGGAATGGAAAGCCAGACAAAGCCAGCTACAAAGCCAGACAAAGCTTAGCAGACAAAGGGAAGAATGACATGAGATGAGGTTGGAGGACAACTCGAAAGATGAGGGTCTATGGCTCGGTTACCATGGGAATGCTGCCCTTAGTGAAGGCATGGCGAAGCACAGCTGGGCAGGCAAATTTTGGGGTCAGACAGATTGGCTCAAGTCCCTCTTCCCAGCCTACCCACAGGACTTTGGACTTCTTGGAGGCTCCATTTTCTCCTCCGTGAAAGGTATGAATAAACTATCTCATTGGAATGCACTGATAATGTGCAGAAGGCACAGGTCATAATGCCAGACTCTTGCACATGCTCAACAAATGGTCACTATTTTTTCAAGTTTTGGTTTTAATTCCAGTTGGTCAATATCGTGTTATATTAGCTTCAGGTGGATGGTATCGTGACTGGGAAAATCCATGCATCCCTCCACCCCCACTCCCCGGGCTCATGAGGACACATGCACTCTGTAATCCCCATCACCTATTGAACCCATCCTCCCACCCAACATTATTTTTATACTTGAGGGGGTCCTTCCTTGGAGCCAGCCTCAGTACCCATTCTGTCCGAACAAGGCAATTTCAGCAATTCAGCACCATCACATTTGACTCAGGTAGCCTCCCCCTGTGTTGCTCAGATCCGGGACCACAGTGAGGTGGGACACCCAGCATGTGGGATTTAT
Source organism: Canis lupus familiaris (assembly GCF_011100685.1). Taxonomy (NCBI): domain Eukaryota; kingdom Metazoa; phylum Chordata; class Mammalia; order Carnivora; family Canidae; genus Canis; species Canis lupus. The sequence goes on along the minus strand of NC_049234.1, from coordinate 29,893,638 downwards.
GGAGGCCCTCACTGTTGAGTTGTTGGGCCTCTGATTTATTCAGAAATGCCAAGTGTGACCCTGAGAGAGAAGCCTCCATGCATCTTGCTCCCAAGATGCCTCATTGGCCTCATCCCTCGCCTCCTTACACTCTCCTGTTAACCTGCAGATCCTCAGAGCTCTCTGTTCCTTTTACTCCCAGTCTTTCCTAACCTGCTTCCTCTAATATGACCTGTGCTGAGAAACCAGAAACTCCAACTGGGGACATGCCTATCTCACAAGAGTTCGAAGTTAGAGCCCAGGAGTTCTGCTCTGAGATTAGTACATGAACTTAGGGGCTGCTGGGTGGCTCAGTGAGTCTGCCTTTGGCTCAGGTCGTGATCTTGGGATCCTGTGATTGAGTCCCATATCGGGCTCCTCCCTCTGCCTATGTCTCTGTCTGTCTGTCTGTCTTTTGTGAATAAATAAATAAAATCTTTAAAAAAATAAGTATGTGAACTTGGCCACATTGATTCTAATAGCTCAGAGCAAGGGTTGGGGAAAGGGTAGTTCTGGGTTGTATTCCCATGAGATTGCCAAATGACTTCCAGAAGTGACCTGCTGGCCAGTGTAGCTGAGCTGAAAGCTTGGCCACCCTCAGGATACTTTCTCTGTGCCTGGCACTCTGCTGGGTGCTTCATGGACGTTTCCGGAAGTTGGCATTTAATCCTTGCTTTGCAGATGAGGAAGCTGAGCCTTGGGACATTCCTGCGTGACTCCCTCGTAGGCTTTTCTGCACAGGGCAGTGGGGAAGTAAAATCAGAGGCTATGCCAAGCATGGTGCCAGACTGTTCCGATGTGTTATCTCCAGGTCCTATGAGAAAGGCACCATCTTCTTTCTAGACTGGAGATTACTGAAGCTCGAGGTCAAGGTGGACCATGTGGTAAGGTCAAAGAGGTGGGATTGAGCCCGGTTCTCTGCAAACCAAAGCCTTCCCTCCATCCGCCAGTCCCACCAGCTTCCCTCGACCAAGAAGCAAGCACAGGCGTGTGGGACGTGGACCAGGGTTGACTTCACCACCGCTGCCTCCGGTACGTACACGTACTTGGCACTTGTGAGTAAATCAGAAACTCAAGACACATCTTGGAAACTGAATGATGTGTTTTCTGGCCTGCTCTAAGCGACCGATACCCTACCCCCCACCCCGCCAAGAGTGGGGTTTCATTACTCCTATGAGTCAGCTCGCCGGTCATCTCGAGTATTTCAACGCCAGGACGGTGACTGTAGTTTCGAGCCGTCTCCAAATTCATTGCTGAAGGAAAACAAAGCCTTCTCTGACAGCTCGAGGGGTCCTGCCTCCAAACCCGACAACCCGACGAAGCGAGCAGGGACTAACTTGGTTGTGAGCACAGAACTCCTAGGCCTCATGATTCTGCGCAAGGAAACTGTGTCCTGCTTCAAAGCCTTTCCACCTGCGGGAAGCTGTGTAGACAGAATGAGGCCGAGGCTCCAATCCTCACCCCTGCCCTGGCAGGTGTGGACTCTCCCTGTCCTCACCCCTCCCCCTGGCAGGTGTGGACTCTCCCTGTCCTCACCCCTCCCCCGGCAGGTGTGGACTCTCCCTGTCCTCACCCCTCCCCCGGCAGGTGTGGACTCTCCCTCCGCACTCCTGCCCTGTGGGCTTTCCAAAACCTTTCTGTCCACAGCCCCAGGTTGGCACTTATCCTTCAATTAACTCCCTCCACGAAATTGTCAGAAGTCCCTTTGGTCTCAGGTCCTTCCTTCATAAAATGAGACAATTTGGCCGATTTGGGTTCGAGAGCCTCCCAAAGCCTCCAGATCATGCTACCCCCTTCCTACCAACCCGTCCGCATGGGCCCCTAACAATGACAGGCACGTCTCGGCTGATGGAAAACATCTGTGAGCAAGTATAACCAGTATCCTTGGCCTGCTTTGCTCAACCTCTTGCCTGGCCCTGTCACCCTCCACCCCGAAATCCTCCCCTGGGGACCCCTAGCAGGGCCCTCCCTTGGCTAGTCCCAGGCCTCTCCCACCCTGGCTCCTGCCTATCTCTCTGGGCACACCTCCTGCCATATCTCCACACACCCCACTCTCCAGCCATATAAACCCCTGCATGAATCTCCATCTCCGAAATGCCCTCCAGCCTTGCAGCTCCCAGCACATTGCAGCACCCAGCACAGATGCACGCGTGCACACACACACACACACATGCACGCACACCCCCCTCCTTGTCACACACACACATGCACGCACACCCCACTCCTTGTCTGCTCTAACCTGAGCAGCAATTCCAGCTCCCCTTTCAAGACTTCGTGCTGCCCCTGCCGCCCCAGCAAGCTTCCCCTGACCACCCTGACTGTGAAGGAAAAGGCTTTCTCCCTGAGACTTAGCTGGCTTTTCGCTTACCTCTCCCCAACCAGACTGGGAGTTCTTTGAAAGCAGGCCTATGACCTTTGTTTCCCTGAGTATGTCACCTGGTGTTTAACACACAATTATGCTTTGAAAGCTTGGATGGATAAACACACGCATAGATGGGAAGAAGGAAGGAAGGGGTGGGGGAGGAAACGAGACCTAACGTATTACTTTGGGGGGGGGAAAAAACCATGGAGAACTAGCTCAATTATAAGAAGTTGGAGTGAATGAGTGAAAGTAAATGCTGTCTGGAACAGAAAATGGAAAATCCAGACAATTTCTCTGAGATTCTCTTTAATGGACCAAACTGGTATGAAGGCTGCCAGCAGGTAATCCTGAAATAATCCTTTTTGACCTCAACAAAGCTGCCAGCAGAGCCCCTACCTCCCTGCAGCATCTGTTCCCTGGATAAAAGCTGCCAGGCCTACATGAGTCACGGGAGGTGGAGAGTCCCCCTCACCCCCTGAGTCACTGCCCTCCAGGGGGATCATACAGATTAGCCCTCCTGACATGACACCAGAAACCTTGCTTCAGCTCCACAGGACAATGCTCTGCTTGTAGCCTCACAGCTGCGTTCCAGATGTGCCTCAGAGGGAAAAAGAGCCGATAAGAATAGATACAAGCATCCAATAGATACAAGCATGATTTCATGAGGGGAGAGGTGTGTGATGCAGAGGACAGATAAGGAATCTGGAATTGGGAGAGCTGAGTTTGGATCCCAGTATGGCCAATTAACACGGCCATTTGTTTAGAGTTGGCCATGTGCGAAGGGATGTACTTGTATCGATTATATGACGCTATGCAAACCACAACCCCCACGGAATAGGTATTATCATCCTGATGCCTAGTAAGGATAAGCAATGTCCAAAGGACCCACATCGAGAAGGTATTGGAGCTAGGACTTGAACCCACCTGGCTTCAAAGAGCAGTTTCCTACTATTCTTAAGCTGCGTATCCCTGGCTACCTCACCCACACTACAGGATTAATAATATCTGACCCACTGCATCAGAGAAATGCTAGGAAGGCCCATATTCACAACAATAACAGGGACCCTGGATGGCTCAGTGGTTGAGCATCTGCCTTCGGCTCAGGGCGAGATCTCAGAGTCCTGGGATCGAGTCCCATATCGGGCTCCCCATAGGGAGCCTGCTTCTTCCTCTGCCTATGTCTCTGCCTCGCTCTGTCTCTCATTAATAAATAAAATCTTTAAAAAATAGAAAATAACAAACAGAAATTATCATTGATTCTGGAGAAAATAAAAAATTGGTGCTGCCTTTGTTAATTCCATTTCAGACCTTTCTAACTATCTGGAGTAAGGAGGTGGGGGTGAATGGCATGATCAATGATTCTTTTGAGTCAATCAAAAGCCACAGCAGCTGCAAAACAGAATGAAGCTTTATCTAGAGCTAGGATTGGCCAATTTTGGTGCGTGACCCAAATGCAACTCACCTTCTGCTTGGCAAATAAATCTTTATTAGAACACACCCATGCTTTTCTCCCTACAATGGCTGAGCTAAGTCATGGGTCAAAAACCATATGGTCTACAAAGCCTAAAATACTTGCATTTCTGGCCCTTGATGGAACAAGGTTGCCAACTCCTGTCCTGTAGCCAGCATAGCCCAGACAAAGCCTTTTACTCCATCCCATTTCCAGGCCACCCTGTGGTCCCCACTCTCTCTGAAGCCCTGCCATCCCGGGTTCTGACACCCAGTGCCCCCACCACTTAACATCCTTCAGATGAGACTGCTGTGCCCCTGGCTTAGCTTCCCAGTGGAGCTGGGCTACTCATCTTGTTAGACATGAAATAATAGCCTATAATCAATAGAGTTCCCGCGAAGGACCAGCACTCTATTTTATATGAAGGAGATGGGCCATGGTTCAGCAGAACCAGTATAGGGTTTCTGACCTTGGCCCCTGACTAGCACGTGTCTCCAGCTCTTGCCCCTCCCTTTCTGGGCTCCACACTCCAGGGGGGGGCACCCAAGTAGGGTTTCCAGATCCCCTTCCCAGGATTCCCTGGGGTGACCATAAAAGCAGATTCTTGCCCTTGCTTTTGCAAATACAGCCTCCAACATACCCCCCCGACACACACACACACACACACACACACACACACGGGAATAGAGCCTAGAGCCTAGGGCACTTCATGGTAAGTCTAAGAACACAATGGTGGGTGTTCTGAACACCTCCATCACTGTGACCCTGTTTCACCTACCCTGGCAGGAGATACCTTCCACTCCTGTTCCTACCTCTTATCCTTTTTATTGGGGCAGCTCTGTGAGGTAGAAAGAGCATGAGCTCTGATCCCAGAAGACCTCAGGTTACATGCCCACAGATGAGTGGTTTTGTGAACCCGAGTCCCTCCTTTGAGTCAGCCTGGCTCTAGACATTATAGACGCATTATTTCATTTCATCTGGAGCCTCAACCTGATCATCTGTCAAATGGCAGAACAATGGATCAACAGGGACCAACATGAGGGGTAAATATTCGTGAAAGTACATTGCAAACCACAAAATCTATAAATATTAGTGGGCGGTGTGTGCAGTGGGTGCGTTTCTGGGTCTCTGTTTTAAGATTTAGCTACATCTTAAATCCAACGTGGAGTTTAGAACTTGGCCTGGATCTCACGAAAGGAAAGGCCATGTAGTTCTTGTGTGGCAACCAACATAAATAATGGAAAAATAAATTACCCAGAAACATCTTCCCTTCCTGTAGGCTCAGCAACAATGCCCCTCTGTCTCATGCCTCAGGGGAGGAAGCCTTCTTGTCGTGAGGCCTTGGAAGTAGGAGGCAGCAAAGATAACCACATCCTGATCCATAGGAGCCACACACACAATAGGTTATATGGCAAAAGGGAAACTGAGTCTACAGATGGAACTCAGGTTGCTAGGCAGCTAACCCAAAGATAGGGAGAGTGTTCTGGATTTCCCAGCTATGTGTGAGCACAAAGGTCCCTAGAAGAGAAAGACAGAATCCAAGGGAGCTGTGACTGTGGAAGGGTGTCCAAAGAGCTATAGCATCACTGCTTCAAGGCTGAAGGAAGGCCACAAGCCAAGACAGGTGGGCAACATCTAGACACTGGAAAATTCAAGGAAACAGATTCTCTCCAGTGGGAATGCAGCCCTGCTGACACCTCAGTTTTAGCCCAGTGAGACCCGATTAAGAAGGCAAACCTACAGAGCTGGAGGATGATAAATGTTGTGTTAGGGCATGGAGTCTGGGGTGACTTGTGATGGTGGCCACGGGGAATTCACGCTGCTTCCATTCTAGAAATTTGCAGGTGCATTCTTGAAAAAACTGCTTCCAAAGCCACAGAGGGTAAGGGTAAGGAAGGACAGCCCTGGTAAACCTTTGCCAGGAATCCCTTCCCCCAAGCATGCCCTGGGCTCATCGATGGCTGTTTGGACGTGGAGCTAACACATTGCCATAACCAGACTAAGAAATGTTGGTGAGCATGCAAGATGCACATCAGCCTTCTCCACAAAGACAGTACAGCCCAGCCCCCAAGAAGTGAGAAGAAGGATCGCTGTATCGTGTCACCTGTGCTCTGGTTTCAGCTGCTACCAGAGGGGGTGAGGACCATGTGCCCCTGCACAGTGGATCACTGAATGACTCTGGCGGAACGGCAAAATGAATGATTCGTTACCCTGTATGTGCGGAGTGACCTGCCTCCAGTGCTCTTGGAGCCTTTTCCACAGCCTCAGTCCCAGGGGAGGGGAAGGACCTACCACACCCCCATGGGTCCTGAGGGGCATTGCTGGGAGCCAAGACTTGGTGGAATCCTTCCAAGCACCCAAACCATGTCCTGGGAGAGGTGCCGAAGCGGTCCCCCTGAAGGAAGTAGATGGAGGTGTCTGCTGGGAAAGTCTTAGAATCCAGGTGAAGCTGGAACCCTCCACTCTGGATCAGATCCGTGAAGCGTCCAATGAGATCCTTGCCAACTAAGGCCTCCTCTGTAAGACACAAGAGGCAGGAGTGTCAGCACTATTCTCTGCAAGGGCCAGAACCACCTAGAATGTCTACATGGAAGGAAGATGTAAGCATTACCTGGTTTCTCGTTTTACAGAGGGAGAAACTGAGGCCCATAGAAGAGGACAGATTAGCCCAATCCTATACAGGAGTCAGAAGCACCACTAGGACTTTAACCCAGATCCCTGGATCCTGTCGTTTCTGTGGCATCATCATGAACCCCACTGGTCCAAGATATCATGTCTTCACCCACTATTGGAAGGGGCTCTGTGTAGATACACAACTATCCCAACGTTTGGCAAGCCACCATCTCTGCACCTCCATCTCCCCAACTGCAAAATGGGGCTGGCAATGCCTCTCTTCAGTGAGTGAGGATTATAAGAGCAAATATGGGTAACGGGACCACTCAAAGAGAAGGCCTAGCCTCCAGGAGGCAACACAGCCTTCCACGTCAGTGGTTGGTTAAATGCTAAAGAGGCCTCCAGCTGTGGTCCCGTATTTCCTAGGAAGAAACCAGAGGGGCGTCACATCTGGAGCTGGGACAGATTCCCGCACACAATGAACTTTCATGCTGCGGCAGGCCATCGTAGAGCCAGCCCAAGGCCTGAAACCATGGTCGTCAGCATGGACGCCAGGAATAAACATCTCCTTCTTTTGCAGAATCACAGATTTTTTTGCAAATCAAAAATTTTGCAAATCTAGAGCCTGAATCTTCCAGGGTCTTTCCAGAGGAGTAAGAAAAGGACGCCTGATTCCTAAAGCTGTTTGGGGGATACTATTGCCATGAGGACTGCAGAATGACAGAGATTCAGTCAGCCCCCTTCAGGGTCACACTCTGGCAGCATCTTCCAGATGCTCCCCCTCATAGAACAGAGGCCCAGCTGCAGCCAGCGCTGACCCTGGGTGTTTAGCTGCTGGATTGTAGAAGAGCAAAGGGGGCTCCCCACCCCCTGGTCAGCAATAGGGGTTATGTCTACACTGGCTCATGGCACAGCCACAACGTCCACACTGCTCCTCCATCTTGCATCCTTCTACTCTCTCAGTTCATCCACACACCTGCCCCGTTTTACACGGTGTAAGAATGGGTTTAAATAGCTTAAGTGGTCTGAGACATTTTATAATTGCAAGGGTGCAGAGCATATATTATAAACCAATTCGGATCTGCCACTCGCCCCCACCCTCCCCTTCTTCACACCTGTCTCCCCCTCTGTGCCTGGGAAATCCAGAGAAGAATTAGAAATTATCCACAGAAAAGCAATTGGGTGCTATTGCTTAACTCTTGTAAGCTACTAGCAGGACACTATTGATTTTTATATACATTTTTAACCATTGGCTCCTCTGACGGCCAGGGATGGAATTCGCTAGATCCTCACAAGGCATCACCTGGCTCCCCCTGACAGATGGAGAAACAGAGCCTCAGAGAAGCTGCACAACGTACCGATGTCATGCAAATCAGGAAGAGAGGCCGGTGGGACATCCTCCAGGTGCAACTTCCACGTGACATTCACTCCTAAACGCTCTCCGGTCACACACTCCACCTGCACCGTGGAGCTGTCGCAGACAGGAATGGAAATGGGGGTCCCCAAAGTCTTTGCCTACATGGAGACAGGTGCCTTTAGCTCAAGAACACAGAGTGGCTGGGGCTTGGGGGTGCTCAGATGATTAGGTGTCTGACGCTTTATTTTGGCTCAGGCTGTGATCTCAGGGTTGTGAGACTGAGCCCCAACTTGGGCGCAGAGCCTGCTCAAGATTCTCCCCTTCCTCTGCCCCTCCCTGCTCTCTCTCAAACACACAAACAAACAATAAAAAAAGAACAGAGTTGGAAGACAGCTTAGCTGAGCCCACATCAGGTTCCAGAATGCGCCCATGCCTTATGTTACTCCCCCCAACCCTCCCTCCAATCCCACCCCAGGGGCCAAAGCTCTACTAACTCTCCTTACCCCTCAGAGGAACACGAGGGGGCCAGTCACCTGGGTACAAATCAAAGTTGAGTCCGGTCCAGGCTGGACTCCTTTTCCCTATTGTGTTAGTATATGATTACAACCTGTCCTGACCACCTTATGGTCTGACTTTATCGCTGACAGTGCTCAGTGCCTGCAACCATGCCTAGCCTGTGATAGGCACCCAAATGTTTGTTAAATGGGAGAATAAAGGAACGGACGAGCAAATTTGGTGTAATTAGAGTCCAAATCTAGATCTGGACTTAGCTCTGTGAAATCTTGGGCAATTTACTGAGCCTCACTGAGCTTTTAGTTCACACACTTATAAACCAAGAGCTACTGATGCTCACCTGAGCAGGGTGCTATGATAATGAGAGAGAAGGAATACAGAGCTTCTAGCACACACCAGGAACCCAGCCTGGGCTCAGTAATTAATACATATTACTGCTATTGTTGCCAAGTACATTTCTTTGGATAAAAGGGGGCAATCTATGATTCTATTTGTCTTAGAATCACAACTCTGTGCTGTTGGTTTTGTGAAAAAGTATGTTCTCCAAAATTCTTAGCATAAGGTGCTAAAACTGGGCTGCTCTTTGAGATGACAAGTTTGGGGCAGAACAAGAATTTGTTAAATTGAGTGGCTATTTTTTTGGGGGGGAGGGTTAAGATATGTTTATTTGAAAGAGAAAGAGAAGTAGCACATGAGCAGGGGAGGAGCAGAGGGAGAGGGAGAGAGAGAGAGAGAATCTCAAGCAGACTCTTTGCTGAGTGCAGAGCCTGATGCAGGGCTTGAGCCCTGGACCCTGAGGTCATGACCTGAGCCAAAATCAAGAGTTGGATGCTTAACCAACTGAGCCACCCAGGTGCCCCTAATTGAGGGACTTCTAAAGACTTCTCCCCTGAATACTTGTGACTTGGAATCACAGGAGCCTTTACCATCTATAGGAAAAAACTCTGATATTCATTATTCATGGTACTAGGTCTGTCTGCTGGCACACGCTATCTTCCTTCCAGGGAGGATCCGTAAGGCCTTCCAGCGGGTTTGTTAAAGACACGTCTGGCACAGTGGTTCAGGGAGTACATGCTGGCCTTTCAGTCTTCCTGCACCCTGTTCCCGGGCTCTTCCTCTGAAGGTGGTGGTCGTACTACACAAGCTGCCCAGCTCTGTCCTCGAGTCATCTGCTGAGCTCTACAATTCCCAGCTGTGTGACTCTGGACAGCCATGTTCACACTCTGGGCTTCACCCCCCTCATCCACAAAACGGGAGTACCAATAGGGTCCCCATGAAGATCGCTACTCCATGCCAACACCGCACTGTGCCTGGCACATCATGGGTGCTCAGCGCATGTTTGGTTTAACATCTCTATGTAGAAAGGATGGCCAGGGATGAGTACGGATTCCACCCCCGCCACTACGTGACCAGCCTTGGCCAAAGTACTTTCTTGTTTGCCTATGGGTAAAACAAGTGAGAGCTGAACCCTAGGTCTATTTGAGCCCTGAGCCCAGCCCAAGCACCCCCACTCATGCAGAAGGTCAGCCACATACCTGGATCTGACAAAAACCACGGGCCTCGAGCTCGTCTGCTAGAAAGACCTGGAAGGCCGGCAGCAAGCCCGCGTAGTCGGCGCTGCACATCTTGCCTGGCGGGAGCTGGAGCTGGAACTGCCCTTGGGTCTGAAAGGTCTGCCACAGGTGGGGCCCTGCAGGTGAGCGCCAGAGGTCAGCAGACGCAGGCAACAGACCCGTGGGACTTTTTTCTTTCCTTTGGTTTATCCTCTGCACAAAGAATCCTCCCTCATGTAGCTTAGACCACACGAGCAGTACCATCCACACCGTCGTACTCGGAGTCTGAACACTTCCTGGCATGACGGCTTGTCTCTGAAAGTACTTAGCACCCTTTTGGCAAGCTCAGTCCTGCCTCAGCCTCTAAACCAGGCTGCTCTACATTTTGGGGGTCCTGGACCTTCTTCTTGGAAAATCTTCCATCTTCTCTCACTTTCACACGGGGCCACTATGATTTCGCCAGTGAAGCGGGGACACCACAGACTATACGAAAGACATACTCTAAGGTTGTTCAGTGCACAGCCTACACAGTCATACACAGTGGCCCTGCACACAACTTTAAGAGCTCAAGACCCATGTCCCTCTTCTCCCAAGTGTCCTGCTCTAGATCCAGTCTTGACAAGCCTGATCTTAGTCTCAGCTTAAGCCACTTCATCACAGGCAGGTGGACAGACCACTTATTTGTTCGAATCACATTGACCTTTCTCTGGATTACATTTTTTAGGGCGGGCGGGGATGACACAAAGGGAGAGAGAGAATCCTAAGTAGGCTGTATGCCCAGTACAGAGCCCAATGCAGGGCTCGATCCCACCACCCTGAGATCATGACCTGACCCAAAATCAAGAGTGAGATGCTTAAATAACTGAGCCACCCAGGTGGCTCTCTGGATACCATTTTCTATCCCAGAAAGCTTTTCCATAAATACTGTCTTTTGACAGCCACCCAGAGCCTTGTGACAGTCCCAGGATCTGGGTCTCTCTCTCAGATACCCCTCCAGGGCCCTGGGAGGACTCAGTGCCGGGTCCCAGCACCCGCCCCTGCCCTGCCAGGCTGTGAGTAACCATGGTCAGCCTCAGCCAAGGCAGCTGCAGTCAGAGCTCGAAGTTGCCTCACAGCCGTGTGGGCATGCAAACAGGCACAGTGGGCGAGCAGGAGAGGAACTCGGCAGATATTCAGACAGCCCAGACCCACAGCCACCAAAACTGATGTCCCCAGGAGCAGGGTCCAGGCCCCAGCACTGCCAACCACTAGCCTGGAGCCCCAGATGGACCCGGGGGAGAGGCTGGTGAGTCGGCGTCACTCCCAGAGGCCAGGCAAACAGCTCCGAGTATGTCAACCCCACAGTGACCAATATGCCCATTGGAACACCTACCTCCTGAATATGCTCCTGGAGCCAAGCTATCCCAGGAGAGCCCAACAAGAGGGCAGATTCTCCCAAGGAGCAGATTGCTCCAGAGAAGCCCCAAATAAAGCTTAACCAGAGGAGTCTCTGAAGCACATCTGCTCCTTCTAGAAGAACGTGCTTCCCTGGGGCCTCTCTCCTGCTCCTGAGGCCACCTGGCTTACCACGGGAATGCTACCCTCGGGCGGGGAAGATGCAGGTGCTTGGCCCCGAGCCCCAGGAGAAAGCAGGGCGCTGGGGGGACACTCACGCTGGCAGGCCTGGGGCTGCGGCGGCTGTGACAGCCAGCGACCCTCCTCGAGGCTACACACCAGCGGCCCTGGCAGGAACGCACTCCGGTAGCCCCGGCGACACAGCAGCTGGCACCGCTGGACGGGGGCCCCTCCCGGGCCCGAGGCTCGCTCACACACGATCACTCCACCGTCCACATCCGTCGTGTTGAACGGCAGTGGGCACCGGGGGCCTAGAAGGAAAGAGGGCACTGTAGGCGCCACCTGCACAAGGGGGCTCTGACCCCTGCCCCCTCCGCCGCCCCTCTTCTTGGGCGACCCCATCCGCTCTGCTTTAACAGACTCCTGAGCAGGAACCACTCACAGATCTCCGTCTCCTGCGTGGAGCCTCTGAGCTCCTTCCCACCAGCAAGTCCAGTTCCCAACTGGTCTTCTCCACCTCAAAGCCAGCATGCCAGACCTCCTCGCCTGCAGCCGGGTCTGCTCCCACCTCAGTGTCCCCAGCTCAACACGTGGCATCCTGAGCCTGACACGTGGCAATCTCCCAGACGGTCCCATGCCCTCTGCCCAGAGCCAGCGAGGCCTGCTGATGACCTTCCTGACTTTCCATCCCCAGGGCACCCCCTTCATTTGGGCATCAGCCACCTGTTCCCAAACTGCTACCTACAGAAGCTTCCACAGCCGCCTTTCTGCTCCTACAGCCAACGCAGGCCCCACTGCCGGCAGAGAAGCCTCGGGGAAGCTGGACATGGCTCTCAATTGCCCTGAGGACCCACTGGCCCGCCGTCCCCCTCTGGTCTCGTCCCCTCCAGCCCCTCTGCCTCCGCAGGACTGCTGAGCCCCGAACACAGCCGGCCTGCACACCCCAAGCCCTTCCCTCCTGGGATCGAGTCCCGCATCGGGCTCCCTGCCCAGCTGCCTACAGGGCTCCTGTTCTCACCCTCCATCATCAGCTCAGCATCTCCTGCTTTCTACCACCTTCCGTGGCCCTCGCAGGTGGGCGTAGCGAGCTCTCAGGCCTCCTGCTGTCTACCATCCAAGACTCATCGTCCGCACACTGCTCTCCCCAGCACGCGGAGCCATGGCAGGAAAGGGGGGCTCTCCTCTGTTCTCCCATAACACAAGCTCTGGGAATATGTGTTAAATAAGTGGGCGAACAAGTAAATGAAAGGACACACTCAGTGAGACACTGTCATACTTGAGCAGGGGGTTAGTTCGGTCACTCTCGGGCACAGCCCCTGCTGCCGGTGCTTGTCTGGTTTTGACATCTGCGATGTGATTCGAGGGGGCGTGGGGCCTCAGAGATGGAGAGCGACCCATTCCGACCTCCAGGGTACGGCCTGGCTTTCTTTTAATACCAACGTGGGGCTCGGGCCGAGGCTTTGCAGTGATCAGCAGTGGGCTTATGGAGTTGGCTCTCACCAAGTGCCGGGTGTCTGTGGGCACGGCCAGAGTCAGCCTGTGGGCTCCGGGGCCAGCCTGCCAGGCTTTGAATCCTGGCTCAATCATTTCCCACCTGAGCATCCTACAGCATGTTAATTAACTCCTCTGTGACTCAGTTTCCTCACCCATAAAATGACGAGGGCAGCAATGATGCCCACCTCCTAAGGACGGTGTGAATCAAAATGAATTAAGGCATGTGAAGAGCTCAGAAGAGCCACTGGCATGTAATAAGTGGCCGTTCCTGTTGGTCGTTATTATTATTAATAACCCCAAGAAGACTACATTAGTGCCTGCACTGGAAATTTTAGGGTGTGAATGAACCCTTTCAGAACAAAGAAAGAGCATTTGGCACGCCACAAGGGTAAGCCTCCCACAGCCATCCTGTCTGAGAGTCGCCAGGAATTTCCAAAGTCATGAGAAGAGTCCGTCATGGTCAATATTTCGTTGCACCAAGACAAGCCCGTGAAGTAGGCAGCCCTGGTATTATCATCCCCCCTTTACAGATGAAGAAACTGAGTTTTGAGGGTTTGGAGGGACAGAGCCAGCCCTTGGGCACAGGTCCTCTGAATCTCACTGCCACCGTGGCAGGCAAGGGCCGCGCTTCCCCTTCCTGGGTGCTGCTCAGAGATGGGAACCCCCTCCACTGTCCCTTCCTCCGTGCTCCCCAGGCACCAGCATATCCCCTTTGGAGCCCTCCACACTGGTGTTACAATGGCCCGCCGATATCTCCAAGGGCCCGGCTCTATTCTGGCTCCGGCAGGGGTCATCTCAGAGGAGCTAAGTGACCTGCCCAGGGACACTCAGCTCGGTCACCGTGTGCTGGAGCTGCCGTGAGGGCCTCCCCTGAACTGATTTCACCTTCAAAGCAACTTTGTGAGGTGGGATTGTTGCCACTGTCGCCGCACAGGTGAGGCCACAGGTGAGCGCGGGGAGGGTAATCCTTCTGCCCTGAGTCCTAGGGGCCTGAGCCCTAGTCCCCTGAGGCTGTGCTCCGAACCACCAGGCTGAGAAGTTGACAGAGACTATCTGAATGAATCCTGACAATGACTCGAGAAATTGCTACAGGGCTCCCTGTCCACTGCACAGACTGGGAAGCTGAGGCCAGAGAGGTTAAGGGACCAGCCCGAGGTCACCCAGCGAGGGGGTGGAAGCGTTGACGAACATTCAGGTCAGCCTAGCCCCCACACCCGAGTTTCCTCCTCCACGCTCTGCAGATCCACCCTTCTTGATGCTGGCTGTCCGGCTTGCTAGCTGTGTGACTTTGGGCATGGTCACAAGTGTCTTCCATAATACAGGGAGATGGGACTGTTCTATTTATCTACACCGTTGGGAGGCGAAGCTGAAATGAGTGATGTGAAAAGCACCTCCTAGCAGGTAAATCTCTGACGCACGAGCTGCTGTCATGGAATCCTGCAGGGCCACGTTGTATAGGGTCTTCCCCAAACCTTACAAGAGCTGTGCTCCCAGACCTGCTCCTGAAGAGGACCCATCGGTCTATTTCCTCGGTCCCAGACACTGAGGGCCACTCTCAGATGCGGATGGATGGATCCGTCCAAGCAGTCTGGATGTCGACTGCTTCCACCCCGACTAAGGCTACACTGCACCTATGCGGGAAGCACAGGGCAAGGCGTCCTGCCCATAAAGACCCGCAGAGCGCCTCCTACAACCCGTGCACGGTGACAGGTGCTGAGGGCCACAGCGATGAGCCTGATGGGGTCCTGCCTTGTCCAGGCTCTGGGCAGAGGGACACACTGGGACCTGGGAGGAAAGGCGTGTGGGGAAAGGCGTGGGCACACCACAGGAAGGGGAAGACACAAAAGGGAAGGAGGCCCACAAAGACAGGAGACAGCTCTTCCTTCCCACTCTTCTTTCACGGGCTCCCCATTTCTTTACAAACATAAATAGAGGGGACATCTGTGTGGCTCTGTGGTTGAGCATCTCCCTTTGGTTCAGACCATGATCCGGGGTCCTGGGGTCGAGTCCCACATTGGGTTCCCTGCGAGGAGCCTCCTTCTCCCTTTGCCTGTGTCTCTGCCTCTTTCTGTGTGTCTCTCATGAATAAATAAATAAAATCTTTAAAATTTATGAAAATAAACATATATATATACATATATGTATATATATTTATATATAAATCCACAGGAATTCTTTTGACACATATAACCCACTATATATATATATATATATATATATATATATATATATATATATGCCTAACGAAACATCTCCGCAGTCCCAGAATGTTGCTGACAGACTATGAAATTTTAAAATAAAGCAATCAACCAATAAGGACAGCGAAGGAAAGGCAACTGCACTAAAATCAGATTCACAGCGCAGTATTTCTCACTCCTACCAGACGCAATGCCCGAATTTGCAATAAATATTTTTGCAGCATCTCCCTTTACTGTCCTGAAATGGAATTCACTGATTCTAAGCTACTTGCTCACATATAAATTTTAAGGCGGCTATAACGTCCTACGGCTTGAGTATATAGGAGAAATAAAAGGTAAGTAACTGAGAATCAGGTAATATATTTTGATCTGTAATCATGTGTTTTAATATTCTAATATATAGTTAAATGATATATATTTCAATATTTGATACCAAAAGAATGTTTTGAACTAAAAGTAAAAACAAATGAACGCCTCCACTAATTTCTGAAGCCTCCCAGCTGGGGTGGACCCACGGAGAGCCTGCCACCAGGCCCCGTTCCCCACTAGAGGATGGGGAGCCAAGACCCAGAGCCCCCAGCAGGCCAGCACCCGAGCTTCTGAGGTGCCAGCTCCGGAGATCCCTGCACAGACCCTCCCTTGACTTCAGCTCCAGGGCTGAGCACTTTTAGGAAGTAGACACAGGTTTTGGTATCATGAGAATCAACGGCAACCACATCCCGCCTGCCCCTCCTGTGTCCCCTCCCGCCACCACTCTTCTGGTGCCTTGGGAGTCCTCCTCAGCCTGAGCAAAGGAAGTGATGAGCATCACCCCTGCCACCAGCCCAGGGAGCCCCTCCAGGGGTCACAACTTACTCTCACAGGCCAGCTGGCTCCCGGCCACGCGGGTCCCAGGCACCTCCTCTCCACTGTCCAGGACACACCAGCAGCTGCCCTGGGCCAGGTCACACTGCACGGGGGAAAATCCTCCGTCCTCTGCCCTGCAGGCTGGGCTATAGCCTGAGCTGGCTCTCCTGGAGAGGGTCCCACTCGAGAGCTCTTCACAGAGGCTCGGGCCTGGACACAAAGACAAGCCAAATGGGCCTTGGCCCACATACCTGCCACCACCCACCGCTCCCAACTGCCACCCAGCACCACCTGCTGCCACCACCTGCAGGGCCTTCCAGGCTCTGGGGCTGTCTCCCCACTGGGTGAGGTGTTGGACTAGGACAGGGCCAAGACGGGGCCTTGGTCAGATCCCCACACCCCCTCCACACACACACACACACACACACACACACACACACACGCACGTACTGCTTTCAAGGAGTTTAGTCTTTAAGGAGATTTAACAGTATACGATGGAATTATAGCTGAGCGTGAGAAGGGGACCACAGACGTTATGCAGGGTAGTCTGCGAGCCTGCAGAAAAGCACTGCACTTGGAAGGGAGGCCATGAAGACGTCCTGGAAGACCTGGTGCGTGGTCTGAGTAGGAATTAGGCCGGGGCAGGGGAGGGGGGTGGACACGTAGTGCAGGTGGCTGAGCTCAGAGGGTTGTGGGGGAAAAGTGTCCTCCTTCTGGAAAAGTCTGACTATAGTTTATAACACCTGGGTCCCAAGAGCAAGAGATGGGAGAAAGAAGAGAAGCCAAGGAAGGTGCAGGAGCCAGAAACCCAGGGGCCGACGAGCCACGGGGAGCCGCTTGTCCCTAAGGATCCCAGGGATGCAGAGGAGGGACATCAGCACATTTGCACTTTAGGGACATCCTCTGGACGTCACCATGGAAACCACAGGGCAGGGCCAGGCTGGAGGCCAGGGACCAGGTGGCACAGCTAGCGCCCCCGAGAAAGTCCCAGCACCAGGCTGGTCCAGGCTTCTTGGCTACAGAGCACGGCCCACCCCCTGCCACGTGTGTTTCTCTCGAGAATCCCCGGGGTGAGGGAACACGGCCCCTCTTGCACGGTCAGGGTAGAGGCCCCCACTGCCCGGGGAGCCGCGGAGCTGGGACCTGGAGCTGGTGCTCACGGCAGGTGTTGGGGCAGGGGGAGGGGGAGGCAGGTACTCACACGGGGCACTGCTGTCCGTGCCGGGGGGCCTGCCCGCCCCCGAGCCTGGGTCCACACACCAGGTGCCCCCCTCTGACTCTTGCCGCCGGGCAAACTCTCCTGTCTGAGACAAAGCCAAGGCCACGTCACTCCAGGGAAGATGCTCTTGCAGCCCATGCAGGTCAGTGGACAGACATCCAGAACGTCCCTTTCGAAACCACTGGTGATGGCTTCTCCAGAAAGAGAGAGGTCAAGTGGGGAAGACGCAATCCTGCTCCAGACCCTTGACATCCCTTCTTTGAACTGGTGGTTACCACGACCCCATGAGACCAGGCCCACAGTTATCTCCTTTCAGGGTGCGGGAAACTGAGCATCAGAGAGGGGTCATGTCAGAGCAACATCCCATAGGCAGAGAAGCAGAGCCGGGCTGGGACTAAACCCGTACAGCCCCAGAGCCCAGCCACCATCCTGAACCAAGGTCCCCCCCTTTCCAGAGATGATTTTCCACAAGCACCTTGAGAAGAGAGGGGGTCTGGAACAAATGTAACAGAGAATAAAGAAATCAGGGGAAGGCCCAGATCATATCTGGTTGGGTCTTCCTCTCCCAAGCTGTCCTGGGACCAGCTGGGGAGCACTGTGCAAGGCCCTTCTATTCACTGGGACTCAGTTTCTCAACTAAAAATAAAAGGAGGATGGGACACCTGGGTGGCTCAGCAGTTAAGCATCTGCCTTTGGCTCAGGTCGTGATTCTGGAGAAAAAAAAAAAAAGAGGAGATAGGACTAGATTGATGCTTGCACACACTCCTTCTAGGAGCTCTTGATGGTAGAGAAATGTCATTTCTCCCACATCTGGCAGAAAATCAGCTGCCTACCAGCTTCCTGGCTGTCCCTGAATGCTTCCCTGAGCTTCTGCTTGCCACCTTTTTTTTTTAAGATTTTTCTTTATTCATTCATGAGAGACACCGAGAGGCAGAGACATAGGCAGAGGGAGAAGCAGGCTCCCTGCCAAGGGCCAATGTGGGCCCTGATCCCAGGACTCCGGGGATCACGCCCTGAGCTGAAGGCAGACACTCAACCACTGACCCACCCGGGCATCCCTGGCTACTTTTCATTTCATTCTCTGCTGTGCTTTGTCCACGGGCAAGAAATGACTGTAATAACACCTGATATTCACAGAGAACATAACCATGGGGCCACTCTGTGCCAATCACCCCCATGCCCAGAGTGTCACTTAGTCCCTAGGAGGTGGGGACCCTACTGTCCCCCATTCTACAGAGAGAGGCCCAGAGAGAGGTGCCTGTGGTTGTTGAATAGCTTGTAAGTTATACAGGCAAGATTCAAACCCAAGCGAAGGATGAAGAAAATTTTACAGAATAAAGGCTTAACATTGAGAACGTTCCAGTCACTAACTTAACTTTTCCTAGGGACTTGGGTCAAAGGCACAGCCATCCAGTTGGATCAGTAGAAGGTGTGGGTCCTGTTCCCCAACCCCTGGGGCCTCCACAGGAGGCAGGGTGAGAAACCACCCAATCAGAGCCTGCTCCGAATTGCTTCTCCCTCCATCAGAAGCTGTGGTTGCTACCTCTCCTTCTGCATGGGCTGACCCTGGTACCCAGGATTGGAGCAGAATAGAAATTCCAGCAGGAGGAGGTTGTTACCCAAGATGAAAAGCTAAATAATCTAATTTCCCTATGAAGCTCAGTAGCTGCTGGGATCCGTGTCCACATGCCAAACAGCAACAACAATAAAAAATAATAATAAGGAAACTTCTGCTCATTGACTTGTAGTCTGAGGAACTTCTACAAGGCTGATTTCATCTGGCTTCCAGAAACCCCCCGGGGGGCTGAGTAGAGGCTGCCATCATCCGGCAAGGAAGTGGTTAAGACTCCAGCAAGAATCCTTTTTCTCGGGGAGCTTCACATCAGTTCCTGTGCTCATCCAGCCAACTGAGAAGGGCAATATTATGTCTTCCATTTATAAGAAGAAACAGATACGATGGGCACAGCAATGCAGCCAAGATGACTTTAGGTAAAAGCACAGCAACAACTACAAAAATGCAGATGCTTTGCAGACAGTTTTCATGGGAGGTATTTCCTTGGGGCCCCAAAGCAATCCTAGCAGTAGGCAGGATAAAAACACGCCCCAGTCTTAGGACAAAATAAAGCAAAGTGGAGCACAGAGAAGGTAGGTAAATTGGGATCCCTGGGTGGCACAGCGGTTTAGCCCCTGCCTTTGGCCCGGGGCACGATCCTGGAGACCCGGGATCGAATCCCACATCGGGCTCCCGGTGCATGGAGCCTGCTTCTCCCTCTGCCTGTGTCTCTGCCTCTCTCTCTCTCTCTCTCTCTCTGTGTGACTATCATAAATAAATAAAAAATTAAAAAAAAAACAAAAAAGAAGGTAGGTAAATTGCCCCAGGTCACACAGCCAGGGGCCGCACGCAGGGTGAAGACAAAAGCCCAGGCCTAGAACTACCTGTGAGTTTTTAACTAAAACAAGTCTACTGAAAATGAGAAAACTCATCCTCGATGTGTGGGAGAAAGCTCTGACTCCCATCATCTCAAACCTTCAGAGCCTTACCTCTAAGCAGGTTGGGATGAACAGGTCTTTTGGAGACGGGTTTCCCTGGGATCCAGCCTGTTTCCAGCTGGAAAGCAGCCCACTGGCTCGAGATTTCTCACAGGCAGTGGGGCCTGAGAGAGAGAGAGAGAAGCTCTGAACTGACTGGCTGTGCATGCCAGGCCGGGGGCGTCCGAGCCCTGCACCGGCGTAGATGGAGTGCTGGAACCTCGGCGGAGAAGTGGGCCATGGTTCAGGGACAGAGACCCTTGTGGGGCAGGGTCATCCTTGAGATATGAAGTGGACCACTGAGGACATGGGTCTGAGCCCCAGGAGAGAGGCTGGCCTCTAGGGCACTTGTGGGACGGTTGTCAGACTGGCAGCCTGCAGAAATGGACGAAGGTGCCCTGGGGGCAGGTGGGAAGGGGACTCCGGGCTCTTCATCATCGGGGAGTCTTTCCACCCAGGAAGCTGGGTGCACAGACCAGGCAGAGCCAAGACCATGAGAGTCTTCCCAGCTTGGGGATATGGGAAAATGTGGCCTGGCTGCCCTCGGGGGCTAGTCTGAGGGCACTCGGGGGCTGACCCACGAGCATCCCTAGGCTGGGTAACAGCTGTCACCGCCGGCCTAGAGTGCCCACCACCTGGTTCGGCGGGATTGCTCCTCCGGCCTCACTTACACCGCAGGATCCGTGGGGAACGGGCAGTCAGCGAGGCAGGGACGTACTCTCCCTTGCCGTCCACGCACCAACAGTACCCTAGGACAGAGCCAGGGGTCAGAAGTTCAGGAAGTGCACTGAGGCACGTGCCCCCAGGTGTCTCACCCACAACTTTCCTTCTATGCATTCGTAGCAGTGCCAGCAAGCCCCCCTTCCATTCCCCCCTGCCCACCACTGTCCACAGTCACACATCCCGATCCATCCAGCAGTGACCCACTTGACCTTCAGGCTGGTAGGTCCCAACTCCCATCATACAGATGGGAAAACCAAAGTCCACTAAGGGATTTGCCACCAGATGCCAAAGAGGGGCCTAGAGTCCAGCTCACTGGTCCCAGTGCAGAGTCCTCTGCTCCAAATGAAAAGGGAGGTGTCACTCCACGCTCTCCCCCTGGGTGCCCATCCCCGCTCACCTGTCCTGGCATGGCACTGCACAGGCTCCCAGCCTCCCCACACGTCGCACTGGGGCACGTAGGGGACAGGCCGCAGAAGCGCAGATGTCCGTGTGGAATCCCCCAGGAGAAAGCCGCGTCTCTGATAGAAGTCAAGGGCTGGAGGTGGGAGAGAGGGGAGCAGAAATGTGAGCCCCCAACCTGGAAGGGCCTCGGCCGTGTGGGCTCTGTTGCTGACAAGGACCACACATGGCCTTGTGCTGACATAAGGGGGCCTTCTTTTTGATGTGACAAATATTGTTAAATAGGACAGAGAGTCCTTAACAGTGGAAAGGCACTCACCAGGTTGTCCTTTTTTTTTTTTTTAAAGATTTTATTTATTTATTCATGAGAGACACACAGAGAGAAGCAGAGACACGAGCAGAGGGAGAAGCAGGCTCCCTGCAGGGAGTCTGATGGGAGACTCAATCCCAGGACCCTGGGATCACACCCTGAGCCGAAGGCAGATGCTCAACCACTGAGCCACCCAGGCGTCTCACATCAGATTGTCCTTTAAAAACAAAAAATATAGGCCACAGTTCAAAGGAGTCACTGCTGTCCTCTTGCAAATCACTTTCATATGGAGCCGATTAGGTAAGCGACGTGTCCTCAGGCCCGTGAGACGGTGGTGATCACAGATGGCATTTATTCAACATTCACTACGAACATGCCAAGCACAATCTAAATATGTTTTAGCTAAATGAATCCTCACAGCAACCCTCTATGAGAGGTTCTCTCATCCCACTCGACAAGTGGTAAACTGAGGTGCAGGTGTGGGGCATAGCTTACCCCAGGCTCACAGGGGGAAGTGGGGCAGGCTAAGTGACTCCCAGGGGGTACCCCTGCCATCAAATGGCACCATCCTCAGTGCTCAGAGTCCCCTGCCCTGCCTGGCTTCCCCCCGCCGCACTCCCCACTATTGATATACTAGATATCGTACCTGTTACTGGGGCTCACAGCTCCCTACCCTAAGCTGATTTGTCCCCAGCACCATCTTCCTCCTAAGAGGCCAAGAACTGTCCCCTAGAGCCTTTCTCAAGTCGGTGCCTTCTCAACCTCCCCTCACTCCTGCTGGTACTCAGGATGGATGGGGAGGGAGGGGGGTGCAGCCACAGGGTCACTTTGGGGCAGCCCCGTGAGCCATGGCCGGCCTCACATTGGAGCACATCTTCCCCACTTACCTTCTGAGAAAGGGGCTCATGGCTCCCAAGAGGAGACACCAGCAGCCTATGGTCAGAACCCCTCGAAGAGACCAGGACCCAGAAAGTGGCCTGGTGTGTGGGACACAACTCATGAAGCTGACAAGCCTCTGCCTGAATCCTGACATGGCACCTCTTGGTTGTCATGAGTGATCTTAGCGGTTATGAGCAAGTGGGCCTTAGTTTCCCCATCGATGAAATGGCTTGAATACTTCCCCAACAAGATAACTGTCACATTTATATCAAAATAACTTGAGCTCCAGGCTCATGCCAAGCAGAGCTGTGTAAAAGGACTCCCAAGCCCCTCCCTCACCCTCCTTAGGTCCGAGGACACTGCTACCATGTGTTGTTGGCCAAAGACACCCTGTGATCCTTCAAATCTTTTGGTCCTGGGCTCTCAGTCCCCAGACTCTGCAGGACCTGGAGGTCTACACACAAAGAGCTTCCTCTCCTCTGCAAGATTAGAGATGCCTCCTCTCATCCCAAAGGATTCCAGAGAAATGAGCTCCCCTGGTCCTTCTCTGTGGACCCTTCCTCTTTTCACTACCGCCTCAGACATGCAAAATCAGAGTGCACTGCTAGTTGAGGGGTGAACTTCCTCAACTTGATTTCTGAAGAAAAATGCCATCATGCCGTTCAAAGAATCCATCTCTACAGCACCGACAAGGGCTTCTCCCCTTCTTCTAAAATCTCCCTAACCAGTGCTCACAACTGCAGGAGCATCAGTCCCATGTGTCCCTCTGATGATATCCAAGCTTGCCCAGGGATAACAAAATTGGAATATAACTGGTTTCTTGCCAAAAGCAGAAATCTTCTTTTAAAAAAAGGTGGGGGGCGGGGGACACCTGGGTGGCTCAGCGGTTGAGCGTCTGCTTCTGGCTCAGGGCGTGATCCCAGGATCTGGGATCAAGTCCTACATGAGGCTCCCTGTGAGGAGCCTGCTTCTCCCTCTGCCTGTGTCTCTGCCTCTCTCTCTCTCTGTCTCTTATAAATAAATAAATCTTAAAAAAAAAAAAAAAGCAGAAATCCCTGAGTCTCTGAGGAACAGAGACAAAAAGTGTCTGGGCGTAGGGGAGGGGAGGGGTGGGAAGAGAAAGGAAGTGGGGACAGAAGAAACAAGAAGCGTGGCTTAGCCACATTCGCCAGGCTCCATTCACCATGCTATCTGTCAGGCATGGTGCTGGGCCCCATGGGATATAAAGATGAGCAAGACATGGTGTCTCATGTTCCAAAAGAGTCAACTGCATGCAGAGACACAAAAAACAAAGATGGCATTTGGGAGATTCTCACTGGGGTTCACAGAGCAAAGACCCCTGAGTCCCCCTCCCCAGGCGGCAGTAGCAGACATCCCTGGGGGGAAAAGCAGGGAGGCCCTGGCCTGCAGGAGTAAGGGGCTCTCATCTTGGCACAGATGTCATCAGAGGGGGCACTGCTTTACTGTTGTGTGACCTAAGCCCAAGGAACCCCAGACAAGGGATCTGCTGAGATCATCAGACAGGGAATTGGGGAACTCGGGATGCTCGCAGTAGAGGACGTCACTGCCCAGTTGGTGTGGTGTCAGTGAGAGACCTGGGAGAGACATCAGACCTTCCTGCCACAGAGGCCATGGGTGGCGGAGGAAGAATGGGGGCTCTGAGATGAGACAGCCCCAGCTCTGGGCACCAGGGATCAGAGGCCCAGGTCCCCAACCATCCAGGCTCTGCTAGCTCTGAACTGGGTTACCTTGGGCATGTGATTGAACCCCAGTCTCTGTGTCTGAAAAGAATCACAGATGGTGAGTGTGGCACTGCTCTCATGGAAGAAATGGAGCAGGAAATGCCAAGGCCTGGTCATCCCCTGAGCACCGTCGGGGCTTGGCCGGGGGCGGGTTTCAAGTAATGTCGAGCTGCTATCATGGGCTAGAGCACTGTCGGCTCTCTGAGCACGATGCTCCTGCAGGTGGCTTACCACGCTCTCTGGGTTACTGTCACGTTTAGAGGAGACCGCGTGTGGAAGGGGCCCGAAACCCAGTAGTTTCTCTGTAATAAAGGTTCCGCTCCTTTTTCCCCAGTGGAAGTAGGGGGAAGCTTCAGAACGGGCCATGACCATTTTGGGCTGGGTCCCCTCACATTCTAGCCAGAATATCTGGCTGCATGGTGGGCTGCCGGTACCATCTGCAATATGAAGGACCTGCCCCCCAGCAGCTGTGCTGGTGGACTTGTGAATATACTGGAGAGGTGCCATCTTCGACTGGCACCCAAAACCACCTTGTCTGTTCTTCCCCAGGGACCCACCAACCTGGGAAACCAAGGCCACAAAGTCCTGAGGAGGACTGGAGAGCAACTGAACTCCAGCCCTTGCTTCCCCAACGAGATGGAATAAGAAACCAGATGTGCGTGACACTCACTAGACTGAGCTGCCAAACGAAGGGCATAATCGCCTCCACTCAGAAACTTCTCTGAGAAAGTCTCCCGGGATGGAGAGAGTCGAGGAAGGGAGAGCTCCTCATCCGTCAGCCAGATTCCTTTGGCCGCTAGGAAACTCTCTCCCAGAGGGAACCAAGAACTGTTGGAAGCCAGGACGATCTCTTCTGTTTCCTTAAGGAACTGCAGGACACGAAGCTTCACCTCCTCACAAGAACCAGGACCTAGGGGAATAAAGACAACACGGCTGGACACTTCGCCCTCTCTGAAGGGTATGCACATATGTGCATGCACACGTGTTTGCCACAGCTGTTTCCTTCACCCAGCCCTTTTTACAGCCTGGAATGTTCCTTCTGTCTCATCTCTACAATTTCACTCATTCAACATTTACAGAGGACCTGCTATGTAAGGAGATGAGCAAAAGCTATGTCTGTGCCACACCAAACATTATCCCAAGCACATTTATACAAATAATCTAATTTAATCTATGCAATACCCAATAAGATAGTATTCTTATCTGTGTGTTACAGATGAGAAACTGAGGCATGGAGAAGTCACATAACTTAAAGTCAGGTAGCTAAAGTCCTAGCTAGCAAGTAGTTGATTCAAAATTCTAGTCTAGTCAGTATGACTCTAGAACTAGAGATCCTAACCAGCTGCCTTCAACGGAAGGATGGATGGATGGATGGACGGATGGATGGCTAGATGGATGGGGGAGTGGATAAGCAGATGGATGGATGGATATCAAAAGTTGAAGGGAAGCACTGTAGGTTAGAGAATTATTCTTGCAAAGAGAAGAGAGCATGGCTCTAAGAACATGGATTTAAATGTCAACTTGATCACTAATTAGCTGTGTAATTTTGGATAATGTGCTTAGCTCTTCTGAGCTTCAGTCTTATGATCTGTGAAATGGGGATGACTGGGGCATCTTCTTCATAAGGTTTTAATAATTATTCTATGAGGTGTTGCAGCTGAAGAACTTGGCACAGTGTATGGCACATGTTATCTTTGAAAATGTCACTGTTAACAAAAGTCATACTGGCCATATTTATTCACGACCAATCACTTTGTGAATTCAACAGTGAATGTGTTCAATGAGTTCTTTTGACAGCATGGAATCAGCAGAAACCCCCGACTTCTGGAGTTCGAAGACATTACTGCTTTCTGTGGATGTTCTTGATCAAATGATCTATTATACCAATGCCAAGGATTGGGAATCCCTGAAGCAAAAACCCCTATTTAGAAATCTATGCTTGCTCTCCATTTCTTCCATAGTAGAATGAAAATTCTGTAATTGGACATTGAAGATTGTTTTTTTAACAGGTAAGACCTCTTAAAATCTGGTCCAAATTTACCTTTACCTTCTTCTTCCATCACTCCCTCCCCAAACCCTCCTTCCTACCACACTGACCTTTCCCATGAATGGAATGGGAATGACCTTGATCATTTCCAACACAGCAGACCCTTTTTCAGCTACCCCGACTTGGCACATACTATTTCCTCTATGAGGAAGGGCCTGCCATCCATGTTTGGCTGGGCAAACATCCTTCACAATCCAGAAGCTGATGCCATGCAAATCTTTATCCAACTCCCCAACCAGTGAGTAGCCCCAATCTCTAGGCATATCTTCCATTGGTCTCCTATGTTCATAGCCCTAGCATTTCTGTTTATTATTTACATGATGACATGTCAGGTACCCCTACTGGTCTCTGAGCCCCTGTAGAGCAGACCCCATGCCTTTTTTACGACTATCTTCCCATCATACAGCACAGTGTTTACAGTAGTTGTCCATAGTTGCATATTAAATAAAGAAAGCAGGGTTTCAAACAGACTGGAGATTATGATATGGACAGGAGCTGACCTCATGCCCCCAGAGGCAGGAGCCCCCTGCCCTGTTTATGGATAGGAAATTACCGGTCACATCATTATTTATGGTCATTTGTATTATTCGGCCATTTAGGAAGGACATTCTATGCACCAGACCTGGCACTTTACATCAATTACCTTTTACAAGGCTCACAATAAACTTTGAGGGAGTTATTCAACCTAACGCAGACCTTACTGATTAAACCAAAATGGTGACTCTGGCCACAAAATAGTAGGTGGTAGAAACAGGGCTGAAGTCCCTAGTAGAACTAGCACTGTGTCCTCCAGGCCAGTCCTTCTCAAGCTTTAGGGAGCACCAGAGCCTCCTGGGGAGCTTGGAGAGATGCAGGTGTCAATTCAGCAGGTTGGGTCCAAGATTCCAAATTTCTAACAACTTCCTGAAATGATGCTAATATTGCTGAACCACACCTAGGGTGCCAAAGCTCCTAACCCCTGGTCATCAAACCCTTTGGATAACATGCCCCATCAATAAGAGAGTTTGAGTGTATGCCCCCAAAATATGCCTATTTCTTATGTGGAAAGTGAATACAAGCATGACTATAATAATATACTAGGTACAGTTTGCTCAGCTGTCCTAGCTGTTAAAAATATGTAATTGCAAAATCAAAACCAGACCTTTAGAAGGAAAAGATAAAACACTGCCTACAGGTGGAAACTCTAATACTTGCTTCCCAGCGGATTGTCATGTGCCCCCGGGTGGTCTACTCTCCATGCCTCTTGGTATTCCCCATGGGAACAGCCAGCAGACTTTAAGCCTAGTTCAAATGCTTTGCCCTGCACTCAGGCCAGGGCGAGCAAACCTAGATACTAAAGTTACAAGGTGCTTTTGTTCTCAGCAATCTGGGCCTCAAAAATTGGATGCACAGAGGACTAGATTCAGTCTTAAAGCATCTGAAATTATAGGAATGTCCTCGTGTAAGAGACCTGACCATTGGTATAGAGAATCTCAAAAAAAAAATGAATGCGGCTTTTTAGACAACAGGCATGCCAATGTCAATGTGTTCACTTGGAGGGTCAGCCTGTTACTGGGACTTGGCACTTCAATGGAGAATCCTAACTGGGGGAAGCAGGAGTCTCCAGGCATTGGATATGCCCAGGGTATTATTGTTTTCAACACATGTTCCTATGATGCAACATTCTAAAATTTCACTCGCTGCTGAAGCCTAAACTTTGGCGAATGTCAAAATCATCTGATTAATGTTAACGTTATCTGGAAAGGTGTGGACAGTGTTGAACATTGCAAAGAATGGATTGAGAGATTTCTTTGGACTTGAACAACTGTAATATTAACCATAATATTAGCAACGTCTATTTAGAGAGATTCTCATATGATAATAAGTGTTGAATCTGTCTCATTATTCATTCAAGCTGCCAGCATGGCCACTTGGTAAGAAGACATTTTAATTTAAAGACAGTCAGTCTCATCCTGTTTATGCCTCAGATGCCACAGCTTTCTTATGAGCTCACCTGCCACAAAGCTGAACTTATCAACCTCCTTCAGTTGCTCTGCAGTCAGTCCTATGATTAAACCCCTCAAATTAAAGGCACTTTGAAGGCAGAAGCACTTCCTAAGGTCTGGGGCACCTAGCATGTCCTTGTGAATAGGATCATAATGTGTGCTGGTTAATCAAATGGTGCACCTAATTTATGAGTGGTTACATAGGGCCAAGAGCCAGGCCATATCCACTCTAAGGCCTTTGTCACCCTAAGATCATGCTTTGCACACAGACGACATCCAGTTCAAATGAGAAGCATTGATTCAACAAATCGATCATATGAACATTTAAAAATGAACTACGCTAACTTTGCTAACACCTGGCTGCAGAGATGTAGGGAAATCACTTCCTTCCTAGGAGCCTTGGTGTTGTGGTCCAAATGTTTGTGTCTGCCTAGCATTTATGTATTGAAGCCCTAACTCCTAAGGCGACGGATGGTACTTGGAGGTGGGACCTTTGGGGGGTGACTAGGTTTATTTTTTTTTAATTTTTATTTATTTATGATAGTCACAGAGAGAGAGAGAGACAGAGAGGCAGAGACATAGGCAGAGGGAGAAGCAGGCTCCATGCACCGGGAGCCCGACGTGGGATTCGATCCCGGTCTCCAGGATCACGCCCTGGGCCAAAGGCAGGTGCTAAACTGCTGCGCCACCCAGGGATCCCAAGTTTAGAAGAGGTCGTGAAGGTGGGGCACTCTGGATGGGATTGGTGTCTTTTTAAAAAGATGAAGAGACCAGAGCTCTTTCTATCTGCCATGTGAATACCCAGAGAGAAGGTGGTTTTCCGCAAGCTGGGAAGACGGTTCTCACTGGGAATGGGATCTGCAGGCACCCTGATCTTATATTTCCACCCTCACGTTTGTCTGTGAGAAATGTCTGTTGGTTAAGTCCCCCCAGTCTTGGTATTTTGTTACAGCAGCCAGAGCTAGGTGCTGGCTGCTGGGTGCCTTTGGGTACCTCAACCACTGAAGGCATGTAGCTGGACATATCCAAACTCCATGCCAGTTCTGACACTAAATACACCCCTACCAGACCTCCTCTGCATAAAAGCACAGACTCGGCTCTCCACTGTGGTTTAACTCACATGCTGGGACCTTGCTCGGCTCTGTCCGGGTGCCTTCCAGTTCTCGACCAGCTTCAGAGACACACCAGCAGCTCCGAAGGTCGAAGTGTGCCAGAGGAGCGCTGAAGTCTGAGTAGGCCCCTGGGTATCGGCTGAGCTGGCCATTCAGGATCTGCCAAAAGAGGTAGGGCTCCAGGAGGATGTTCCCTCCAGGCTGGGTCCGGTTGCCTTCCATCACCGCCAGCGGAACATCTTCAAAAGATGGGTATCTCGCCAGCCCCGGGAAGATGCCCTGTTGGCCAGCCGCATACAGACTTTGAATAAAGAGGCGAAAGCTTCCAGAAGCAGCTTCTCTATAGCTCATGATCTTCATGAGCAGCTCGGCAGGGGTCAGCTCCTGGCCACTGTTGTTCTGGGCCTCCCATCTCTCATACCACTCAAAGGCCTGCTCAGGGGGGCCATCGCATTGCACGGGCCTCCACTGCCCAGCGGTGCTGCACTGTGGGATGTAGCTACTGGAGAAGGTGGGCAGCATGCTGGAGTCAGAGCCCAGTACTTGCACTATCCCCAGGAAGGCTTGCTCGGCCTGTAACTGACATGGCGTGGGGCCTGGAAGGAACATGGAACAGGCATATCAGGTGAAAAGGTCCCACAAGCCCAAAAGACCAAGATGAAAACCCCTGATCATCCAAACCATACCTGAAACCTTAACAGCCACAGAAACCCCATCAACCACAATTTTGTAGGTGTTATCTACAACATTCTTTCTATCTAGACAGAGAATGTCCTGGTCACCGAAGTGGCACTATTGTGATCAGCCATTGTCAGCCTACAGAAATCTTTGAGCTTCTAGAGGCCAAGGGAGACTCTCTACTCACTCACAAGTATAGTTAATGGGATCAACCCTTTTCTGGACAATTTTTAAGTTAACTGGCAAATTTTGCCACTGCATAATCTGGGACTTAAGCTACAATGGAATCCACTTTTTCTGCAATGCGCAGTGTTGGGGCCCCAAGAGAGAATTGGGATTTGTAGACTGAATACTCAACAGACTCACATTGCTTGGGTTCTCCAGGCAGGCTTCGAGTTCCAGGAATAGCCTGACCATTGGTGTCCACGCAGTAGCACTCTGAGTTAAAGCACTGGACGGGTAGGAAATGCCCCTCGCTGGTACAAGAAGGGACGAACAGGCTGGCCCCAGCAGGCAGGCTGCCCGAGAGGCTTCTCATGAGAGCCCTTTGCTTCTCACACTCTGTGGGGCATCGGGGTCGTCCACCTCTAACCCTGGAGCCAGCCAGTTCTTTGCCCCGGGAATCCACACACCAGCACTCTCCAGCAAAGCACTGGACATCCTCGTAGTCTCCTTCTGCTGAGCACTGTGGCACAAAAAGGTTGCCAGGTGTCTGCTCACAGTCTTGGGAGCTGAGTACCATTTCCATCACATCACCTAGATCCTTTGCTATGTCTTCTGGCACAGAAATAGCATGCTGCAAGAAGAGAAGAAATTCTGGAAGCTCCAGAAGAGACGCCAGGAATGTCAGGGCATTTTGGTTCTCTTGTAAGTTGATCTGGAAGCCAAAGCTGCCCACAACTGGCACATTCATAGCCGTTCCCTCTTTAGAGGCTTCAGGGGGTGCTGTGGCAGGCTGTGAATCTAATCCCACTGAGAGGGGCTGGGCTAGGTCTGTCTCGCTGTTCTGGAAGCCTGGGAGACCAAACTGCTGGAAAAATTGACTGAAGTTAAATGTGCCTCTGGTGCCAATGGCTCCAGACAAGTTGAACCGGCCAACATTCACCAAAAATTTCCCTCCAAAGAGGTTTTGCTGGAGTCGTGTTGGGTCAGTGGTAAACTGGAGGGCAAGACGAGCCAGCTCCCGGGAGGGAAAGATTGCTCCAATGGCTTCTCTGATGAGAGTTTCTGAGGCAGAAAACTGTTTATCCTGCCCTTCTACCATGGGGCGGAGAATCCCAGAGTCCACAAAGAGCTCCTTGATCAAGGGTGGGCAGGATGTGGCAAATCTGGCTACTCTCTGAGACACCTGTCTTCCATCGGGAGCCAGAAACAAGCTGTGTTGGCTGAAGTAGCCTGAGGGCCCAAAGAATAGTCTAGACAGGGCCTGCCTCCTCTCTGACGCACAGAGCTGGGTTTCAGCTGCACAAGACAGAACAAATGAGAGAAAAGGTTTTAACAGCAACAAGTAATCCTGAGACAACCCCAGAGACCTTTCTGGTAGTAAGAAGTCCAGGATGTCAATGAAGAACATCGACATTTTGTGCCTCTGTCTTCTCTCCTTTTATTTACTTTTTACTTTCTCCCTCCCCGAGCAGCATTGGTGGTGGCCATTAGGTGGGAGTGAGTATTCCAGTTGATGTGACTTCCTCTCTTATCTCTCATCAGCCGGTGACCCTCTTCTAAGGCAAGCCTCCCAGGCACTGGTCCACCTTCTGAAAACCTGACCACATACATGCACCAAATGTATGAGGCTGAGCCTCCCTGACTCCTCGGCCCAATATTCCTATCCACCCAGAACTTTAGAACATAACATCATATGGAAGTAAGGTCTTTGCAGATGTAATTAGTTGAAATGAGGTCACATCGGATGAGTGAGTCCTAAATCCCATGATGGGTGTCCTCCTAAGTCCATGAAAAGACACAGACACATGGGGGAAAGGCCATGTGAAGATGAGGGCAGAATGCAGGTACAAGCTAAAGAAGGCCAAGGGGTGCTGGCAGCCCCACCCCACCCCACAGCTGGACAGGCCAAGGATGAATTCTTCCTGAGGGCCTTCAGAGGGAGCTCAGCCCTACTAACACCCCAATTATAGATTCCTGGCCTCCAGGCTGGGAAGGAATAAATTCCTGTTGTTTTAAGCCATCCAGTTTGCGGTAATCTGTTACGGCAGCCCTAGGAAACTAATACACCAACAAATTCCTATTTGTTTTTAATGAAATGGTCTTTTTTTTTTCAGCATTCTCTTGTTGGAATTTTTAATGGACTTTAATGCTTCATTATATGCTCTTCGTATGGCTGCCTAATTCCTCCTTTCAGGTAGGCTTGTCTACTACTTTATAGTCTCTTGGAGGATAAGAACCATACCTTAAATTAGTAGTATTTCCTATAATCAGAAATATTTTCCTATGTTGTAATATGTAATATGAGATTATATTATAGGAAATACCCTATTATAGGAAATACTCTGTATTATAAGAAATCGTGTATTTCCTATCATACAAAATAATAATGCGCATGCAGCAAGCACACTTAGTACATTTTTCTAGGCTTGTTGCCCTTTCCTTGAAGTTATTAATTAAATAGTAGTCAGCCAGTCAACTCCATGCACGGTCAGGTCATTCTATCTGAATATTGACAGCAATTACATTAAGAAAAAAAAAGACTTTAAGTTCAAATTCCAAGCATCTCCATCACACAGGTGACAGTAAGCAGGCTCTGTTTCTCCATAAAACCATAAATCTTAGCAGTCCTTTTCAGCCACCCCCCCCACTCACCCCCAACTTTTTAAAATAATTCTTTCCCTTCAATTCACATGGATGCCAAAAAGGAAGTCGGCCAATGTCCCTCTGTAACTAGGCAACAGAGGAAGAATTGGAACATGAGAAAACAGACCGAACACATCAGAACCCCTAACACATCCCTCAACCAGGTCATGGCTACCTTTGATGGAAGGTATTGCAGGACGGTATGGAAGAAATAAAGTTCACCGCTTTGCTTATTCTGTTTCCAAATTAAAGGCATATCCCTTCCATTCGTTTGTTATGTAGTGTTACCAAGGCAAAAAAAAATTCAGACATTACTTCCATGTGGCATTCGTTTGCATTGAAATAGGGCCCATACGCCAGAGAGGAGAAAGTAAAAATATACGAACCATGCATTTGGTAGCATCCTGGTTTTAATTTGGAAAACCATAGTTCTACATTTCCACCTGGGAACAGGAAGGCGTACTATTCTCTAGGTTTTAAGAGAACAGCAATGGAATCGTAAATACTTCTAAGGCAGAGCTTCAAAACATTCTTCTTCTACATTCTCACACTTGGCAGATAGAACACTACCAAATACTGCACAGAAGACTCAAAATGTTAAGTTGGAGAAAATGGTGACTTCATAGGAATCGTTGAATGAACATGAACACTGATCTATTTTGAGGCTAGAAAAAGGCCTGCCTGCCTCCTTCACTGTTTGCGATCACGTGGAATCTATCCAGTTCCCCCAAGTGGGAAACCTACAAGGACTCCTGGATTCCTCCCTCCCCCTCTCCCCTAACTTCCTTTGGGATCTTACTGGTAAGACAGAATAGAGTATTAATGGAGTATCTTGCGACATTTCTCAAGTTCACACCCCTCTCCCCAGACCATTGCTTCTACTCTCTTATTGGTCCCTGTGCTGGGTTGAAGTATCTCCTCAAAATTCACATCCTTCCTGGAACCTGAGAACATGATATTGTTTGGAGATAGGGTCATTGTCGATGTGAGTAGTTAAGACAAGGTCATACTAGGGTAGAGTGGGCTCTTAATTTTATATTATTAGTGTCATTAAGAGAGAAAGAGGGGCACCTGGGTGTCTCAGTGGTTGAGCATCTGCCTTTGGCTCAGGTCATGATCCTGGGGTCCTGGGATCGAGTCCCACATCGGGCTCCCCACAGGGAGCCTGCTTCTCCCTCTGCCTATGTCTCTGCCTTTCTCTGTGTCTCTCATGAATAAATGAATACAATCTTTAAAAAATAAAAATAAAATAAAAATAAAAATAAAATAAAATAAAATAAAATAAATAAAATAAAATAAAATAAAACTCCTCAACGTCTTCACCTCCAGGATGAAGTCTCCGAGCCCTTGTTTTGGTATGAAAGACCTCACTGTCCCATCCCTCCCATTCCCTCTAGGCTTAAAGCATCAAGCCCCACCCTGACCATGTTCCAACAATGTGTTTCTCTCCCCTTCTTGCAGATTCGATGTCCAGTAGCATATCAATGCCTCTCATTTCTCTCTTAATAATCCAATTCTCTTGCTCTACAGAGCAAGTAAACATAATTCTTTTTGTTTTTCCTTCACCTATGAGGCCCCAACATTCTGTGAGCTCGCCTGAGGAAGCAACTGTGCCTGATGTAGAATGTGAAACATATTGGAAATGAATGACGATAAAGTTCATTTCCATCACGTTGGGCTCAGAGGGCCTCTGGGGTATCCTCTGAAGGCAGTGGGATTGATGGGTTCCAGAGCAGTTGGTCTGGAGAAGCAATGAGAGTCACATGACCTGACGGGAACAGAAGAGAAGGCCGCAGAGAGGAAACCCACCACAAGATGGCCGTTCCCCTGGCCGCCGAGTCCCGGGGATCTCCTTCCCTCGGGCGTCCACACACCAGCACGGCCCTCCCCTCTGGCACTGCACCGCCTGGAAGCCCCCGTCCCGGCGGCAGCTCGGAGTGTAGGGGTGACCGAAGCTGCTGGCCGTGAACTGCTCCACTTCACATCTTGTGGGGCCTAGGAGAGAGAGGAGAGGTCGGGCAGGAAAGGAGAGGACAGGGCGTGAACAAGGCTCCTGCGTTGACAGCACACACTCTGTGTGCTCTTACCATGTTCTAAATCCTCCTTCTGCTTCAGAGGACCAGCCCCAGAGGCCACGGGGACTCTAAGGCCTAAGTGGTTTCCTCCAAGAAGCACACCCATGAGTCATCGGCTTAGGACTTACATCGGAAGCGGCCGGAGAGGACTAGCTGGACCGCTAGGAACCGTCTCTGCAATATCCGGTACAGGGTGGTTTCGGCGAAGGTGGAAGCAAGGTCCAGGCCAGCAAAAATGGTGTCATAAATTTCGTCGAGCAACAGCTCCAAACCTGAGCAAAGACAGAAGCGTCTCAAGGGCTCAGTGCATTCCAAAAGGAAGCCCTGACCTTGCTGATCAAACAGATATTAGGCCAGAATCTTCATGGATCTGATCAAGAATTAATGGTCTCAGCGGTGCCTGGGTGGCTCAGTTTGTTGAGCATCCAACTCTTGATTTCAGCTCAAGTCATGATCTCAGGGTCGTGAGAACAAGCCCCACATGGGGCTCCACACTCAGCAAGGAGTCTGCTTAAGATTCTCTCTTTCCTTCTGCCCCCGCCCATGAATAAATAAAGTCTTAAAACAAAAAGATGGTAATGGTTTCCAAAGTCAGGGCTGCTATATGGTTGTGCAGGTTGCTCACAGCACCAAGGAGCACAGTTTGCAAGAATGAGAGCAGATTAAAAGGCATCCTGTGTTCCACTCTCTGGGCTCAGAGCCGCACCTGCCCAAAGTGGGGCTCCTCTTTCCAGTGTGCACGAAGGCTCCATATGCACCAGCAGCTGTGTTCATAGCACCCGAGATGAACATTTGCAAACTGCGCCCTCTTCAACACCCATGGCAGCCTAGCAGGAGCACAAACAGACACTGCTTTCTGTTTAGCAAGCTTTCAGGTTTGGGGAATGTCTCTCTCTCTCTCTTCTCTCTCTCTCTCTCTCTCTCTCTCTCTCTCTCTCTCCTTCCATTTACCTGAGATGTGCTTACCTGTGCCGGCCAGCTCCCGCCCTAGACTGTCTGCACAGTGACAATAACCAGACACGTCAGGGAACTTGCTCCGGAAGGCACTGAAAGTCACGAATGCATCTGGAAACCTAAGACAGAACGAGATTTATGGCCACTGTTTCCTAAAGCTCAAGTCTTCACAAGCTCTTCTAAAAGAAAGAAAGAAATGTGGCCTCATCTCATCTGGGGAGAA
This sequence comes from Canis lupus familiaris, assembly GCF_011100685.1. NCBI lineage: Eukaryota > Metazoa > Chordata > Mammalia > Carnivora > Canidae > Canis > Canis lupus. The sequence goes on along the minus strand of NC_049234.1, from coordinate 29,857,997 downwards.
GGAATATCTACTTTTTTTTTTTTTTTTTCTTTAATCTCATGCCATTCGCTCCATGTTTCTTGCAGTAAATATGTTTCTTTTCTAAACTGGTTTTACCTGGCCAGGGCTAAGCTGGACAAGTGAAAATGAAGCCGCACTCAGCTGTCGCCTATGGATTAGTCATTTGCCTCCCTCGTGGAATTTCACCAATTTGCACCTAAACGTGTGCCTCATAGGATCGGGCGGAAAAAGGATGATGGACATCACATCACTGGAGTGTAACGTTACTAGACTATAATGCTAGGGACTCAAGGCCAAGTTTGCTTGACAAACATATGGTACATTGTAGATGATCTCATTTTGGGAGATCAAAAAACTCCGGAGCCCTTTACAACTTTTCCAGAGCTCGAAAAGAAGCCAGAATCCACCGTAGGAAATTCTTCAGGACGTTTCCCAGTTCCACAGTTGAGAACACACAAAATCAACATGACACCACCAAAAGTGCTATGCAATCCCTCTCCATAAGTACAGGGCAAGTGTGCCCAAGCCACGTCCAACCTGGCAATTGCTATCAGGAGCCAACTGGCAGGGTTCCCGATCCGGGAAGTAAGATGAAGCTAAGGTGATATAAAAGCATACCGAGGAGTTCTTCCCATGTGCAATGATTCAGCAACCAGAGAGGAATCGTTATGCAACATCAGGGGATTTGTTTTTATGCCCTATAGGGCTAGCACATGAGAACCAACCATAATGTGTTTCTCCCTGTGTAGGGAAACATCCCCAGAGAGTAAGTTAGCAGAAGCAACAGCTCTCGGCGCAGAGATCCACTGCTGTGTCACCTATTCCAGCAAAACACTGAAAACAACCCTAATATCTGGTGGTAGGAAGAGTAAGAAGTAAATTACAGTAAACTTCCTAAATGGTTGCATCTACACCATTAGGTAAAAAGGGGAGAATACAAAATGGCCTGTATAGACACTGCAATTACCACAGTGCACATGAACCACTATTGGAAGGCATTTGATAACACAGCAATTGCTTGCAGCCTGAACTGGGGGTGCAACCATAGTAGATAATTTGCATGAGAATGAATATGCAACACAATGCCTATAAAAGCACTACAGGAGTATGGATTTTTTCCATGTTGTTGGTCTTTTATTGTGTATTCGTGAGTTAAATAAAAAGGAGTGTTATGGTAGGTAAATTATGCATAGCAGAAACTAAAAACTCACTTTGCCCAGTTGCCACAGATTGGAGCATATATAATAAAAATTCATGAATTGAAAGCTGGGATGATTCAATTCTAAAAGCACTAATACTAGGATAATAATCACTTCCATTTATTGAGCACTGTCCCGTACAAGACAATCTGCCAAATATTTAATATATGTTGACTTATTTCATCCACTTAACACTCCTAAAAGGCAGGTGGTATTTTCTCATACCCATTTTAGAGGTTAAGAAGGTAAGTTATGGGGACGCCTGAGTGGCTCAGCGGTTGAGTGTCTGCCTTTGGCTCAGGATAAGATCCCAGAGTCCAGGGATTGAGTTCCATGTCGGGCTCCCTGCAAGGAGCCTGTTTCTCCCTCTGCCTATTTCTCTGCCTCTCTGTGTGTGTGTGTCTTAAATAAATACATACATACATAAATACATTTTTTTTTAAAAGAAGGTAAGGTATGTTGGCCACCATCTTGAAACAGTGGTGGGAGGTAGAGTTTAAACCCAGGTCTTCCCCATCCCGTGATGCCTACATCTGCCAGTGGTGTCATTCAATGTATGTTGGCTGCACCTGCTTCCTGTCCCACATTCTGAAAGGCACATAACTCTGTTTTGTTCTGGCAATTTCCTCTAGATACCTTTTCCCAATATCTAATAGATGTCGAAGACAAACCCACTGGAGAACGCACGGACAGGGCACCTGGATGGCCCCAGGTCCTGAAATGCATTTCAGCACAAGGCACTGGAAGTTTCAGTCACTCTAGTCCCATGTCCTTCCAACTCAACCCAAAGGCCCATAACCCTGTCAGGGTCATGCCCCAGGACCAGTGCCAGCAGGAGGACTATTTTTTTTTTTTTACATTTTTCTTTTAATTTAAATTCAATTTGCCAACATATAGTATAACACCCAGTGCTCATCCCATCAACTGCAGGACTTTTGAGCCATCTTCATCCCTCTACTTTAGGGTCAAAGTCCTCCTCTCTGGGTTTACAGTCTTATGAGCTACCCAGTGTCTAGGCCTCCGTGTGCTTTTTGCATGGACCTCACTCCTGATATCCCTCCTGCTTGCATATTGAAGATCATTGTGGGGGCGCCTGGGTGGCTCAGTCAGTTCAGCATCTGCCTTTGGCTCAGGTCATGATCTCGGGGTCCTGGGATCGAGCCGAGCATTGGGCTCCCTGCTCACCAGGGAGTCTACTTCTCCCTCTGCCCCTCTTCCTGCTCATGCTCTCTCTCTCTCTCTCTCTCTGTCTCTCTCTCTCTCAAATAAATAAATAAATAAAATCTTAAAAAAAAAAGACAACTATGGCTTCAGCTGGAAGGGGTCCTCCTGTTCCCTCAGGAAGATGACCTGAAGGCCTTCCTGGACTCTGCTTCCTCTGCTCACCTCTGGGACAGACCCCCTGCACTGTCACCTGTAATCCCTCCCTGCCAATTCTGTGTGCACTGAAAAAAGCTCTGGGTCCAGAGTCAGATGTGTGAGAGCTCTGGCCTCGGCCTAGCCACATGTGGTCATGGCCGTTAATTACTACTCATGAAAATAATAACAGGGGACATGCTCAGGATGATCAGACACTGCACCAGCACCCTCTAATCTCCTTAATCCTTACAACAACCCTTAAAAAGCTGCATTTCACAAATGAGAACCCTAGGACTCAGTGTGGTGAACTGACCAGTCTAAGATCACCCAGCCCGGACCCGGCACCAGGCATCCTGAGTCCACTCAGACCTCCCCTGGTCTCTCAACTGCAGCGGCTGGCAGGGTGGAGCGCTGCTTCTGAAACAGAGCCCAGTCCTCAGGGCACCTCACCCTGGCAGTGACAGGAAGCTCAAACTTTGAGTTTTCCTTGATTCCCTTTGTTCCCGAAGTCTGATTTGATAAATCTGATTTTCGTGGCTGATTTCTGAAATGGTATCCACCACTATGAATTCTGGACTCTTCCTCCAGTATAGCAGTTAGCACCAGGATGGTTTAGCTGCTGCTTCTCTATTGTCATTAGTGCTTTCCTGTCAGCCAGGATGGGAAGTCTTCCGCCATGCTTTCAACCTCCTATTTATTAGATTCCCACCCTTCTCTGCCACCTCAACAAAAGTGTAATAACTACCAAGACTGAACCTAAGGTTTAGACGAAAGGAGAGAAAGGCTCCATCATAATAGTTGGGCCAGCTAGGTTTGGAACCTGGTGTACAGCCAAAGAATGCTCCCAGAGGAAGTGAGTCTGGAGTGGGATACTGAAGCTAAGAACAAGGATTTGGCAAGAAGAGGACAGAGAACATGTCTAGAAGGATCATTAGCACATCGCCACGTTCAAAGTGAGGGCAGAGGATGAAAGTGTGGACAGGAGAACCTGAGAAGCTGGTCATCACTGGGGGAGATGTCCCCTCAAGTCTGGGGGGCAGAGAGTCTCGAGACCCAACCATCTCTACCATGGACACACTGTTCCTGAAAGTTCCATGCCTACTGTCCTTCTAGGCTCAGGTCTTAGGAAACTGACTGTCTTGCTGGCAGCAGGACATGGGCAAGTCATATAGGACCTTATGGCATATGGCATCGTTCCTTTTATGAGGATAGAAGGAACAAAGGTTTTTCCACTTTTGACAGAAAAAAAATTGTTTTCCTCTGAAAAACAGGTTTACTTTTATCTGGTGGAAACCAAATAACTGAGAGTATCTTTTCTTCCTTTGTTTGTAGGGCGCTCAGAGACAAATATGCACCTTTTTCTATTTGTTATAAGAAAATTTTTGGAACAAGTGGTACATACCAACTTTTCCTTGTCTTATTCTTATTTTCTAACCTTATTTTGCCTCCTCTAGGATCTCTTCTATTATCTATTTTATCCCATTTGGGGTGTGTCAGAAGAAAGGAGGAAGAGAAAATCAGCACAAAACCTTAAAAATAAAAAATAACATAGTTTATCTAATGGAAAAGGATGTGTCCCTTCTGTTGAATAAAAGCAAAACCTCAAGAGGATCCTAAGAAAGTTCTTATGAAAGAAAATTGTAGTGCAGGAGCAAAGGATGGCTGTCCTGAGTTTATGCTCAGATGGTGGCCAACCCAGAGTTAGAGAAATCACAACGCAGGCTCAGTGAAATACTAAATGTCAGGCCCTGCCAGGTACCCGGTCCTGGTCTTGTGCAAAATGACATCTATGCCCTGGGCTGGGGTAGCCAACACCATTACTCAGTCAGATTCTCCATGCCACCCACAGACAGTCCCTCCAGAAATCTAACCATCAATTAATAATTAATAAATTAGCTACTTAGGTGCCAGAAGAGCACTTCTTCAAGTAGGAGCTGTGAGCTGGCATGGATGTCTCCTATGAGGGTAACTGGTGGTCAGTCCACAAAGGATTTCTCTGTATGTTCTGTAATGATGTCTCTTTGCCACACATTATGATGCATGTAATCTTTCTTACTGGATTATCTGATCAGCACGGGTGGCCAAGGGTGGAAGGGGAGAAGGGCGGGGGGTGGGAGTGAATGGGTGACGGGCACTGGGGGTTATTCTGTATGTTAGTAAATTGAACACCAATAAAAAATAAATAAAAAAAAAAGAAAGTTTGAGTTTACTTAGTCACTAAGGGCCAATAAACCGATTAACTGAATTTTAGGAGGGACCACTAAGGCCTGGCAATGGCACCAGCTCTTAGAACCTTTACCTGCAATCTGCTTAGCCAGAATGCATTTCCCCAGTTAGCAGTTGGGCGAGGGTAGTAGGAAAGGTGGGGAAGAGTTTGAAGAACTAATACAGCTTACTCCACAGCACAGCACGGTTTTCAAAGTCACCAGCCAAATAGGAGTCATCAGCTGTGGCCCTCAGGAAACAAAAGGACCTGCTTCAAATGGGTAAACGGGATGGCCGCATTCAAGTGCAAGTCATCACCTAGCACATGAAGAACCCACAGTAGATTGGCAAATAAGCTCCCCACAGCCTTCCAGCCTCCCCTCCAGGCCCCATGCAAATAAGTCAACTGTTTCATGCCCCTTCTCCACTGGAATGTCCCAAAGAAAGCCTCTCAGATTCAATATTCCAAATTGAAACTTGTGACTTTCCTTTTCCAAACTCATCCAAACTCATCTTGTACCATGCATCCAGAAACAGACCTGGGCTTGACTCTTCCTCTTCTCACCCTCTACCTTCTGGATTCTACCTCAGACATGTTTCCCCAGCCATCCCATCTCCTCACAGTGCTCTCCATCACATGCTCTTGGTCCACACCAATGTGGTCTCTCACCTGGACCCATGTAGGAGCCTCCAGACCCACAGAGCTGCCTCCCTGCACCCGCTCTGCTCTTCCCCAGCCAGTCCATTCTTTCCTAAATTCAAAATATACCCAATTTCCCCACAAGCTCAAAATTCTTGATGCCATATTGGGGACGTACTAATACTAAAAAATTACTCCTTGCTTATCTGAGCTTCAAATGTAACTGGCCATTCTGTATTTTATCTGCAACCTTGGGTAGGAAATCTAGACTCTCTAGAGTGGCCTCTGGGGCTCCTGCCACCCTGCCCCGTGGAGCAGCTGGGCCTGGCACTGCCCAGGTCAGCTTATCAAGAAATCCCTGAATGCGGCTGGGCTTCCAGTAACCAACCACCCAACCCTTCCCATGACCTTTCTAAGTCGGAATTCCCCCCCAGAGACATGCTTGCTTACATAAAGGAAAGGATCCCATTTCAGGAATAAATTTTTCTGGTTGCATCTATTAAACAATGGAGGCTTAGTCTTGAACTTTTGCGTTTAACTCGACTGCCCCCTCGTGGAAGGAGCTTGAACTGTGCCTCAAGCTGACCCCGCAAAGTTCTTGAACGCACAGGTTGCAGGCCTGCTGTGCACCAAGCTCTGTGCTAGGTGCTGCAGGGAAAGAGTTGAATCAAAGGTGTGTGGGATGGTGAGTGGAGCCAGACAGCTCTAGCACCCACTAACCATGGCTCCCAGGGTGAGCTCCTTAGCGTCTATGTTTCAGATTCCTCATCCATATCCCGGAGAACGTAATTATTTTTGTAACCATTAAAGCAGGCAGAAAGACACCCAATTGCCTGTATGTAGTAAGTACTCAGCTGAACTTGAAATAAGCACACATTAGTTTACATCAGTGACTATCAGTGAATCGGGCTGTTTGGAAATTCTTACGTGCACACAGGTAGGCCATTCTCTAAGCCTCAGAGGGAAAAATGCAAAACAAACAAAGAAACAAAAACCAACCCTAATTTATGTTTGCTGCAGCTGGGGGATATGTCAGGAATCCCTACAGATGCATAACAATTGGCATCTGTCTCAGGTAGTTTCATAGATGAGGCCTCATTACATCCTCTCCATGACCTAGTGCACAGGGAGTTGTCTCCATATTTCAGTTGGGGACACTGAGGCATAGGGATAAAGGGAAAGGAACAGGTCACTTTGCCAAGCAGTGGCCGAGTTAGAATCAGGGTCATGGAGGCTAATGCTATGGGGCCAGGCAGGTCACACCGATGGAAGGAGCAGCCACCGTGACCTAGGGGGACACGGAGCGCTGGACCATGTATGATCAGTCCAAAAAGAGCAGTTCAAGGCCAGCTTCTTCGTGCTGGGGGGAATTCAGGAATCCAGAATCTGGGCTATTAAGTTAAACATAAGAAATTGCTGATGTTCAACTGTTTTTTACCTACACAAACAGGAATTTCATGGAGTTGACCTGAAATGCTCTCGGTTTTTAAAATAACAAGCAGCTCAAATAAGACTTGTCGACGGGACAGTTCATGTGTCCAGGCTGCTAGGCTGCCACCCCTCCTGGCACAGCCCATGGGAACGCTCTCTCTCCCAGAGAGGGAAAAAAATGGGTTGTTTTGGAAGCCAGCCACAGAGAGGCTCAGGTTCTCCAAGATGACTCCCATCAATATTCACAGACTAACGCACTTACTGATTGCACTCAGGATGAGGCAACCACGTCTGAAGTCCATGCTGGCCCTTCGCAATGACAAAGTGGCCGTCTTGAATAACCAGAAGCAATCTGATTATTTGGGCAGAGATCTATCATGCATCTCCCTTCTTAGGCTTGTCACTTAAATCTTTAAAATCATTTATACGTGTGTAGACACATGCAATTTACAAAACGGCATAAATACGGTGGTCCCCACGCTTGCCATAATGCCATCATTTTTCCTTCTCTGTTAATTCCCTTCTCCTACCCCTGCTTCTCCATAGTAACTCGATCCTGCCGATGGCCGTGATCACCACCCCGCGTATGCCGATCACAGACACAAGCGTAATCCTATCACCGTATATGTATGTGAAAGGACGTGTGTCTGTTTTGTAAGAAGTAAATCATACAAGCGCCTTGTGTCTTCTATCATAGCATCATAATATGCGCTGCAGCACCCTCTCCAAATCAACTGGTAGAGTTCCAATGCATTCTGTTTAACGGCTGCATAAATATTTACGGTGGTGGCGCATTTATCCACCTTGAGTTTCTCAGCCACTCTGTTCTCAGTTTTCTGCTACAGTGAGAAACAATGCAGTAGACATCCCAATACATGCGTCTTCACTCTCCTGTACTTTCATTTCCTTGGGCTCCCTGGCCCAGGGCGGGCAGTGGGGGAAAGAGGGGCGTTCACCTATGTTTAATTCGAATGGCTGTTGCCATCTTGCTTTGTTAAAAATAATGTTTTTGGGACGCCTGGGTGGCTCAGTGGTTGAGCATCTGCCTTTGGCCCAGGGTGTGACCCCGGGGTCCTGGGATTGAGTCCCACATCGGGCTCCCCGCAGGGAGCCTGCTTCTCCCTCTGCCTGTGTCTGTGCCTCTCTCTCTATGTCTCTTGAGAATGAATGAATTAATGAATGAATGAATGAATAAAATAAAATAAAATAAAATAAAATAAAATAAAATAAAATAAAATAAAAATACTGTGTCCTTTGGATGCTCAGCCGTGTATGAGAGTGAGGCCTCTCTCAACTCCCACCAGTGGGTACCTAGGGCACCTCAAAGCCCCCAGCCCCAGCCTGAGGCATGAGCCTCAGCAGGGGATAGGAAGACACGGCCTGGGGTTGAGCAGATCCCAGAGGCGGGCTCCCCTTACCTGTTGTAGCTATGAACCAGGTCAAAGATCATCATGTCCGTGGTGTTGACAAACTTGCACTGGACAGGCATGAACTCCCCATCCGGAGAACACTGGGGTGGTGACTTGTCTCCCACCCCATGGAGGAGACGCCGGTTTCTTATCTCACAGCTCCGAGGACCTAAACATTTCAGAGGAAAAATGTTCAATTCTTCGGTCCTAGTAGGTGCCTGGGCTCCCGTGGTCCAGACGCAGACGTTCCCAGGACACGCGGGACCCAGACCCACATGGAGACGAAGCCCCGCACGGGGCCCTGGCCAGTGCTCCCCAACGTCCTGCTTCTGCTCTCGACCACCAGCCAGCAGATGCTGATCATCCCCCACGGGGCAATGTTAGGAGGGGTGCAGCCTCCCTAAAATGCTCTCATTCTCTGCACTGGGGGCCAGGCTCTGTGCCTTTCATCAGGGAGACCTGACGAAGTCTTGGTGACATGCAGGGAGCTGAGCCCATGGGGGATGTCAGGGGGCCAGGGCTCTGGAGACTTACAGCGGGCTGGCCTGCCCAGCTGGCGTGTCCCGTACACCTCCATCCCTTCGGCATCCACGCACCAGCACTGCTGCTGCCACAGGTCGCACTGCACGGGTGCGTAACCCCCCGACTCCTGGCACTGGGGGAGGTAGGATGTGGCGGTGCTGTTAAGGTAGCCGCTCAGCAGGATTTGCTGCCTCTGCAGCTGACAGAATGACAGGCCTGAGGGTGCAAAGGGCAGCGTCAGAGCTTCATGTCCCCCCTCACCCCTGCCTGATGCCGGAGATAGGGATGTGTCCTTCCCACCCACAGTGAGGGGAACTCGGGCCCAGCCTGCGGCGCTCCTCAGCGCTGGCGGCAAGTTTGGGACCAGTGTGTCCACCTCCCGGCTCTACCCCGGATTTCTCCTGCAACCTGCACACCCGTCAGGGAAGGGTGCATGCCACGGGACACCGCACAGCCCGCAGCCCGGGCACTGCAGGGGGGAGGCGGCGCGGCACTGCAGGCTGGCTGTGCGCAGCTCGTCCCATCGTTTCCCCACGCCTCTGCCCACACCCTCACCGTGTATCCCTGGGGAGGCCCTGCAGCCTGCACTGCTCTGGGCCTCCCTCCTCCTCTGCAGGGCTGAAACTCGACCGCCTTCCTCAGCAATGAGGATTGGTGACCATGACAGTCACTGCCCCTGCTGAATACCTACTGTGTGCCCAGCATTTCACATGCGCCTTAAAACCTGCAAGACGTGGGGCGCCTGAGGGCTCAGCGGTTGAGCATCTGCCTTAGGATCAAGTCGTGATCCCAGGGTCCTGGGATTGAGTCCCATGTCTGGCTCCTCACAGGGAGCCTGCTTCTCCCTCTGCCTGTGTCTCTGCCTCTCTGTGTGTATCTCTCATGAATAAATAAATAAAATCTTAAAAAAACAAAAAACAAAAAAAACCCTGGGAGCCAGGTCCTACATTCCTATTAATAGGCGAGGGACGACAGCTCAGTGAGGGCCCGGCCTGGCGGGGGGCATTCAGCAGAAGCCTGTTGGGAGCCAGCCTGCTACCGCCACCCTCCCACCCTACCCCCACTAGCCAGGCTGGGGGCAAACAACCGGTGCCCAAAGCTGAGCTTTTCTCCTTAAAGAAGAGCTTTGGTTCCAGGCTCGATATCACCATTTAAAGATGACCAGCTTCCCCAACCTGTGTTCTAGGCTCAGCGCTGACATGCTTTACAGGGGAGGGGGGAGGGGACTGTGTTCCTTTGACTACTCATGATGATAATTATTTTATCTTATTTTTTTTTTCAAATAATTATTTTAACAGGGACGTTTTCACCTAAGCCTCAGATTTTACAAACACCTGAGGTGAGAGAACACTCGGTGTGTCCGGGGCCTCATTCTGCTTCCAGCAGCCCTGGAGGTCCGGCCCTGTGGCTTCCTCAGCGCCAGGCATGTGGCCGGCGAGCCAGGCCAGCTCGGCACCTGTTTGCTGAACAAATGGTGTGCTCGGCCCCCTGGATCTTCACGGCAGTCCCGCAGGAAGTAAGGCCTGGCATGCGCAATCGTCATCCTCATTGGAAGGGCAGCCTCCGGCAGCCCGGGGCCCAGGGACCCTCCTTCCCTCCCTGCCCCCGTGAGCACTTACAGGCCGCGGGCCGAGCAGGCTGCCTGCTGCCGGGCACCTCCACGCCGTCGGCACCCACACACCAGCAGGTGCGCCCGTCATTCTGGCACTGGACCGTCCTGCGGGCAGGAGGGACACACCACAGGGACTGCATTATAGGGACCCCAAGCTGCAACCCAGCTGGCTGTCCCTCGTCTTTTCCGTTCTTCCACTTTTTTTTTGAGATTTTTTTATTTATTCATGAGACACACACACACAGAGAGAGAGAGAGAGAGAGAGAGACTGGGAGAGGCAGAGACACAGGCAGAGGGAGAAGCAGGCTCCATGCAGGGAGCCCGAAGCGGGACTCGATCCTGAGACTCCAGGATCAGGCCCTGAGCCCAAGTCAAGCGCTAAACCACTGAGCCACCCAGGGATCCCCTCTTCCATGTTTTAATTTCTTTAAATTAGGGAGACATGGAGGAGAGGGGTGAGCGACAGAGGCCAAAGCTGGCCTTTACCTGAATTGCTCATCCCCGTGACATCTCAGCCCTTCACCCTCCAGACATCTGGTCTACAAGGCCACCCTGTTGTGTGGCTGCCACATGGCCACCACTGTGGAGGGTGAAAGTGGTGCCAGGGCTGGGCTAAGTGGTCTGGGGCCAGGAAAAACATCAGGTAAAGTCGGGGGTGTTGGAGAGCAGAGCCTCGGGCCGGGGTTACACGGAGAGGCACATCTGTGGGTGGCCTGCAGCAAGCAGTGGCCACAATGAGGCCAACAAGATGATCAAGCATCCTTCTAGGGGCAGAAGGTCACAGGTGCACCAGATGAAGACAAAAGCTCCCTGAGGAGGACCAGGGTGCTTGGAACTGCAGGTGGCATGGGAAGAGCCACATGAACAAGGTGAGCACAGGTGAGCCATCCGCCACGTCCCGTGCCATTCCACACGTCCTCAAGGCCCCAGTAGTGGCCGGCCCATGGCGTCGCTGCCCTCCTGGGAGTGTGTAAGGGGGCTTCTAGGTGCATGGGGAGGACTCAGACCATGAAGGCAGGCAGGGATGCTTCATAAGGGGTTCCCAGAACGCAGCCACAGATGGGGCTCCCCTGGTCCAATGTGACTGGCACAGCGCGGGGAAGTTAACATCCACGCCCACACAAAGGACTCCCGTGCATTCTGCTGGGGAGTCGAGATTATCACTGCACTCTTGGGGGCCAGTCTGGGATGCAAGTTCACATTAGGGCAGCCAGAAGCCCCCTCCAGAGAGGAGCTCACAGCGGGGACAGAGGCGCATGGCCCAGAACGCTGGCCCTGGCTGGGCTCGGACGTGCAGCGGCAGCCTGAAGTCCGGGCAGCTTGTGCCTCCCCCCACCCCGGACCTCTCAAGGCCACAGGTGAAGGGGAGGGCGGCACTGAAGCCTCAATCCCCCACCCCTTTTATTAAAGCAGTTACAGGCAGCCCAGGTGGCTCAGCCGTTTAGCACTGCCTTTAGCCCAGGACATGATCCTGGAGACCCAGGATCGAGTCCCACGTCGGGCTCCCTGCATGGAGCCTGCTTCTCCCTCTGCCTGTGTCTCTGCCTCTCTCTCTCTCTCTCTCTCTGTGTGTCTCTCATGAACAAATAAATAAAATCTTAAAAAAAAAAAAGCAATCACACTGAAAGTTTGGGCAGGAAATGAAGGGAAGTACCTGGTCCTAGCTGGGATGATGAGGGACTGGGGCGCTTGGGTCAGATTATCCTGTGTCAATCAACCCCAGAGGTGGGCACCCCTCCCCCCAAGTGACAGTGGCCACATGTCATGCATGTGGGGTGAGTGGGGGCACAGCACAGGAGCGGGTGGGAATGAGATAAGCTTTAAGGTCTCTTAGGGCCCCAGGAGTCCACAGGGCTGAGGGAGCCTTACTGGTAGCTGCCGTCTTCCGCGCACTGAGGAACATACTCTGCTCCTTTCAGAAAGGCCCTCTCCCTCTGCAGCTCGCAAGGACGCAGAGGCTGGGCGTCCACCTGGTATTCTGGGGAAAGGGAAGCAGCTCATCAGGGAAGAGTATGGATGGGATTCCAGTAGCAAAGCACAGATCCTCTCCTGGGCTGTATTTCTGGCATCACCATCAACAATTAGGCTCTAATTTCCAGTTTGGTGGTTATTGATGCGTTTCTAAGTAGGACATTGGCCTGTTTAACCCTCAGCCTCAAAAAAAAAAAAAAACAAAAAAACAAAAAAAAACCCTCAGCCTCTCCTGGGAAGTGATGTCCGCCCTTCACCCTTGTGTCCCTGAGATGGTGAAAATAACCCGCTCAAGGTCACACAGCTGGCACGAGTGGGATCCGAAGTCAACCTTCAGACCCCGCCTTCTCCCAAGACTCGGGGGGTTAGGTCCGAACACCAGGAAGAAGGTGATCTTGGATCTATCAAGCCATCCCCATGGGCAGGGCACCTCCCTGGCACAGGTCAGGGATGCAAACTCATTAATAACTCCCCCGTGTTGTTCTTTTCGCTGAGAGCGCATGTGACATGCAGGAGCTTATCCAAAATCACAACCACGTCAGAAGAGGAGTGTCACTGGCTTACTTTTCCAGCAAGAAAACCGAAGCTTAGGCTTATCCAAAGTCACCCAGCAAGTGGCTGAGCCTCTGCTGGAATTTATGTCTATTTCACTGAACAGGTGGATTTTTTTTTTCCGCTACCTGCAGACTACTTCTCAAATGCCTCACATAGATCACCTCGGCCTGAGACAGCTAAGGGAATTAAAAAAAAGAAAAAGAAAAAGAAAAACAAAATAAAAATAAAATAAAATAAAATAAAATAAAATAAAATAAAATAAAATTAAATTAAATAAATAAATAAATAAATAAATAAATAAATAAATAAATAAATAAAATAAAAAAAGTTGATGCCAACATTCACAAAAAGGATGGGGTGGGGTGAGCTAAAATTGACTTAGGAAGATCTGATTTCCCATCTACTCTCCATGAATCACAGGTTCCGTGACCTCAAGGCAAATCACAGGTTCCGTGACCTCAAGGCCTCTCTGAACCTCTGTCTCTTCATCTGAAATCCGTCCTCGGGACATTGTGGGGATTCAATGAGACCACAAATGTCCTGAGGCATGGGGGCAAGACCATCGGAGTTGTGGCCTGGAAGCCCCCTCCAGACCCTCTGCTCCACGGTCTTGGCTCATAACTCACCGAAGATGTTGGCTGACACCACGCAGGCTGAGCCCAGCAGACTGAAGACCCACAAGGCCAGGGCCATTTTGCAGGCCCTTCTGGGGATGAAGGGGTGGAAGCCACTGCCCACCCCAGGCTCTGGCCAGGGAGCCTTTATAGAGCTGCTCGGGCACCTGCTCCCCTGCCCACGGGCACTCAGCGAAGCGGCGCCTACCCTGTTTTCTCTGCAGGTCACAAGGGGCTCCTCCACCTGCATCTGCTCCCTTCTGAGGACACTCGTGTGGCCAGTGGGGGACGAGATCTTGTTGAGGCCCTGTGGAGCAGAACGGGGGGCAGGTGGCTTTGAAATCCGTCTTTACAAGTGAAGGCCAAAGCTCCGTGGGCAACGGGCTCAACCCTTCTGGGAGAAAAGCTTTCCTTCCCTTCCCTTCCCTTCCCTTCCCTTCCCTTCCCTTCCCTTCCCTTCCCTTCCCTTCCCTTCCCTTCCCTTCCCTTCCCTTCCCTTACTTTCCCTTCCTTCCTTCCTCCCTCCCTCCCTCCCTTCCCCCCTCCCTTCCTTTCCCTTCCCTTTCCTTCTCTTCCTTCCCTTCCCTCCCTTCCTTTCTTTCCTTCCCTTCCCTTCCCTTCCCCTCTCCTCCCCTCTCCTCCCTTCCCTTCCCTTCCCTCTCTTCCCTTCTTTCCCTTCCTTCCTTCCTTCCCTCCTCCCCTTTCCTTCCTTCCTTCCTTCCTTCCTTCCTTCCTTCCTTCCTTCCTTCCCTCCCCCCCCTTTCCTTCCCTTCTCTTCCCTTCCCTTCCATCCTTGCCTTCCTTTCCCTTCCCTTCCCTTCCCCTCCCCTCTCCTCCCCTCCCTTCCCTCCCCTCCCCTCCCTTCCCCTCCCCTCTCCTCCCCTCTCTTCCCTTCCCTTCCCTCCCCTCCCCTCCCCTTCCCTTCCCCTTCCTTCCTCCCTTCCTTCCTCCCTTCCTTCCTCCCTTCCTTCCTTCCTTCCATTTCCCAGAGCACCACAACAGTGGAATCCATTCTGGGCAATGAGAATATGGCAGGGAACAGGCAAAGCCAGGAGTATGGAATATAAGAGTTTTAGTGAGGGAAGCCACACACACACACACTCCTATCCATACTTGCTCTCCCCTCACCTCTGTCCCAGGACGTCAGGATCCCCCACCGAAAGGCAGCGGGCACTGTGTTGTCCACAGAGAGACTGTAAAGCAGTGTGTTGTCTCTTGGCAAAGCCAGGCTCCTTCCTTTTCTCCTTTCCCTGCGTGACCATGGCAAAATCACCCCATCCTCTCGAGCCCCTGCCTCCTTCTCTAGAAAACAGAAGTGAAAAGAGAATAATATTGTGTGCCTACTTGTTGCAGTTGCTAGAAGGGAATAAATGGGACACTGAAGAGTACGTGCTCCAGAGAAGCTAACAGTTAATACCACTGATTTTTCTCATTTTGCAAATGATACGGTGCCAGGCAGTGACGGACCCGCAGGGCACCCTGCAGGTGAGGGGCTGGTGACACTTGGGGGCAGGGGTGGTGGGCCCACAGGGAGGAACTCTCCGAGGATTTGGCACCTATGTGGAAGGAGGGCTGGGGAGAGTCTGGAGGGAGGTCATCCCAGGCCAGGGGAAGGGCAGGACAGGCTGGGAGGAGGAGCCTGCTCCGTGCACCCAGGAGGAAGATGGAGGGTCCCAACAGCAGAACAGTGGATACTACTACCCAGTAGAGGTGCCCTGAATGTTACAAGAGTTAACATATGTGAAGTGCTTAAAACCTCGGTTCCCTTCATCTTTACTATGTTCAGGATACAAAATACATAAAGTAACACTCAAGAGCCTCAGCTCCAGCTCTAGCAGCAGCCCCAGTCCCAGCCCCAACCCCAACCCCAGCACTAGCCCCAGCCTCAGCCTCAGCCCCAGCACTAGCACTAGTACCAACCTCAGCCCTAGCCTAAGCCCCAGCCCCAACCTCAGCCCCAACCCCAACCCTAGCCCCAACCCCAGCCCCAGCCCCAGCCCCAACCCCAGCCCCAGCCCCAGCCCCAGCCCCAGCCCCGACCTCAGCCCCAACCACAACCCTAGCCCCAACCCCAGCCCCAGCCCCAGCCTCAGCCCCAGCCCCGACCTCAGCCCCAACCCCAACCCTAGCCCCAACCCCAGCCCCAGCCCCAGCCTCAGCTCCAGGCCCATTTCAAATTCAACATGTCCCAAAACAAGCTCCTGGACACATCTTCCCATGCTGCACCTCACCAGGCCTTGCTACGTCTCTAATGGCAAAGATGAACGCCATCCCAACCTCTCCACTCGCCTTTCAGCAGCCTCCAAATCCTATCATCAAACCATCATTCCCATGCCTTGGGCCTGAGCCCTTCTCACCACTTCCACCTCCTTGTGCCCCCAGCCCTGGACCAGCTACAGGCCTGGCCGCCCACCCCAGTCTTCAGCCGGCTGCTTCTCCAGCAGCAGGGGTGGCGATGGACAGTCGCAGCACAGGTGTTCTGTAGGTCAAGCCCATGGGCAGCTCCTGAAGACCCTGTAGGGGAGTGGGGGGGGGGTGGGCGTAACTAAAAGGAGACTTAGATTTCAGGCAAAGATAAGACGACAAAGTGTGTTGGTATTTACTGGAAAAGGAGATGTGACAAGAAAAACTCCCCTACCCGGCCCCCCTGACACGGGTCAAGGTACACCCCTCACTTGGGGGCCAGCAGCTCCTCTTCCCTATATAGGGGTGCCTCTTTATCCCCAGGGATCCATTCCAAGACCCCCAGGGGCAGCTGAACCTGCAGAGAGCACCACACCCTCTCTACCGCTCTCCCCTGTACTCACACACCCACGACAAAGTTTAGCTCCCAAATTAGGCACAGTAAGAGATTAACCAACAATAAAACAGTCACAGCAAAAGCCTGTGATAAGAATGTGTGAATGAGGGCAGCCCGGGGGGCTCAGCGGTTACAGGTCTGCCTTAGGCCCAGGGCATGATCCTGAGGTCCCGGGATTGAGTTCCACTTCGGGCTCCCTGCATGGAGCCTGCCTCTCTTTCTCTTTCTGTGTCTCTCATGAATAAATAAAATCTTTAAAAAAAAAAGTATTTGTGAATGTGGTGTGTCTCCCCAAAATATCTAATCGTGCTGTACTCTCACCCTTCTCATGAGGATGTGGGTGACAAGTGCCTACGGGATGGGGATGGGATGGAGTGGGTGATGCAGTGCTGTGACCCAGTGTCAGGCCGCTCCTGCCCCTCTGACAGCACTCAGGAGGAGGGTCATGCCTTCTGGAAGCACGGTCACCCTGCCCACCCGAACCGAACCCCACCAGCGGAGGAGGCTGAGAGGCTCCCTGGAGGCCCAGGGCAGGTGCTGAGTCACTGCCACTGGCCCGGCCGCTGCCCCGCTCCACCGGGTCAGGTGCTGTGGGAGCAGCAGCAGTGCCCCGGAGCCCGGAATGCGGTGGGGGGGGGGAGCCTGGGGCGCCCAGGGGCTGCAGGGGTGCACGCAGGGGGCCCAGGAGAGGTGCTTCTCTCGGGTGGGCAGCAGAGCGCGGAGCTGGGCAGGCGCCGGGCCCTGCACGCTTCTCATCGTGACTCAGCGGGCTTCACTGCGCCGGCCGCGGGGACAGGTGGGGGACAGGTGTGGGGGGGGACAGGTGGCGACAGGTGGGGGGACAGGTGGCGACAGGTGAGGGACAGGTGGCACAGGTGGGGGGACACGCGCACCTCCGTGGGGATGCTGGCTCGACTCCTCTCCAACCCGCGCCTGCTTCACGCCAGGGACCCTGGGATGCTCGGAACAGACCCCAAATGTGACCGCAGAGCCCTCGTTGGGCTCCTCCCTGCCCTGATTCGAGGGGGGCTTACTGAAGATGTGGGGGACGGGGGGGGGGTAACTGGGATACAGGAGGAAGGGCCTGGAAAGCCAGCATCCTCTCCAACTGGACCCCGAGACCTGACCTGTGCTGCCCACCTGCTGGTACCCAGACCCTCGAGCCGCGTTTTTCTTAGGCTCTTCTTCCCAGCTCATCTCTCCTCTTAGGCAGAAGACCCCAGGGGCAGAGCACCCCAAGATGGGAACAGACTGAGGATCGTGTAGAGCATCCAGGCCCGTGTGAGCTCAAAGCAGGCCTCACACCTGCGCAGGAGGACCCCAGAGTGCCTGGAGGGAGCTGTAGTTAGCGCCACGTCATTATAATGCTAAAATCCTCGCCCACGGAGGAGCACAGGCCTCATTAGGGTCACGTACAAAGCAGGTGCAGGCAGGTTTCCTTAAGGCGCATGTGCAACCTAATGGGCTCCCTCCCTACCCTGGCGAAGCTTCCCTATCTAATCATCCTAACCCTAATTAAAGGACCCCGTTCACCCTTGCTGGGGAATCACAGGTTTGGAAGTGATTCCCCAGGATCTCCGATCTCTAGTTGCCTTTGCCGGCTCCACCTGGTGTCCTCTCTACGGGTAACTCACACCAAGGAGCAAACTGACCTGAGTTCAGTAACAAAATCAGGGGTCCCCGTTTCTGATATCCCTCAGCTGCGGCCTCTCCCCTAGGCCAGCCTGCTGCCAAGCTGCTGGGAACCATGCCACCCCCAGTGACTCAGAGTCACCTCCCTCCTTCTGGGTTACCAGAGAATCATCAGAATTCCTAGTACCTGACATCTGCTTCCAGAAAGATGGAATAGACCTACTTTTCCCTGTTTCTTCTGCTAAGCACAGCTGAAACACTTGGATATTAATATTAAAATGTAAAAGATGGGGGCACCTGAGTGGCTCAGTGGTTGAGCGTCTCTGCCTTTCACTCAGGGTGTGACCCCGGGGGTCCTGGGATGGAGTCCCACATCGGGCTCTCCCTTTTCAGAAAAGGGAGCCTGCTTCTCCCTCCACCTTTGTCTCTGCCTCTCTCTATGTGTCTCTTGAATTAATAAAGAAAATCTTAAAAAAAATGTAAAAGATGGTGATGAAAATGACGATGTTGACAAGCAGAGAGAAGACAGCCAGCTAGCAACCTTAGGACAGAGGAACAATATGGAAGTAAGCTCCCTGGATTGTATTTTGCCTCGCATATCTCCGACTGGGTGTTGGAAAAGCCAGCAACTAGAGACGTCAAGGAGCACAGACCCCAAAAAAGCCACAAGAAGAGCTTCTTGAGCCAAAGGTCCAGAAAAGGGGCGGCCTAGCAAGATAAAAACCTTTTCGTAGTAATTGTTCAATTCCAACAAACCTCATGGAAAAAAACCGTGGCTTATCTCCACCCATGCTAGCAAAGGCCAGCTTGGGAACCCTAAGAATTCCACCTTTGTCAAACTGTGAGGAGGCTCCAAGCCCCTCTTACCAGGACAGGGACAGAACGGTCACGTGGGGCATGGGAGTTTCACCCCGGCTGGGCAGTGATGAACCCCCTCCCTCTGTGGGGCCAGTGGTCCTGGACTGATGCTTCTGGTCCCGTCTTCTCACGTGTGTCTAGATTCTCCGCAGGCGTCCTATACAGCGGCCCTTTCAAGTGATGCTTCCGCCTCACTCTTAACGTGGGGCTCTCCATTTGTGGCTCTAGGATGGAATTTCTCAATAGTCCTGTGATCCTTAGCCCTCTCTTTGGAGAAATCCAACAAGAGAGCCAAGACCTGAGTGCAGCCTGGTCCAATCTTTTCAAGTCAGCTGCGATTTGCTAACTGTTGAGATGCTCTTGCTTTCTCTAGTGGCTCTTTTCAAAGCAATCACATCTCCCATGCGGCTCCACTTCTGGACCTGATCACCTGCTCTGGTCTTCAAAGCCCCATTGTCCATTTGAAATCAGGACTGCCTGGCCTTCTGAGAGCTCAGCCTTTCTCCTACACCGTATTCTCTGGTTCTCCTGTCTTCTAAAGTTTATTTTCAATCTCCCAATCCTCAATCCTCCTATGTTGATTTTATCAAAGTGTGTCTTTTTTTTTTTTTTTTTTTTTAATGACTGCATTTCCTCCTTGATTTCCTGGGCAAGCCTGACTCCTAGAGACAGAGTATTTCAAGGATGGAACTTTAAATTGCCTGTAGGTTTGTAATAATTTCACTGAATTATTTTCTTTCTCTAAACATTATCTCTTCACATTCTTTTCTCTTCAACCTCTTAAAAATTTATAATAGGCCTTACAATTTTAGATTTAAAAAAAAATTGAGTACAGAAAGTTGTCTTCCTTTTCCACAGGTTCCCCTATTACTAACATCTTGCATTAGCGTGGTGCATTTACTACTAACATCTTGTGTTAGCGTGGTACGTTTGTTACAATTATTGGAGCAGTATTTGTACATTATGATTAAGTCCATACTTTGCATTAAGTTTTATTCCTTCTGTCTTAATTTTTTTTTTTTTTACTTTTTATTTTGAAACAGTTTTTCAACTTATCCAGAGGTTGGAACAGTGATACAATTCCCTTTTTAATCAATTTCATGAATATTAACATCTTACCCAATCGTATTGCAATTATCACACCAAGCAATTGTCATCGATATATTATTCACTACAGACTTCAATGAATTTCGCCAGCTTTTCACTAATATCCTTCTGTTGCTGTTGTTCCAGAATCCAATCCAGGTCTTACATTCCATGTATCTATGAAGTTTCCTTAGTCTCCTCGTCAGAAAATATTAAGGAATATACAAAAATTCTAAGACTAATAAGTGAGTTTAACAAAGTCATAAAGATATTTTTAAAAATCAATTTTATTTATATTCTAGTAATTAAATATCTGAAAATAAAATTGAAAAAAAACAATTCCATTTACAGTATCAGGAAGAAAGAATTAAATATTTAGAAATTCAACAAAAAGTACAAAATCTAAACACTGAAAACTACAAAACATTGCTAAGAAAACAGTATGGAAATCTTGAACCAAAGAAGAACTACATCATGCTCTTAGATCAAAAGACTCAAGTATTGACAGTAATTGATCCGTAGATTCAGGGCAATTCCTGTCAATATCCTGACATGTTTTTAAAAGTTGAGTATCTGATTCTAAAACTTTTATGAAGATGCAAAAAACCTGGGATTGCCAAAAACAGTTAAGAAAGAACATAATTAGAGGACTTACACTGCTTGATTCCAAGACTTACAAGGTTGCAGTAATCAAGACCGTGTGGTATTGCTTAAAGACAGACACATAGATCAATGGGAAGAGAAAGCAGACTATAGATACAAATCTGCATGATTACCCTCAATTGATTTTCAACAGAGGCAGCTGGGTAATTCAAAGGAAAAGAATATTTTCAACAAATGGTGCCAGAGGACCTACATGCAAATTAAAACGAGATAGCACTGTACCCCTATTAGAACAGATAAAGTCCCAAACACTGGCAACACCAAATGCTGGCAAGGATGGGGAGCGACAGACCCTCAATTGCCCATAACTTTTTGGGTCTATTTCTGGTCTTTCTATTCTGTTCCATCAATTTACGTCTCTCTTTGCAGTCTCTACACCGTGTGGATAACTGTAGCTTTATGACAAGCCCTCTAATGGGAAACTGTCCTGTGTTATCTCAAAATTGCTTAAGCTATTCTAGGTCCTTTACATTTCCATACAAATCAGTTGGCTAATTTGTGTTTCAAAAAGTCTGTGGGGGATTTTATCTGGAATTGGATTCTATCTACTGGTCAGTTCTGGGAAAGCTAACATTTAACAATAATGCATCTTCCAATCCATGATCTTGGTGTATTTTTCTGTTCATTTATTTCATCTTTATTCTAGGAATTGCTTTGTTGGACTTTTCTGGGTACAGGTTCTGCATGTCTGTTTTTAGATTTACTCCTCAGTATTCACATTTTTGATGCTACTGAAATTATTTTTAAATTATTTTTTTTAAGAATTATTTTTTCTTCCCTTATTGCTCAGTGACATATTATACTAGCAGGACCTCCAGAACAATGTTGGAGGACTTTTGAAGATATGTTACATTAATTTTTAAATATTAAACCAAATTTGTATTCCTGTGGAACACTCAATTTGGTTTTGATGTATTATCATTATGTGGATCACTGGATTGACATTGCTAACATTTTTTTGGAGGACTTTTGTGTCTGTTCAAGAGGACCGTGTCTTAGTCTGTAATTTCCTTTCCTTGCCGTGGCTTTTCCTGGTCTGCCATGAAGTCAAAGTTAAGTGTTTCTTTCTTCTCTGTTTTATATCCGTGCTTGTGCAACATTGAGATTTCTTTCTTAAATGTTTCATAGAATTTACGTTCAGGCCTGGAGTCTTGAGGTAACATTTTAAATTACAAATCCAATGTATTTATTTCTGAGTCACTTTTGGTAACCTGTCTTTTGAGGAATTCTTCTACTTCATGGAAGTTATCAAATTTATTGGCATATAATTTTTCATAAGATTTTTAAAAATTGTTTCTTGGACACATAGCAATGTTCCCTCTTCCATTCTAATTTTTGATCAGTCCATGTAGGGGTTAAACCAATTTTATTGGTTTGTTCAAAGAATTGTTTTGGTTCATATGGTTTCTGCATATTGTTTGTGCAGTTAATAGGTCATTTATTTCAGCACATATTTCCTTCCTCTTCTATTTATTTTAGTTATAGTTTGTTTTTCTAGTTTTAAAATCTTACATCAGTGATTTTGTACCATTCTTAATTTCCAATTTTTTAAATTGAGGTATAATTTACAAATACTCATTACAGATATCCATGATTTGATATTTGTACATATTGTGAAATAATCACAATAGGCCTAGTTAAAAACCTGAATGTACCTTTCTAATATAAGCCATTTCAACCTATAAATTTCCTTCTAATATTGCTTGAGTTGCAGCCCACAAATGTTAGCATGTTGTTTTTATTTTCAATTAAAAAATGTCTTCAGATTCTACTTGTAACTTTCCTCTTTGATTCATGATCATTTACATGTTGATAATTTCCAATCAATCATTTGGGGGGTAGTGGTTTCCAGATATCTGGTATGTATTTCCAATTTAATTCCATTGTCATCAGTGAACATACTATGATTTCAATTATTTTATTTTAAAGACTTTGTTTATTCATGAGAGACACACAGAGAGAGGCAGGGACACAGGCAAAGGAAGAAGCAGGCTCCTCACACGGAGCCCAATGCGGGACTCGATCCCAGGACTGGGATCATGACCTGAGCCGAAAGCAGATGCTCAACCGCTGAGCCACCCAGGCGTCCCGATTTCAATTATTTTAAATGTATTGAGACCTGCTTTATAGCCTAGTATGCTGTCCATCTTTTTGAGTATCCCATATGCACTTGAAAAGGAAATTCCTGCTCTCTAGTTGTTGGGTGTAATGTTGTAGGTCAGTTAGGTCAAACTAAGCGTTCACATTTGTTCGTGTTCTGTACCGATTTTCTACTTATTCTATCAATTAGTGTTAAAGGAGGGTTGAAATCCTGATTTCTTAATTGTAGATTTTCCTATTTTCTATTCAGAACTATTAGTGTTTGCTACATGCATTTTGATATTCTAGTAAGAAGCCTATACATTTTTAATTGTAATTTACTACTTAATTTTTTTGTGGACAAAAGGGAGAATTATAGAGACCTGTAAATATAAAGGAAGACATCATTCTACTGGAAAGTGAAATGCAAAGGCAAAAAAAAGAACATAAAAATATGTAAAAGTTCCAATGTCAAGAGCAAGCTTGCTTGTGTATTTTGAAAATAGATGTTGCTAAGTAGCAAAACAATTGGTTCTATTACATGTATTTAAAAACAGGTTAGTTTTCATATGCCAATATTTACAAATTGGAAATCACACTCTTTGCAATTAAGTTTATGGTGAACAGTTTCAAATGACAAAAAAGCTCCACTGCCCAGAGTAGTGTCCTCCACTGTGCATAATTATACTGGGTTTTCCCTCCCCTCCCCTGCCCCTCCCTCTTCCTCACTCCAACTTCTTTGGCTGATCTCTTAAATACAGCAAGCACACTTAAGTTTTGTCTTCAGACCCACTTTTAGGGGTACCCAAAGATTTAGGCACCAGGAGTGGATTATAATTTTCCAAAATTCCTACACAGAGGTCAAAAAACATTTGAAGACCATTTTTTAATTAATGCACATAATCTATTTCCTCCAAACCCCTCTACTTACAAATCTAATTATCTTTCCTTTCTTTTGCTTCTCTGGCTCCCTGTACTCTTTAATACCAACCATCTCTTTGAAAAAATAGGTTGACTATGACCTTATTAATTCTATATCCAGCCACATAACCCGCTGGCTGGCACACAGATGACAGGGTCACTCCTGCATTTAATCTTCAATTCACACTTTAATAAGAACTTCTAGTTACTTTTATTTGCTTCACTGAACTCTCAATTCTGTTAGGCATTATTCACATTTTATAGATAAGGAATGCCAAGCTCAGAGAGATGACTGCCAGTAAACTGCCAGAGTGAAAACTTGAGCGGCGTAACTGCAAAGCTCCTGCCTGCCCCACTACAGCCAGGTGCACCGCTCACCGATGTCGCTCCTCCGCAGCAGGCACAATGCAGGTACTAGAGGCAGCCTTGGATATGGAAGAGAAAATCGAAGCTTGAATAACTGCCTGGGTTTGCAGAGACACACAAAGGAGAATCTTTCAGAAGAGGGAAATGTTAAGGAGGCAAGACATGGAAACAAGCATAGTCCATCAAAGAGTGAGGCTGTACTTCAATGAATTTGAGATCCTGGTTACACAGAACTGATTTGAAATAGGGCATCACTAGCGGCTTTAGCAAAGACAACGAAACTGACAAAATCAGTTGAAACACACTTCAACTAGGACAAGACCATGAGCTTGAAGAGCACAGGGTTTGCATCTCAAACCTGCCACTAAAGTCTTACTGAGGACGTGTTTCTCAACGTATCAACTTGTCAGCTTCCCCATCTTGAAAATGATCTTGTTTGACCTATCCACACAAGCATCAGACTAGATCCTGCAGACAATGTACAATACTGACACAAAGTAGGCACTCAGGAAGTGTTGCTCTTCTAGCCTGGCAAGTGACCATTTTCATGAAGTACCATGAAGGCAAGGTTAAAGTTTCGGGAGGCCAGTGGTAACACACCTCCACAACATGATGTGATAAAACACTGGTGAGATGGCGCGAAGGAGGAAAACAGCATCTGTTTTGAGGAGCCAGCACAAGTGCTGAAGGGATGGATACAGGGAGACTGGGTTTCTCAGCATCTGTCACAGCAGAGAGAGTGAAGGCGGAGGAGGTCTAGTTGACTGGATGGGAAGTGCGGTGCTTTGTTTCAAACATGTGGAAAATGAGTATGTGAGAGGAAGTCAGCCAGTGAAAATAAGAATGCTATGAAACTGAGAGTGACTGAGTTCCTTAAGGAAAGGGTGCATCGTCCTTAAATTTGAGAATAGGAAAAAAAAAAAAATTGAGAATAGGTCCTTAGGCAATAGGACCACACACAGGTATGAGGAAGTACATTTACCTGTACCATACTAAGGATCCATCCCACCAGTGCTCATTTGGTTCTGTCTGGGTAGCAGTGAAAAGTTATTCTTTCAAGAAACACGCTCTCTAGTTTATTGCTTCTACTTAAAGACATATTTTTTAAGCAAGACCAAGTGGAAAGAAAATCAAGTCATCTGAAAACTCTCACAACGGACCTCCTTCTCAAAAACAAGTCATACTCTTAAACAGGGAAAAGGCTCAGCTTACTAGTTGCTAAGACTTCACCCAAGTGTTGATATACTCTAAATTAGATGGATATGTGCATAAAAGTAATCTGACATAGATTTACTTTAAAAATCTAAATTAAAAAATCCAGACTTTCTCATATACATAAGAGCAAAAATTTAGTATTAATGGAACTTCCTATTTGCTGGCTGCGAACAAATGAAGTGACCTGAGTATAAGAAGGTACTACAAGAATGATGCACATCAACCTAACTGTGGCCACCAGGGACTGAGAAGATGAGCATTACTAGGTACAAAGGGTCATCTGTGTATGTGACAAGAATCTAGGCAACTCCACTATTCGTAGGTTAACGATGCTATTTGCTCCGCTCTGGAAAACAAACAACTTCAATGTCTGGAATTTGACCACAACAGGGAAAAGGTTAGAGCCATTACTTTGGACAGAAATGAAAGATAACATAATCAATCTTGAGATGCTGACATTAGCAAGTTTACACCATACATGGAATATAGGCTTATTTTTGTTTTGCTTTCATATGCAAATTTAAGCAAGTACCCCAATCACCTCTACTCAAGCTTTTCATTTCCCAGTAAGCATAAAGTTAAGGTATAACAAGTAAATACACAGGACCGTATTTTATGTCTACTGATCTTTGGCACATTTGTCAGGTTGGAAAATGTCAAAAGGCAATAAAAATGTCTAATGACGGTTTTGCACATTCTTTTAATGGTCTTTACGTCAAAATATAAGGCCGCAAAAAGGCAAGCTGAAATTTTAGGATATGCGGAATAGTTTTAATAAAGAGTTTTACATACAGTACCTTACATATAGAACAGTGTGTTTGCAAATTTAAATAATATCTGAATGTACAGTGGCATGTATTCTTATCAAAGATAAATTCAAGTTTACTGTGTATCAGTTCTAAAATGCATTTACACAGATCACTAGAACTGATAAACAGAATGAGGCATAAAATATTCAAGTGTTATAATCATCAAATAGCCTCCTCTGAACAGTCTTTTACCCCTTTTTAAAAAAGTTTCAAAACCTGTACATACGTTTTTAATTTTTAAAAACAGTCTGTTAAAAGGTAACATTTCATGTTAACCACCAACTCTTATAGTCTATAGTAATAAAACTAGATATGTGCAGATATAAATATGTGTAGGTTATGTACATATGTACGTTGAGTGTTTGTTTCAAACAAGCACACACGCTTCCGCATACGTGCGTATGGAGCATGGCGGCAGCACACAGCTCACAGGAGCACTGGCAGGCAGGAGGACCTGGGCCCAAAATCCAGCAAGAGCTAACTCAGCAACTTAGTTGCCTTTGGTTTCAGAAATTTGTCCATGTGTGATCAAAGCTACAAGTTTTGAGTGCGCATGTATTTTTTAAAAATAAAATTTATCTTCAGAAATGAAGCTTTTCCAGTATTCCACTACCAGCAGTTAAAAAAAATCCACAGCCACAAATTATTTTGACATTTTTGTCACTCCTCATCCCAGCTGAGGTTATTTACAATTTTTATCTGAAGGCAAACACCAAGCATACTCAGGATCAGACTGTATGCTGATGCCTGAGTCCTGAACTCAACTATATATGGTACATATATAGTGCACATGACTTTATGTTTCTGATGGGCTGATGGCCTAAGTCAGTCCTGGAGGTGGAACCCCCATGACATTTAACATTCTCTCTCCAGCAGTGTCATCGTCATTTGGCACACTGACCCTTCTATAAGCCATTGTTTATAATGGGCTTAATGCCTGCATCTTAGAAATTCCAATTATTTGGCATTTTAAAAATATATAATCATAATGAAGTCAGAATTCCACCACTGTTTTCCTCAGAAGTGAGGCTTACACTGTCAGTTTTCTGATTAAAGACATTCATCACCTAAGAAACAGCTCATGATCCCGTAAAAGTTTAAATACTCTAAGCTTCAGAGCAGCTGGATCAACTGCAGAGAAGATAGTTCGTACAGCAACCTTACAGAACTCTCCAGAATTTCCTCTCCTCTACAGTTTGGCTTTTGGCCAAATGCTGGTTTATTACATGGATCTTTCTACTAAAAATTATATAAACACACCATATTTCTCTCTACACGTACTTCAAACTTCACATAAAGCAACTATTCAAAAATCCTGCCAACTCGATTTCCTTGGTATAAATTATATTCAACTTCATTGATCCCTGGCATATTACACATTATCATTTGTAGCTTGCTCATAAAGCTTTTTCTAATATTAGCTTCCTTGATAAAGTTGTTCATTTTCCTTTTCAAGGTGCTATCCTATTGATGTCACAAATCAGTAAATGACCAAACATCACTAGCTTTTTTACTATCCACTTAGCAGTCACGTGGACAATAAAAAATTATTGACTGAAGAGACCCACATTCTTTTTCATTAGGTTTTCACTGTTGTCATACGGAGCAAAGCGTTGCTATTTGTTGTACTTTGCCCATGTCAATTAGGAGCTGTTTGATATGGCGTTTAAGTTGGGGCAGTCTTGCGAGAGGGTCAGGTGGCTCCAACTCCCCCGTGAAATCAAGCCAGCTTTCCAGAACTAAAAGAGAGAACAGAACAAACAAATTTAAGTGGCAACTGGAAGAAGTCACAAAATGACATAACTGGAAGGCTGGAAAAGGATGGAGACAGAATTCACGTCCCTTTCTCTAGGAGGCCATAGATATACTCAAGCCATTTCTGAGCGGCTTTAGCATCCTTTATTTTATATCTCACCCCACAAGAGCTAGTTCTTCTTGGTAACTTTTGTTATTATTTTAGATACTTTTCCCCTTTATAGGCATAAACTGATTTCATTTTGAATATCTGATCCTTCTACTACTCTCTCTTCTGGAATAGGAAACAGTTTCCTGTGCCTGCTGAAGCTATTATTTTAGACTTAAATCATCTCTACTTCATTTTAGATGAAACTTAGCTAACCGTTTTTGTTTTTAAATCAGAAGTTCTTTTTAACAAAGGCAACAAGGTGTCGATTTCTCAGTCCCACTATTTTACCATTACTATAAAAAATTGCAAGCACATTAGAAGTCTAGGCAGAACAGTTATTCCACGCTTTTTATTAATAATAAGAGATAATGTCAAATTGCATTTTTTCCCCATCGAAAATCTACTCAAAACATTAAAGTAACAAAAAGCTAGCTTAAACCAAATGGAAGATGCTTTTGAAATGGAATTGCTATTTCCTTTTTTCATGGGGAAAAACAAAGCAGTAGGGGCTCTAACTTACGTGTGGGGTAAAATTTTTAAAAAAGGTAATACAAGCTTACATATGAGGTTGGGGGGGGGGGAACCACTGGATTAGTAATCAGATACTCTTTATTTTCTCAACCATAAAATGGGGATATCTTTCCTGTCCACTCCTCAGGCCCCTCTGTGATAAAATAAAAAATATCAAAGAAGACCATCTGAAAATGTGTGTACAAACTTAAGTTTTACCTACTAGAGCTTGTGAGAGTTTCTTATTGTTGTTAATTACACTTCCTACTGACCACAGTGAGAGCAAAGATACAAAAAATGTTTTCCCCCATATTTTAAATATGCTTAAGGCCGTTACACTGACTTCCAAAGAAAACACAGTTCAATGAAACTAATAAATATTGCATATGAGCTCTATATTGCACCCTGCAGAAGGGCAGTATTTAATAAATATCCACCTTTAAAAAAAGGAGACAATACCCAGTTACACTGTTTTTGGCCTAAAAGACCCCAAACACCAGCTGTTAAATGCAAAGTAAAAGAGTGAGACACTCCACCAGTACGGACAGCATCTACAGTTCTCATCCCATAATTTAAAAATGCTTTACATAACATCTTCATAACAGCAATAAACACACTTTACATACTATAGTCATTGTATTTTAGCTCTTTCTGAAAATTACCATCAACTTCTTTTTCTATTAGGTCCATCCTGCTGGTAACTTCATTCTGCACATTCTCTATGTGTGTAAGGAGATTGAGCTGCCACTGAAGATGTGAGTCTCCTGGGTCTTCAGTGCCCTTTTTATCATTATAAATAAATACCGTATTCCTTTCAGCTGGATTCTTCTCCAAAGAACCATCGGAAAAAGAAAAAATTAGGTGAAATGTAACGTCATAACAGGAAAGATATACAAAACACCTCATTACCTGCAATGATCTGGGAAGTCCAATCTGACTCAGAGTATTTTTAAAGGAAGTGCTAGCACATAATTGAATTAGATCTGATGGTCCTTAAAAGAGTAGATATGCCTACCATGTCTCTCCAAAAAGCCTCGCATGGGGGCTCCACAGGGTGGAGGGCATTCAACAAGACATGCTAAAGATACAAGTTGCTAATTATACTCTGTAAGGAGAAAGCCCAGAGCTCATTTAGACTAACCCCTTCCTCAATGAACCTAAACTAATGACATAAGTAGAGTGAAGGCAGAAAGCAATGATGGAAAAAATCATGGAAGCTGACAAAGGCCAGTTTAAAGTCTAATTAAACTGCAAACTGTAATTAACTCTCACAGTTAAATCAGTGAGGCAAGAGAAAGATAAAAGTCTTTAAAAACTTAGAAGTGCAAACTGCTTAACACACACACACACACAAAATGTGAACTCAGACTCATCAGAAAGACTTCATAAGAGGGATACAAAATGATTCACCACAAGTATCATGAACTATCAGCTTCCCAAATTTATGTACTTACAGCGATTTCTTGATAAAACAGGCCAGAAAAATAAAGAACTAATTTTAAAGTGGCACATCAATGAAAAATGAAGAAACAATAGCTCTAAGACAATCCCTATGAATAGGAAAGCAGTTTATAGAAATTCAGTGTACAAAGGGATGTACGAATTCAGTGTATCGCATAATGGAACTGATATGCATATACAAGTATGCTAAGATTTTCAAAAGAAAGAAGAGTGCCATGTTTTACCTGAACACATATTGCATTAATGTGTACATACCAGTACGCACTTACACATTCTCACACACAGATGTCTTCATTTGGAAAGAAATGTGGCTCATGGTTTTTGGAGGCATCTAAGTGTGCTTATAAAACTGAAACTTTGGTTAGGGTAAAAGTTTGCTGAAATTACTACAACCCTGAATTAGGGGATAATTTGATGTTCAAATGGTTCTAATAGAGCAAAAAAAGTCTGTACCCTAACAAGATACTTGGGAACTCGGATATATAAGCATAACTTTACTGGGAATTCAGTATGTTTTACTGTATAAAATTTTCCTATGGTCTTTCATATTTTCCAAGCCAAACAAATGAGTTAGTTATACCTTTTCAGGCATTCCATCTTCTTTCAGTGAGTATTGGGAAGGGTTTTTATCTTTCATGTGGAATTCTTGTTCTTCTTCAAAACTACTAACATCATCATCATCTGAGCTTCCAGGGTCTGCGAGAGATTTGCAGTCTTGACCAAAACTTTGTGGCTTTTGGTAACTGTGCTCACTTGTTATATAAGTTCCTTCCATTTTTAGGGGCAAACGAGGTGGTTCTTTATGGTTCTGTACGTGGTGTTTCTTTTCCTCTACATTAACTTTGTCTTGCACTGCTACTTTTTTCTCTGCCCCAGCAATTCCTTGATCTTGATCTTTTCGCTTCCCAGAACAAGCCCAGAGATGAAGGTCAGGATGGTGTTTATTCCTTAAAGCAAAGTTAGAGAAAGAGAAGTTTGGGACAAAAAAAAAAAAAAAAAGAGAAAAAAAAAAGAAAAGAAAAGAAAAGAAAAGGAAAGAAAAGGAAAGAAAAGGAAAGAAGTAGTTTAGTGACATAATAAATTTCAGAATGTAAAATGATACAGATAACCCTTGGTTGTCCGTGCCTTTTATACAGTGAGGGTGACTCAAGCAGACTGATGCCCACTTCTCTGCTGAAGACCCAATCCCCCACCAACGGGGCCAGGTAAGAAGGAGGGCAGGGACTCAAGACAGAAGCAGAGGTATTCTTTAGGGTAACTTGTCTCAGAATTTATTTTTTTTAATATTTTTTTTCTTTATTTATTTATGATAGTCACACAGAGAGAGAGAGAGGGGGGGGGGGCAGAGACACAAGCAGAGGGAGAAGCAGGCTCCATGCACTGGGAGCCCGACGTGGGATTCGATCCCGGGACTCCAGGATCGCGCCCTGGGCCAAAGGCAGGCGCCAAACCACTGCGCCACCCAGGGATCCCCTTGTCTCAGAATTTAATCCAAAGTTTGAATTCTCACAATTTTATAGAAATAATACTCAGGTAGAAAAGCAATAATGAGGGGTGCCTGGGTGACTCAGTAGGTTAAGCATCTGCCTTCGGCTCAGGTCAGGATCTCAGGGTCCTGCTCAGCAGGGAGTCTGCTTCTCCCTCAACCCCTCCTCCCCACTCATGCTCTCTCTCTCTGAAATAAATAAGATCTTAAAAAAAAAAAGCAACGATAAATGTAATTCTGTTGATAGTGCACATCATCATTTGATAGATGCACTTACTCTCCTGCTGACTTTTTTCACTGTTTTAAAATTGTATAACACCAAAAACCTTTATACTAGCATATTTTAAAATCCTCATTCAATCCAAAAGTGGTACTTGTTCACAACAAAAAATCAGGCAATACATGCGTACAAAGTAAAAACTTTCCTACTATGGCAATTACAAAAAACTGAGATATGATCTTTTGGACATTTTCTACACCCATACAATTATTTTTTAAATAGGTAAGCATGTACTTTCTCTTTTGTACACTGGGGCTCTGTTTGCCTTCTTCATATGTAATATATACGGGCATCTTGCCACCTCAATACATAGATGTTTCCCTCACTTTTATTCTAGTAGCTGAACAATATTAATCTACCACAGTCTAGGCACACCAACCCATTCCCCACCTACAGACATGTGCCTGTGTGTGTGTTCCTGTGATCTCTGCACATGAGTGGGGATATTTCAGTCAGATACAGAGCTGCTGGATAATGGGTACACATTTTAAATTTGATAGGTACTGCCCCAGCGGCTTCTGGAGACAATGCCCTAATTATACCGTCACCTGCAGTCTATGATAATGCACTCTTATTGCCATCCTCACCCAACATATAAGCATGATACTGCACAGCTAATTCTAGTCATTAAAATTCTGCAGTTGAGTAAAACCAGAATTCTTTGAACAGAGTTGATAAGAAACAGAGATACTCAGGAGGCATAAACCTTTTAGAAAGTTCAATGTTTGTGAATTAATTACTTCCAGGTTAGATAAACACCCAGGGATCAAATCAATCTTCTGAGAATACCCAAGTATTGGTCTGAAATTACAGATTTTATCTTTTGGACTCCCTAATAATTTAATATCAGAAAATACTAAAATTCTCTCACAGTAAAGGCACGGAAGAAAGCTAGTTTTGTAGTCTAACAGTGCAATGGATCAAGTCCTGCTCCGTCACTGAGCTTGGACAAGTTATATGCATAACCTCTACCTTTGACTACCCATCTCTCAGATGAGAGGAGACCTATTATTCAGGTTTATTTTAAGAAATAAATGAAATCTCATACTAGAGCACTAATTTCTGGCATGAACTAGACTTTCCTTTTAATAAGTTAGCTCTTCCTTTAGGCTTTAGCATTTGCATGCTCTTTTCATAAAGAAATCCATAATCAGATCTATGACATACAACAGAAGCAAATTACATTTAACAAACAGTCACTGAGTACTTAACCCTACACTAAGCAGTGGGAACAAAATGATGAATAAGACACAAGCCCTACCTTAAGGGGAACTGTGGTTAGTAAGGGGAGACAGACACAAGAAAACAAAGTGCAACAAAGTGCCAATATCAGTAGCAAGGAGTTTGCCAAGAAGGGCATGTGATCAGCTCTGGTGGGGCAGGTATCTGCTAGAAAGACTAATGGTACAAGGTTGTTCTGGGTGTGAGTGAATAAAGGCTTGTAGTCATGAAAAAGCAGGCTTTGCTCAGGGATTATGGTTTGGTAGAGTTGTGACGTTTGGGAAAAACAACTGGGAAAGGGAAGATGACAACTGAATAGAAGAAGACATTATCAGGGAAAGACTCAGAGCATGAGCTGGAGAGGTGGGAAGACACGGGGGCATATGAAGTCAAAAAAGAGATAAGCTACTATTTATCTCTTTTTTAAGGTTTTATTTATTTGAGAGAGAGAGACTACACGCATGTGTACATGCATGGGGCGGGGGGCAGACGGAGAAGCAGATGCCCCGAGAAGCAGGGACCAGGATGCAGGGCTCAATGCCAGGACCCTGAGACCATGACCTGGGCCGAAGGCAGATGCTTAACCGACTGAGCCCCCCAGGTGCCTCAAGTTCCTATTTATTTTTTACCAAGATCACACGGGCAACAATAAGAAGGATGAGCTCAGAGTCCAAGACTGGAGCCACGGAGAACTAAAATGGTGTGGCAACTGTTCATGGGAAAAGAACAGCCTGGGCTGGGACAGGATGAAGAGACAGGAAGGCACAGAACAAGGTCAAGGAATCATGGTAGATAGGTGGCCCTGGCACACCCAGCTGAGGGGAAAGGTACCTGGATGGGGACAGAAGGAGGGGAAAGGGCAAGTTTCTGGCCCAGGCAAGTGAGTCCCAATGAAGACAACCTTGTAAAGAACTGGTGAATCTTGTTTTTACATAAAATACCTTTTTAAAGAGAGGAATTCTAGTTAGGAACTAGGCAGAACTGAAAACGAGGGCTTCAAGAACACTTGGACATGTTACTTAGGGAGGCTCAGATTTCAGGTTTTTTTTTTTTTTTTTTTTTTAAGGGAAAATGATCTGGGAAGACTACAACACATTTGCTGCCCAGCAGAGGGATGGATTCTATGAGCTGCTCCCTTCAAAGTTGGTCTTAAGGTAATTAAAACAATATGCTGTTAAATCTACCTCATCTTGACACCATCCCTGCAGAAGGATACAAAATACAGGATGCACCAACCCACGGAACTTAATTTTGCGCGTGGCCAGAACGCAAAACAGTGGGGCAGGGACTGACGTTTGTTGGATATCGGATGTGGTTCTGACCCTCAACCATACTTATTCATGCCAGGACAAGAGGTGGGAAGCGGCTATTCATCCAAAATATTTATTGTTTCTACCTTTAAAAGTTAAAATGTATTCAAGTAGCTCTTCTGCCTTCCAAAGTGCTCATCTGAACTTTCAAAAGGCCACCTAATCACCCTGAACTGAAATTCCCCCTAGCTGGGGCCTTGTGTCCCTCACTTACTTGAGTATGCCGATCTTCAGCTGTAGCCCATGCAGGACTTCCGTGACACCATAGACGTCAGCAAGCAGGTGATGTGTGGAAACTATCTTTTTGGCATTGAGATGAGAGTAATTTTCTTTTAAAAACGATAACCCACACATTCTCCCATTATCCAACCAATCCTTATCGTAACGATATTTTGCACTCCACCTCTGACCTGTAGGTGAAGGGGACATCACAATGACAAAGGATGCCACGTATTCAGACTTCCCTTCCACTGCCATCTTATTAACACTACTCAGTAAGCAGGGTGAGCTCTGGTACTAAGAATAAATTCAAAAGATGAGCAAGACAGGGTTCTGAGGAGCTGGCGCTGTGAGAGTTCCTCCAACCTTTGGGTCTCCTGCCCGCTATGAAGAACACACTCCATGAAGGATATGCTCACAGGCAGAGGACATCCGCAAAGGAACCCTCAGGGTATGGCTTCCCAATTTTTATGTATCTGTCATATGTCCTGTAGAAAGGCTGAGAAGACTGGATAGAAACTAGACAGGGTATCCGTTCTCTCACTAACATTTGTTTTGAACAGGATGAAATACAGTTCTACTTAAGTGAATACGGACCCCTCTTCAAGATCTCACCGGGTCTTGTAAAATGTATCTTCAATGTCAATGAAATGAGTTGCTTATGCGTCTGTGACCCCTACTATACTGAGACAGTGGACGGCATGCTTAGAATCAATCATCTTACCTCTTACCAGCATCTGGCAAATAGAAGGCATCCAATAAATGCTGCTGAATGAATAAGCAAATGTCTATATTTATATTAATCATTCTCCTGCTTCCTGGTTTTAAGATAGACAAGAGGAGAACTTGGTAGGCTTTTATTTGAGAATATCTAGTTATTTTCTGCCCAAGCAGCTCAAAGTGTGTACAATATGCAAAGCTTTGCTACTCAAAGAGCCTCTGGCATGGAGGAAGGTACTGGACAGGGAGTCAAAAGGGACAGGTTTTCATCTCAGGTCTGCAATGCTTGCTATTACCCTTGTGCACAAGGAATGCAACCCTCCACACCCTAGTTGTCTCATGGGTAAAATAAAGGGAAAGCAAGTGATCACTGGAGATGCCATCTACTGACAACTAGTTGGATATGCAGCAGGATCAGAAACTTTTTTAAAACCATGTCATGAGGAGTGTACATTCAGAATACAGTTCCAGTCAAATAGCCACACATAAACTTACTTAGAAATCAAGACACAAGGACATACTAAGGGCCTAATCCTTTTCCAGGAAAAAGCCAGAACTCTGTCCTTCCAGTAACATGGCAGGTATGTCAATGAGATGAGGCTAATGTTTTGGCCTAGGTAACTAACATGGAAAACAAAATTGTAACAAGCAATGAAAAATGTTTTAAAATTTTCACATGGAGGCAGAACTGAACTGACGAAGAAGTCATGGTGTTTTTATACAGCGGGCACATTACAGAATCCATAACCAGATCTTTAGGCGCCTTGCCACCAGCATGGGGAGGAGGCTTACCAGGAGGGTCCCTGCAGACGTAGCAGATGTACTGCTCGGGGATGCTCTCCTCCAGCAGCCCCATGCACACGCTGTGCTGCCAGCATAGGCACTCTTCACACTGCCAGAAAACACAGGAGTGCTTACAATCATAGGCCTGCTCGCTGGGAAAAAAGACAAATCCCCTTCCTTACAGTCAGCCATGGCAGTCTCGAGGCCGCCGACAGCTCAATTCTTATTCCACACAATGATGCAACACTGATATAAGTTGAATTTTATTTTTGATAGTCAACTACTTCAAGAACTTCCTCTAGTTGCAGCTACTCAAAAGGGCCTTGATATATTACTTAAACCATAAAAAAAAAAATCAAAACTTGCTCTCATTTATTTCCCACTAATTTTTGGGCAAATACCTCTTTAAAATAGCTTATTTAAGTGTAGAATTTTTCTTTTTAAGGCAAGTTTGCAGGAATGCCTGTAGCAGCAACTTCTCAAAGTATTACCTGTGTGGTGACCCTATAAATTTGTAGTTCCCTGGTTTCAGAAAACCTTTGAAAAGGGGGAGAAAAGAGGAGATTACTTCCTTCATTTCTATAATTAACATTTCCAAATCTTTCATCACAAAATGTGGGTTATGCTCTTCTTTTCTCTTAAAGATACCCTTTCTACAGGAACAGCTGGTTTGTAATGCTTAATCCTTGCAAGTCTTTGAAAAGAGTGGAAATGTCTCTGTACCTGCCCATTGAAGAGCTACAAACAATAGGAATCCAGGCCAGTAAGAAAAGGGCTGCTGTGCTCTACACTTTAATGTGGATGCTCACCTACCCTAATGGGTTCAAAGAGTGGCTTCCAGAATTTCAGCCTGAAGACCTCAAACTCAACACTTTTGCAAAAGGAGGGTGATCCTTATGTAAGAGAGCAAGTCTACTTCATTTGAAGAGATTTTCCTATCATTACTAGGATTTTAAACGTGATGGTTAAGTTAGAGACCTCTGTTTTCAATAAGACCATGAGTGACAAAAGGACACGAAGTCCTGATGCATTTGCTGAACACCTGAAATAATTGCTTTGACTGGGAAGACCAGTTACCTGGATCATGAAGCCGTTCTCCTCATCCATTTCACAAATACATCGCACAATCTCATTAAGAGCATCGTCTTCATCCTGAGATTCCTCAAAATTGGTTGAATCAAAGTCCTGATTGTACTCATCCCCACTTAGGAGCAAACTCTCTGTTGAAGAATCATCTAGGAATTCCACATCTGATAAGTCTAGAATATATACAAAAGTAGACTCAGCATATAGTTCCCATGTCTGTGTCATCTTTTCAGATAGAGTTAAAAGGAAGTGATTATAAGCTATTAAGTATTTAGAAAGGAAGGGCAAACAAATGGGAATTGAGTGTTTGTCCCTGCATAAAGAAACAAATGATTCTTGAAGCTTAGTAATTATGACTGACTTTACATCTTCATATATACACTATTGCAAGTAACTTGAAAAGTTTCTCCAGTCTTGGTGCCTGTAGAGGTTGTGGCTAAGGTTGATAATAATTCAAATTTGCATAGTTTTCAAATGCTTTCACAAATGTTAATCCTTTTGATCCTCCCCAAAATCAGAAGTTGTAAAAAGAATGGATTTCATTATTTGCACCATAGACAAGGCACTTCAGAGAAGGGAAGGAGATTGCCTGGAGTCTAATGTCAATACTACTATTCTTAATAGTATCAGTATCATCAATCACTACTGCACTTAACATGAGTCAGGTACTGTACTAAGCACTTCAAATAGAAGATGTATTACTTGCTTGAGTAGTGCAGTCAGCAAACGGTAAAGCTAAATGGAATGACTCCAAAGCCTATGTTAATGATTTCACCAGTATTTCTTAAACTAGGATCATGAGTTCCCTAAGGGATTTACAAATTTTTAAAATCTCGCTTTGATAAAGATCTTTAAAAAATAAATATATTCTAGAAAGTAGATGATATGGAGGACTACTACATGTAATTCGACTTAAACGCCAGGTCTTGGGTTTGTATTTGTACCAGTGTTGATGTCAAAGACCACAATTTAGCTCAGGCCATAGAGGAAGAAAAAAAAAAAAATCCAGGCAAACACAAGGAAATCTTTATTTACAACAAAGGGAAAGAAATGATGACAGGACACTAAAGGTTTTGCAGGAGTGTGGATGGAGATATGGGGAAGAGGCATGGTCGAAGACCTGCTCTCTGCTGTGAGGCACCTGCAGGCCAGTCAGTGGAGCCTCTCAGAGACAGAGGTGGCTCCTTCCGCCTCGGTGTCTTGGCCTGTAGTCATGGTCTGTGCCCCTCCTTCATCTGCTCCTGAGTCACTTCCCTCTGCAGAGCATCTACAGGCTGTGGGAGTAAGGGCTCTGCTTGCTGAATGCTCCACACCTGGTGCTTACAATGAAGCCTGATCTACATAGCAAGCCACTCCAGAATGCTTCTGGAGGAGCTAAGAGGGGAGTCTATAGCCAGAGAAAATTCTCTTTTCAGACAATCAGACCAGAAAGAAGCTGGCCAACTTCAAACTAAAAAAACTCATGCTGCTTATATTTTAAATATTTCATGTCTTAGTGCTTCTTTTACCAGCTTCTAATCTGGTATTGTGTCCTGTTTTTGAATGTTTTGTTTTTGATTTACAAAAAGTTTTACAGAAAAATAAATGTTTTCTTTAGGGTCTTGGGACATCTTGAAACAAGTGAAGTCAGTAGAAATGATGTTAGAGAAATACATGAAAATTTTCAAGAAGGAGTGAATCAATTAGGCATCATAGAACCCTTCTAATAATATGAGTAGTTTTGGGAAGCTAGCACCATCTTGATAGCTTAAATCCAAAATTAGTATTTTCTCTTGGGCCTTCCTGAATGTAAGTTCTTGTCTCAAAATGGCAGACTAGAACATGAATAAACAGTTTCAAGCACTGTTGTGGCACAGATGTGGCATTATATGGATGGCAATCATTAACAACAATGGCCAAAATAACCAGGTGTTATGGTCTTAGAATGCAAACTTAACATACTGGCCAGAAAACCTAGTTAGAATAACCAATTCCCAAGCATCAAACAAATGCTTGGCTGACCTCAAGGGGCTGAGTAAATGGGTTTATGGGTTGAAAATTACAAAAGAAAAGTAAAAGTTCTCTCTCATAGTGAAATACCACCCGAACAACAGCGCCCACCGAGTGGCCACAGGAACACCATTCTCTTCCAACCACTACCTCTTGAACTATCATTGCCATTTTCCCAGCACATTCTCTAAGTGTGGATTCCAGACCAGCATCACCTGGGAGCTCATTAGGCATCAGAAATTCTGAGGATGAAGCCCAGAAAGGTGTTTTAACCAGCCTTCCAGGGGGTTCTGGTGCATGCTAACACTTGAGAACCTCTGGCCCAGGACCCATGCCCTCTATCAACATCCGTTCTAACAGCTTAGTGCTTGGTCACAACCAGGGCAGAAGACACAGCAGAATTGAGAGCCCACACCCGTGGCCTCTCCTTCCATCCCCACTCACACCTCAGGTTCTGGCAGCACTGCCAGCCCAGACATCCTCTCCGTTCTCCAGCACTCCATGTAAAATGATGACTTTTAGATCTTGATGTTCTTACATGATTTTCAACCCTTGCCACCCATCCCCAAACAATCACTCGGAAACTCCATCTGCCCTCCCAGAAACCTCATTGTGTTCTGCAGCATGTCTCCGTATGGGTCGCTTCATCAAAGTATCACAGTGACAGTTACCATGGACACCTGGGGTGAAGAGCCACTGGCCCAAAAGGGACCAGGGGATTTGTGTTTGTTAGAAAAGAAGGAGGGACATTTTCCTAAACCTCCCTCCCGCCAATGTTTTAAAATTATGAATCCCCAAAGTGCCGTGTGCTTATTTTAGGAAGAAGGGAAGATGACACTTTTTTCCACCATGGGCTAGATGGGAAATAGGCCTGGAAGAAAGCAAGTGGTAACAATGCAAACGGTAACATATCACCTAGTACCTACCATGTCGGGCCCTCAGAAGAAAGGAGAAGGCAGGAAGTGAGCTCAGCCATAAGGATCCCTGTGGTTTGACATAAGATGAAGACCCCATCCCTTATTCTAGTCTCAAGCCACTGCCATCGATGTCTCCACTAGGAGAGTCTCCCTCCCGCTGCTGAGAGCACCGGAAGGCAAGAGTCCTGAACACCCCAGCTGTCAGGACGGCTTGTAGGGAAATCTGACAGACTCCAAATATGCATGTAAAAATACCCATAACCAGTACATAGGAGACACTAATAATTTCCTTCCCGTCTGTCCTACAATTAACTATAAAAGCCAATTTGACTTTATAGAAGTTAAAAAAGTTGAGATTTTTCATATTAGCCTACGGGATAACTTTTTAAACCGTGTGCCCTGCTCAGACAAGCCCTCAATGAAGTATGTTTTTATCTCAGTTCCACATTTAAGAATCTTAAGACTTGTTTAAGCATTACATGATTACACATACTTTCACCACTAAGATCAACTGACAAAATTGCCCTTGGGTACTGATATGTTGTATTTTTCTCCGTAAACATGCTTCGCAGAGCCAGAGAACTCCCAGAAGATCGAGTTAGTGGAGAAGAGCACCTTTCCAGAAATTCTAGAGAACTGTCTTCATAGTCTGAATAGTCTGTAACATAAGATACATAAAGAAATATTAATAAAGTGTCAGGTCATCAGGAAGAGTCACTACAAAAATTAACAAGAAAGTCACGTTTTACAAGACATAAAATAACCGGGGACATCTTTCCTTACCCACGAACAACTAGATCGCTGTGTATCCAATAAAGTGGGTTTGGTGAGAACACCTGGGAAATGTACCCCAGGCAGTACACACATACCAGGGAGTACCATGTTCTAGCTGGTACCAGGTAAACTCCTGTTAGCCAGTCCAGAAGTGAAAAAGAATTATTTCTACAGTTTCTCTCCATTATAACGACAGCTCTGTCTACAGTAAGATATGCAAGATGGAAATAATTTTTTTTGCAGTTTGTAAAGAGGTGCTCAAAATGTGTAGCATGTCAATTTTTACAATGATAATTCAGTTAACTGCTACATTTTTCAGCAAGAACCTTTGAGTGAAATTAAGTGGTCCTGAAAGAAGTTAATCCAAGTCCTGTCTTCCCCAGCTTATGATGACTCATGCATAGGACAGGGAGCAGCCACCTGCAGCTTCCAGCAGAGCGGGTTGTCACGAGGGGACTGACAGGAGAGGGCAGGATTCTGGGCCCTGGGAAGGCCTTGGAGCAGAGGAGAGCCTAGCATATCTGACTATCTGAGACTGTGTCTACAACACAGTGAAGGAGAACAAGAAGAAATGAGGCTAGAGTGGCAGTGGCAGGTTAGGTTAAACATGTTTTTGAGTTTTATCCTAAATTCAGCAAAAAGAGAGTGATACAAGTCTGTTCAGGGCTTTGAAAGTCCCCTGGAGCTATGGGATGAGGGAGGGTGCAGGGAGGCACAGGCAGGAGGCAGTATGGCCAGGCCTGGGAGGAAGGCACGAGGCACGAAGACTGCAGGCAGATGCAGGGATCTGCAGACCGCAGGTGAGGGGCTGGTGTGGCATCAAAAGGCTTGTCTCCAGGCTTCTGTTTGAACAGAAGAGGTGGAAAACAGGGCTCTGAGATGGGGCTGAAGAGTAAGAGAGGGATGGAGAAACCAGAGAAGGAATGCAGGTTCAGAGGAAAGTATTTATTCACTTATCAAAGATTTTATTTATGTTAGAGAGAAAGCAGAGTGAGGGAAGGTGCAGAAAAGTTGGGAGAGGAAGAGGGAGAAGCTCCCACTGAGCGCGGGGCCCCACTCAGGGCTCAATCCCAGGACCCTGAGATCATGACCTGATCCGAAACAAGAGTAGGACACTCAAAAGACTGAGCCACCTAGGCGTCCCCAGAGGAGGGCTTTTTTAAAGATAAAAGATCCTACACATCGCCTCAAAAGTCTAAGATCCAGGGGAGGCGGGGTGACAAGCGCCAGGATTTTAAGAACAGAAAGACAACTGCTTCCATTATCTTACAGACAAAACAGGAGACGGATCCGCACAGCTAAGCACATACTTGTGGATGGATGAGCGAGTTCTCATCTGGTGGCTTCTATTTCCTCAACTGAGTATGCTGTAAAGGACACCTGAGGCAGGTTAGGAACAGAAAGAGGTGGAACTGGCTGGAAGAGGTGGGAAAGGTCAAGCATAGGAAAGCAAGTTTCCAGAAGAGCAGTACCAATGTTGGTGTGCATGGAATAACCATCTCAGGTGGTAGTGGTGGGGGGCAAAATAACGGTCCCTAAAGACATCC
Source organism: Canis lupus familiaris (assembly GCF_011100685.1). Taxonomy (NCBI): domain Eukaryota; kingdom Metazoa; phylum Chordata; class Mammalia; order Carnivora; family Canidae; genus Canis; species Canis lupus. The sequence continues at coordinate 29,815,842 of NC_049234.1, read as the reverse complement.
ACGTTCCTCATCCCTAGAACCTATGACTATGTTAGGTTCTGTGGCAAAAGGGAATTAAGGTTGCTAACCAACTGACCTCAAAATTATCCTGGCTTATCCAGGTGGGCCCGATGTAATCACTAGAGTCCCTAAATGTACAAGAGAAAGGCAGAAGAGTCCTGTGGTAGAGTGAGAAAGACCTGAGTGGCCATTGCTGGCTCTGAGGATGGTCAGGGGGATGTGAGATAAGACACGCAAGAGCCTCTGGAACTGGGAAAGGCAAGAAAACGAATTCTCCTCTTGAGCCTCCTGAAAGGAACAGTCCTGCTGACACCTTCATTCCACTGAGACCCACTTTGGACTTGGGATCTAGAATTTTAGGATAATAAATTTGGGTTGTCTTAAGTCACTAATATGCAGTATTCTGTGAGAGCAGCAACTGGACACTACCATAGCACTCACTGTAAATACTACAGCACAGCCACATCTATTGGGCACCCACTGTGCGCCAACCATGATTCTAAGTGCTTTAAAAGTGTATTAACTCTTGATCCTCACAGTTAATACGATAAGGTAGCTACAACAGCTAGTGCCATTTTACAAGTGGAAGAACAGAGACAGAAAAGGTTAAATTGCCCAAGATTACACAGCTCTCCTTGGCAAAGCCAGGCTTTCAATGCAGAGAACCTAACTGTAGAGCCTTACTCTTAACCACAAAGTGTTACCAGCAGATTTCAACGTTTGATCTGTATATGAACTGGAAAGCTTGTGAAAGCAGATTCCTGGGCTTCACCTCCAGCAGGTCAAGAGTGGGGACACTCTCGGATGCTGCATATGCTGTCAGACCAGAGTGATCTTGGAGTGGCACAGGGCCGCACAGTGACCACAGGCTGCCTAAGGCCATGGTACTTGGACACAGACAAGAAAAGGGCATTTGCTGAATGCCAGCTGCCACTGTGTCAAATACTGTAACAATGACTACCTGAATCCTAAAAATAAAGCTACCTAGTGGAAACTATTATTACCATTTTAGATGTGAGGAAACTGACATTTGTACAATTTAAATAACCCGCCAAAGGTCAACGCTAGAAGCGTTGCAGTGAAGATGCGAACCCAATGCTCAGCTTTGAAAACTGCCCTTTTATCAATGACATGTTAGTTACATTGCCCTCTCAGCAAAGTAAATGTAGGAGTACATATAGCTTGAGCCTGAGGATAGTGGTAGAAATATAAATTTTGTGTTATTAATAAAATAAGCTGATACGGAATCTCTCCACGTGGTTTTAGCAACTAAACGAAACTTCTTAGCACTCTGCACCACACCTGCATTCCCCACGCCAGTCCCCTCTGGCTACTGTGAATAAAAGGTCCACGGCTGGCTTCAGGGTTAGATCAACTGTAATCCTCCATGTAAAGCCCGATCCTAGATCACTTCAACCCGCTACAAACGGAGATTACTTTGCATCACTGTTACCCTCCCAGGAGATAACTGCATGCTCCCTATTGCTCTTACAATATGCCGATAGGCTTGCCTGCAAGCTCCTTGGAGTCTCTGTGTTTACAACACAATGTTCTGGATTCTCCCTGCATTTCTCATTCTAGTTCTTTTAAATCTCTGTATGCCTTCGGTCTTCTCACAGTTACACAGAAAAGACAGAGAGATGAAGCGACTGGCTCAAAGTGACAAAGGTAAACACTGGCAAAGTTGTCAGTCTTGAATCCCAACAAGGCCGTTTCTTGTACAAACAACTGTTACACCAGTAAAGGAAGTAAAAACGTGCTAGAGGGAAGAATGCACAGTCTAACAAATGCTCTCTAAGGCCCAGGAAGTAACAAAACAATAGAGCATGCCGGTTAAAGTTAAAATTAAGACTGAAGCCAGACTACCTGGGTTTGAATCTGCTTTTCACCACTCAAGAGCCACATGAGCTTGGACAACTCTCTTTCTCTGTTTCAGGTCAGTTTCTAAAATGGGTATAAGAGGCTCCACTGTAAAGCAGCAATTAATGTGAGGATTAAATAAACCACTGTATATAAAATTATTATAGCACGTTTGGTACATAATAAGCACCAGCAGGATATGCAAAATAGCATTCAGTGTTAAAGAATCTTTAAAACTCCCTGGTAGTAGTAACTGTAGAATAAAATGCATATTATATTAGGAACCTCAAGTAGGAATAATGTGAATGTTTTAAAATTAGGATGTCTTTAAAATTTTTAAGTTATTTAAAACTCCCTATTTCCAGCTTAAAGACCCCTCTTCTAATTTGATCTGGAGAAAAGTGTCACTTCCAAGATGAATGTAAATAGCCCAGAATAAATTCTCAAATGTAATAATTAATTGCAAAGATGCCAGTGATTACCCAACTCCACACCTGCTGTGTATAAAGAGCCATGCTTCTGTGCATCTTTAAGTATTTGCTAGGAGTCTGTTTACGAAGTTAAGATTTTCATTTATAGGTCAGATTTTAAAATGTAAACAAGATATAAAGTTCTTTTCAATTAAAGAAATAAAAATGTATTAACATGTTTTAAAGGATCAAGGACTCTTCAAAACCAGGGTTAGTGTTAACGGCGGAACACAACTCTCGGGTGCCAAATTTTCTTTGCAACTTTATCTCTTACTAACTGGGACCACCCCCCCTCTCCCAAGTCCCCACCACCTCCTGCATGCTCATAAACACTCTCTCACTGTGCCACCAAGTGTGGCCAGTCCTCATTCCTTCTCGGTCAGCCCCTCCCCATCACCTTTCCCCGACTTGCACAGGATTTTGCACACAAGATTCTGTGTCTGCAGGTGAGTCCTGGAACAGAACTGTTTGCAGATGCGGCAGAAGGGGACTTGAGCAGCTTTGCCCTTCCCGCCCTTCCTGAGTACTGGCTGTCCCCGCTGCAGTACCTAAGCCCACCAAGTCCTCGCAGCCTCTGGTCACTTGGGAGGTTCACCTGGCAATTTTACCTGCAGTTTGAAGCTTCTCACATCTGCATCATGATACATCCCTCACAGGAGGGTATTCACAAATCAAATAAATTTATGATTAATGGTTTTTATTTACGAAGCTCCAGAGTTTCCTGATTTTAGGTTCTCTGGAGTCTGGGTCCCCCAGAGCTATATGTACAGGGGTGGGGTGAAGGGAGAACAGACGAGGGGCAGTGCAGGCATACGAGTGCTCGCATATGTTCAAGACACTCATGGAAAGTGGTTTCAAGCTTTTCAATCCCCTGTTTGACCCTACGTCTTCAAATGTATTCTGGCAGCTTTAAAGAAAGAGAACGTAGAAACAATTAGGTATGACTTGGGGCCTAAAGAGAGTTAAAAATCTGAAGAATTTACCATCAATTACAGACTGAATAATTTCTCATTTGGCTGGGTTTTTAAAAGTGTTTAATGAATATGAAAAAAGCCCAGATATGACATAAAGTATGTCAATACCACAAAATACTTAGGTGCCTGTCATGTAGTTTTTTTCTTTTGAAAAAAAAAAATTAGTAATAGATTTAATTTTGTTATATATTAATACATTTTTTACATTTCTCTCCCTCTTCTCATTTACTATGTACAGGTCTTGCATACCTCACATTACATTTTCCCTTTGCATTTGATGTTATTTGGATACTACTGTAAATGTTACCTTTAACATTTTATTTTCCAGTAGTTTTTTTCTAGTGTATGGAAATACAATATATATTGTATATATTGTCATTCCTAAATCTGCATATTAACATATGTTCTGATTTTATTTATATTCAATTAAGATATATCGTATTATTGGTATCAGAGGTGGAGGTCAGGAATTCATCAACTGTATACAACACCCAGTGCTCAATCACATCCCATGCCCTCTTTCATACCCATCACCCAGTTACCCCATCCCCCCACCCATCTCCCCTCCAGCAATTCTGTTTGTTTCCTATGACTGAGTCTCTTCCCGATTTCATCTTGTTTCAGTTTTTCCTCTCTTCCCCTATGATCCTGTTGTTTCTTGCATTCCACATGAGTGAGATCATGTATTAATGGTCTTTCTCTGATAGACTTATTTTGCTTAGCATAATACCCTCTAGTTCCAACCACGTTGTTGCAAATGGCAAGATTTCATTTTTTCTGATGTCTGAGTATTCCACTGATACACAGACATCTTCTTTATCCATTCATCTGTTGATGGACATCTGGCTCTCTCCATAAGTATGGCTATTGTGGACAACACTGCTGTCACGTTGTTTAAGAGAACACATGTTGGTCATCACTTTTGAAGATCTCATTGTACCATATTCTAATTTGAACTGATAAATTCCCTTCCCACCTCAGTTACCACTGTCCTAAATTTCTGCTATTCTCTTGCTGTTCTTTATGCTGTTGCTGTTTGCATCTCAAAAATGGTTTCATATTACAACTTTTTGATCTTTACGTAAATCATAATTATAGGTTTTCTTCAGTGATTTTTAGCTTATCATTTTGTTCCTGAGATTCCTGTGGATATAGTTCATTTATTTACATAGTGATATGGATTCCACAGAATGACCTCTGATGGACATCTGGGCTGCTGCCAGTGCTGCTACAGACATTCTCATAAATGCCTCCCAATGGGTCATGAGAGCTTACTTAGGAATTTTAGGTCACACGGCAGGCACAACTTGCTGATGGCCATTTTCCAAAGGAGTCAGTACTGTATCTCCACAGACTTGGCCATATCTGATACCAATCACCTGATAATTTTTGCCCAGATAGCAGATAGAAAATAGATCCCACTAAGTCTTAAAAATTACATTAATTCTACTGCTCATAAGATTGAGCATCATGTTATATAGTCATCTCACCACTTTAAGATTTTCAATTATGTGAAGTACCTGTTAAAATCTTTTGCCCGTTTTCATACTAGGGTATTTTTTTCTATTCTTGACTTGTAAATTTGAAACCTATTCTGAATACTCATCTTTTGTCAGGTACACGTGTTCTAGTATTTTCTGATGGTTTGTGCTGTCTTTTCGCCCTCTATATAACTTTTTTTCTTCCCCCTTGTAAGGGAATTTCTTTTTTTATCTTTTGATCCCCCCTTCACCCATTTCTCCTACCTCCATTACCTACTTTTGGCAACCAATAATGAGCTTTTTTCCCCCTTTAAGATTCCATATATTAAGTGAGATGAAATGGTCTTTGTCTTTCTCTTATTCCATGTTGCATGGTGCCCTTAAGGTCCATCCACAGTCACAAATGGCAAGATTTCAAGCTATTTTTTTCATGACTAATACTCTATTGTGTGTTTTTGTATGTGTACACCACAATTTCTTTATTCATTCATCCATCAGTAGACACTTAGGTTGTTTCCATAGCTTGGCTACTGTGAATAATGCTACAATGAATGGGGGTGGGGGTGCATAGATCTCTTCAAATTAGTGTTTTTGTTTTCTTTGGACAAATACCACATGACAGAATTGCAGGATATGGTATTTCTAGTTTTAATGTTTTGAGGAACCTTCATACTGTTTTCCACAGTAGCTGCACCAATTTGCATTCCCACCAATAATGCAGAAAAGTTCCCTTTTCTCCATGTCCTCACCAACACTTGTTATCTTTTGACAACAGTCAGTCATTCTGACAAGTGTGAGGTGATATCTCATTGGGTTTTGATTTGCATCTTCCTAATGACTGATGATGTTGAACATCTTTTCATGTACCTTTTGGCCATCTGTATGTCTTCTCTAGAGAAATGTCTATTTCAATCTTCTACCCATCTTTTAATCAAACTGTGTTTTTGCTACTGAGCTATAGGAGTTTTTAAATATATTTTGGATATTAGCCCCTTAACAGGTAATACAATTTGCAAATATTTTCTCCCATTCAGTAGGTTGCCTTTTCATTTTGTTGATGACTTCCTTCGCAGTACAGAAGCCTTTTAATATGATGTATTTCTGCTTATTTATTTGTGCTTTTGTTTTGGTTGATACCAAAAATGATTTAAAAAATCATCACCAAGATCTATGGAAAGATTACCAACTATGTTTTCTTCTAGTAGTTTCATGGTTTTGGGTCTTCTGTTCAAGTCCTTAGTCTACTTTGGGTTAATTTTTGTGTTTGGTAGAAGATAGTAGTCAAGTTTCATTCTCTTGCATACGGTTGTCCAGTCTTCCCAGCACTACTTACTGAAGAGACTACCCTTTCCCCATTGGATATTCTTGGCTCCATAAATTCATTAACCATATGTAAAAAAGTTTATTTCTGGGTCATTCCCTTCCATTGATCTATGTCTGTTTTTATGCTAATATTATGCTATTTTAATTACTGTAGTTTTGTATTATAGGTTGAAATCAGAATGTGCAAGGCCTCCAAGCTTTATTTTTTTCTCAAGGCTGCTTTGGCTATTTGGGTTTTTTTGTGGTTCCATACAAATTTTAAGCTTATTCCATTTCTTTGAAAGATGTCCTTGGAATTTTGGTAGGGCTTGCAATGAATCTGTAGATTGTTTTGGGTAGTATGGACATTTTAACAATACCTATTCTTCCAGGCCATGAAAACAAAGTATCTTTCCATTTATTTGCATCTTCTTCAATTTCTTTCGTTAACATCTCACAGTTTTTTAATATACAGGTCTTTCACTTCCTTGGTTAAGTTTATTCCTAGGTATTTTGTTCTTTTGGATACAACTGCAAACGGGATTGTTTCCTTGATTTCTCTTTCTGGTAGTAATATTAGTGTACAGAAACGCAAAATTTTTATGTATGTTTTTTATATACCGCAACTTCGCTAAATTTGTTTATAAGTTCTAATGGTTTTTTTTATGGAGTCTTTAGAGTTTTTTGTATGTAATATCATGCCATCTGCAAGTAGTGACAGCTTTAGCTCTTCCTTTCCAATTTGGAAGCCTTTTTTTTTTTCCCTTGCCTAATTGCTCTGGCTAGGACTTCCAATACTGTGTTGAATAAAAGTGGCAAGACTAGGCATCTTTGTCTTGTTTCTGATTTTAGAGCAAGGGCTTTCATCTTTCCACCATTGAATATGATGTTAGCTGTCTGTCATATATAGGCTTTTATTATGTTGAGTTACATCCTCTCTATAACCTGCTGTGCTGAGAATTATCATAAATGTTAAATTCTGTCAAATGCTTTTCCTGCATCTATTGTGATGAACATATGATTTTTATCCTTTATTTTGTTAACTTATTTGCAGATGTTGGACCATCATTGTGTCCCCAGAATAAATCCCACTTAACCATGATATATGATCCTTTTAGTGTATGACTGAGCTTGGTTTGCTAATAATTATTGAGGATTTTTCCATCAATGTTCACAAGGAATACTGGCTTGTAATTTTCTTTTTTTTTTTACAGTGCCTTTGTCCAGGGTAATGCTGGCTGCATAAAATGCGTTTGGAAGAGTTTCTTCCTCTTTTGTTTTTTGGAAAAGTTTTGAGAGTTTGCAAGAGTTTGAGAGAATAGTTTGATATTAATTCTTCTTTGAATTATCTGATAGAATTCACCAGTGAGGCCATCTGGTTTGGGACTTTTGTTGGGAGGTTTCTGATTACTGATTCAATCTCTCCTTACTAATAATCCGTCAATTTAGATTTTCTATTTATTTAACTCTATTTTCATGATTTAGCTTTGGTAGTTTGTATATTTCTTGAAATTTAACCATTTCTCCTAGATTGCCCAACCTTATGGCATAAAATTGCTCATAGTGTTCATTAGGGTTCTTTGCATTTCTGTCATATCAATCAGTTGTGACATCTTCTGTCTCATTTTATTTATTAGATTCTTCTTTTTTCTTGGTAAGTTTAGCTAAAAGCTTATCAAATTTTTTTTCCATCACTATCTGTCTTTAATTAAGTAACAATTCCCAAATCTCCAGGACATACCCCCCAAAAGGAATAGTTTAGCTAAACATGTACTAACTTATCTACATAAAAACAGAAACGCGTAATAACTTTTTTACTCATCCAATCCACTTTTAAAAAGGCTTATCAATTTTGTTCGCTTTTGCAAAGAACCAGTTCTCAGTTTCACTGATCTTCTCAGTCTTTTTAGTCTTAGTCTCTATTTCTGCTTAATCTATTCTTCCTTCTACTAACTTTGGGCTTTGTTTCTTCTCCTATTTCCTCAAGATGAATAGTTGAGCCTTTTTTTTTTCTTGAGGTAGGCATTTATCCCTAGGAACTCCTTCTTTACACCTCTTTTTGCTGCATCCCACCAATTTTGGTATATTTCCATTTTTGTCTTCAGGCATTTTATTTCTCTTTTGATTTCTTCTTTGACCCACCGTTTACTAGCATGTGGCTTAATCTTCACATGTTCGTGAAGTTCCCAATTTTCTCCATGTAATTAATTTCCAGTTTTATTTTATTGTGGCCAGACAAGATGCTTAAGAGGATTTCAATTCCCTTAAATTTATTACGATTTGTACTTTGTGGCCTAACATATGATCTAATATGGAAAATGTTCTATGTACACTTGACAAGAATGGGTATTCTTCTCCTTTGGGATAGAATGTTCCAATATATCTGTTAAGTCCATCTAGTCTATCATGTCATTTAAGGTGGTTTCCTTGTTGATTTTCTGGCTGGATACTCTATCCACTGATGTAAGTGGGATGTTAAAATCCCCTACTATTATTGTATTGCTACGTACATCTCCCTTTAGATCTGGCAATATTTGCTTTTTATATTTAGGTACTCCTATTTATGGGGTAATAAATATTTATGTTATATCCTCTTGTGGGACTGACCTCTTTATCACTATGTGGCATCTATCTTTGCCTCTTCTTATTGTCTATTTTATGATAGACAATAAGAAGCTTCAGCTTCTTTCTGGCTTCCATCTCATGGAATATCTTTTCACTTTCTGGGATCCCTACAATGTGAAAGTCCATCTGATGTTGTCCCATCAGGCCCTTAATCTACCCTAACTTTTTTTTTTTTTTCCTGCTCTAATTGGGTGTCCCATTGCCTCATCTTTCAGTTCATGGATCCTTACTCCTGCGTCATCTAGTTGTCCCTGAACCCCTCTCTCCTTAGTGTAATTCTATAATCCTGTCTTGTCAAATTTTCAACCTTTTCCTTTATTAACACTTTCTGTTTGGAAATCCCTCCGTGCCCCCCAAGATCATAAAGATGTTTTCCTATACTGTCTTGTCTTTCAAAGTTATATAGTTTGGTCTTCCACACATTTCATCACTCATCAACCTGGAATTTATGGGTGCATATGGTATAAAGCAGGAATCCAATTTCATTTTTTTCTTCACCACATGGATTATAAATGTTCTTATACCATTTACTGAAAGGCTTATCCTTTACCTACTAATCTAAAAATGCCAGCTTTGTGTAAAACAAGTTTTGACATATGTATATGCTTTGGATTATCCTGTCCTTAATCAATACGTCTATTTTTCCAAATGCCTCACTGCCTTAAACTATAGCTGAATAGTTCTTTTTATTAAGATTGACTATTATTTTTGGCTTCTTACTCTTCCATTGTAAGTTGTAGAATCAGCATTGAATCTGTAGATTTACGTAGTATGAAGTGGCATCTTTTCAATACTGAATCTACTAACCAGTAAATACGAATTTTCTCCCATGCTTTAGGCTTCTTTAATGTTTCTAAATAAGGTTTTATAATCAGGTAGTCATAATGTTGTTTTTTTTAATATTAAGGACACACAGATGTATCAAATGGTTTTTGTACATATATAAAGATAGTAACGTTTGTTGTCTTTCATCTGTTACTGTGGAATTTCACTGATTCCTAAAAAAATTTTTTTAAAGAATTTTTTTTTAATTAGGAAAACTTTACCCTCAACATGGGGCTCAAATTCACAACCCCAAGATCAAGAGTTGCATCTCCTGACTGAGCAGCCAGGGGCCCCCAATTTCCTAATGTCAAACCAACTTTGCATTCTGACCTTATGTGGTCATATGTTTTAATGCACCACTGAATTTAATTCTGTAACCTTTATTTATGTGTTATGTATCTACGTCCATAAATGAGAAAAGCCTATGACTGTCCTTCCCCATACAGTTCTCTTCTGATTTTGAACAGTTATTTAAATAACGTAAAATGAATCTAGAGGTACATTATATTAGTTTCCTAGGGCTGCTCCAACAAATCACCACAAATCTGCTGGATTAAAACAACAGAAGTTTATTCTCTCACAGTTCTGAAGGCCAGAAGTCCAAAATTCAGTGTCAACAGGGCCATTTCCCTTTGAAGTCTCTAGGGGCAAATTCTTCCTTACCTCTTGCAGTGTCTGGTAGCATGAGTGCCTTGGCTTGAGAATACAGCACTCAGATCACTGCCTGTGTCTCCTCAATGCCTTCTTCCCTGTGGATTCCACATCACCCTCTCCCTTCCAAGATACTAGCCGTTGGCTTTAGGGTCCACTCTAAATCCCAGATGATCTCATTCTTAAATCATATTGGTAAAGATCCTATTCTAGAGTCACATTCACAGGTACAAAGGTTGGAAGCTGGACATATATTTTTGAGTGACACTACTCTCCCTACTACAGGAGTGTTGTCTCTTTTTCTAAATTCTGCAATAATTTATGTAAGTTTAGCATAGCCTACTCCTTTAATGTTTGGTAAAACTTGGCAGCAAAACATTTGGAGTCAGGACTTTACCTCTGGCAAGATTTTAACATAATAATTAAATTTCCTTTCAGGTTTGAAGACTGTTCAGGTTTGTAACTTCTTCGTGAGTTTGGTGTCTGGCAATTATCCATATGCCATCTAAACTCTCAAGTTCATTGGCATAAAGCTGTTTACATTTTTCTTCATTTTAAGTCTAGAACATCTGTAATTATATTCCCTTTAGTTCCTAATATTATTTACTTGTATGTTTTGTCTTTTTCCTTAACCAGCGTTCCTAGAGGTTTACCGACTTTATTAGTTTTCTACAAAAATTAATTTTATTTTTTCTTCCTAGTATTTTTTTTTTTTTTTAGTTCACTAATTTCTACTCTTGTTTATTCTCTACTTCTACTTTTTTTGAGCTTCCTCATTTCTAACTTTTTAATTAGCTGGATGCTTAGCTGATTTTCAGCTTTCTTTTCTAATATAAATATGTATGGTGACACATACTCTTCTTATAAAGGTTGCATTTTAGCTACATTCTCAAGTTTTGATATGTATCTTCATCATTTCATAAGCTCTTAATATCTTATTTACCTGCCCCCTGGTATTCAGTTGGTTAAGTGTCAGACCCTTGGTGTCAACTCAGGTCATAATCTCAGGGTCGTGAGATGGAGCCCTGTGGCAGGCTGTGCGCTGGACTGCTGGAACCTGCTTAGGATTTTCTCTCTCCCTTTCCCTTCCCCCTCACCCACTTGAGCATGCTCTCTCTCAAAAAAAAAAACAAAAAAATGTTTTTTAAATTTTGTATCTAGGAACTAATAAAGTGATCTGAACCTTTTAGTAGCCTATCTCTGTGAATGAAGTTTCCTTTAATGACTATTTTATTTGATATAAATATATCTACTCCAACTTTCCTTTAGGTTTATATTTGCCCATAATTTTTTCCATGCTTTTATTTTCAACATTGCTCTGTCCTCTCCATCCTTATATTTAGATGTCTTTTGAAAATAACCTATAACTGGATTTTTAAAATTAATTATGATACTGTCTTACTGTAATTACAGATATATTTGGATTTATTTCTACCATCTTATTTTGTAATTTGTATTTTTCTTTTCTATTTTTTTCTTTGTATCACCTTCTTTTGGATGGTTTTTTCATTACATTTGCTGTCTATTTTGGAAATTATACCCTATGCTTCCATTCTTTTAGTATCATGTTAGAAATTCTACAATACAGATTTAATGTGTTAGAGTCTAAAAGCAATACATTTCTTTTACTCTTTCACAACAATACAAGACCTGAAAAACTGAAATACAAGCAGGTCTCTCTAAATTTACAAGCTATTACTATTGTCATATATTTTTCTTCTCTGCCATTTTGTTTTTACCCATAAATCAAAATGATTTATATAATCAATGTGCAGACTTATTCACATATTTACACTTTCTTTGCTCATTATTTCTTCTGGCATCTCAAACCTTCCTTTGTCATCATTCTCCTTCAACCTTCAGGTACAGGATTAGAATATCCTTTACACAGGGTATTGACAGAAATCACTGTTTTTTCAAAAGTTCTCCCAGAAATATCTTTATTTCACATCCTCATTTTTGAAAGCTACTTCAAGGGACTGTAATTCTAGACTGAAAATAATTCCTTCAGTAGACTGAAGCACACCTGACAAGGGTATCCAGTCCACCATAATGTTGGAAATGAAAGACTCTAATAAGCTGCAATGATTAGTGTACAGATGGATTAATTTACAGACTATAGTAAACAGAGTTGCATATTTTCTAAATCAGCAAGACAAGGAAAAGCTATAGGGACTTCTCAAGTTCTCAACATGGAGATCTTGTCCTGTCTTCACTTTGATGGAAGAACACAGAAAAACTGAAAGAATCTGAAAATTAAAAACAAACAAAACAAACAAACAAAAATAACCACTTTAGCATACTTACCATGCTGCTTGGATTTCTTTTTCTTTTTCTTTTTCTTCTTCTGTTTTGGTTTGTAGTGATCTTTGTCTTTCTTCTCTTTTCTTTCCTTATCCTTTTCTTTTCTCTTACCTAAGTGACACAAGTGACAAAGTTAGCAATCATGATTGATCCTCAGTTGTTTTTCTGTGGTTAACCTAAAAGCAGCATTTATGTTTTAATCAGCTATTCCAGTCACCTGCCCAGTGGATGGATTCAATTAAACTGTTCCTGTCATGAGTCTGGAACTCCTGATTAGCTTATTGGGCTCTAAGAGGGGGTCTTCATTAGCAGTGTTGAGAAATCCCAACTCCTGACACCTTGAAGTTAACACAGACAGTAGTTAAAATCTTAAATGAGTAATATACTCAGTTCCCTGATGTGGCAAGAAATAAACTCCATAATTTAAGACCTGACTGAGGAGACTTAGCATTTCCCCACAGAATTTAATGAGAAAATATATTAGACTTAAAAAAGAACTTAATGAAATTTTTTCCTTTGGAAAAATAAAAAATTAAACCAATCCATAAATAATTTCTTCAGTCTGCCAATCCTTCCTAGTGTGTACAATTATGAAGGCTAATAACACAAAGCAAATACTTATTTCATCAGACTAATTTTTTCCAAAATTTTAAAATACCTTTTTTCCAGTCTTAGGACTTTAAAGAAAACAAATGGGTGTGAAAGCAGTATCCTAGGGTACGTTACTTAAAATTGGTTTATCACATATAGTAACTACTGCTCCAACTCAGGATGATGTAGCCTACAATTTATCAAACATATTTAACCATATTCAGGGACCCAAGCTCCAGTTAGCTAGTCTACGGAATATTTAAGACTATCATCAATTATTGCAAAACTTTTCATCATCATAGCACAGAAGACAAAAAAAAAAAAAAAAAAGGCAGAAAACTCAGTAACCTTTCTATAAGGTCGGTAAAGAAGAAAGTCTGAAAAAATATCACTATTTCAGTTCATCATCCATTCCCTAAGTCTCAACAGTATTAAATGGTGGCTTATTTTTAAATAGCCATAACTGTAGAGATGTTCAAAAACACAAAATTCTCAAAGAAAGCCTTAGACTCCCTTGACAAAAAAGATACACATACGATATTTACGTGTTTAAGAAATCCTGTATCTGGAGCTGAGTAACACTAATAAATATTAAAACAGAAGCTCACTTACACCTAAAAGAGCACTAATACATAAGAAGTAAGGGACAGACTATGTCCCCCCACTGCCAAGCCATCTAGTCTTTTGCTTAAAGATTACTTTCTGTTCATACCAAATGCTGTTGAGCTTTTTTCTTCCAATTTCACTTTTTTTTCTGTTTTCGATATTCCTGCAGTTTTAGGGGAAAAAAAGGTAAGTTTAGTCAGAAAAGTTTTAAAAGTATGGGACAATGTTTTACATTACAAAAGCTCACAACACCCTACTTCTTCAGGCTCTTTTCTCCTAAAGCCCTACATCGCTTTACCACCTGAACTAGTGACAAAGAAGTGGGGTTTCTTACTTCAAAAGACTGATAATTAAGGATAATTTTTATTCCTTCAGACTATCCACATTAAAATCCTGGTTACCTGTTTGGCCTTGAGCAAATCATGTAATCTTTCTGTTTAGTTTCCTTATTCACCAAATAGGAATGACTTTTTATCTTCACATTATTAGCATTATGTGAGTCTAAGTACATAAAGTGTTTAGACCAGTGCTGGAGTAATAATAAGTGCTTTCTTTCACTTTCTGCTCTGTGGTATGGTAATAATTGAAGACTACACCATTTCTAGAAATAGCACAAATATGGGTGCAAACACCTACAAAGTTTGACAAATGTACTGGGCAATCAGTAAAGATCTATTCTGCCTTTGACAATCCAGATGTTGAAATGCACCTTGGTGGTAGGTCCAACGTAATGTGCCCACTTCCGAGACAGTTAAGACATGAATGCTACTCAGGTCATCCACATGAAATACTAAACTTTATATTAAAGTATACTGGTTTTCAACAATCTGTATAAGATTTTTAAACTAATACTTAATTTATGTTGCCTAAAATAAACTTGTACCTTTGAACTCCACAATGAGTGCATTGTTAGGTAATGATAAAAGCCAAAATATAATTATTTTACAAACCATTTTTGGTCTTTTTCTAAATGTAAAATACAAAAGCTCATTTATACCTTAAAAATATTCAACCTTCATGACATTTGGGTACTATTAACTTGTAGTTAAACCAGTACACTTCATAATGGAATAGCTAACAGAGACATTTAACCAAGCTTCTCAACTCATATAGTCAACTGTTTCCAGTGCTAATATCTTAGGTGTATCTAAGATTAACCTAAGAAAAATATTATAGTGCATTTAAAATACAATTTCAGTCCATTATGCTTTAATACCGCCTTTCACAAGATTTGTTGATTTTTAAGTCACTCTAATACAGAATCAAAAAGCTAGCATTTGGGCAGCCTGGGTGGCTCAGCGGTTTAGCACCACCTTCAGCCTGGGGTGTGATCCTGGAGACCCAGGATGGAGTCCCACGTCAGGCTCCCTGCATGGAACCTGCTTCTCCCTCTCCCTGTGTCTCTGCCTCTCTCTCTCTCTCTCTCTCCTCTCTCTCTCTCTCTCTCTGTCTCTCATGAATAAATAAAATCTTTAAAAAAAAAAAAGCTAACATTTAATTCATCTTCAAATATTTTAAAGAATTTAAACAAAAAAATACAAAAATATCACTCAATTTGAATTAAATGTTAATAAGGCTCTAATAAGTGAAGTTTCTTTTTTTTCTATTTTTTTAATTTATTTTTTATTGGTGTTCAATTGAAGTTTCAAATTAAGTAAAAATATTGATAAACTTCCTTGACAAAAAAAAAAAACAAAAACACTCTCATGACAAAAAACAAAAGGAACATCAGCACAAAGAAATACAATTAAACTTCCTTATTATCAAGGCTGTCAAAGAATGCAACACTTCCTTTAATAACTACTACCACACCATGAAAATTCTACATATCTGATGTTTTTTTCCTGAAAATGATGAGGACTTTATAAGACAATGAGAGAGGAGGTTCCGAGTCCTCAGAGGGTAGCAAACACGCTCGGTAGCAGCTAATGACTGTGATGTTTGCCTTGGAGGTCCCCAACTCTCTGGAGCACTGAATCCAGGGTGATTCAGATGAAGACTGCCTTACTGGGCTGCCTTCATGCACTGGATCCAGGTGTGGGATCCCTCAGGTACTTAGAGGACAAATAATATGAAGTGCTACGAAGCGCTCACTGCTCCAGAACACAGGTCAGCCCAATAGAACAGAGACAATCACTCCCAGAGTGCTCCCACCTAGTCAGAAACGACTAGGTCTAGATAAAGTTTTCACGTGTTCTAGTGGTTCCCAAACTTTTATATTTCTTAACTGATAAACTTCAGAAGTAAAATTGAGAGACTGACAAAGGGTTGTGAACATTTTGTTAAGTTTATTAAAATAAATACTCATCTCTGCAGTGATGGCAGGACTTCTAAATAAAAAAAAATATCTAAATAGAAAAATAACATAGATCTTTTTGAGAATTCAACAAGAGAAAAAAATAGTTTTATGAGAAGTTCACTATCTTATGCTTATTTCGTCATGTGCTAGAATTTGGGAACCAAAGAATGAGGCTATCAGTTTATTGAATAGTGATTTTTAAATTTTGCCATCAGAACATTTTCTTCAAACAAAATATAAGATAGTCCAATAAATAATACAAAAACAAAAAAAAATGAACAAAAACAAACAGAGCTATTTAAAGAGAGGTAGATCTCTGAGCCGCATCTGCTTGCATACAGCATAAAACCCAGCAATGCAGGGGGTTTCTCAAGCCCTTTCCAGTCTGCGAAATATCTGTAATTCCTCTGGCTAAAAACGAGGCTGTCCCTGAGACTCTCCATGGAAACCCCAGGCTCTGTAGGAGCCATGAACATTTGGTGTGGGGGTGGAAGTAGATTACGGAGTCCCTGGTTGTAGTTTTGATTTGCAAAATTCTGGGAAAAAAAAAAAAAAATGAAAAACTTAAAAACAAAAAGCCTTTTAAAAAAGGAAATGCAAAGTTAAGGTTAAGACACTGGACTAAAACCCATCTATTTAAAGTTCCAGCACAGTGACACAGCACAGGCAAGCGGTCCAGAAGTCAGAGCTTCTGTGATTATTACTGGCTCACCCTTCCATACACTGCGCTTGAGCTTCCATATCTTTTAACACCTTAAAGAGGTTAGAGGAATTCAGTATTTGTTACACATACAATCAGCAGATAAATAAGAAAATGAGCTAACATTTCCAGATAGTAACAAAACTAAGGTCCTATCCTCACCTAAAACTGCTTGGCTCTATTAGATAAAGCACTCTAATAATAAAATGAAAACAAAAGCATCAATTTTTACAAGGATACCAGTGATTTTTTGGGGGGGTGGGCCAATCTTCACCTCAATTAGTTACCTTGTTGCCATGCTTCCCAGTGAAAGAATGTAGAAGGATTAGTATGAGCTCATTATCTCTACAATTAAAAGTAAAGTTTTAACCTATTAAAGAACAGGTATATAAATTTGGATAATCTTATCAATCCCCTACCATGACTTTTATACTCAGCTGTGTGCACATCTCTTCAACACACAAAAAATAAAAATCTAAGTCTGTTAAACTATTTCACAGCTCATGACTAACAGCCTCACCATTCCAAACACCCCTAGAGTTTCAATTTGACAAAAATACCTCAGAAAATGGTCTTTGATACAAGTTCTAGTATAATGCTTTCTACAGATGTTTAGAAATTCAAAGGTAACAAAATTTACTTTATAACAAAGATGGAAACCAACCAACCAACCAACCAACCAACCAACCAACCAAACAAGCATATATTAAAAAAGAAAGTGGGCAGCCCCGGTAGCTCAGCGGTTTAGCACCGCCTTCAGCCCGGGATGTAATCCTGGAGACCTGGGATCGAGTCCCACGTCAGGCTCCTTGCATGGAGCCTGTTTCTCCCTCTGCCTGTGTCTCTGCCTCTCTCTCTCTCTCTCTCTCTCTCTCTCTCTCTCTCTGTGCCTCTCATGAATAAACAAATAAAATCTTTAAAAAATAAAGAAAGACAAAAGAAAAAGAAAGGAAGAAACAAACAAACAAAAACACCTGGTACTTTGACTCTTTGTGAAAGACTACTTTCAGACTTTCAGAAGGGGAGCAGAAGTCCAACAAAGACTGCAAAATATTTGAGAGAAGGCAAATAACAAAAATGTTAGGAGAGAAAAGCATGTAAACCACTCAGAATTTCAATGCAAGTCAGACAGGCTCACAGAGTTTTAATAAAAAGATGTCCAATTAGAGTATGACCTGAATTCCACCACTTCCTCCAAAAATAAAAAATTAAAAGGGGTAACAGAAATAAATCAGAATCCCCATCACGCCACATTCAAACACTGTGACTGTGTTCAGCCCTCTAATAAATGGACTTTCAGTAATTAACATTTAAACCATGCATTTCCTTGATTTAAGCAATTAAAGTTGCCAGCCGTTAGCACAACCAGATGACCCTCACTCTTCAACACATCTACAGATTCATCTTACAAATCTACTTTCTTACCATCCACTTTTCCAGAAAACTAACTTACTACTCTCAGTTTCTCAAAGTTATTTCCAAGACTTAAGAAGGAAAAGAATAGTATGCGTTCCGTCTCCCCAAAAAAGTTTTAACTATTATGAGAACCAGGAACCACAGTCATAATTAGCAGTATGTCCACAAATATGCTAGAAATTCTGGAAAAAGATTAGGGTAATACTCGGATTAGGAGCAAAAACATTTGAATCAAGGATTCCCATTCCATATGCAATTACTACGTTGGCATTTCAGGATATATATTCTAACATCACTCAGTTATTATATAGCTGTTTATATTGGTCTATGTTTCAGTTACCTTACCATTAGAATATTTGTATATGTATGTGTGTACACATTTAAATAAATACAATATTTTCTTTACAAAAGATTTAAAGAAAATATAAATATTTTCAAATGCTCATATAAAATAATTTCCCCAAAGGATACAGATTTTTCATTTTTTCCAATGCCACAAAAAACTCCAGATAATTAAAGAAATGTGTAAGACCTACATTAGGAAAAATATCTCAGAGAGTCAATGGTAATTCAGAAATTTTGTGGGGAAAGGAAAAAGAAATATCAACTACCCTATGTACAGAAGGAGCTTAGAAAAAGAGCCAAAAGGCAATGGATCAGATTTGGGAAATGAAAAATATTTTAAAGCCTATAAATCTTCAGAGTTGGGTACTCACTTTTAAAACAAAACACAGAAACAAAGTAACCTCAAACCTTATTGGTAAAATTAAACTGTAGAAAACTGTGTATTTAATATTACATTTTTACTTTGAAAGAAAGCAAAGGCAATAATCTAAAAAGTAAGTTACTTCAATCACTTTATTTTAGTATGTGCCACCATCAGAAAAGAACAATCTCTACTTTATGCTTAATCTAATGAGTTGATAAAGGGACTCCAGGGAAGTAGCTATTAAAACAATCACTCTTAATGCTCTCCACGGCAGATCAAGAAACAGTCTTAAATTTTTCCCATCTCTGAACTGACTTAATGCAGACTTTAACTCCAAATTAATTTACTAGAAGAACATTTGAAATTAGTATTCCCCTTTTTAAAATCATGTATATTCTTTGGATGAGGTTAAAATTCCGTAAAACTTCCAAATAAAACAATGTAACAATATTACAGTATCATAAAATCATCTGCCAAATGTGTTATTGGCTGATTTTACACACTAGACTCCCAAAATAACATTATAACAAATGATATTTAAAATTGGGAGACTCTCCCTATAAATATGAGATTACATTTAAGGTAAACAGTTAAATTTAAGCTATGTGTTTCTTAAATATTACATTCTATTAAATCCTTAAATCTAAGTTCTCATCCCGTTAAATATTTTCTGGCTTTAAAACCAAGAACTTCGGGACACCTGGGTGGCTCAGCGGTTGAGCGTCTGCCTTCGGCTCAGGGTGTGATCCTGGGATCTGGGATTGAGTCTGGCATCGGGCTCCTTGTGGGGAGCCTGCTTCTCCCTCTGCCTGTGTCTCTGCCTCTGTGTTTCTCATGAATAAATAAATAAAATATTTAAAAAAAAATAAAAATAAAAAAATAAAACCAAGAACTTCTGTAATTATTTTTAGCTCTAGCAATTCCTATTTTTAGTAGAAACTAGAATACAAGAAAGAAGCAAGGAGAAGGAAGTCAATTAAAGTGACAAAATGGGCAATCAGTCCAGGGAAGGTGATGGTAAATGGTCTCACAAAAGAACTTTTGACAGAGGAACCCCATCTTCCACAGAGGTTACATAAAAGTATCTATAAAGAGGAATTACATATTAAGATAATGTAATTAAACATCAAAATGTCTATACTTTCTAACTGCAAGCCTAGCTACTTGTAAAATGAATCTTTTTTACCTGATGCTGTTGGAGCTCCTCTTCCATCAGCTATTGCTTTGGAAGAAGGATTTGTAAGCATCTGTGTGTCTTCCTTTTCTGCCCTGGGACATTCATTATGGTAAGCGGGATCTGGGGCTAGCGGTGCTGATACTTCTGAACCACGACTTAAATCAAGAGGGAGACAAGGCCCCAGCTTCTCAAGTGACAAATGTGTAACATCAGGCACTATACAAAATAGAGAATGTAATAGAATATTATTAGCACAGATAAACTGGCTCAGTTAATATCAATGTGGATTAAAACGTTATCTAAGTTAAACAGTGCCTGGCACAACAGAAGGCACTCAATAAATATATGTAGAGTAAATGAAGTGTTTCTAAGTCCATAAGATGCAAGAAGGAAAAAGAAGAAAATTTCTTAATGTTTTCATCATCTTTATCTCTTTTATATTTGGTTCTATAGGAAATTAATATACATTACCCTCTGGCACTGAAGACTCTTGCGGATTTTGAGAACTGATGGAGAATACTTTCCCATCAGTAGCTGGAGAGGGAGGAGAAACCTTTTCTACGGAATCATCAGGCATGGGCAAGGTGGCTAAACGTTGAGATCTTCTTCTCCGCTCACTATGCTTGAAAGGTCTAGGGGGGTTCACAGGCTGTGGAGAACCTAGAAAAAGATCTTCAATGTTCACGAAGCAGATACATGCCAGGATCATCTTATAATATTTAAGGAGATAAATGGGAAAAATGATTCAAACTCTGCCCTCTGATGTTGTAAGGTATCCACAAGGAACGGCATGTTCCAAAAGTAATCAAAGGCAAAAAACTGTGCCCTCACATTCACAAAAAGTTAATCCAAACTTCTAAAATCTAAAACCTACTAGAACCAAAAGAAAATAACATGAAACATTGATTTAGGTAGTTTCCCAAGTGACAGACTACAGTTATTTCTCTAATTGCAGATCATTGTGTTAGTTGCCATTCTTCCTTTGGGAAAATAGTCTCTGTATAGCTGAGATTTTTTTAAAAATTAAAAAAATATATATATATATTTCGTTTGCTACATTACAAATCTAGAAACTCTAAGGGAAAAAAAGCAGGGGGCATAGGTGACAAAGATCTGACATGCATTGTAGAGTTAGTGCTTTACTTGCCAAAATAAAACTAACGTAGATAAGTTTATCCCACCCTCATTCCCACAAATGGATTTTTAGAAAAATAAGTTTGGGCCTGATTCATTAAAAAAAATTGAACACAAACAACATTTAATTACTTATTACAGGCAAATATTGAGGACTTTAAAATAATATAACACTATTCTTGCCCTCATGTATTTTTTTTTTTTTTAATAACTAACGTGGTGGGCCGATTAATCATCTTCTAGCTATATAACACAAGCTTGGAAATTTGTTTGTTTTTTAGCCTTTTAAGTTTTCTTCTACGTGGCATGTAAACATGTTGGAAGAATTTAGAATAGGCAGGATTACACAGGCCAATATACTCATGTTAACTTAGAAGGAGGAAATAAGAATGGTCTTAAGAGGCTGATGCTTTGGGTATTTAAAAGTAATTTTACAAAAATCAAAATAAAAAAGACATGGTGGTAATTGAAAAGAAAAATAAAAAGAATAAAATTCAATTGCTGTAACATTGTGGCCATAATACCAAAATACAAAACAATTTCAAAATAAAATACTTATCAATGTCACGTGACATTGTGGTGCCTACTTACTGCCATCGTTTCATGATAAATGCCAAAATGAAATAAGCTTTATGAGGAAACAACTGAGTTTTTCTGTTCCATTCTTTCTACCCATTTATTAAAAAGAACAAAACCAAAACAAAAAAAAGTACCAAAGCCTGCTCAAAATTTCAAAAATATGGTTTGGTAGAAAATATGGCAACTGAATGGAAGCGGAGGCAACTAACTATATTGGACTCATAAAAGTCTTCTCAATGCCAACATTTTTCACTGTGGAAGATACGATATGGAAGGGTTCATACGAAAGTGTGTCTTACTCATTTACTCATCAGGATACTAATTCACTTGTATGAATTGCCAAAGGAAAGGGTCTTTTTATCCAGCGCCTTCCCACAATAACCGTTTTTCACTTGTCTCTAACTTGGAATACTAAACAGGAGAAACACGGGGTCATCTTCTTTTTATATATCCAGACCCATACTGGAAGGCTATTTTTAAAAAGACTAATAAGTTAAATACCCTGAGATTAGTGGTACTGAAACCATAAAATCTTTAAAAATATGATCAAGGAAGCATTCTTCTTCCTTCATTAGTAAGAATAAATTGAAATCTGCACTCCAAATCCCAGAACAAAAATGAATAAAATGTACCACAGGGGGATACAGACAACTGGGGACAATAACTAGATCTATCCATAAGAATAGTCTTAGGAGTTGAGGAAAAAATATCCAATGTGAGTCTTTTTTATCTCTCTTTGTTTTGGTTTGGTTTTTTGTAATGAATCAGGCCTCTCATTGTGCTTGGATTATTATTAATTGAGGATAGTCAAACTACAGTAAAAATTTGCGTTATTAAATGGTAAGTCTTCTCAACCAGTACAGTCTCTGTACAATATATCAGTCAGAAATGTATATGCTTTTTGCCCTTGAAATAGTTTTAAGCCTTCCCTATCATATCCACTTAAGTTTGAATTTTTAAAAACCAACTTCATAAAAATACAATATAACTACAATCAAACTGTTTTTAATGTAGCTTATAGGATAAGTAACTATTTTTTAAAAATCTGTGCTCACTAGTTTTATTTATCACTGAAGAAGAAAGCTGAGATACAAGCGTCAAATCCTCGACTTGTATTAATTCTGGGGAAAGTGGTGATTTAGGGGGTTTTATACACCCAGAAGAATCTCCAGATTCATGTTTGCATTTCTTGCTGCGAGCCTTCCCTGAAGACAAAGTTGAGGATAACAGTGCAGGTTTCTGAGTGTTGGCAGAACTGCTAATGTCAGCTTCATTTTTTTTCTGACTTTGAGGTTTAGGTGAAATCGCCTGAATAAATAATAAAAAATTGATATTTTTATTTTGGTTTCTTCATTTTTGTTCTTGTATTCTATTTTGATTGTTAAGCAACTTTAGTATCCAAAAACATTGTTAAGCAACATATAACATTTCTATTACAAATGAAAAACCAAAAAGAACCCCACAAATTATTAACTAAAAGTTGAATAGGCTATCTTTAAAGGGATGCTGTCGACTTTTAGTCTAAGTTTTAATTTGTAAAAATATATTATTCATAATATTCTCAGAATATAAAATGTTATCTTGGTGGACAAATTATTTTCACAGTATTATACGAAATACATCTCATTTGAAACCATAATTACTAACTACCTTAATAACAATTAGGTAAATAAAAAGCATTTTCTTTTTTTAGGGCAGTAGAAGAATACATTTAAAAGCTTCTGACTTTTAGATGTTTTCTTATAAAACAATCTCTATCAAATTGAATGCAGAGGTCTAAGTAGACAGTGTCCCTTTAAAGAAAGATCTCAACAGGAAAACAATGACCAAATTAACGAAACATTATCTTTAACTCATTTTAGTGCTGAAAGCTAGAGTTTCATAAGCATAGTGCATCATGAAATCAAAGCCACCAGCAATACAGAGTTAAAAGACTAAAAAACAATACAAAACAAGCAACAACAACAACAAAAAAAAAAAAACCAAGGAGTAAAACCAAGTGTAAGTTAAAAACATTGGATTTAAAAACAAAATACGTCGCATTCTTAGATGAGAATTTTTACCTTCCTCCTGCCAACTGATACTTTTAAAAAAAAATTAGAACTTTGTCAGTTCTTTCATAAAGGATATCTTTATTCATTTGGCAGTAAAATTTCCTACCTATGTAGAAATAAATGTGAATGTGTCCAAAGACAACAGAGAATAGCCACATTGGATGGATTTACAATCTATGGTGTGGGAATGCCTATGCTCTGTTTCTGACACACGTATCTGAGAGCAAAATAGGAGATATACTTTTTAAAAAATCTATACTAAGGTAGGCTTCTATCAAATAGAATCGAATTGCTAGCACTATGAACAATATGGTTTGTTCCCAGGAAACCTTTTTACTTCCTTTTCTTTTGTGAGGGATGACCATCAGGTCAGCAGTCTGCAGTTCTCTGGAATATGAAAGATCACTGTCTGGGGACCAAACAGCCTTCTGCTCCCACTAAAATACAAGGCACTCAAATTTAGGTGTACAGTTGGTATTACATAGGGCATCTTTGGATGCCCTACGGATGGCATGCTGGACATACCACATAAAAGGGCTGGTGTCAAGTGTTCCATTCATTCAGTAGTCATCATTTCTATTCTTGAATTTACTCATTACACATGTGTATAAGTGCAGCTTATAATCATTTGAAAAAGTACTCCATAAATGGAAAGGATTCCTAGACTTATCATAAAAGGTGTTGCCAGAAAAGTAATTAGAGCCATTACTTGTAAATAAACAATTTTATTGTTCATCTTCACATATGTGAGAGACATCACTACAGCATCCAGTACTCTCGAGTTACAAAGTTATAAAACAAGATTTTAAAACTTAAATTAGTATCTTGATAAGGTGCTTAACTTCTAAACAAGGACAAATTAACATTTTTAAAAACTTACTGAATTATATGCATCTAATGCAGGTTTATCCAAAAGTAAATATAACATGACAATTCCCTAATACAATTAAATAATCTATAATTAATATCTGAGAATTGGGGTTCAAAACCACAGTTTGAATTTTTTAAAAGTGTAAATAAAGGAAATCCATTAGCACAGTAAGTTCTGGCTATAGGCCTGTTATCAATCTATGTCATGAATGACATTATTTTACTCATTAAGACAACAGAGGTTAGTGACAATCAATACCTCTCCTTTAAGTCTAGAGTTGATACCAATACTCGTAATTGAGAGTTTTATAACTCGGCTTTTTAACTTTGAAGCAGGGCAAACAGCATAAAAATTAAGAGTTTGGTTACAAAACATTTTCACAATGATATCAATCTGAATGACAGAAAATGAAGGAACAGTATTATGTTCCTTAAAAATCTAAAATAATTTACAAAGTTTTCAGTAATGATTATTGGTCTCTTTGTTACAAAACTGGCAAGGACTCTCAAAAATGTCTTCCTTATGCAAATAGAAACAGCCGAGTTACTCAATTCCTTTTTTCTTTTTTTTACTCAATTTCAGAATGTTGTTGTCTGTATTTCTCTCTGACATGGGCACTGCCCTTTACGCTAACTTCCACATGTAATAAGTAATTTTCACAATCACATTCACCGCAGCAGGATTGTGCATAATGAAAGATTGACATTGTAATGAATTTTCCAGAAACATTTTATTACCCAAGTCCCTGATTTATTGCATTCTGAGAATATCATAAACAGTAGTGAAAATACAAAATATTGTTATTATCTGGGACGTTGAATATAGTGATACAGAGTAAAAAAAAAAAAAATCACTTAAAATTTGGTTGATATAACTGACAGTAACGGCAAAGACTTAACCGCTTGATGATCACAGAAAATCAGAAGGTATGATTCGCTGACATAGTAATCAATTTAAAAGACCATTGGTTTAATACAACATTAATGGAGGCACCAAAACAATGCACTGTTATCAAGTCAGGCCTAAAATAACCCTGAAAAACTCAATACAATATCAATTAAATTTGGACTATTTTTTAAAACGCATATAGAGAAGAGCAAAAGATACTCATTTTAAAGTCTTCTTTATTAGGTTACTAATAAAGAAAATTAAATTAATACAAAAAGGATATATTAAAACTACATTAAGGCTCAGATTTTAAAACAGGAGAACCAAGGAAATCCAGTTATGGCTATTACTGTGTTCTTATAGTCGTACAGTGCCCAAGAAGTTAAGCCCTTAGAGAATGTAAAAGCATGCACAGTTCATTATGTACAGGTACTGTGGGAATCTGAAGGTAGCCAAGGCAAAATCTAGCAACTGCAACCTTCGCTTTTAAATTCCTCTATTAGGTGGTTTAAAGACAGACCCTTCATAGTTTTTAAAATTCTTTTTTTGTAGTTATTAAAATATACATCCTAGCAAAAATGTATGGCTCATTGATCAATTCATAAAACACATAGTCAGTCTAACAACACCAACTGTTACAATATAAAAGAAACTTCTTACAAAAGAAGCTTTATTAGATGTCAAAAACCCTGTTTTAACTCACAAATGAAAAGTATTTGTGTAAGGGTCTTTTTGTAAGCTAGTTAAAGGTGGTCCAGCTGGAAAGCTTATACCCTGGGATGCCTGTCTCCAGGCCTTCAAATGTTGGAGACAGGAGGCTTTAATGCCAGTCTACTGAAAACAAACACTAACGAAGTCTGTAGTTTATCTGTATGCCTGGGAGAAGGCAGAGTTAAAAATCTATCATCCATTCATTAGCTTCCTATTCCCATATCTGATCACAAGGGCAATTTCAATTACGCGGATACTATAGCTCCGTGACCACTCCAGTTGGGAACCTGGAAAACAATCAAATGCTACCGTTTCATACCTGCTCCAGCATTGGAGCTGTTTCACTGCGGTCTTCCTTTCTGTCAGCACCATCCACCCCAACAGCTTTGGATGCCAACAAACCTTGAGAAAAATTGTACAGAAATTGCTTATTAGAAAAATTAGTGACTTTCACTCTAAGTTTAAATTTCCCCCAAATTTTAGCAGCTGAAATCCCCCATCCTTCTTACTATAGAGGAAGCAAACATTCTCAAGTTTACTTGTCAAAAGCACAAACACCCTTACTAATGACTCAAAGGACTAAATCGGAACTTGAAAGTTGCTCACACAATTAGTTTCCTGTAAAAACCACTGCTCCTCAAAGATATCCTTAAGAAACAACACACATATACATTTAGTCTATCAAAATTTTAAGTTCTATAGCTTAATGTCTAGAAACCTAAGATACCTCTAATTAATACTCATAAATATGGCTTTGTCTATACAAGTGAAATACAGAGTTAATACTAAGGTCTGAGAAATCCTTCCAAACAACTGCAATATAAGATTTTGTCATTGTATTATGTGCTAAAGAAAGAAAACTACTTCCAATTTTTAATTCCACTTGGATTCTTTGACCTACACTTCGTGGGTTAACCTCTATATCCCACTGTACCTTATCTTCTTAAAAATTGCCAAAAACACTGATGGGTCTGTTTTATGTGAACGGGAAAAATGCGTGGGCCCTTCCTGCATTTGAGCTTAATATTATAGCCTCATTCTAAAAATTAATAATTTAGGAATTCCAGTGTTCTCCAATGAGTATCACTAATTCTCAATTTTAGAAACACAGTATTTCACCTGGAGTATATAAGTGAACTTTGCAAGACATTAAGACTCTGCCTTAAGTAAAGGTATTTACTTGGTCGAGATTCTTTGCAAAGCACCTGATACCTTCAATGAAGCCAAGTTTATAATGCTTATATAACAAGTATGTCTTTGCTTATAATCATTGGCACAAAAAAGGTCACCAAAAATCATTTGTCATTTCAAAGTTGGCTACACAAAACCTCTGCTTCAAAGGAAGCATGTTTAACAATCGACAACAGTGAACATACTGCAGCAATTATACCCCCTATACCACTGAAGCCACCTAGATAACATAGTTAATAAGAGGAAAAAAGTGCTCCAACAAGCCACATAGCATTAAGCTATCCATGTGGCAACATCTCTTGACTTTTTCAGTAACAATTTCAAAGGCATTAAGTAATCTAAGTATGAATTCAAATATTAAAATCATATCCTTATAGTAGTACTAGAACCAAATGTTAAATTAGGAGAAAAGCACCTTTCATTTATTGGTAAGTTGAATATCCAGCACCCAGAATTGTAATTTAAGATAGAAAAAGGATGAGTGTAAAACAATGATTTTGATACATCAATGATTGGTATTAAAAGATATTTGGTCCAGTTTGAGATAACAATCTATACAGTTTGCTCACACAATATAAAGTATAGATTTAAATGGGGGGGAAAATCCAACTTAGAAATAATTTTACAAAAAGCTTATAAACCATAAATTCAATCCTATTAACATCACTTCTGAACAGATTTTTAGGTGACTGAAAGAGATATAGCACAGTGTATTTCCTTAACACTTGAAACCATATTCACTAGTTTTTTTCTTCTCTAGCTAGTACTTTTGAGAATCACTAGTACTGAAATAAAAAGAAAAATTAGGGAATGAAATTCTTTTGCAGGAAATAGAGGTTCCACTTCTAAGGTTTACTCAAACAGGAAAAATATTTTGCTATTCAGTCTATTAAGTATATCTTACTTTGTTTCCTTTCATATAGGTGGTAGAAATACTTTTTAAATATCATCAATACACAGAAGAGATCTCAAATCACAAAATTAAAAATAAGATACCACAAGTTTTAAAATAAAGAAAATAATTCAGACATACTCATGAATTTAAATTAGGATATTATAGACTCAATTAAGCAATTCCCACCAAATGGTTTGTGAAGAAAAAATAAAGCTTTGTAATGTTCTTATAAAAAGTAATGGGGCATTTAATAAAAACTATTCAAAATCAGATTAGAAAATACAATATGCAGCATCCAGAGAATTCAAACACATCCAATATGATCGATAAAAAGCTTTTGTATTTTATATACAAGCTATCTTACAGAAGAGGTACTAAGTACAAACAACAAAAGGGGACAAGAATAAAAGTCTTTGAGAGGTCTCTGATTACTGCTGCCTTTAAGCCTATACAAAAATCTGTTTTCTTGGCCTGCAAACATGCTGGGGAGAAATGTAAAACTCCTTAGAAAATTAGAAGTTATCTGCAAATGTTTATTAATTATCAATATATCACTAACAGTTCCTCCTCCAGAAGAATGTATCTGTAATTATCTTAACAGAATGCAATCTGCAGTTTCAAGATTATTAAGAAAATATCAGGTAAAAGTAGAATATCTAATATTCATGAGTCCCATCCACAAAGTCACATTTTTTCAATACTGTATACTTCAGCTACAAAAAACATATCTGCCTCTGCTAATAGGAATGAATAGGACAGAGGTCAGAACACTCTGGAATGGCAAACGGGGAGGAAAGAAAGAGTAAAGTAGTTTAATTTGTGCTCTACTTTTCAACCAGGGATTCCAAAACACAACATTCTTGTGTTGTGGGAATAAGACAAATATTCTTGAATATTTGGGAATAAGAATCAAATATTCTTGAAATTATCATCAGTAACGTGTGAATAAGAATCAAATATTCCTGAAATTATAAGAATCAAATAAGATTCTTAAAAGGGATTAAGAATCAAATATTCTTGAAATTATCATCAGTAACGTGTACTGGCCCATTCAAACCTGTGGGTTTTTTAAAATTATTTTTGAAATTCCTTAAGCTGTACAAACGTATCTAAGCTGACTGAATCCTAGAAATTCCTAGAACTCCTAGAAACAAACCATGCACCAATTGCTGATGTTTCTTCCTTTGCTCCCTAGATATCTGTATTTTAAAATCTACTCAAATTCACCTGCAGTTTGCTTATAATTTTGTCCCAAAGCATGGACTCTTCTTGAATCTCTCTGTAAAATTGTCAATTCTAAATCAGTATGCATAAAGTATGTAACTATCAATAAGGAACATTACATAATGAAAAATAAGTCTCTGAAAGCACATATATACGTGTGTGCAACTATCCTTCAATATGTCCCTATTTGGAAACTTCAAAAAAGCCATCTTACACTATTCCCTAGATAGAATTCAGGTTTAGAATCTCTATAGGGTATAACAGAAAGACAGTGAATATATCAATTAAATTTACCCAGTGGCTGGTCCGTATTTCCAGCTAGAATGATTTAAAAAACAATTAAAATGGAGTGTGGGGAATACATCAGAGCAGGTTAAGATGCTGCCATGATCATAGCCCTATTCATCTCAGCAGTAAAGGGACAAAAAGACAAGTGAGCTTGATAAATTTAAAATACACCATAATTCCATAACAAAATCACTATATTAGTTCTCATCTCTTTTTATGGTCTACAAATGAAATTTACTGCACAGAGGCAAGCCTGAGTTTCAACCAGTGAAGACAATCTTGTAAGATCTCTTATCCTTTCGCATGATATAGTTGTAAGGTGAACACGGAAATAAATGCAGAAAAATGAACTATTAAAAAAATCTTCATACATTCAAATCTTCTGAGTAAATAAAGGGAAAAAATCATAATGGCTTCACATCTGTAAAATCTTACATTTTTCTACTGCTGCCAAACTATTACTTGTTCTTTTGAGACTCCCAAGGGGAAGTGAGGACAGAGTCCCTCCACACAAGGTGCAGGGTGTTACTAAGCAACCAGTATCAGAACTTCCTTGAGACACAGGATAAAATGGTTTTCCCCACTATTGTCTTTTCAAGGCCATATGTAAATAATACATTGTTGTGCACTGAGCTGTTTTTTCTTCTTTTATTTCTTTAAACGTTGGGCTTCAACTTCTTGGTAAGGCATCTGTGAGAATAGACTGCCTGAAACTAAACACAGATTATCCAGACTACAGGAAAACCCTTGAGGCTGGTAAGTAAGCTGGCAGTCACATGCTTCAGGGTCAAGTCGATCTCCCTTGGTCTTGGCCCCTCCAGTAGTGCTCTTTCAGTCTTGGTCTCACAGGAGTTGGAAGTGCTCTTCCTCTTCTGCCACTGTATGCAACCCTAGTTTCCATTCTGCTAGGGCCAAACGGAAGTCTCAAGCTGCCATCGTAACAATCACCTGGATAACATTTTGACTTTCTCCAAAGCTAACAGTTTCTAAGGAAAAGGTGGAATGGATGAATTCATTTGAAATATTTCCCTTCCTGGGGCCAAAAATATCCTCTATCAGAAAAAGGCACAAAAATAGTATCAATGAATGGAAAGACTAAATATTCTCACCTGTTGAAATCAATTATAATCACTTAAGATGAACGTTAGATGAACAATGGCTCTAAAGAACCCTCTGCTGCAGAGTCATTTTTCAAAGGGCTTCTATTCTTCAGAACATGGTCAACATGCCTAATTTACATTTATTCTGTGATCTGACAACGAAACCAAGCTTCTTCATATTATTTAAAAGAATACCAACAAAGGTTTATATAACTTTATTAGGCCAATGACACTAAAAACCACTTTGTCCTTAAATTAAAAACATATGACTAAATACTTAAAGTATTTTAACTCCCCTTTAACACATACTCAGAAAAATTAAATATGTTTACAATTTTTTGAAAGACTAGAATCCTTAGGCTGAACAGGCCTTGGAAGTGATGGGGCCTAGTATGACCGGCCCTCCTTCAGATACTTGAATCTCTTCTCCTGTGAACACTAACCAGGCTAGGATTTCCAGAGTTTTCATCATCCTAACACTCTACTTCCTAAATTACAACAAAGCACAGAAAAGTAAGATGAAATTCTAAGGACCTACCTGAAGATAAGAAATATAAGAAACTTATAGAAGTACTTTTACTTAGGAATAACAAAGTCAAGAACTGAATTTAATTCAGCATTCATCTTTCCAACCATATATGCTAGTATCTTTTTTTTTTTAAGGTTTTATTTTTTTAAGTAATCTCTACACCCAACGTGGGGCTTGAACCCACAACTCTGATATCAAGAGTTGCATACTCCATGGACTAGGCCAGCCAGGCACCCCTAGTTGCTACCATCTTTAATGAGACTGGGCAAGAGTCAGAATGTTTGTATAATAATATTTAGAACCTCAGAGATTATGTCACCACAAGTTGACAAAAGCAAATAATTCAATGTTTACAGAAACTACTCCTACCACCAAGGTGATGTTAAAACTATGGAATTTTATCACATTTGATCCTATCAATCCTCACAACATCCCTGTGAGGTAGGTAGAAAACATGATAGTTTTCACATTTCACAAGAGAAAAAGCTGACATTGTTGGAGGATGCTGACCTTAAAGAATCATAAAGTAACTTTCTTGTTAACCAGCTTGTTACACTAAAACACAGATACATTTTATTTTATTAAAAACAGACTACTCTAACCAAACCCTCCAGCCCCCACCACCAAAAGAATCATTGTAGTTTACCAGTAATCTTGTTAAGTCGAGCTCTCTTTGCCTGAAATGAGTTGCCTTGATTATTTTTCCTCTTGTTTGATAATGTGCTCTCTGGCTGTGGAAAGACCATCTTTGGAACGTTCTCTACATGAAGTCCTACTTTTAATAGAATACATATATGAGAGTTTATCTAGAATCCAAAGTTAAAACACATTATTTTTTTAAAATAGCAAAATAGTAAAACTGCTTTGCATTTAATTTTTTTAACCTAGTGCTTGACATAGAACTTTAAAAAACACAAATTTCTCCAGACTGATATATTAGAAATGAAAAACTACTAAGCAGTTATTCTTTAGGAAAGAAAAGCAGAAAGAAACTCACTGCTTTTTCCATATTATATATTAAAATACATGCAGAAGCTCTTAAAAAGTTAAAGAAAAAAAACACAAAACAAACAAAAAACCCAAAACTTACTAAACACGAATTTAAAAGTCAAAATCTGAACTCCTTTCTATTCATGAATACTGAGGTCACCCATTATCCAGTACCCATATTAGACCGGTAATCTTCAGCTGTGTTAAGATGCTACAGAAGTTAACCATTCATGCTAGGGAAGAGCCCAGTCATTCAACCATACCCTCAAATAGGTAGCTAAGGGGTCTGGCTTACTCTCTAAGTGAGTTTACCCTGCCACAAGGAATGAACATAAGAACATATTTTGTACCAAATGTTTCACTAGATGTGGGCAGATCTTCCTTCTTCTCAACTTCTGCAGAAGCTATAGAAGTTGAAGTCTCTTCCTTCTTTGAAGGTACTTTAAACCATTTCCTCTCATCTTTCTCTTTCTCTTTATTGCTGTTGGCGCTGGTGCGAGGCTTGTTCCCTGTTTTATTCTTGGCTGCAGCTGCAGCAGCTGCTTTGACTAAAGCTATCCAATCCTCCAAAGGAAAAACACAAAACATGAAGTATTAAAAATTAATCAAAATTTAATTACACTAATGAATAAAAACATCTCACATTTTCAAAGCTACTCTCGCACGCAGACAAATATAAAAGTTGAATTAATTCTATTTACAAGATAAATCATCCACATGGTAATTATCAAATTTAATGATCTAATGGGTTAGTTGGATTGTATAACCTTACATAAAATTGGAAAATATTTAGTAACAAATATTCCTTTGATCTACTTTCACTGAAATAAAATCTAAAATAATAGAGGAAACCCTTTAAACAAATACAGAACACTTCATGACGTTGTCTTAGTACTTGAAATTCAAATGGCAAATTGCATTTCTTTTCTGAATACAACCAACCTTAAAAGAAGTTAGAGAAAAGTGCTTTCGTTGGAATCCTATAAAGATTAAAAGAAATGTACTTCCACTGAACAAATTACTATTCCTCGTTAGGAAGAATGTACCACTCACAGTATGGTCAACTTCATAAAATTCAAGATATGATTTTATTAATTTTTAAAGTTTTGAAAGTTTGGACACCAATTTATCACAACAGCTTAATACTACTAGCGAAAGAAAAAGAGCCACTTGATTTGACCAAGGTGAAGTACATGTTGATAGGCTCCAGATTAATTAATTTCCCTCCCTCTTCAACTTCCGGGGATTTGCGTTGATTGCCACTCTTCTGAGATGTGAATATTTACCCTTCTTGTGTTCACATTTTCAGTCTGTTGCTAAATAATTTTTCCTATTACCATTTTATTTCTAATTAAAAACACTTATTATAAAAAATATGAAAAGATATAAAAAAAAAGTGGCGCTAACATTTAAATTTTCACAATCAAAATGATTTTTAAAAAATAAGTGTTTGTAACACCTCTACAGTTAATCTTCCACTGAGGCCACTAAGGTTCAGAGAGACCAACTCAAATTCAACCAAATAACACATTAAATTCTTAATTCACGTAACTAAAGAATACTTGACAACATCAAATGCAGTTACTTTACAGGTTACATTAATGACTGCTCAGTCTTGAAAATATACGTGAATAAGCCATTAAAAATAAGCCAACAAACAAAATCTATGTCTCTTTCTCTTCCCCATGATTGAAATGAACTAAAACTATCATGTGACTGCACCTAACACATGCATTCACCAATTTTCTATTGAATATCTTGCTATGTGTGTCAAGAAGCATGCTAAGAATTCATGAGACATTTTATAAAAGATGCTGCCTGAAAGGACCCAAAATGTATAGGCCCTGGAGTGATCACATCTTTGCTCCTGCCTGGAAGATGACCAGCATCTAGCTTTCTCAGTATTTAAACTGTGTCCCCCATATATGTCTAATCAGAAAGTGAATTAAGACATAGTTGTGAAATACAGACTTATGTCTCTAGTTTGTAAAAAGAAAAAGAAAAACAAAACAAACCAGATAAACCAAGTTTATCCAATCCCAGGTTTACTTAGAGCCATGTTTTTTGGTACTACCTATAAGAAACTGAAAAGCAAATAAAATTAACTATTAGACAGTGTGATAGGATAGACAGTGGAGGAATAAACAAAAAACCACGGAAGAAAACAAAATAAAAGATTAACTTAAGAGAAATGCTAATGGACGGCTTCAAGGAGCGTGACAGATGAGGTGAGCCCTGCAGCAGGAATCTTCGAGGCAAAGGGCAGAAGGAAAGGAGTCAAGAAAGGAGTTAACTGACAGCAGAAGCAAGAGGAAGTCCACGGGACAAAGCCATGGCAGTCAGTGTACGTGAATGGACAGAAGATGCAGGAGCATCTGAGTAAGCCAGAGGCATATGGCTAAGATGAGCTTTGAGACTGACATTAAGTATCAGAGAAAAAATAGCACCACAGATGAAACAGAGAGTAATGAACAAAGCAGACAGAGAAACTAAAGTACAGCCCGACTAGCAAAGTGCCAAATTCAGCAGAGATCATACCTGTACATGGTCTTATGAAGAGCAGAGTGCTTAATTCTGTGTTCCACATTGGGGGGAAATTTTTAAGTTGTTAGAGAAATGCTGAAAAATGCCAGGGGTAAATTCCATCCCTGGCTCTTTTCTCTCTCCAATGAACAGAAAACTGGGAGAGATTCATGTTGTAGCTCTTAAAACTGCAATTAGATATTTCTTTAAAGTTCCTTATCATAGGACTTGTTAATCATGGAACCACTGCAGTTGTGTCATTACAAAATTCTCCCATTATTTTGCCCTTCTATTTTTAAACAGGTAAGATTCACTATTAAAAATAGCTGGTGTGATCCTTCCATGAATTAGAGCTAAATGACGTGCTTCAAAGCTCCTGTAGACAACAGAGCAGTACACAATAAAGAACATGTTGGAAATCAGATTGACTTTAGAGTCATTCTATGTATTATGGTTATGTGAAATTTTAAGCCAGTCATTCAAATCTCTAAGTTCTGAATTCCTCAACTGTGAAATAGAACTATGAGTCACAGCCATGTCAAAGGTTCTGCTAGGAGAACCCAATTAAATAATGTATGCAAAAAAAGTTTTATAAATAGTAAAGGACCTTAAGAGCAAATCTTTAACACTGGTGAGTTTTACATCAGTACACTT
Organism: Canis lupus familiaris; assembly: GCF_011100685.1. Lineage (NCBI taxonomy): Eukaryota > Metazoa > Chordata > Mammalia > Carnivora > Canidae > Canis > Canis lupus. The sequence continues at coordinate 29,780,221 of NC_049234.1, read as the reverse complement.
GCAAAAAGAAAAAATAGGATAGAAAAAGCCATGGAAAGTTTAGAGAAGAATATATTTCCATACTGCATCTATGTATCCTTTGCTAATTTAGTAAAAGAAATTTACCGTATATCTTTACAAAGGAATTCTCAAAGTACTCAAAATTTTTAAGATACATGCAAAGTTGGATTCTCTTAGCACTGCCCACGTAACACCTGACTTAGTATATTTCCTACATGAAAACAAGTCAAAAACTTTTTGGAAAAAAAAAAAAAAAGACACATAAAATGAAACCATTTTATAAAAAAAAAATTCTACAGATATTTTAGTGTGCTTGTAATTAAAAGTTATGAAGAAAAATATAAATTAAAAGAAATATAGTGTCACTCAGGGCACCTGGGTGGCTCAGTAGGTTACGGTTCTGACTCTTGATTTCAGCTCAGGTCATGATCTCAGGGTCATGAGATTGAGCCCTGCATAGGGTTCATGCTATGTGTGAAGTCTGCTTAAAATTCTCTCTCACCTCTCCCTCTCCCGCCACCCCGTCCCGCCTGTGTGCACTCTTGCACCTTCTCTCAAAAAAAAAAAGAAAGAAAGAAAGAAAGAAATATAGTATTACTCATATTTTCAAAGGTTTATATTTTGGCATTGATTTTAATGTTAACATACATCATAATGTAACTATTTACTCAAAGTAAACACCAAATACATCCCATAAATTAATTTTTATTACTTGTAATTTTACCACAGACCAAATTGGCTCAGTGTCTCACTTTGGAGAAAAATTGAAGTTTTAGGGTTAGTGCCATCTCACAAACAGCTGAATAGCCAGAATAACAATTATATCCTTAAAGAAAAAAAAATTTTGAGAATTTTGTTTAATTAGACAGGTATATATTAAACTAAGTTTCCAATGTCTTAATCTATATTTCTATGCAGTAACCAAGAAATCACACCATTGAATGCTTAAAGGAACATTTTATTATATGTACAAGCAGGAAAACATAAAGCAATTTCCTGATCAAAAGCATTTCCATTTTAAATTGCATTTCCATATTAACTGGGGAAAAATTCTGCTATCTGATCACCACAAAACTAAATTTTTGAAAACCAGGTGATTTAAAACAATCACACTTCTCAGAAGGTATCAAGAATCATTTTTTTTTAACGCGGTGATCTACATTTCTAGATTACTAAATGTACACATTTGGCTGCAATTGACCAGATAATTTCACACATTTCAGAATGATACTTTTCACTGCACAGTATAGAACAAGTATGTAGCATATTTCCATATTAGACATTTTTATAGATTACTTTCAATTTTTAAAATTAATTGTAGGTCCAGGTGCTGAAAATCCCAAATAACAGCAGAACATAAAAGAAAATATTTTAAATTTCTATTGGCACCTTTTCTTTCCAGTCTTTCAGGAAACATATTCAATCAATGAAATCATGTTTTTAACTTCATCCCAGATTCTCCTTTAAATGCTTACCGTTCATTCTTGCTTTGAGCAGTGACAAAGCATGTAATAGACTGCTTACGTCCTATGACTCAGACAGCCCTACCTGAAGCAGCCTACAGAGTGTCAGGTAAGCGCCTTTTAAAAGAAGATTAATGACTATGATTTATAAAAAGGAAAGAAGAAGATAAGAAACTCAATATAAAATTTTATATTAAAAATTAACTTTCTAAATGATAATATATACCAGGAAAAACAAAATGAAATTAAAAAAAGGCACTTACCTCACTTCCCATAGACTGGTTACACGATCCAGCTGGGTCGATAGGACAACACCAGCTTAGTGGATGCTGGGATTTCACCTGGAACAGAAACTAGTGACCTATAACTTTAGCAGGTCTAAAGCCAAAGAAGCAAAAATCAAGTGTATAATTTATCTTACATTCTAAGCTTCTTTTTCTTGCTGCTATTTGGGGCTATCAGCACATAATCCTACAATTAGTTCACTTTAAAATATATGTATTTTTTTTCCTTTTCTTTCTTTCTTCTTTTTTTTTTTTTTTTTCTTGATTGGTCACCATTCAAGAAGACATCCCTTTGGGTAGCTAGGAATGCTGAACACTCTTACCTGCCCCTTAGCATCCTCGGGCATGGCCTTAATGTGCATTCTTTTTAAACAACGAATTACTCCATCATAAAACTGAACTGTGAATGTTCCTGAAACAGGAGCAAGTCAGAATCATTAGAAAATACAACTGAATCTTACAGCAACACTTGAAATCTAACAAGTCACACCCTGACAGAAGTAAATACACTGTGACTGCAGTAACTGCAAACACACACCCGTTAAGAACTTCATCAACTTGGTTAAAGTTTATTTGGTTAAGGTGTACTTTCTCTTTGCCTTTAATAAAATCATTACTTCTAAACATAAGTACTATTTCTATAAGAATTATCCTTCCTTCTTTGGAAGTTTCTTTTTAGAGAGAAAGAACTGATACAGGGACAAAAAAAATCACTTGCTCAAGGAAAGATTATTCCATTCACAGTATTAATGAACTAGCAAGTAAGAAAGAATCAGATCCACAGGCTTCTAAGCTAGAAAATAACTTACAGACCATGTAGATGAAATTGTTCTGCACAGATGAGAACAATGAACCGCCAGGAGGACGAAGGCTCCATCCATAGCAGTCCACTAAGCAGCAGCACAGCCATATCCACACCCCCATCCCCACGCCTTTCCCACTCACTCAGTTCTGCTTTTAGGACTCAAGACCCTGTTTGCATGACAATCTCAAAGTATATTCGCTTTTTGTTACAGAGGCCATGCTTTCAAGTCAACAAAACATATAAATTGTGTAGATCTTATACTTAAGAAATTTCAGTATTTTTCTATCATTTCTGGTACAAATGAGGGCTGAGAGCCGCTTTAAGTAAACAGATACATGACCTTTACAAAAGAAGTAAAAACAATAAGGTGTGATAATTTTTATGATTGGCTTTGAAGTTGGCACCAAAGCCAGACATACATGTACAAAGATTTTCCTTAATTTTGTAATTTGATCACTTGATTTCGCATTTTCTATAATTAGCGTAATTCACAACATTGCAGATATAAAGATCTAGACCCAGGTTACTGAGGGGGAAAAATGATTAGTTGAGGAGCAAGGCTATAAAGCCACTGGGAAAATTTTGAGAATATCAAACCATACATACACTTTACACTACCATCACTCCTGCAACTGTCCTCTTCCTTCTTCAATAATGGCCTTCCAGAAGAGGGCAGGCTCCACACCAACTGGGCATTCATCCCTCCTCACTAGTGATATCACACTGTTTCTGCTCTTGTGATGCCTTTCTCCTTTCCTCCCTCCAACCTACTCTTCAAGATCACCTCTTTAAATCCCACCCAGAATATGAACACTTCTCTGTTCCCTGTTTACAGATTTGTCCCTCCTCTTCAACTTCTCTAAGATATATTTCAAACATTGTTTTCTTTAGTTTTGTTTAGCTTTTACAGTGCCTCTTGAAGGCTTCCCTTCCCTTGTTTTTCTTTGGGGGCATGGGCATGGTGGGCAGGCTCATCTACCATGTGGGGCATACAGAAATAAAAAACAAAAACAAAAAACAAAAACAACAACAAAAAACAGCCAATGGAGATTTTTTTAAAAAATTACAACTGCCAATATTTCACTAAGGGCCCACTTGAACTCCTCTTGCAATGGCAGAGACTGCAATAAGTGTCTTCACTCTTCCACTAATATAAGCTTAATTTTCTGTATTCTATGCCCATGGACAAAGAGGAGAGGATAAAACATAGGGGCTTTGCTTCCGAGTGCATTGCGTGTATGTACACATGGATTTGTATATGGTATACTTCCAAGAAGCTTTAAGCATGGAAGTAAGGTCTCAAAGCTCTCCACACTTAAAGGAACTGCTCTTAATTAAGATAAAATGTCGCTTAATTGTGTTTCATTTTCTTTTATTTTGAGTGGATCCATTTACTATCCAACAGAATTGATTCGTTACCTCCTCCATTCCTTCCACAAACTGTAACTGACTGCTTATACACGAGGCTCTGGACTAGAAACCTGGGGAATACGCGTATGTAAGACACAGGACTATGGGCTCTCAGGAAGTATAAGTGCACAGGGAGACAAAGGCCACATGAGACAAGGAAAAGTGACCTGCCAACCTGACAATGAAGATGTCCCTCAACTCCTCCTAGAGTAAGGTGATGAGAGGTAGTAAAATCATGTTTGTTATTTCAATTCCTTAAAACAGTAAGTCAGAATAGGCCTTTGTAAAGTTATATCATATTTCTAGCTAGACACCAAGGATTTGCTTTCCCACACCTAAAACTCCTTAGTATATCTCTTTTTAAATGTTTTCCTCTTTTATCTCCTCTTACCTCCCATTTTTTCCCCACATTTGTTATTCTAAATGTCCTCAGCTTAAATCCTTTCCACAGTTCCTTTCCATCACCTCCAAATAAAATTGAAATTCTATAGCAAGATTGTAAGACATTCCACACACAGGCCCTTGCTTTTCTCTCCCCCTTTAAAGGACTCCCTCACTCTAGTCACACCAAAGTCTCACAGTTCCTAAAAGGTGGCAGGCCTCTCTTCTGTTCTTTTACAACATACCGTTTCTTCTGTCAGAAAAGCTTTTCATTCCTTATTTAGCTGACTTGTTTGTCTTTCAGGTTTAAAGCATCCCCTTACTTAGATTAAATGTCTCTTCTTGCAAAGAAGCTGCCACTCAATGTGTCTCTTCAGTAAAAAAAGATGAGTGGTGAAGTTTAGGAAATAATTGTTATAGAAAACTAATGTTATTACTGATTTGAAAAATATACTTACAAATATTTTATAACTTTTTAGAGATTTTAAATAAATTTTTAAAAAATATTTAAGTATATTTCCAATACAATTTAAATATTAACTTTCATGCCTTTCCAAATTAGTCAGTATATAAGTTCTGGGTTTTTTTAATACATTACCTGCCCAACAGATGTATTCATCTTCAGCCACACTACTGTACCTGATTTCTGTATTATTTTCAACATTACTGATCAGTTCAGTAATTTTGGCTCAATATTAGTATTAGATACCACAAAGGCTATTAGGAAACTTAACTCTCAGGACAACTGGGTGGCTCAGTGGTTGAGCATCTGCCTTCAGTTCAGGGTGTGATCCCGGGGTCCTGGGATCCTGTCCGACATCAGGCTCCCCAAAGGGAGCCTGCTTCTCCCTCTGCCTATGTCTCTGCCTCTTTCTGTGTGTGTCTCATGAATAAATAATTTTTTTAAAGTAGACTTAATTCTCAGAAATTAAGGAAATGGGCTAGGAAAAGATGCAATAAAGGAAATCCTCAAATTGACAAATTTCCACACTCTTTCCTCAGAAAACACTGTACTATATTTTACTTTCAAGTTGAACTGATTTGAATTTCCCTGTATCTTTAACCTTCCCTCACACTCTGGTTGAGCTGCTCATAAAGATAACGTAGCCAACAAAGTGGAAACAGAGAAGAAATAAAATGCTTATAATGTAAGCCTGTGAACCAAAAGCTGCACAGTTTTAACCAACTCTTTCCCTCTCCTAATTTAAACATTTATTTAGGTAGTAAGTAGATCACATATCATGTTATTCTATTTAACATGTAACAAATGAAACACTCCTAAAAATTAAGAATATTAGCAGGAAATTCATTAAGTCTGAAACAAGAAGTAACAACTATATGACCATATGTAACAATTACACACATTAAAATTAGAAACACAGTTAAATCTTCCCAGATCACTTTGAAGTAATCTAAGATCACTTCAAATACATACCTTCCTTGTTAATTGCTTCAATCTTGGCAGGGTAATAGCGACAATCTGTCCAGCGAGCCAGAACTTCTTCTCCAGCTTTGAAATCCTATTTTAAACAACTTTTAAGATCAATACCATGTATAATAAATAAGCATTTCCTTTATAAAAATAAAGCTTTGTAATATTTAACAGAATTCCTTTTGAAATATACAAAGTTACATAGTTAGCAAATGGAAAAAGCTTGCTACTTACAAAGAAATCTTCCTCATCTTTTAGCCCTTCTTTTCTTAACGCAGGTCTCTCCAAGGGTCGCAACCTATTGCTATCCCAGTAAATCCATTCATCATAACGATGACTCCAACGCTCAAAATGGACCAACATCTTGCCCTCCTCATAGTCGATTTTTTCAATTCGTGATGGATACCTCCAAAATAAAAAGAAGCTTCATATAAGGAGAAAATTCTTATGTTTGTTTACACAAAGTATTAAAAAGAATAATTTAACTGAAATATTGCTTACCATTAAAACCATAAAATACGGGTATTTTTAAACTACTGAACCAACGAAATTTATTATTTTTTAATGATTTTTTATAAAGATTTTATTTATTTATTCATGATAGACACAGAGAGAGAGAGAGAGAGAGAGAGAGAGAGAGAGAGGGGCAGACATACAGGCAGAGGGAGAAGCAGGCTCCATGCAGGAAACTTGATGTGGGACTCGATTCTGGGACTCCAGCATCACACCCTGGGCCGAAGGCAAGCACTAAACCGCTGAGCCACCCAGGGATCCCCAAATGATTGATCTTAATACCCAGTAAAATACTTCAATACACTCCCAGTGGAAATATAAATTACTTGCACTGTTTTGGTAAGTAAATTGAGAACAGGTTTCATGAGCCCTAAACATATTCCTACTTTTTAACTCAATCATTATAATTCTGGAACTATATATACAAAATATTTATAATAACAAAGAAAATAGAAACCATCTAAAAATATAATTAGAAAAACTGAAGACTGTCTAGCTATACAAACAATGGTATATCCACTGAATGATATAGTCTTTAAATGTGGTATTTACAAAAAATTTACATAGGAAAATGTAAAAAAGTAGCAGCACTGTGTTCAGAATTATAAGTATGTAAAACAAATTTGTCTAGCAAAACATACCAACACGTACATGTGTCTCTTTATGGCACAAAACCACTGTTTTTTTTCTATTTCTCCATACTTTCCAATATTTTATAATGCGTATCAATGATAGTAGGAAAAGCTCAGTTAAACTTTAAACTCTAAAATATAAAAATAAATATTGTTCTGTCTTTATGTGTGATGCTTCTATGATAAATTCTAAAAAGAAATTAGAAATTAGTTAACTTGGAACTTTCAACATGGAAAATTGCCTCATTTCTAATGTACTGTATTAAATGTTCACAGATGACTCAAAAATTTTTAGAAAGTATCATTAAATAACCGTAAGACTCAACAGCAGCACACAGATGATTCAGCCATAAAAGTTTCGTATTTTTGCTAGTTTTTGATAAATCTGGAATTTTTCTTCTCCCTATAGAAAACTGGCTTTCACTATAAAGCACAATAGACCTTATATAACTTTGAAATTTAGGAGCTATTACATGCTTTATACATCATTCATGCTATTCAAGGCTTCTTAACCATTTCAAGGGCTCTGAATCTTTCTCTGGTGTAGCTTCTTTCCCCACTTTGGTATGATACTGAACTACTTGGGACGTCCTCAAAAATACTGAGCTCTGTCAAACATTTGTGCATTTGTACACTCTGTTCTTTCCACCTAATCCCAAACTGTCTCCCTCACTTCCTTCTCTATTCCTCATTCCAGGCTTGGCTTAATGTGTAATCCCATGTGCAAAGACATTCTACTCCCTGCCCTGGCTGCTCTGACTGACTGCACCCACCTGCACAACCACCATCTCAGTGCAGGTTCCTAAACTGTGTGCCGTGAGGTATTTATAGCCCTTGCTACTTTAATACTCATGACCTACAAAAAGGTCTGGTGGTTAAATAGCTTGGGAAAATACTGGATAAAAAGTTATATTGTAAAAAAAAAAAAAAAAAAAAAAAAAAAAGGTTATATTGTTTTCTTTGTTGGAGATAAAACATTTACTATTATCACAGTAAAAGAAATAGGTAACCCTTTTATCACAAACCTTTTATTAACAATTCTTGTGATAGCAGATATCTGAGGGACATGATTTTAGATGCTACCCTTTGGCCTGTGAGATTCAAGGATTAAGAGTCATGTCCATTCTCGTATCCCCCAAGTGTCTAGCCCAATGACCGACACGCACTGGCCACTCAGGGAATGCTCAGAACGAACAAGAAGTTTTGTTAAAGACAGTCTGCACATTTCTTCAGAACTAAGAAGGCTGCTGCTGACCTGATAACCTTAAGTTAGAACTTACTCTTGGTCTTCTTTGGGGAATAGGTGTGAAGAAACACTTCGTTAAAGAAAAGCATAAAGGGACTTAACATACTCTCCAAGGTGAACAAGGCATAACGCTTGTCTTTTGCAATGATGCTCTGACAGTATGTTTCTGCTCCTCCGATTTTTAAAACATAAGAAGTGCCACTAGCACTGGGGGACGCCTAGAGGTAACAATGCCCTTTAGTTTATTTTCCAGCATTCACTGGCCACTTCACCATTACAAAGAGATTTTCTATCAATTATAAAAAATGGATAAATTTCTAATTCTGCATGTTTATTATCTCTTTTTATTTTTGAACAAAACATCAGGGGTTTATTCTCTGGGTTACTTCAAATTCTAAATGTAAACAACTCACGTATTTAAAACATTCCTCAAAGTGAGAATGCCACAGTAACAGAGTTAAACACATCTTTATTTTCATAACATGACTGAATTCAGCAAAGAGTCAGAATCCAAGTAAGTTCAAATCGTTTAAATCTGGATTGCATTTTTAAGTAACTTATAGTTTCCTAAAATACTTCAAACTCTGTTCACTGACAGGATGCCTGATGTTAACCACCAAACTAAAAATTATATTTTGGGGAACTGCTTCAGAATAATTTATAGCATGTTATATACTCTTTATATAAATACCAAGAGATTGATAGGTAAACTTTGGATGAAGGCCAAGAATGAAGTAACACTAATACACAAGATTATCTATTTTAATCCTTACAATATCCACTAATCAAATTTTGAATCTTAAATAAAAGTGCCATAAATATTACCATTGTCAAGAATGACTAAGTTTCTGTTCATTCATTTCATATGTATTTGGGCATCTAATAAGATTAAGACACTTGCCAGGCACTGTTGGTACAGAAAAAGGAAATATCATTAACTCCTACCTTCAAGGAACTTAGCTGAGAGTCTGACAAGGAGAAAGAAGAATCAGAATATTCACATGTATGTTAGGCTCTATGTTCTTTCCTTACCGAGTGTCAACTGCTCCTTATATACCTTGTCTCTTTGGATCCTGGTAACCATCCAAGGTATAGATAACACAGTCCCCATGTAACAGATGAAGACTGTCCAAGAATACACATGGTAGAGTATTCACAGCCAAAACCAACTGGCACAAAAGCCTATAGCAGAAATGGGATAAGGTCTACATCAAAGTAATTATATCATATATGGTGAACTGGTTAGTATATACAAGAAGTTCATATAAGATGCTATTAATAAGAGAGAAAATTGGGGAGTTCACTGAATGTTCTTGGTAGATGTCATCTACGTTGGTCTTGGTAAGGGACTTCTAGGATTTAGACTTAATAAACAAGGTACAAAAAAGGTAAAGTGCACACACTTCCAGTTAGTCAATGTTCATTTACTTAAAACCAAGGTTAGGCAATCAGTCAGATAATGAGGTCTCTGTCCTTAAGAACCTCTTGATCAAAGGCTGGAGGGGCAGTTCAAGGAAACCGGTCCCTTTGGCTAGACTACACGATCAGCAGTAGGGTGAATAAAGGAGAATACTGGGACATCAGACTGGACTCAGTAGCTAGGTTCAAAGTGAGGGGCTCTGTAATACCAAACTGATGAAACACCCCATCACTGTACAAACAACAGGAAATCCCGTACTTTGGTTTGCCTTAGGAAAAAAACCCTAACATTAAAATCTTTGCTATCATGTAAAATGCACAAAATGGCAACTTAACATATAGTCCTATACAGTGAAATGATTTTCCTGTTCTAACAAATGGCCCAAAGTAATAATGCTTTGATACACAGTGAATGAAAAATACTGAACAAACGTATTCACAAATGCCTTCTATCTTGACTGAAAGCAACACTATTTTGATACACAATTTATGTTTTATTATAATTGAATATGAATGGAACATAAAACTTTTCATACTGAATTTGGAAGATGTAGTGATGATGCTTTTTTTTTTTTGTGATGATGCTTTTGTTTTGTCATCTTTTAAAATGCTAAATCACGGAAAACTGTTAAAGAACAATGATTAGGCTGAGTCTCCAATATTTATGATGGGAAAAGATCTCAGAAGTGGGAGACTGGGGTTTCAGAGTCAAAAAAATGAAAGAAGAAAAAGAAATACTTGGCATTTGGCTTGGCATTTCTTAAGGGGTTCAAAAGAAAGAGATGGAAGTGTGATTCCCCAGTGCCAGAATTCTATACAGAGCTCTCTTACCATTATAATCTGTTACTGCAAAATATCATAAAATGTTCACTATGGACCTTTCCGACTATAATCCCAGTCTGAAATGCATGCATTGCTTAACTTATATTTACTTGTGTGGAAAACAAGGGGTTGCCTTCATTGTTCTAGGTTTGCCTAGGTCTAATGTCTTTTACACTTGATTCCTAGCAAGTGTAATAAGCAAACTTAGTAAGAACTGGTTATGAGGCCAAATGGAAACAAATAGAATTCAGAAATACTGAGAAGATTTTACAATGATCTTTGCTGAATTTCATGGAATCTTCATACATGCAACTCTACCACCATAATCCGTCCATTGATTCCTCAGGACCCTTTCTGAATTAGTGTGGTCAAAGTCCAATAATGGTCAGGTTAAACTGTGGCTATAATTACTGAGTAGAACAAACCTATTATCAAGAACCAAAATTATTTTCATCTTCTCTGAACGCTTATAATGCTTTAATGCCTCATCTGAGAATATCAGCATTTTAACACTGTTACTGGTTCCACTTGTAGAAGACTGTTCATCAGAGTATGGATTCAAGATCAAATCCACAACCCATCAAAGAACCAAATACTAACCAAAGAGGTTGGTTACACATTGAATATACTGCATCAGTTCCCTACAGTTATCAATTTACATGGGCAGGTCCCGATTCACTCACTAAATCAGGAGACTACACCCCCAGGACATACTGTAGGGAACTGATGCAGTATATTCAATGTATTTTAATCAGATTTTCAAAGGGATCCATGATTAACACAAAAATCTTTCTGGTAGGCAAGATTATCTATTAACACATACTATAGGTATCCCATTAATGTTCGAAGAAAAAAGAAATAATGGGCAGGTAGCTATTTAAAAAAGTTATATTCAATATATTAACAGTAAAACAAACATTATTTGAACTCATTCTGATTTGCCATCCTATTTGATATAGCCAGTTTTACCTGCATTGATAAGAAAGTCAACCATGAGGAAATGACAAGAGAAATTCCTTGATACACTTATGCCCTAGGATCTCCTGGACTTAAGCTACAGGACGGAGTTGTGAACTACTCACTGATGGGTAGCAATCCACTGAATAAGGTCAGACAACATTATTAATGTCCTAAAGACTAACAGGATTCGCTCTGAGAAATGCCACATTAATTAAAAAGGCAAAGTATTTTATTTTTTAAAAAGATTTACTTGAGAGAGAGCATGAGCGCATGTGCATGTGAGTGGAGGGAGGGAAAAGAGGGAGGACAGAGGAAAAAAAGAGGATCCTGAAGCAGACTCTCTGCTGAATGAGGAGCCTGATGTGGGGCTCCATTTCATGACCCTGACATCACGACCTGAATGGAAATCAAGAGTCCCTAACTTAACCAACTGTGCCACCTTGATGCCCGTGCCCCCCTCCTACAAAAAGGCAAAGTATTTTAAAAACTTGCCCCAATAGTTATTCAAATTATTTTAAATAAGTCATTTGTTTATATTGATAAAATAATAAAATTTGTAAGTTATATAAATTTAAAAATTAACAGTTTCTCATTTGTTTCATTTAACTCAGTAAACAATGAGTCTCTAATTCACTATGTGCCAAACACTGAAGTAGGAATAAACCTACAAATAACAGTATTATTCCAATCAATAAACTCAAATTCAGGACAGAGGGGGGGAGAAAAAGAAAATCGAATAAGTTACCACAATTATAATACAATGTTATAGCTCAAACAGTCAAGATAAATTTCAGTAGCACACAGAAAGAATACTTAAATTAGATGTTCTACTAGATAAGTAGGTCTTTAATTAGTAAAAAGTGAAACACACTTGAAATCTGACTTACACATAATTTAAACGTTAGAGAAATTTAGGGAGTTAGGATTAGTAACTCAAAACGGTTCTGTGGATAAGGACTTCATAAGCAAGGACCTCTAACATAAGTATCATAAAAAATGACTAAGATACATTAGAAGAACTAAAAATATAGAGTTAAGAACTCCCTCACATATAATCGTCAGAAAGAGGATTATGTGTTAAATAATAAAAATTAATGTAAAATGTAATCCAAAGCAAACATAATATTCTTACAGCATAGCAACCTTTTAAATTTTAGCTTCTGGAAGCGTTTTAAATTTATATTACACTTTGTAATTTTCAAAAGCATTCTCTCACCCAATAAACTCACCGATTAAACTCCAAGAACAATGTCATCTAGTACTATTATAGTATTTTTAGAGGAAGTGCTTTTAGTTACTGCATGTTAATTTATTTCACACTTGAAGAATACACTGAAAACAAAACTCTTTTGATTAATTCAAACTTGACATCCCAAAATGAAGTATAAAAGAATCTAGACTTTCCAGAACATTCAGAGACTAGTTTATATGTCAAAATCACATCTTCTCCAACACTGAATTCTAAGCATCCCATCACATCATCCCCACTGTCCTCTTTTCAGAGATGTCCACCCCCAAGACACATGTTCAGTAGAAGCTGCCAGACCACCCTGCTGCCTATCTGTCCACACCTTTGCAGCAAAGAACAGGTAGGGTCAGAGTTAGCCACATGTTTTCTTTTAGAGCCTTGATGCCACATTTCAAATTAAGGTTTCATTTCAGACCCCCAGATTCAAACTCCTACTGCTATCTACCTCCCTAGCACCTCAATCTCCTGCCATCCCTACCTTCTTTCAGTCAATTCTAACCAATCACAGTGCCTACACCTATCTACTCATTACCATCTCCCACCACTATAAAAAATTTACTACTCTACCTACCCAAAAAAATGCCACCAGTTTCGTACCAGAAGTTTGTGACTTCATATATTTAGTTCAGACTAACAGGACCAAACTCCTTGTTACTTAATTTTGTCACAAAATTCAAAACTCCAGCAGGTTGAGGTCCACTTAGTTTCTGTTTCTTAATATTTAGCACTTAAAAAATTATTATACCACTACAGGTAGTTACAGACGTTTATATGCCTGTTGATCGAAGTTTTAAGGATTTGCAGTGACTCTTCTCCCATGTAGACTCATTTCTATTTAGAATAACCAATATTCATGCTATTATTATAATTAAAGCTAATGTTTACTAAGAGCCTACAATGTGGCAAAAGCCATGATAAGCTTTTAACAAGCATTGTCTTGCTTAATCCTCAAAGAACTTTTTTGAATTAGGTACTACTGCTCCTGGTTATTGAAGAGAGGAGGTCATAGAGGCTCTGATCCCTTATGTAATTTATTCAAGCAAAAATAGGTATTTAGGCAGCAGATCCCTGAACTGAGGTTGAGTGTCTGTCCTTAAAGACTATGCTTACATTCAATATATATTCTGCATCTTGCCAAGTTATATTTAGCTCCTATCACACTTACTGCACACATATAGAATAGGGTGCTCTTACCAAGAGGTACTGAAAACAAAAATAATATGAGAATCAGATTATGTTTATTTTTTTCTTGCAAATTCAATTTTATATAAGGACTTTTTTTTTTTTTAAATATATAAGGACTTTTGATACAAAATATCTGAAGTCAGTTTTTGTTAGGCCAAGAGTACAGAAAACAGCTTTTATTATACAGCACAAAATAAACATCTATGCATAAAAAGGCTCGTTTTATTATTAAAATTTCTCAAAAAAAGCATACTATATCTCAACTATGACTAAGTATGAAACATTGCATTAAAATTAAAGAGTCTGAGAAAAGAAAGTAGCTTAACTTTTAAGATGTTTCAAAGTTTTTACAATATAAATTTAAAACTTAAGAATCTAGGGGCACCTAGGTGGCTCAGTTGGTCAGGCATCCAACTCAGTTTTGGCTCAGGCTATGATCTCATAGTTGTGAGATCAAGCCCCACATGGGGGTCCATGCTGAGAATGGAAACTGCTTAAGATTCTCAATCTCCTCCCTTTGCCCCTCCCAACCCCCAAAAGATAGGAATCTAAGGTATGGTTTGCGATTCGACTAAGAAAAACACTAAGTGACTTTAAAAATATTTACTAATCTAGTTTGACAAATATAATCCTATACTTAGTTTTCAACTCATAGGTCAAAACTCATTTGCCAAAATTTTCTGAATAGTAACCACATCTCATGAGATCCCCCAAAACTTTGGGTTCATTCTTTACCAACCTGCCAAAATTCAAAAAGCTTTGCTGGGTATCTTTAGGAGTAAAATCATTTCATGTGAGTAGCTTATACTTTGGTACCTGAGCAAACCACGATGTACTAGAAACAGATTCATTTTTAATTAAAGGAAGTTAGCTTTTTGGCAATGGAAAAAATAGAGTTTTAAGACACATCAAATATTAAATATCCAAATTTTCTTCAAATTCACTGCAACAATTCTCTCAAAGTTGAGTTCATTGAAATTAGTGAAATAACATAATACCGACATCAATTTCCAATTTAATAAAAAGAAAAGTTCTACGTGCTAATGATCTATGGGAGGTGACAATAAGGATAGTTAGTAATTCTTCAAAATAAAAAGACATCTAAAAATACTAAAAACTGGGAGCCTTATGAAGAATAGTAAAACTGTCTTTTCAATATTGTTAACTTTTCTTTTAAAAATATTTTAATACTGATATTTAAAACTCAATACTTCCTCCTTCACTTAAAAAATCAATTAAAAACAAAAACTTTTCAGAATCTGTAGATACCAGTTCTATCTACTCAACAAAACTAGAATTAGTAAACATTCTTTTTATTAGAATTCATTATCGTCACAAATAAATTATTTCCCAACTAATGGCTCTGATCAACTCCCCATTACAAAATAAAGCATCATCTACTTTAATGTGCCAGGTGTAGAATCTCCCAATACAGTGATAATATTCAGCAGGAATGAGGTCATGAACAGTTAGATGCATATGACATACATACGATAGCTGACCTCCAACCAAATGTCAGAAAAGCAAATAAAACTGTCTTCTCTTTTGGTCCAATCCCTGCCATTATATGAACACACACACACACCACACAGCACAATAATCCCAAGGTTCCTGGACTTTATAGTACTATATATTTCTGAAAGAGGCTAAGAAACCATCAGCTTGAAGGCTTGATTCAAAGGTAAACTTAAGAAGGAAGAGTTTCTAGGACAGACAGACCTGAAATTAACCTGCCTTGCAAAAGCTAATTCAGTGGAATAAGAATGACATTGGCAAGCTGGACTCTCAGGGTCCTTCTAAACACTAGATAGATACATATTACTAAAGAAGCTCAGGAATTAAGATAGCCTATGAATGCTGAGCCCATTTACTCCCTGAAGCTGAGGCTCAGACTTGAGGGTGTCCATATGAGGCAATAAGTTATGGTAACGAGATCCGCACACTTAGAGTCAAAAGAACCTGGGGATCCCTGGGTGGCACAGCAGTTTGGCGCCTGCCTTTGGCCCAGGGCGCGATCCTGGAGACCCGGGATCGAATCCCACATGGGCTCCCGGTGCATGGAGCCTGCTTCTCTCTCTGCCTATGTCTCTGCCTCTCTCTCTCTCTCTCTCTCTCTGTGACTATCATAAATAAATAAAAATTTAAAAAAAGAATTAAAAAAAAAAAAAAAAGGAACCTGGCTATAAGATGACTTTTCTGACTAGATGATGAACTGGAATAAAACACCAAATATCTCCAAACCTTAGGTCTGTCATTTCTAAATTGGTAAAGATCATCCCATACTTGACAGGCTTCTTATAAAATTCAAGTGATATAATGAATATTTTCTGCATATCTGAATCATTATAGAAGTTACAATCTCGCAACGGCAATCCACAATTAACTATAACCAGGGACAGTCTGTCTTCCTCTCACCCTTAGTAAAAAGGATCTAAATCCCAACTACCCAGTCATGTAGTGGTGATCTCAGAAAGCAGAAGAGCAAGAGAACTGAAGCCCATCAAAGTACATAGAGGTCAGTATGCTCTATTTTACTGAGAAACAGCAAAAAAAAATTTTTTTTGTTTGTTTGAATCATCCATCACTTTGCTCTGTATTTACATTTTACTTCTTACAACTAACGTAAATAAAAACAGAATATAAATTCAAAAATCATTCTGGATATTTCCATTGCTATCCAACTAAAAAACTTTATCTTTGGGTTAATAATTCTGTATACGCTCAAGACCAGTGGTTCTCCTGAGGTCCCCAGACCTGCAGCATCAGCATCACTGGGAAACTTTTTAGAAATGCAAACTACTGGGCCCCACTTCAGACCTACTGAATCAGAAGTTTGGGATGTTAGCCCAGTGACCTATGTTTCAGTGAATCTGAGGAAGCTAAAGTTTGAGAATCACTCTTCCGGACTTCACCTGAATCACTTTCAAAACTACAGCATCAATGAACTTTGTAAAAGAATCAATTAGTGAATTGTTACCATGTGAAAAGTTAAGGAGTTAAAGCATCCTACTGGTTAAATATACTTTTCTAAGTCAATAGTTATGATAGTAAGTAATTTCAAAATTAAACAATGAAAGTATTTAAATGAGTGGGAGAACAGGTTGGAGAAAGGGTAACAACGTGCCCAATACCACTACACTCCAACCTTCAAAACTATTATTTTTGTTACAAACTAGATTCATCTTTCTCTACTTTTTCAACTCATTTTTCTTTTTTTAGTGACCAGCAGTTTTGAGGAAACTATGTATGACTTGTATCTTACTTGTGCCTCAAGTCTGTGTTAATGAGCCAGCTAAAAGTGAGATTAAAAAATCTATCATACCTGAATACATGGAAAGTAGATCTGAGTTTCTAATTCAAGGGACCTGAAATATCACCTAATATGTCACACCCTCATTTCAAGGACATTAAAGCAGAGGAGTAACTCTCCAAAGTCACACAGTTCATGGCACCTAGAACCTACATAATCTGAGTTCCAGTTAAATGTAGTTTTTCCAATATTCCTTTTCTGTCGTCTTCCAAGAAAACTAGGATAAGCAAAAACTGAGCAGAAAGGAAAGAGCTCTATAGAAAATGAATATAACAGAAGGAAGAATAATAGAGTAAGAACAACAACCAGGCGTGTTTTACAATAAATACACGTACTCTGACCCACTTCTAACCTAGCTTTCAACATATTTTGAGGAGAGAGGAAGGAGAAAGTGACCTTTACCACTAAAAGTTTATAGGGCTTTTTTTGGTTAAAAATGTTAAAAATTAAGTAACTACAATGTGCACTGATGCTTGATGATTAAACGGAGCTCACTTAGATCTTAAAATTCAAAATCTGTGACTTTCTGAATGTAAAAATCTCAGAATTAAAGAAAAAAAAAACCCACATCATATAGATTTCAATTTGAAATTCTCTACTAGAAGAGTCCTTAATCTGGATGGAGACCATGGATAAGTTTCCTATGACCACTCATAATAGATAATTCAATATTTTAGGTATATAAATGCAATTGTATATTTTTCTGAGTCTACAGCTAAAACTAGGCTTTCAAAGACAGGTAGTGACTCAAAAATACGAATCAATCTTTTTCAAATATTCAGTTAGGAAAGCCAAACATATAAAGATTTTATTCATATATAAATATGAATCTTTGATTCAAAAGATTTCCTATTTTAAAAGTACTTAAGGTTTCTACATATTTCAAACTCACCTAATGTAATTTAAAAATATCTGGCTTTTAAATTTGATCCACAAACTACTTTTTGGGAGGACTCTTCTACTCTAAATATAGATAACACAACTTATTTCTATTAATGTTTGCCTCTGAATAAATTCAGTTAGAAAAAAGCAACCCTTTTTATTCAGAAAATATGTACTTTAATCAAATTAGAAAGCATTTGTATTTGTTACAATCCAAATTTCCTCAATTTTTCCCACGCTATTAAAATTCTGTTCATGAACATTTTAAAAACTCACATTTGCAAATGTTCCATATAATTCAAAAAAACTCCCCATGTGTGGAAACAGCATTTGCCAATTCAAATTTACACTGTTCTATCAAACTCTGATACTTGGAGACATCTCTACATTTTATTTTTCATTTTCCTTTCCTTTAGATCTAGAAGAGAACTAGAAATATTCCCCCCCAAAAAAGGTCAGAAGAGCATAACTCATCTGAATGTATTAACTCTGTATTTCAAATATTTGGGGCATATTACTAGATTTGTTTTATTTTCATAACTAGGTCACTTGCTATAGAGTAACTATTTTCAATCAAAAGATGGAAGTTAAATCAGTAGTCCAAACCAGTTTAACACTTTTCTCACTGAACAGTATTCAGAATGATTAGATAGGATATCTGCAAGAGTACTTCGTAAACTATGAAGCTCCGCAGAAACAAAAAGATTTTATCACCTCAAAAAGATGGTTTATAGCCAGCTACAACGACATGATTTTCTTCTACATTCCAGGCCATTCTCATGTCAATACTAAAACTACGTTTAAGGGGATCCCTGGGTGGCTCAGCTATTTAGCGCCTGCCCCTGGCCCAGGGTATGATCTTGGAGTTCCGGGATCGAGTCCCACATCAGGCTCCCTGCACGGAGCCTGCTTCTCCCTCTGCCTGTGTCTGTGTCTCTGCCTCTGCCTCTGCCTCTCCCTCTCTCTCTCTGTCTCATGAATAAATAAAATCTTTAAAAAAATAAATAAATAAAATTATGTTTAAAAACTTATACACTTAAAGTGTTCAGATTCTCAAAGATTTCTTTTTCAGCTCTCCCTCTTCTCTTGCATTTACCTCAGTGCTTTATAATTATGTATTTTGTAGAATTTGAAGTTTAAGTACATTATTTGATCCTTAAAATAACCCCCTATGTAAAAGCCAGTAACAGTGCTTCCATTTTACCAATAACCCAACTGAAATCGAGAGGTTCCCCATATTTACAGGACCAGCAAGTGACAGTCTAACTTTGAACCTCTTTTATCTTTAGAATCTACTTACAGTATCTCCAATAGAACTTCAACTCTAAACTTTCCCTTTCCCCAAATACACTCCTGTATCAACAACCTGTATCCTTTTTCATTCTTATGATGCTACTGCATTCAAGAGACTATAAATCTGATATGTCACTATTCGAATGTTAGGGGTGCGATAGAAAATATGATGGAGGTAAGATCCAAGATGGTTGTGTTATCTGTAAACATTAAAAAGACTTTTAAAGACTGTTGAAAAAGAAACTAAACACTATGTTTTAAGTAAAACTACATTTTTAAAAACTAAGCAACCCTTGCCCCAAAAGTAAATAAAAAATAAAAATTAAGCAACCTCCACTACTCAGCAGGAGTTAGGTTTAGTCAGTATAGGAAATCCAAAAACTACATATTGGACCTGAAGATGACTGGCCTCTTGGTGGTTTCTTAGGGCCTGCATTCATTAGTTATTGGTAAATAATCAAACCACCAATGAGTTTTCTGTAGTAGCTTTTTTTTTTTTTTTTTTTTTTTTTTTATTATTTATTTACGATAGTCACAGAGAGAGAGAGAGGCAGAGACACAGGCAGAGGGAGAAGCAGGCTCCATGCACCAGGGAGCCCGACGTGGGACTCGATCCCGGGTCTCCAGGATCGCGCCCTGGGCCAAAGGCAGGCGCCAAACCGCTGCGCCACCCAGGGATCCCTGTAGTAGCTTTAAAGTGACTTTGAAAACAAAAATAAATCACTTCTCTAAAAAAAATGTAGAGTGTATTTTCTTTTATATATATATATATTTTTTTAAAAGATTTATTTATTTATGATAGATATATATATATAGAGAGAGAGAGGGGGGCAGAGACACAGGAGGAGGGAGAAGCAGGCTCCATGCTGGGAGCCTGATGTGGGACTTGATCCCGGGACTCCAGGATCACGCCCTGGGCCAAAGGCAGGCGCTAAACCACTGAGCCACCCAGGGATCCCTAGAGTGTATTTTCAAAGATGAAGTATCTTTCTGAACTTTGAAAAATATGTGATATGGTTTGCTCAAGCAGTAATAATGTATTTTTCGTAAGAAAAACAGATTGCATCTTCCTATTAAATCTACCCCAAACCTCAAAGTGGAAGCTTAATTTCAGTTTATTTCTGCCCACCTAATTTAGACTTTACCCCTTTCTTTCCAGGGCACAATAAAAGCTCTTTTCCTTTTTTATACAGGAAACATTTTTTACATACAGGACAGGTTGACATTTCGGGTGCTCCACTATCACAACTCTCCCTTTGCCCTTCTCTGAAAAAGGTAACATATCAATATGTGATGATGTTTCCTTCATAACAGATACATGGCTTACTGGGATCATCTTGTGTGCAGAAACAGTAAGCACCGTCTGCTCTCCTGCTTGTCCCTTCCTGTCCAATGCCTGTAATCGTTCAAAAATTATTCATGTCAAATAAAAACTCAATACTTCTCCAATTGTACTGAATAAATGTGGATGGTTAAGCATTCTTAAGGGACACAACAGAAGAGAATAGGAAAGAAAATAGGAAGGGAGGGTGGAAGAGGAAGGGGAATCATTTCAGTATATTTTCAGTGACTAACCCCTCACAAAAATATTAAAATTTTCTTTCTCAACACTTGAATCATCCTTCTACACTTTTACCTGATATAAAGCAAAAATTTGCAGCATTTATATGAAATACAGAATGGCCATTAACTAGTAATGATATGAAGAATAAAGTTTAGTATCTCATTTAAAAATAAAATCTGTTAAGAGTAGTGTCTCTCATAGAACTTCTCTTGTGCCCATATAAAACAAGGTAAATCTTAAGCAATTAATTAGTTGTCCTATAGTACTTTAATACTAAATGAAAGGAATTGCCCAAGGCTAACTAGTTCTTAAGACTACCAACAATAAACAAAGTCACGATAAAAAAGTTATTTCCTTCAACTACCTAGAATACGCATATACGATACTCTGAATTCCAACTGTGACAGAATGCTAAAAATCTTCATATAAATGAGCTCATAAAAAGTCAAGTTGATGATAAGTTTCAGTGATTACCATGTGATTATTTTGGCTGATGTTTACTTACTTAAAAGAGACCATTACTATTAGGGTCACTAAAATAAAAGCTAAACTTCATCAATGAGTACACATGCCTGTTATCACCCTAAGCACTTATAAATTTCCTTGGTGCAGAGCATAAGACAATGAAAAAGCTTTCAGCTACAATTACTTTTTCTTTCAAATTCCAAATACTCTAAAAGTACATTCAGGCTTGATTTTTAAAGTAGTTCTTTTTTATAATCTTTTTATTTTAACTACTGGATCATCAATTTAACAGCTGTTGAATCAGAAAATATTTCACCACTAGAAGCAAATTTCTTACTAATTCCGAAATTATGTTAATATCCCTGAAAATCTCTAAGGAAACTAATAAACTTTGTGCTCTTCCAACACTGGAAGCTATTTCAATCACAACTTTGTCAGTTCGAAAGCCTAAGAAAATATACTAATATGATTTAATAAGTGATTCAAAAACCAGTAATAAAAAAAAAAAACCCTGAAAAGTTAATTAAGATTAGCATCAAAGGAAGTATCATTTCTCATACCACATAGAGATTTAACAGTGTGCCTTCAGAGCAAAAAGCTTCTTTTGGTCAAATGAGAACCAGAGATAGCCAATTATCAACTAAACTGCTATCTTTTGTTGCATGTCCAACGCGTGAACACTCCACCATGTCTGGAAATAATTTTTAGCTTCATGATGACGAGGGATGCTACTGTCTGCTCCCAAGCCCCACCTGAGAAGTACTATGTACACTCTCCATCTGATGAGTTTAACAATAAGTCCCCTAAAAAGAACTCCCCCCTGAGATGCACCTTACAGGCATGGGGCCAAATAATTGCCTTCCCACGTGAAACTGTAGTTTCAAAATGTCCCAGGGCAGTGCCTAAGACAGAGCCCATTAACCTGGGGATCAGGGACAGATGCAGAATTCTAAAATCACATACTGAGAGACAGAATCCCCAGACCAGTCTAAAGTCAAATGTCATGACTAAACAAGATTTCTCTGCCTGCCACTGCCAACTCAGGAGGTTGACTTAATGCAAATCAATCAAGAGCAAATTTACAAAATGCCCACCGTGTTTTTAAGGGAGTTGTAGCAAGAGAAAATGCCAAAAAGTCTAGTGGATAAAGTCCCAGAGTCACTAAGCTGCCAGATCTCTCATCAAAATAAATGGGCTTCAAGAGAGCCCAGACAACCCCAGGGATCAAAGAGGAACTTTCAAATGCCCCTCTCAGGGAGAGAGCTGAGAATGGCAGCAAGAGGAAACTTCCTCCCAGGGACAAGAACTAGATGGCAGCTAAGGGGAACAAGGAAAGCATTTCCTAGAAGAGGGAATCCCTGTCAACCCTACTGTGGCCTAGGGACCCTTCCGTGTCGTTTCTCCTTTTCTCATTCCCATGTGGTGGTTTTATCCCTACACCGTTTATTAAGGGTCTAGCAGGACCCTGAATTCACAACCCATCACACATGGCCAAAACAGAAGAAATAAAAAAAGGTCTGAAAGAACTGCCCATTTAGTACGGAACAGTAACAACCTGCCTTTAATTCACTACCCCCTGGAGAAAGAGGAGGTAAACTTTATTTTTAGATGGGATGTTGAATAGTGACTGTGCTAACCATCAACATCCTCTGTGTTTTGAAAGATCGCCTCTGACACAGGCCAAGAAAACAGATCGATATTAAGTTTTATGCAAATCTGGGAAAGTTGGTTATCTGAATTAATTCCATCTCTCGTACCACCACCATAGCTTACATGAAGTACACAAAGAGTGTGGACAATCTCTCTATACCTCATATCTTAGGTAATTATTTTCAGTTCTCAAACACCTTAAAAAATGATCCCGATTAAATATAGCTCTGAAATGCTAAACCTACAGAGTCTGCTGAAGGGCAAGAAAACTAAAAAAATAATGTCCATGTGTATTCAAAATGTGAATACGCTAAGGTTTCTGCCACAGTCGAAAGAAGAGCAACTGACTAACATGTTTAAGGCTACCAATGTCGTGCTTTCCACCAACAGCTCCATATTCTCCATACCATTTTTGTAAGTAGTCCAGTGCCTCCAAACGAGCACCAATCTCAAAAGTGATTCCAGGACGATTTGGGGGCTTTTTACTCATCTTGAGATCCTATTCTTCAGTATTTTCTTTTCACTACCTCAAGAGGAAAAAAAAAAAAAAAAAAAAGTTAGATTCTGATGCATAAAATGCATAGGGAATAAAACAGAACTTTAAAAGCATTGCATGAGAAGTTAAAATAACTGCCAAATTTTAAGGAAATTTGAATGATGATTACCAACATCTGTAGGTAAAGTCCTACACACTTTGCAGGCAATCTTAATCATGAATCAAGGAAAAGGACATAAAGAAGAACTACTTGAAAAGAACAAACAGATGGGCACTAAAACTTGCTAGTAGCCAAAATGCTTTACGTTTTAACTTGAAAACAACCAAGAAAATTCTCCACACCAGCTGAAAATAGTTTTCTGTCTTTGAGAAGTCAAGACACCTGAGTGCTCTGGAACATGACTATTGAAATTCTTAAGAGGACAAATTAATGAAGTTTTTCAACCAACATCTGAGTGCCTCATAGCACACCACCCTGGACAAGACACGAGAGAGCATATAAAGAAGGGGCAGGACACACTCCTCCGTCAGGAGGATTTTTCATTGCCTCTGACTTCCCACTTTGGTAGATGATTCAATAATTTTAATTTAACACATAAAGTTGCAACAGAAATTTCTTCCTTCTACTTTGCATTCAATGAGCAACAGTGATGTTGGATTTTTTTTTTTTAACTGAGAACTTATTTCTACTCTATTTCAGTATAGCGCCCACATCGGACAAATACAAGTGGTCATAATGTTCAAACAGACACACACACACACACACACACACAAAACTACAAAAGAGAATCTATTGCTCTCTATGTCATTGAGGTGCGCACTCTTTACTCTCCTTTCAGCCACGGTGGACACCAGAACCCCCGAGGGAGCCGTCTTCACTGATCAGTACTTGAGGAATAGGAATGCCCTTTGAGACAGGCTCGATCAGAAACAGAGCCTGGAAATCAGGCATGCGAACCTGGTGTTAACTGCGGGGGAAAGAGAGATCCCTAAAACCTTTTTGATATTTAGAATCACTAATAGGACGATGCGCTCCCTGGGTAAAAACAAAAACAAGGCAAAACAAAAAACAAAAAACAAAAAAAAAGGAAAAGTGTTACAACTACAGCATTTCATAGTTTGCCCACCATTCAAAAGGGACAAAAACATAACAGCAAACATAAAAACCCAACTGTCCTTTCCTCTTTGAAACAATCTAAATAGGTAAGAGGTAAAAAAACAAAAACAAAAAACAAAAACAAAACACCAGTACTTGCCGTAAAATACATAAAAATCCAACCTATATACTCATGACAGGGAGGAGAGTGGCCTCTGGTCATGGCAAGAACAAAAATTAGTACGTGAGAGTTCATGGGAAGCTAGGCCAGAGGGTATGTGGTGTAAAAGGGACAAAAGCATGAATATTTTTTTTAGAGTCTGGTCAGTGTGTAACACAGGAGGCAGGTACTTTAAACACTTCTGTGGCAACCTAACCCGACTTTTTCTACTGCTCTTCCCAAGAGGAGCGTAAGGAGAGGTGGTTTACCAGTTGCACTACTTTCTACAATCGAACCTCGACCCCATCCATGGAAATGGGATGAAGACACACCGACTCCCAGGTTGGATGCTTTGGGATGAGGCACGATCTCCCTTTCCTTGAGCGGAGAGAGGAGAATGAAAAGGGATCTGAATTAAGGAGAAGGCAGAGCCGGTGTCTGGTGGCGGTGGGAGGGGGGACGGGGAGGGGGACGGGGAGGGGGGAGACTCGAAGCAGGGGGAGAAAAGCGGACAGAGGCAAGACGGAGGAACATAAACAAGAAGAGAACGCAAACGAGAATGGCAAGAAATAACAAAAAGGGAGAGAGAGAGAGAGACCTGGATGGTTAACGTTGCAGGAGATGACAACTGGGAGGATAGAGAAAAATCAGCAAGAAGACACGACAGCGGGAAAGTGAACCAAAGGTCAGAGAGGATGGCTGCGGGGCCCGGGAAGGGGCGGGAGGGGCGGGAGGGGCTCCCACCCGGGGCGCGGAGCCGGAGAAGCGCCCAGGTTTGACAGCCGTCCGGCCGCCGGCGGGAGGGGAGGGGAGGGAAGGGGAGCGGAGGGGAGCGGAGGGGAGCGGAGGGGAGGGGGGGCCGGGGAGCGGCGGCGCCCAGACAATAGGGCCCCGGCGAGTTCAGGGGAGGGACGCGAGCCGGGAGCGGGCCGCGGAGAGACGCCGGCGCGGGGGCGTCCCGGGCGCCCGACGGGATGCAGGCGGCCTCCAGGCCCCGCCGCCGCCGCCGCCGCCGCCGCCGCCTCTTACCGACTCGGCCTCCTCTCCGCACAGCAGCCGGGCCGTCCGGGGCCGAGCCGGGGCACGAGCAGGGCGGCCAGCCCGGGCCTCCGCCTCCGCCTCCGCCCAGGCAGCGGCCGGGGAGGAAGCAGGAGGGGAGCGAGCTGGGGCCGCAGCGCCGGGTCGGGCCCGAGATCGCGCGGGAGGTAGCAGGTCCGAGCCCTCAAGCCCGCTCAGTGTCCGCTGCCATCGCCGCCGCCGACGCCGCCGCCGCCTCCTCCTCCTCCTCCGCCGCCGCCGCCGCCGCTGCAGCCGCCGGCCAGCCCTGACGCGACGCCGGGCCCAGCGACGTCAGCCGCCCGCGACGCGCCGGAAGCGGGCCTGGTCGCGTCACGTGACTCGCGAGGGTTGGGCCCGGGCTGCGCAGCCGATTGGACGGCCGCCCCGGGAGGCGGGGCTTTTGCCGCGGTTGGCTGACGGCTCGCGGGAGGGGCCGTGATTAGCGAGCGCGAGAAAGCGCGCTCCGGGAGCCCGCTTAGGGGATGGGAAGTGCTTGACCTTTGAGGGGCATGGTTACTGTCCACGCGATAGGCGACGGGTTTCCCCAGCTCAACCCCAGCGCCTTGGGCAAACTTCTGTAAATGCACGACACTCTTGCTTAGAAATCCACCGCATTGCACAAGTAGAGGGGGGCAAGTGGTCACTGCCATGGCCTGCAAACTGCCAGCTCCTGCGTGGACACTGCGCTGTTAGTGCACCTGACAACCACATTTGCACAATCTCACTGCATGAGAGTCCTAACAACACAGAAAGCAGGCATTGCTAGCATGCATGTGTGTTGTGTGCGGCTGAAGAACCTGTGGGTAAATTGAGGTGCCTTCCCCAAGACCTCCCCTCCCCCCAGCTGAGGATTGCAGAGCTGCTTTCCTCAATATTTACCCTGTGCCAAACCCTGTGCGAGGCACAGGACAAAGTGTGAAGCCCAAAGCTCCCCACCCTGGGGGAAACCAACGAGTGAAGCCATTCAGAGCAATGTTGCGATGAAAATCTTTTTTTTTTTCTCCTCCCTCTTTCCAATGTACCACTCTGGATCTCAAGCTTTCTAAATGCAACATTGCATACAAATAACACTTATATTTATCATGCTTTACAGTGGGGAGTTAAAATAGCAACGTATCTCTCTTTAAGCTTTAATTATAGTGAGATTTGGTGATTTAAACAACTATTTTCATATCCTTTTATGCCAGAGACATTCATTCAGCACTTACTCTGTTACTAATAGCTGCTGAGCTAGACTGAGCATGGCGATATATAGAAAAGATAGAAATAAGACAGTCTCTGGTGGACATTGGTCTGGTCTTGGATGTGCCCAGCATCTGAACTCCCTTTCCATGTTTGGAAAGCTTACGGTCACGGTTGTCATTAATGCAGCACACCGTGTAGGCCCTGGATCTTCTGGACACACGACAGGATTGTACTTTCTATACTTTCTACACTTTCTCTTGAGAATTAGGCGTGGCCATTTGATTTGTCTGGCTAATAAAATGAAATCGGAAGTGAATTTTGGCCAGCTAGTCGTTCTAAAAGGCAATTCACCCAAATTTCTGCCTCTGGCACAGGGATAAGCAATATTTGAGATGGTGGCTGCTCTAGTCACCCAGATTCTGGATGGACTGTGCTGAGGCCCAGAACTCACTGCTAAGCTACAACCAATATGTAGTATAAGGAGGAAAATAAATATTCACTGTTTTAAGTTTCTGAGAGTTTGGAGGTTGTTTGTTACACAGCATAACCTAACACAAACTGACTGATACACCCACCTTATGAGTCTTGGAGGCAAACTCACACCAAATAAGATAAAAATGTCAGAAACTCCCATTCCCTGTCTCCCTTCCAGCAAAAGTGCTCTTCTCAGCCACACTTACTACTCTCTGTCCCTGAAGACTGTATGAGAAGCTGCTAGTGATATAGTGATGTTCAAAATAAGGAAAATCATGTCCAACAGCAGTGGCCATACCAGGGACCTAATTTCTGACTTTCGGCCTAGAGCTAACTAACTGAACCCTAGCAGAGCCCATGCTCACCCACAAGCCTTAAGTGAGGGAAAAATTGACATCTATTGTTAACATCAGTGAAAATTTGACATTGCTTGTAATTGAAATAAAATAGATACATAAAGGAAAACATAGATTCGATCCACTCTCTCCCGTTTGTTAAGAATTCATCAGTCTATCCTGAAAATATGATTCCCTCATTTTAATTGGTACTGAATAAGGGACTCCTCCAATAAAACAACTTGAAAGACAAAAGTGGAAATGAAGTCTTATGTAAATGATTCCTGGCTTGTGAATCGTACAGAGGAGTCTTCTCAATGGACTTAATACCATCCACCAAGGGGCACTTTGGAAATAGGATGGAGAGTGTACTTTTAGTTGTCACATGATTGGGGTGGAGCGCTGTTGCAATTTAGTGGGACAGAGAAGGACTGCTAGACATCCTAAGAAGCACAATGCAGTCCTGTATCTTGAAGAATTGCCTCAGATCATGCATGACTTTTAATGTCCCTCTAAACATTCATGTAGGTCAGAACCCTTTTCATACTTGTCTAAGGCTAGAACTCAGTTTTGCACCAAGGCATAAAGTATTTTGCAAGGTTTTAATACACACTCAAATTTTCCAGGAATGAAGCAACCATGTCATATGAGGGAAAAGTGTTCTTTTTTATGAACATGTCCTAGAGTTTATCCCCTTTTTTTTTTTAAATCATGCCACCATTGGCAAAGCTACTCATAATAGTTGAGGCACTGATTGAATGCACCTGTATCACTCTGCACCTGTTGCTGTTACATTCAAGGTAAATCTAAATTTTTATGCAAGCACTTGACTATTATGTCTCTTTGTGAGTCATGGCTGAACACAGTATTGTGTATTGAAACACATAATTATGTTATTATGTATTGAAATGCATAATTATAAATTATGTCCATAAAGCTAGTTCTTATGTTATTGTTATGTCATTTTATTAATTTTTAAATATATGCAGCTCGATTATGCCACCTATGAATTTAATTTCAGAAAAGTTGAGAGGGTATTACATAATGTTAACTCAAAAAGGGAGCAGTAAGTCTGGTAAAACCAAAGAAAATTCATATAGGCTATTTTTGCCTCCTTTGACCATGTAAAATTAAAAGTCAGGATTGGGACAGGGATACAAGATACCCAAAAGTCTAGAGATGACCCCCCAACCATGCAGCGAAGCTATGCATTGCTATGTCCCCTCCCCTCTCTCCCACCCGACACACTCCTCATGCAGATGGTTAGAGTTAGCCATCAGTCATTTCATCGCCAAATATAGAAAGAAAGAACTTACAGCTGTGTTTGAGTGGAACCAAACAAGCAGTGAGCAAATTATCTTGAAACAACGGTCCTTAGGCAGAAATCACTGAACTAAATTCCTCCAACATTAAAAATATAAATATGGAACCATTCTATCTCCTGGAATATTTGACAATTCTATATACCTATTTTAAGGGACAAAAAAGTTACTACTAAATATCTCATATTCTTTGTTACATATGAAACACAAGAAAGCCATTTTTTGTGTATTTTCTCTAATTTTATAATCAGCATCAAAGAAGAAAATCAAAGCAATTCAGAGTTTGTTGTTGTCGTTTATTTTCTTTTTTAAAAGATTTTATTTATTTATTCATGAGAGACACAAAGGCAGAGAGAGAGGCAGAGACATAGGCAGAGCGAGAAGCAGGCGCCCTGCGGGGAGCCCCATGCAGGACTCGATCCCAGGACTCCGAGATCACAACCTGAGCTGAAGGCAGACATTCAACCTCTGAGCCACCCAGGTGCCCCCATTGTTCTTTAGATACACTAGTTGAATAGAGACCTGAACTGTTGGAATAGACACCTGTGTAAACTCTCTTTTCCAGGTGCTTCAAACTCTGAAAATGGCACTAGCCTCACTTCCTTCCCCTGCCAACGAACCTGTTTATCTTGTCTCTCTGTCACTCTATCCCTTTTTCAACGGGCCAGAAGCAGTAACTGTTCCAGAAGTAATTTCTCGCCATTGGACCTCTTGGCCACGTGTGAACAGAATGGAGAGATACAGTCTCTCCCATACGTCCACACAGCATCCTGCTCACATTTCTAATGTTATTCTCATTGTGTTATATGGGTTTATATGCTGCTTTCTTAGAATGAGTCAACTCTAAAGATGATTGGACATTATAAACTACTTTTACTGGAAGTTCATATGCTACTCAGAAGGTATCTGGCTTTCTGAGATTTCTAAGAATTCTTGACTTGGCAGTAGTGATTTTGAGATAATTGTCTCTGCTAGTGAAGGTTATATATATATAAATATTTCATTCGACAAAAGCTTAGAAATGCAGCAAGAGATCTGAATTATAAAGAAGTTCTTTTTGTGCAGACTGTCCTGAAACAATGGAGTGACCACGAATTTGTCATCCAAGCCTGGACACTTACGGAAGTAAAAAATTATAAAAAAATAAATAAAAAAGTGCTGTTATAATTATACCAGAATAACAAGTGGATTCCTGAGCAGTCTCAGACAAATGGAGACATTCACTCAATCACACTCCCTAAAACAGGAAGAAATAATAAAGAGAAACAAGGTAAACCTTCCCTACCTGCAAAAGCACTGAATATGGAATCAATTCTTGACTCCACAATGGATTTTCTCCTTTGCAATACCAGAACAAAGGATGAACTTTTCTTTAACTTTCAGCTTCAATGTTAATACCTTGGACCTCTTCTGATTTTTGTTGTTGTTTGCTGTTAACACTTCTATTAGCTAATCAGTATTTTCAGAACATTGCTCCACTAATCATCTGCATTAGACTCACCTGGGCTCTTTGTTAAAATGCAAATCCCATGGGCTCTAACCTGTGTCTTAGGTTTGAAGATTAGCAATCTGCACTTTAAAAGCCTTCCTTTTTTTTTTTTTTTTTTTTTTTGTATATTGTTTTATTGGAGTTCGAACCTAAATGACTCTTAAGGTACATGAAGTTTCAGAACTGTGGTATGTTAGAATTCGTTTGGTTTCAAGTGAGAGAAAACTTATGCAAACTGGTATAAGCATAAAGGGAATTTCTGTTTCTTTTTTTAGTATTTATGTCTTTAGAGAAAAAATCAGCAGTGGAGAGGGGCAAAGGGAGAAGGAGAAGCAGCCTTCCTGCTGAGCAGGGAGCCCGACATGGGCTTAATCCCAGGACCCTGGGATCATGACCTGAGCCCAGTGACTGAACCACCCAGGCACCCCAATTTCTGTTTCTCTGGAATCAAGAAGGGATAAGTCTACCTTCTGGGACAGCTAGATTCAGGAATCAAATTATAACATCTTTTATTCTGCTTCCTGTGGGTTGGCTTGACTCTCAGGATCCACATCCAGCTTCAGCCTTATCATCACATCTTTTTTTTTTAAGATTTTTATTTATTCATGAGAGACACAAAGAGAGAGACAGAGACAGAAGCAGAAGGAGAAACAGACTCCTTGCAGGGAGCCCAATGCAAGATTCGATCCCAGGACCCCGGGATCATACCCTGAGCTGAAGGCAGACACGCAACCACTGAGCCACCCAGGCATCTCCATCACAACATCTTGATGAACACAAAAACAAGTCCTAGAACTCATTCTTTCATTGGCCTAAACTACGTCAGGTACTCACTGTGAACCAAACCTGATGGTCATGGGAGTGATTTGGACTGACTAGATGTGGATCAAGGACTCATCCTCAATCAGGCAAGTGGGAGTAGAGACTGGCCCAAACTTCATAGACTGAGAGATGGGAATGAGTGGGTCCTTTAAAGAAAATTGGGGTGCGGTTCTTGAAAGAAATAGAACAGAAACTGGACAACAAAGCAACTAATATTCATTTCAAATGGCTTCTACTGACTGTAACTCCAAATTACAACTCACAGCCATGCAACACAGCTAAGAACATTTTTCCTGGTTTGCAAAACTAGAAAAGCAAGCCAATTAAGAGGCAAATGTACTGAGAGATTGACATCACATTCCTGTTCCTGATTCCTTAGGTGTCTACTTTCAGAGGCGGTCTCAACACCATAGAAACACGTTCTGGGGATTGCAGCGTGTTAAGCGACCTACTCTTGGTTTCAGTTCAGGTCATGATCTCAGAGTCCTGAGATTGAGCCCCGTGTAGGGCTCCACACTCAGTGCAGAGTCAGCTTGAGATTCTTTTCCCTCCTTCTTCCTCCCCCTCTGCTCCTCACCCTGTACTCTCTCTTTCTTGCTCTCTCTCTTTCTCGCTCAAATAAATAGATAGATAGATAAATAAATAAAATATTTTTTTAAAAAAACTGGGGGAAGAGAGGGTGAGCAACACAACCTAGCATGTATACAGATTAATAGTAACCAAGTAGTGAACACTTTTATCCTCTTCTTGATCATTATTTTCCTTTAGAATGGAGCTGGCCACAATTTGATGGCATCCTTAGGGCAGACAGCCTGCGTGCATTCTTTCATCATTCATTGGCTTGTTTAATCTCTCAACAAACTTTTATTGAAATTGTACCAAGTCTGAGAAACTGGGCAATGCAGCCTGAGAGAATGTAAAGAAAAATAAAACTAAATATCCAATTCTAAGTTGACTCACAGTGACGGGGAGATGGATATGGAAACAACCAAGTACAATAATGACATTGATATTCGATTAGATACTAATCCATTTGAAGCACATATATTCCTGTGCTTACTCTGACTCAGCAAATCAAGGAGGACTGCATAGAGGAAGTGGCATTTGAAAAATGCTTTGAGGATAACTAAGCTTCAAATAAGGGTTCTATGCAGATTCTAAAATTATTATTGCCCTATCGCTCTTTATTGTTTTGATTCAAGCTGTGGCACCTAAAAAATATCATTCTACTTCCATTTCCTCCCCACAAGCATTTATTGAACACCTGCAATATGCCAAGTACCATGCTAGGCTCAAGGAGCATAGTGATAAATAAGCTAAATGCCTGATCTTGAGGCATTTAACAGGGCAGTCAAGTAGACCAAACAGGTGCTTTTGGTAAACATTAAGTGTCAGGATGCAGGAATGTGCAAGGTCAGAATCTGTGCTCTAACCAGTCACTTGCAACTGACCTAAGTGTCTGTTCTCTTGATCGGTACCAGAACACAATACCAACATCTCCAAAGCAACTGCCTGACATTCAGATGAAAAAGTGACTCTCTGGGGGAGGAAAGAAGGGTGGGTAAGGGCAGAGAACTTGTCTTCACAAGCATTGCCACAGTTCATTGTTTTGCCTCAGTAAAAATATTGCAGCAACACAACTTTGTGGTCAGGTATTGGATTACTTCCTCTTTTGTGTTTTTGCAAAACATTCAACAGAGCCAGTTTCACCAGGAAAAGGATAAACACAATTTAATTTTCTTTCTTTTCTTTTCCTTAAAAAAAAAAAACTCTGAAGAACATAGATTATACATTTAAAGGAAATCAATGCATTAACTTATTTCTTGCTATTTTTTAAAATAGCAACTTCAAATAATGAAGAGATAGGGGTTTGGAATAAGACCAGGAGTTGTAAGTTAAACCTGACACTAGTACCAGAATATTTGGGAACTAGACACCTCTCTGATTCTCCTTTCCTCACACAGTAATGGGAATATGAAATCTACTTCCCAGGGTTGTCAGGAGGATTAAACTCAATAGAACAAATCTTCTATGTTTTGCCAATTATCATTGAGATACCAATATCAGGTGTTTCCTGATGTTTCTTTGTCACCAGTCACAGGGACACACATTTCTTGTCATTGTAGTCTCTGAGGATGGTCTCAGTTTCACTCACTGTAATTCCATGAAAACACACATCTGAGGATTTACTTTGCATCAAAGCTGCGTTTGCTGCTGGGGATTTTAGAGATGACTAGAACACTGTTCTTGCCACCAAGAATGCAAGCTCCTACTTAAACTTTATTGATAGGGTTTTCATGAGCTAATCGGTCTCTCTCCATCCCGCTCCTCTGCCTGACCCCCCCCCCCCATGTCTCCATCTATCTCTCACCATGTCAATCTCCTAAAAAAAAAATTATCCCCACTGTCATTCAAAGATGAACCCTGAGCAAACAATAAGGACATATCTAGAGCATTTTTGAGACAGGAATTCTAGCCGCAAGAAACCTTATATAAATCCTAAAAAAGAAAAACACCACACATTACTGAATTCATTTATGAGTTCTAACAGTTTTTTTAAAGAGTCTTTAGAGTTTTCTATATATAAGATCATGTCATCTGCAAATGGATAATTTTACTTCTTCCTTTCTGATTTGAATACCTTTTATTTATTTGTCTTGCCTAGTTGCTCTGGGAAAGACTTCCAGTGTTGAGAGTGGGCTTAAATTTACTGCTCACCCTTTCCCCTTCTACATACATAACCTCCCTTAAGAGTTGAGGGTCGGACATTCCATGGGATGGAATTTTTCAAAACCCTGATTTTGGGGCACCTGGGTGGCTCAGTCAGTTAAGTGTCTGCCTTCAGCTCAGGTCATGATCCTGGGGTCCTGGAATCAAGCCCCGCATCAGACTCCCTGCTCCAGGGGGAGGCTGCTTCTCCCCCTCCTCCTTGTTCGTGTGCTCTCTCATTACCTCTGTCTGTCTGTCTGTCTGTCTCTCAAATAAATACATAAAATCTTTAAAAAAATAAAAATAAAAATCTTCAACAACAACACTGATTTCGAGCATGCAGAATAAAGGTGCTGAAATCAGTTCTCTCTAGCTTCTAATTCAGTTATTCATTGATTCTACAGATATTAATGGATAACCTATTATATGGCGGGCAGCATTCTTGATACTAGGTCTACAGAAATGAAGAAAAATGACGAAACTCTCTGCCTCCGTAAAGCCTACAGTCTGGCTGAGGAATATATTTATCACTACAAAAAAAATAAATTTTGTGGTATGGTACATGGTGAAAAGTACTAGAGAGAAGAATACAGCAGGGGAAGAATAAGGGGAGTGTGGGGAGGGTGATTTAGTAAGGACCAAAGCAGTTGAGTCAAGAGCTAAGGGAGGTGAAGAAGAACAGTCTCTGACTACCAGGGGATATTCTGGGCAGGAAGAAGAGTGAGCAGAAAAAATCCTGGAGCAAGCACAAGTCTGGCATTTAAGGAACAGCAAGGAAACAAGTGGGTCTGAAGAGAGGGGAGCGAAGAGGAAGGTGCAGGGCTGGAATTCTGGCTCTGATGCTTGGTAGTGTCGGGAGAATTATGTAAACTCCCCAAACCTCCATCCTGCCTGTAGATAATAACTGTACTATTTCCTCGGGCTGCGTGAGGTTGAAACAAGATTATACATGCAGTGTTTCCATACTGGGCCTGGTGCACAAGGAATGATTGTTTTTGCTGACAGATTAAGAATCCAAGCTTAGAATCTTAGCTCTTCCAGCTCGCCATTGACTGGCTGTGTGATGTTAGACAAAGTATTGAGCTCTCTGTGCCTCAGTTTCCTCATCTGTAAAATGAGGATAATGACAGAGCCTCCTTCATGGAGTTGGTATGAGGATTAAATGTGCTAATATATGTAAAGACAGTAGAACAGTGCCTGGCAAATAGTGAGGGCTCCAGAAAGTTAGCAATGATTATGAACTTAATGAGGTCCTAATATGTTCCAGATCAGTAAAGGAATAGACCAAAAAGTAAAATCTGTTTGATGTCAGCCTTTCGGGAAAGGGGATTTATGGACATAGGCAGAGCACAACGTCTTAAAGAATCAGAAGGATTTTTTTTCCCTTCCCCTTCTAGAAAACATGAGCCAGGGCTGGAAGGAAGAAGACGAAAATAGAAAGAATAGAAGAAACAGGAAAAGGATGAGAAGGGGGAGATCTGTAGATTATAAGAGAGAGGGTACCAGATCCTAGAACAGCTGTAGATCAGACTGGCTATTGGGTAAATGTAGACAGATATGATCAGACACAGTCTGGAATAAATGCGCCTGCAGCAAGAGACTCTGACCAAATAGACTACAAGGACAAATGGCCCAGAAAGTAACATTTTTGAGGACTATGTATTAGTTATCTATTGTTGTGTAAAAAGTTACCCTAAGGGCCCCCTGGGTGGCTCAGCAGTTGGGCACCTGCCTTCAACTCAGGGCATGATCCTGGAGTCCCAGGATCC
Source organism: Canis lupus familiaris (assembly GCF_011100685.1). Lineage (NCBI taxonomy): Eukaryota > Metazoa > Chordata > Mammalia > Carnivora > Canidae > Canis > Canis lupus. The sequence goes on along the minus strand of NC_049234.1, from coordinate 29,744,340 downwards.
GGTCCCACATTGGGCTCCCTGCAGGGAGCCTGCTTCTCTCTCTGCCTCTGTCTCTGCCTCTCTCTGTGTCTCTCATGAATAAATAAATAAAATCTTTTAAAAAGTTGCCCTAAAACTTGGTGCCTTAAAACACGATTTATTATCACATAGTTTCTATGGGTCAGAAATATGGACAATGCTGAGCTGATGCCTCTGCTTGCAGGTGTTGGTAGGCTGCAATCAAAGTATTAGCTGGAGCTACAGTCATCTCAAGGCTCAACTGGGGAAAGATCCACTTGTAAGCTCACTCACGTGGCTATTGGCTGGATTGATTCCCAGCTTCAGTCCTTCCCTGGCATTTGAGACAACTCCTTAGATTCTTGCCTTGTGTGCTTCTCCAACATGGTGGCTTGCTTCATCAAAGTGTATAAGCCTAGAAGGAAATAGAGAGGCCAACCAGACTTTTGTAACCTAATCGTGGAAGTGACAACCCACCACTTGTGTCTCATCTATGCAGGAGAAGCAAGTTATTTGCTTCTGCCTACATTGAAGGAGAGGGAATCACACAAGGATCTTTGAGGGCCATCTTTGCAAGCCGTCTACCACAGACTAGATGCACTATCAACAGCTTCTGCTGCTAGGGGCGTGTTCTACAGAAGATGTTGCCTTTGGCATAACCTTAGGGAGGAAGGGAATCTCAAGAAAAAATAAGATTAACTTTTCTGCCAGGCTGACTGACTAGGGCTTCAGAAGAGAAGCTGATTTACAGAAAACAAGGTGCACATCTTGCACCTCTGAGCTGAGGATTCACTTATTTCTCATTTCTTTTATCTCATTTAATTTCCAAGGCATCCTGCAAAATGTATATTATTACTCACAATTGAAAGAATTGCAACTCAAAGAGGTTAAGCCACAAGTCCAAGGTTGCACAGCTGGTAGGCAAAGTTTGAATCTCTGTCTGGTTCCAAAACCCACATTCTCTCCATACCCAACACACCTTAATGTTGCTAGAATGTGTTTTGTTTTGCTTTGTTTTACCATTTTCAACAGCAGAGATTTTTAGGAACCCCCTGACAGCGGGAAATTCTTTGAGGTCACCTAAAATATAAATATAAAATGCAAAATGCCACCCATAGGGTTCCCTGTAAAGCTCAACCTTTGGCGAATCAACATATTGCCACTACAGACATTTTCACAAAATCCAGTTCCTGGTATCAAATAGTATCCTGAACTTCATAGCATCAGTGTGTTATCATCAATAAACTTAATTAATTTGGACAGAGCACAACTATGCACTGCTCATACAGAAAAAGGCCAGAGGATGATGAGCAAGAAGTGTGGCTTCTAGGGAAGTTCTGACGTTCTCACAGCAAGGGGTGGCGAGGTAACTCAGAAAGGCATCCCTCGAGTGACCATGATGTATCCAGCTGGCCTGGTTTGTGGGCGGCACCTCCCCTGCTGCTGGTCCAGGAAACTATTTTCAGTCTTCACCATAACTCCTGGGCGTGAATGCCACTGATGAGAGCCCAACAGGAAGTGTGACCTCATCTTGCCTCTCAGTCTCTGGTTACGCAGGCTGTTTTTGAAAGAAAACAAGAACGGTTATAAAGCTGACTTTCTCGAGAACGACATGCCCTTTTATTCTAAGAAACAGCCAAAAGAACAAGAGGCCACTGAAGACCAAACTTCCCTGCAAACTCCTGCACACAGTGGCGTGTGCAGGCATCTGTTACTAGGAGGGAATGAGATTTCCCTTTATTACGAGACGTCTCTGCACCTGTTGACACTCTGACATTATTTTCAGCTGAAGGACCGCTAAGTCCAGGATCTCTCCACTGTCAACCAGAGGAAGCTTCGTACTTCAGTGATTCTTCTATTTATCAATAGGAAAAAGCAACTGGGAACTCCCTTTGGAAGGAGCATGTATGGACAGATTATTTTTGCAGAATGGATGTGTTACTTTGATGGAATTCTGGTAGACAGAATCTGTTTCTTGAAGATTTAGAGCTGTTACTGAAGGCTTTTGCAGTGCTACTAATATTCGATTAACTGTTAGTATACCGCCTGTAGCCTGAAACAAATATTTGTAAGATAGAGCAGTAAAACTTTGCTTTCTGCCACAGGATGTGTTGCTTTAAATTGAAACTTAATGCTTGGGGAAAGCTAACATGGTATAATTTGTGCTGCACACCTCGGATGATATTGATCAAAAATCTAAAGGACAGTGGCAAACTATTATGTTATGGTGCAAACCATCTTATTTTATATTCTAAACGAAAACCTATGAATGTGTGCCTTGATTTAAAGATCTTCTGGGGAATGACCAGCATGTTCTCCTGACTTCTCGGAAGGTCTCTATAAGCTAAGATGTATATTTCCTAGAAGGTGTTGCATCTAATTTATTGAATCCATTTTGGAGCTGTAAGATTATCCTGGTTTGACTTAATGTATGACAGCTACAAAAACAGTCCATTACTAGTTATCACATTTTGAAAATGTGGATAGAGGTGGTGAACCAGAAAAGAATTTAGTCCTACCTTGCAAGGCTATTAGGGTAGCGATGTGTCAAAAGTGTCATAGTCTGCAGCAGGTAGTTCTATGTGGTGAGTGGTGGATGAGCAAAGTCTACATAATTTATACACTTGGATGTATTTTTAATTTGTAATTGAGAAAGTAAATTTATATGTTGATGAGAACTGCGTTTTGAAATCTGCCTGATGGTAGCCTATTTTTAGTGCAACGCTGCTTGTGCTGTTGGGAATGTCCAGGCTTTAAAGACCGCCAGCCCTCGCTATGGGAACCTGTCAATGGTTCGAGGTGTCACACAAAAGACAGACACCAATCCCCAAGCGTGGCTTGAAGCTTGATAATGGTGGCAATGTGTGTGGGATGATGAAACTACAAATATACATATTTAGAGAGCTCTATAACCCAATCTTTTTTCTGATTTCTCAAACGAATAACTCACTTGTATTATTTATTTTGGTGACAAATCAACCACGCAAATCTAGCTTTCCCAAATAAAATGCTGTTCTTATTTACAGAATGAAATTATTTGGATACACTCAGCCACATAACGGGAAATAATTCAAAATCGTAGATGCAGACACAACCTCAGTGGTCACTCTTTCCAGTCTCCTCTTTCAGTCCTGAATCTCTGTGTCATTCAGTAAACAAGTCTGACTGGTGCAATTAGTAGATGCCATCTGTTTTGGCATCATTTTTCTATTTTTAATATATAATCCACCTTTTTTTCATGTCTTTTTCAGAAAATCTGTGAAGTTTGAACAAGCAGCCTTCCCAAGATGTACCGAATATCTCAACTGATGTCAACACCAGTAGCAAGTAAATGTGGGAGAACTGCTATGCGCAATTATCTTTTGAACGATTAGACTTCTTTTAGCAATTTCCTTGCTTTGATTTTGCTGATACTCATACCATTAACCATCTGTCAGTAGCTTGTGCTTCTTAAGTGCCAGTGTTCACTTTGGCAATGATTTTGACTTCATTTCTTTCCTTGAGAGAAATGTGGTATTTGTCTTTTTAGTAGAAAAAAATCACTGGTTTTTTAGATGCCTGTGCATAAATGTGAAAGGAGATTGTTTATCAGCTACTATTAAGATGCAAAACTGTCTATAAAAAAATACTGAATGATTTTGATAGCTACTTGCAGGAAGTAAGGGCGTTGTTAAAACGGTAGTGGTTTCAAGTTTCTTCCTTCCTCTTGTCATTTTCTCCCCAAACCCTGCTTGTAACCAGCACCCCCCCACACACACACACCTACAATTTACTCCTTACTAATCAACCAGCCTGATCTGAAAGTCTAAAGTTTGTCTTTGATATTAATCGTCTGCAATAAGAATCAACTTTCACTGAGCCTCTTTCACTGAGTAAGTGTTTACACATTACTGTATAAAATCCTGCTTTAGAGTTTAGAATATTAATTAACTGCACTTTCCCCAACTGAAATCTGTTGCTATGCCTTGGTTAAAGTGGAATGAATGAACGGATGATTTTTTTAATTAAGAATATTCACAGGCTTCATATGTTGGAAAATCATTTCTATAAAACAAAACAAAACTTCATATTTTTTTCTTCCACTAACGTCTTCTGCTCATTATTTTACAATAGAAGTGTTTTACAATGCCCTAATGAGAGAGAGTCTAGGCAGATGATTGAATTCCTCAAATTACTGAGTAAGTTAAAATAACTAGCACATCGGGTCATTGATTTTGGTTTTCTACAGCTTCACACAAGATGCTTTCTTCCTCCTTTTCATGATGAATCAGTTTGATGCTAATGGTTTATTATTACCTCATCCTCCACTAAGAAACCTCTAAAGAAATGTTGAGTGAGTGAAAAAACAGAAGATAGAAGCCCTTAGATTATTTCTGGCTCCCCCATAAAGGCCTGATGACAAATTGTGTCAGTCCTGATTCACTGGACGGCTGCACCCGTTGGAATCTCTGCTGAGTCTGGAGCTATGCAGACCTTCTTTGACGCCCCCGTTATTTGCAGTCATGCATGTTAGGCAGGTGGGATAAATTTGTCCTTCTCTCCTGTTTGCTGATGCAGGTTCTTCTGGCTCTGAGGGAGGATATACTGGAAAGCCGTCTCCCACATGTGTTTTCCCAAGGTATTCCATGGGGCTTTTCTCAAGACAAATCACTCATGTTCTCTTCCTGTGTGTCTTACTCTGTTGCATTCCTGGTTTAAAAATATTTGTTATAGCTCTCATGTAGTTTTGGTATGGGCATAAATCTTCAGTCCCATGCACCTACAAAATGAAAACTTGCCTACCCTAATTACGGAATTGGAGGGGGTGGCTATAAGTGTGGGAGCAAATGTGAATTGTTTGGGGAGTGAAGAAGCTGCTGAATGCTGATGAATAGCTACGTTTGCTTAAACTGATGTTCTCCTAAATATGCTTTACGATCTCACTTTTTAAGAGCAACAAGTTTCTACACCAATGCACAAGCTGGCCGAATGCTGTGTCCACAAAAGTGTGTAGAGTCTACTATTTTGTTCAGGTTCTACAATGAAATCTCTCTTTTCCTTCCTTCCTTTTTGCCTCTGTCTCTTCTCTTCATTTTTTATTCCTTATGCAGATCTCATTGATGTTTTCTGTAGCATTTTGTGAAATGTGCCAATGGTATAAAGGAATCCTGCATTGGTGTAGAATTTGCATACAAATTCTAGGCTTCTTGCTACTGTCAAATGAATCTACCAAGGATGAACAAGAAGGTCATGGAAATGAGCACATGCTTTATAGTCAGATAGATCAGGGTTCAAATCCTAGCTCTGTCACTCACCAGCTATCACAAAATGTCCAAGTTATTTGTCCTTCAGCATCTCGGGTTTTTTCTTTTCCTACGGTACAATGAAGATTCCAATACTTAGCTTTTGGGGAGGTTTGTGAAGAGTAGATAAAGCATGAAGTATGAGCCAGGCCCCTCATATGTTTTCAATAAATATTATCCATTTAAAACTGTATTTTACTAATGTTAGTGCATGTGTTAATTGCAGACAGGTTTCTACATTTAAAACTTTATCAGAGGGTGTCTGGGTGGCTCAGTCGGTTAAGTGTCTGCCTTTGGCCCTAGTTATGATCCCAGGCTCCCTACTCAGTGGGGAGTCTGCTTCTCCCTCTCCCTCTGACTCTCCCCCACCCCCATTCGTGCTCTCTCTCTCACTCTCTATCTCAAATAAATACATAAATCTTTTAAAAAAATTAAATAAAACTTTGTCAGAAATTCAGAGAGCATGCAACATGAGGTGGCCCTTCAATCACACAGATATATGATTGTTTCTCAAACCTAAGACACGTGGAGATTTAGCCAACTAAATAAGAGATTTCCCTGGATACCAAATCACAAACTGTATGATCGTTTGTGCAGCTGACCTAGAGGGAAGTTGGCAAAAGTCAAAAAGATCTCTTTGATTGTGTGCTCACCCTATAATTCATCTGTGTCTGGTGGCCACAGAGCTGTAATTTATCAATCGCAGGGAAAGAGTAAGGATATGGCAATTGGAGGACTATTCAAAGAAAGGGAGTGGAGACTCTTAAGCTTCCAACACCCCAGATAGGCTGTTTTGTAATTTATCCATCCAAGAAAATGGATTAATGTCAAGGGTGTAGTTGCCTCATATGGCAAAAAGACTGATTAGCCATAATGTTTTCATCAACATGTTTAAAACAGAAAGAAGCACTATATGCCCTGTCTTTCAATGTTCTCATTACTGAGGAGATGAAGTCCAGATTGAGAGTGACATTTCTAGGGCAGCAGAAGTAACTGGTAGCCATGAAGACAAAGAGGTATTTTCCTTCATGGTGGCTAGAAATGTGTTTTTTGTGGGACTGGATGCAGTGGAGAGAGATGCAAAGGACTTTCCTTCTCCCTTTAGTTTTGCCTGTGATTTCCTGGATGGTGACACTTCCTTCAAATGCTGCTCCATAGATCTGACGGGCTCCTACTCTGCCTGTCGCCGGAGTCCCAGACTCCTCTCCAATGGCTACTACACTTGGACAGCAGACAGTTTCCTCTGTGACAAAGATGGCAACATAACTCTGAGTCCACCCCAGACCAGTGTTCTTTACAAGGAGAATTTAGTTAGGTAAGTCAAGCATATTGTGTAAAATAATCTGAAGTCCAATCCATCCACTAATTGTTCATTCATTCATTTGTTCATTCAGCGATGATTTACAAGAGCCCATTACTGCTCCAGACTGTGGAAGCTCAGAAACTAATATGGGGGCATGGACAGCTGACATAAAAACAAACAAACGTGATGAAGTGATATGGGTGTTGGGGTAGAGGTCTGAACAGAATGCAGTGGAGGAGAAGAGGAAGGGAAACCTGTTTCACTTGGAGAAATAGGTTAAAACAAGATTCCTAGAGATAATGAAGATTGATTTGAGTCTTGACAGATGTACGATGTTAGCCAAAATAAAAGTAGCACTGGAGACTTCCGGAGAGGGAACAGGCATGGAGTTCTGGGAGACCCAGTATAATTTGGGAAATGGCAGGTGTTTTGGCAGAGATACAGCTCAGGGTGGAAGGGACATGAGAGAAGACTGAGCAAACAGACACAGGGGCTGAATGGAGAAAGAAGCTCCAAATCCAGCTGAGGGCATTGGTTTTTGTTCTGCAGGTAGAGAGGAGCCATTGACAAAGGAACAGATTTTTCCTTAGCATGTTAACCCTGACTACAATGTAGAGGATGAATTACTGGGAGTGTGGATGGTTGTGTAGTCCAAATCTTTCAGAAATGCCAACCAAATTATGTCACCACCATACCCCTCCCTTGACATACCCAGTGGTTTCCCCTCACTCTAATATCAAATTCCAACTCTTGGGGTCCCTGGGTGGTGCAGCGGTTTAGTGCCTGCCTTTGGCCCAGGGCGCAATCCTGGAGACCCAGGATCGAATCCCACGTCGGGTTCCCTGCATGGAGCCTGCTTCTCCCTCTGCCTGTGTCTCTGCCTCTCTCTCTCTCTGTGACTATCATGAATAAATAAATAAAATCTTAAAAAAAATTCCAACTCTTCACATAACACTTGGGATTCTCCGTTATTGTAATATTCAAGATTCTTCATTCCCTGCCTTAATTTTACCTCTCTCCAGCCTCATTTCCTAGCATGACCCAATATGAGGCATATTTGTTCTTCAATGAATAGGTCAGATCATCCTATGCAGCTCAATGGTCTCCTACTCCTAGAAGGCTCCCTTGACTCTCGATCAGCAATACCCTTCCTGATGCTTACAGAGCAGCTTACAGAGCAGCTTATGTCCCAGACATAGCACGGTAATGCAGAGCAGAGACTATGGAACCAGCTCACCTGGGTTTACCTCCCAGTTATAACACTTACTAAAGGTATATTCCCAGCCAAGTTACCTAACCTTTTGTGCCTCAGTTTCCTGATCTGAAAAAATGGGGTCACAATAGTACTTTCCTCTCAGGGCTGTTCTAAGAATAATGTGGTTACTATATGTAAACCATGTAGAAAGACATCTGGCGTGGGATAAGCGCTATACAGGCATTAGCTTAATCTGCATTATTCTTGTCTTCCTCCTGTACTGGATTGTGAACATTTTTTTACCCAAGTTTTTATCTTATATATCAGTATTTTGGTATTGATCCAGGCACCTGGCACACACAGAATTTAAGAAACTTCTGTGGGATTAACAGAGGGAACAAATGAAATGAGCTTTGCAGATCTGAGTTATAGAGATGTGTTCTATGTGTCAAATCACTTTCACTAAATTCTTGGTTTTGAACCAGAGGTGGCTGCTATTCATTATGCATCATGTTACCTTCATTCTTCTCCAGAATATTTAGAAAGAAAAGGAGAATCCGCCGTTCCTTTTCTAATCTCTTCAGCCTCAGTGCCTCTAAATCCTGGCTGCATGGAAACATCTTTGGTGATGTTGACTCTCCCCTAAGTGAGGACACCTGGTTGGAGGGGGTCAGGAGGCTGGATGCACACCATTGCAGTGAGATCGGTGAGTTTGAATCTCCTTATCATTTGCAGTAGCAGAAATATCATGGGCAGTAGCAACCATGTGGTCCTGGACCAATGTAAATTTCAGAGATGACCATCATTGCATAGAGAGGATGGGCCACATTTTTAAAAATTACCCAAAGTTCTATCCACACTACTTATATGATTTAACTACATACATGTTCATATCACGTGTTATGAAAATAATCTTATTTAAATGTGTAAGTTATTAAGATGATAATATCTGAAAAATATATTTGTACATCTTCAGTGTAGTTTCTCTATGTGGAATATGGATGGAGAACAGACACTGAAGTTGGGGTCCAGGTCCCCAGGTGGGCATACTGAGATAGTTACTTAACTTGGCTATGTCTCAATTTCCTTATTTTATTATAGTTTTTTTCAATTTCCTTATTTTAAAAACAAGATACATATACAGAGTTTAATATTATATATTCCTGTTGAAATATGTGCTATATGTATATATTAGACATACATGTATATCATATATATACATGCATACATATTAAATATTCATGATATTATTTAATACACATAATAAAATATTAATACATGTATATGTGTGTATAGATACACATATATATGTATATAAACACAATGATGTGAACTCAAAGTATATCTTAAAGATTAAATGGGACAATGAGTATCAAGCATAGTTCAATCCCTGGTACTCAATGATTTGTAGTTATAATTATTTTTATTACTAGAATGGAGACAATGGATATTTACTAGGCACCTACCATCTGCCAGGCAGTATGCAGGGTCTGGGGACACAAGAGTAAATACAAATAATATAACCTCAGACTCTATTTGCTGGGACAGGGGGGTGAGGTTCAGATCTCTGTCAAATAATTGCACAAACAAATATAAAATAATTATAGTAATGCCATGGAGAAAAAAATATATGATGTAATGGGTGATTTGACCCAATCAGAAACTCAGGAAAGCCATCTCTGTGAAAGTGGCATTTGAGCTAATTTCTAGATACTAGGAAGGGCTTCTCTGGGCAAAGGGGGGAAGGTAAGAGCATTCTAGACTCAAGAGACAAAATGGCTAGGTCTGAGGAGTCTGGGAAGTAGGTTTGCTGGATGAGGGAAGACTACACACATGATTTGGAGAATGTTGGATTTAAGTTCCTTTGGGACATAAGGAGCAAGTTAACCTGAAGCTCCAAGGGGCAGTGTGTTAAAGATACACATCCATGAGTCGCCTAACCCTAGGTGGCCCCTGAAGCCATGGAGTGGATGAGAGAGATTAGGAAGAGGGTAGAGTTGGCAAAGAGGGAGTCTAGAATGGAATTTTTTGAATGGGTAAATAGAAAGGATTAGGCTGCAAAGGGGATTGAGAGGAGGCACACAAAACTAAGTGTTGTGAAATGAGAATCAAAGGAAAATAGTGCTTCGAGAGGGATGGGGTTGTCAACAGTGGCAGATCATGCCCAAAGGTTAAATGGAATGACAACTGGATTCATTGATCTGAAAGTTGTTGGTGGTAGAGTGACAGAGGCTGAAGAGAACCAGGAGAAGGGTGAAGAGTGTGGGAGGTAAGGAAATGGAGGCATGAGATATTAACACTTCAAGGTGTCTTTTGGGCAAAGGAGAAAGACTTGGTCACACACACACACACACACACACACATTTGACTCTGGTCACACTCATCCACTCTCGGTTTCCTGAATGGACCATGTTCTTCCACACTTCTGTAGTTTTGCTCCTATTGTTCACTCTGCTGGAATTCATTCATTCATTCATTCATTCATTTATTCATTCACTGATAAGATTTTATTGAGGGTCAGCTACATACCAGGCACAATTTTACACATGGGGACATAGTGGTGACCAAACTCGTTCAAATGAAATTTGCATCCCTGTAAGAGAAGACAGGCAATAAATAAATTACAGAGAATGTTATAAGTGGTAAATGGTATGGAAAACAAAAAAAGAAGAGATGGGAATTGCAGGTTTAAGTAGGGTGATTAAGATGGCCTCATGAGAATGACTTCTGAGCATTGACTGAAAAGTGGGAGTGAAGCATTGAGAAGAGGAACAATCCAGGCAAAGGAAATGTGAATGCAAAGGTTCTGGACTAGGAGCATCCCAGGGCTGAGTGTGAAAGGGGAGGAGAGAGGATAGGATCACAGAGGTATGTGACTGAGTGCTAGCAGGGAAGGACAAGGGACCATGGAAAGCCATGTCAAACACCTTGCCTTCTCCTCTGAGTGAGAAGAGAACCTATTGGAGGATTTTGAGTAGAGGAATAGTATGATTCCATTTACACACTGACAAGATATCTCTGACTGCTGTGTTCAGATTAAATGTTAGTAGGTATTGGGGCAGATGCAAGGAAACCAGTTAAAGGGCTGTTGGAGTAACTCAGTGGGAAGATAATAGTGACTTGAACTAAGCAGGTAGAGATGAGAAGTAGTAGGATTCTGGATATATTTCAAAAATAGTGCCAACAGGAAAAAAAAAAAAGGCCAACAGGATTTGCTGATGTGGCCTGAGAGAGAGAAGTCATCCTTGTTTATTTATAAGCTAAGTACTTTACATTCTGTCCTATTACCTTGTTTATATACATTATCTTGTTTAAATATTCCAAAGCCTCCTAGGAAGTAGGTCATATGATCATAATTTTTATTATGGTGAAAGTGGGCTCAGGGTTAAGTGACTTGACCAAGTTCATTTAGTTTATAAACAGTAGAACTGGAATCCAATGTGGGTCTGTCTGGTTCAAAAGCCCAGTCTTTGTTCTAGTGCCAATAAGGATTTTGCTTTTCCTTCCAAGATGAAATCTAGGATATACCCCCAAAGCCCAGGCTCAAAGAGCAAGCAATAGGAATCATATAACACTACAGTATAATAATTTAAAGGTATAGTACTTACATGTCTTACTATTTTTCTCATTCCACTTCCTGGGCAGAAAACACAATGCTACGCTCATTTTTTTTTTTTACTTTTTTAAGTTGTGGTAATTATAGATTCATGAGAAGTTGCTAAAAATAGTACAGAGAAGGCCTGCATACATTTCATCCAGATTCCCTCACTGGTTACAACTTACTCAACTATACACACTCATTATCAAAACCTGGAAATTAACATTGACACAATACGATTAAGATTTCACCAGTTTTCAAATGCACTTGTGTGTGTGAGTGTATTACTAGATCAATTTAAAAACAGAGTAAGTACTTGTTAAATGAAGGCATAATTCTCGCGCAAACAAAAGATTAATTAAATGGAACGTATCCTAGTTCCACAATAACAAGGATGTATAAACAGGGCAGAGAGAAAAGAAAGAGGCAGAGAGGTGGGGGATGAGCCTGGAAGGATAAACTGAAGATATATTTGGAGAACCTTCTGTGCCGTGTTGAAGAGTTTGGATTTTATCCTACTCAATCAAGGGTATCTTAGAAGGCTCTCAAGCAGGGTGATAACATAATTAGATTCGAATTTTCAAAGATTACCTTGACAGGAACATGAAGTGAAGATTGGATGAAAGGTACCAAGTGGGAGCTCAAGGGCAATTAAAACCAACAGGCATACAGAGGAATGTGGATCTGGAAATAGAGAGGAAGGAAAAGATTTAAGGAATATTCTTTAAGGCAGAATGGCCAGGTTGGTGAATGATTGTGATGATGCGAAGTGGGAAGAATCGAAGAAAACTGGGAAGCTGCATGAAAAGTTCAGCCATCAAGAAGGCTTGGAAGGCAGTAATGGTGGAGTAATGAGGAGAACGGGCTTTTGAGCAGAATGGGTTTGAATTCAGGTCTTGAAACTGTGTTTTCCGACCTAAGTGGCCTTGGATAATTTAATTAATCCCCATGACCTCCATTTCTTCACATATAAAAGAGAAAAATAGCACATAGAATTATTGTGAGGATAATATGTACTAATTCTTGAGAAGTACATATTAGCATATGGGCTGGTGTTCTGCTCAGGACTTAGCTCTGAAGAGGCAAAAAAAAAAAAAAAAAAAAAGCCAGATTTGAGTCCAGAAATGAGACAATGAATTCTATTTTCTGTGAGCTGAATTTGAGGCACCGGGATTAAGTGGAAAGCTAGCCAGGGGAGGTTTGGAAACATGACAAAAGTGTCCCAGAGCAAGGAAGGACCTAGAGATATTGCTTTGGAAGCCAATACAAGAAGTTGTAGAGGTCTCAAGAATAAAGTGGTCTACCTATAAAAAATGTAAATGAACAGAAAAGGGAGTTAAGAAAGAAACTGAGGAGGTTAAACAGAAGCTCCAGCCATAATTTCCCCTAACAATAGTGAGTGTCATGGGCCAGCATCATCCCAACCAATACACATTTTTAAAAATGATTTTACTTATTTATTCCAGAGAGAGAGAGAGAGAGAGAGAGAGTATGAGTGGCAGGGAGGGGCAGAGGGAGAGGGAGAAACAGACTCCATACTGAGCAGGGAGTCTAATGGGGCATTTGATTTCAGGACCCTGAGATCTTGACCTCAGCCCAGGGCAGATGCTTCACCGACTGAGCCAGCCAGGCACCCCCCGACCAATCCATGTTATGTACATCCCCTCTCTCCAATGTCTGCAAAGGACTATCATCTGTGTGTGTGTGTGTGCATGTGTTAAGAACACTCAACATTAAGACATACCCTCGTAGCAAAGTTTTGTCTACAACACAGCATTGTTAACTATAGGTTCTGTGCTATGCAGTAGATCAGTAGGACTTATTCATCTGAAACATGGGCTGCTGAAATCATGGAGTATTTCTCCTTCTGTGTCTGACTTATTTCATTTAGCATAACATCCTTTAGGCCCATCCATGTTGACAAGGATATGGAGAAAAGGGAACCCTTGGGCACTGCTGGTGGGAAAGCAAATTGGTCCAGCCACTATGTAGAAGTTTCACAAAAAATTAAATATAGAACTACCATATGATCCACTTCTAGGCATGTACTCAAAGGAATTGAAATCAGAATCTCAAAAAGATAGCCTCACTGCTGTGTGCTTTGCAGCATTATTTACAGGAGCCAAGATAAAGAAACAATCCAAGTGTCCATCAATGATAATGGGTAAAGAAAATAGGGTATCTACATACGATGGAATACTATTTAGTCTTATGACGAAAGGAAATCCTACCATTTGCAACAACATAGAATATTATTCTTATCTCTTTTTTATAGAGAGGGAAACTAAGGCAGATTAGATAATTTCCCTGGGGCCACCCAACTAGTAAGTAGCACAGCCTGGATTCCAATCCAAGAGTCTTGAGCATATGCTCACTGCTCTATACCCAGGAAAGGTTCTCTGGGGAAAATTTCTCAGGCAAGGAACCAGAAGAGCATGTCATAAAAGAGGAGAATATAAAGAAATAGCTAGTGGTGCACAACTTGATAAAGAAGTGTCCTGTAGCCTTGAAAATGTTTCTGATAAATGAGTTATGTATGGAATCTTTCATCAGAAGGGAGCATACAGGACATTTTACCTACTCTTGGCATTCCTGGCAGATGGGTGCAAATGCCTGTAGTAATATGGCACTGTTTTTAATTTATTTTTAAAAATATTTTATTTATTTATTCCTGAGTGACACAGAGAGAGAGAGAGGCAGAGACACAGGCAGAGGGAGAAGCAGGCTCCATGCAGGAAGCCCGACGTGGGACTCGATACCCGGACTCTGGGATCACGCCCCAAGCCAAAGGCAGACGCTCAACCACTGAGCCGTCCAGGCGTCCCACTGTTTTTAATTTAATAAGATACTTTTAATTGAGATACAATTCACATATCATAAAATCTATTCTTAATATATACACAAGGTGGTTTGTGCAACTTATTAGCTCTGAAGAGGGCACTTTTTAAAAAAAAATTTATATTACTTCCAGGATAGTCAACATACAATGTTAAATTAGTTTCAGGTGTGGAATACAGTGAGTCAACAATTCTCTACATTACTCAGTGCTCATCATGATGAGTGTACTCTTAACCCCTCCACCTGTTTCACCCATCCGTCCACCTACCTTCCCTGTTTGTTCTCTAGATTTAAGAGTCTGTTCCTTGGCTTGTCTCATTTGTCGTTGTTCATTTGCTTTGTTTCTTAAAATCCACATGCAAGTAAGACCATATGGTATTTGTCTTTCCCTGACATCTCACTTAGCATTATACCCTCTAAATCCATCCATGTTTGCAAGTGACAAGATTTCACTCTTTTTGATAGCTGAGTAATATCCTATTGTGAATTTATACTACATCTTCTTTCTCCATTCATGCATTGACGGACACTTGGGCTGCTTCCGTATCTTGGCTTTCGTCAGTGATGCTGCAATAACAGAGGTGCATGTGTGCTTTTAAACTAATGTTTTCATATTCTTTGGGTAAAAAGCCAATAAAGTGATTACTGGATCAGAGGGTAGCTCTATTTTTAATTTTTTGAGGAAATTCCATACTGTTTTCCGCAGTGACTGCACCAGGCAACCATGACCACTTTCTACCCGTGGAACATCTTCATCACCCCAAAGAGAATCCCCACACTCAATGCCAGTCACTTCCTGTTCCCCATCCTCCCCCCCACCCCTAGTGCCCAACAACCATTCATGGGCTTGCCCTTCTGACCCACCCCTTTTGGGCTGCCGTGACTTTTTAAGGCTACCTCCTCCTCTTACTGGCAATGCTGCTGCAGTAGTGGCTTCCCTATGTTGACGCATTTGGTGGTTTTTCAAAGTCTCCAACCCTCCGTTCTAGGCTGGCTTTCCCAAGTACATGGGACTCTTCTCAGTTCTAAAGCACCATTTCCCAAAGTGCAGGCTGAGGGGATGGACACCTTTAGGACATAGAAGTCATGAACACTGAATCTCACAGTGACAGAGAAGCTATGGTCCCTTTTCCAATTCTCTCAGTCCTTCTGACATAAACCAGGAGAAAGGCTCAGTTTAGAATCTTGGTAGCTGGAGCTCCTAGATGGCTCAGTGGTTGAACATCTGCCATCAGCCCAGGTCGTGATCCTGGGGTCCTGGGATCAAGTCCCACATCAGGCTTCCTGCAGGGATCCTGTTTCTCCTCCTGCCTATGTCTCTGCCTCTCTCTCTGTGTCTCTCATGAATAAATAAATAAATAAATAATTAAAAAAAAAAAAAAGAACCTTGGAGGCTTCAAGGCTCAAACTCTTGCTAGTCTTTTGTTTTCACCAAGTTGTTTTTTAACAAAGAACAGGCTCAGAGCTTTCTGGTATGGGCAAATTAAATCAAGTCTAATTTTCATTGTATTCATTTTTCCACTTACTTTCTCTTTATGGCATTTAAGTGACTGACACACAGTTTCCTTCAAAGTAGAAGATTTAATGAAACAACATAAAAGAGAATATTAAAAATGGCTAAGGGTAAGCAGGCTCTAGGATATGGCCAAAATCAGGAAAATGATGTTTAGATGCTGAAAGTCTGGAAACCGGTGTTCTAAGGGCAATGTTTCACATATTCAACAATTAACATCTAGTTTTCCTGTAGTTTGCCTCCTGGAAACATGTCCAAACAATTGTAAAACAATTGGACCACAGCAGTGCTGCACGAGGATGAGCTATCTTGCTAAAATTCCCATGGTTTCCAAATATCTTCTAAATATAACAAATCAAACCACCCCCCTCCAAAATCGGTAATTAGGCAAACCGGGTGCACACAGGACTTTGAAATCCCTCATCTCTGCTGTCAACTGTAATCAAATCTTCCCCAGACTTCTTGTTTTCCGGATTTACCCAAGGCCCCGTGACTTTTATCAGCAATTTATTTTTCTCTGGAAATGTCGCCTCGTTAGAAGACTCAAGAAGAATTCAAAATTAAATTGTTCTGCTGTTTTCTCTCTGGGCAAGGGATGCAATCAAAACTTACTTCCCCTGACTTTCTCGTGCCTCATTTTTCAGACTAAAAAGGATTTTTATTGGTTGCCTATTTTATCCTTAGCTCACCCCTTTTGCAGCTGTGTCTAGACACCTTCCTCATCAGCTGCAATTCATTTTTTAGCCGTGGCATTTTGCAGCTCCCCAGACCCCGGGACTGCAGTTTGGGAGACATTCCCAGAGCCTGTGAGTCATACTGAAAGAAGATAAAGCATTCTTGCAGACAGGACTGATCAGTAGTGCCCGTTCCACTTCTCCCAGGCCCAGGAAAGAGAGGTAGGACACCTCAGGCAAGGCTTTCCAGCTTGAGGTCTGTGGTTTCCTTCAGAGCTGATGCCTCTCCTATAAATATCTTTGATGGCAACATCTGTTATGTGGCTTTATGTTTCCCTCCATGGCAAACAATAATACCCATTTTATATGCAAGGGTATGGAAATACGCTTGGAAGAAATAGACCCTTTTAAAACAGAAGTAAGCTAGATGGAGTTTAAATAAATCAGGAGAAATAGAATAGAATTAGTATCTTCCAATGTGATACAAAAGGGCTATTTGCTGAAATGTTATCTGCATCGAGATCCTTTCGTTTATTGTTAAGGTTGGAGACAAAAATTAAATGTTGGGTGCCCGGGTGGCTCAGTGGTTGAGCATCTGACTTTGGCTCAGGTCATGACCCTGAGGTCCTGGGATCGAATCCCGCATCGGACTCCCACAGGAAGCCCGCTTCTCCCTCTGCCTATGTCTCTGCCTCTCTCTCTGTCTCTGATGAATAAATAAATAAAATCTTTAAAAAATTAAATGTCAGTTAGGGAAAGTATACATTGGGGACAAACCATATCTCCCCACAGATGAGCATTCCTTGATCATTCCTTGTGATTTTTTTTTTGTATTTTCCATCTTTAATGCTGTCTTCTAGAAAATTCTGCGTGATAGTCTAGTACTCCACATAGGACACGTTTTTAGTTCATCCAGCTCCCACTGCAAAGCCAGAAGTTCAACAAAGCAGCCTCAAGCAGCCACACAGGGACGTTTTTACTGCTCTCACACGTTTCCCATCCACATCTCTACAGATTTTAGTGAAGTGTCAATCTTGAAGAAATAATCAGCCATGAAAGTTCTCAGCTTTTTCTCACTTCCAAGTGAATTTGACCAGATAGGCTTCTCTTTTTTTAACGGCTTTATTGAGTTAGAACTGATATACAATGAATCGTACATATTTGATGTGTAAATGTGATGAGTTTGAACAGGTGCAAACCCCCGTGGTACCATCACCACAATTGAGGCAATAGGAATATCCAACCCCTCTGGAGTTTCCCGGTGTCCCACTGTGCATACCTGTGTGTGTTTGTAGTGAAAACAATTATCATGACATCTGCCCTCTTAACAAATATTACAGAGCACAGTACAGTTGTTAAGTATAGCGACTCTGTTATTTAACCCATCTCTAGAACTTACTCTTCTAGCATAACTGAACCTCTATACCCATTGAACAGCAACACCCCATTCCCCACCCCCATTCCAGCCCCTGGAAACCACCATTCTATTCTCTATGTCTGTGACTGACGATCTTAGGTACTTCGTGCAAGTAGAGTCATGCAGTATTTGTCCTCCTATGACTGATTCATCTCATTTAGCATAACGTCCCCCAGGGTTCAGCCATGGCTTTGCAAATGGCAGGATTTTCTTTATTCGTTCATCAGTTGATGAATGCTTGGGTCGTTTTGGTAACGTGGCCATCAGGAATAGCACCACAACCCACATGGTCCAGGGACTCCTCTGCAGCTCGGTCATTCCTGGATGATCCCTATGTTTCGCTTCCTGCGTTTCCTTTCTCTATGGCAACCGGCAGGGATGCTTCTGCAGATGCTTTGTCAAGCGGCCGCAGGGTGTGGGTGGGATGGTGGGAGGGAGACCGCAAGGTTGGCAGAAATTCCCCAGTCCAAAAGCACCCCCTCATTTGCTCAGTATCCAGGCTGAGTGGGAGGGGAGCACCACATGCAGAGTCAGCCCACCAGCCTGGGCTGGAAGGCCTCTCTCCCCACTTGAAGCCTCAAACTCAAATCAGCTCCAGCCTCCACAAAGATGAGCACTGATCCCGTCTCTATGGTTGCTGTGGTCTAAGTTGTTCTGGCGGCTTCACATGTCTCATCCTCCCTGCCCCTCTACCAGAACCCTCTATTTATTAGCACATCCTACTGAGTGCTAACAATATGCTCCGCCTTAGAGCTGATGTCTGGCGCTGGGGCAGATGAAGTGGCCTTTTTCTCATGGTGCTTTCAGTCTAGAAGGGAGGCAGATATTAAACAAAAACCACACAAATTATGTATTATATGGTATGTGTTTATATAATAATTACAAAATCATACATTATGATTTGCCCTGTGAAGGCAGAGTGCAGGGTGTTTTGACAAAAGTAAGGGCAATCAGGAAGATACAGAAAATGTAGGAAAATACAGATGTTCTCCGCTAGTAAGTGCTGAAAGAGTTGCTGAAAGAGCACTAATGGTCGAGATTCCTTCTACACTTGGTCTGCTCCCTCTGTGATAGGGTTTCACAACCTCAGCATTATTCACACTTGGAACTGGACAATCCTTCATTGTGAGGCCTGCCCCATGTATTATAGGATGTTAACCGCATCCCTGGGCTCTATTCATTAGACGCCAGTAGCAATTCTCTCCCCACCACCACCAATTTGTGACAGAAAAAAAAAATCTTCAGACATTGCCAGATGTCCCTGGGGGCAGAAATCTCCAGTTAAGGAGTGTTGTTATATGAGGACTCCATGTGTATTTTGGGGTTCCACAATCTCTCCCAGCTCCCGGAATGGGGCTGGGAGTCTCTCATTGCTGAGCGAGCACTTCAACACAGAGCAGTCCTCACCTTATACTCATGCTCCAGATTGCCTACAGAATAAATCTTAGCTCCTGAGTTTGACCCATGAGGCCCTTCATGATCAGACCCCTGCTTAGCAGTCCAACCAGGATCACCTCCTGGGAGTGCCCACACTCACATGCTCCCCTATTTAGCCTTGTAAGGGAACTCACTCTTCTGGGAACACCCTCCCCCATGTTCTCTCCTGGGTTAATGTCTTTCCTTCCTCTCTTCCTCCTTCTCCACCTCCCCTCCTCTTTATTCTGTCTCTATCTTTCCTTCTTCCCGCTGTCTCCCTGGCACTCCTACTCATCAAGTTGTCACTTAAGTATCGTCTCATCCATGAAGCCTCCCTGGATTCCCCCTGATGGACTCAGGTGCTCCTTCCTTGATTCTCACTGGATGCCTTCTGCTGCCCTTCATGGTAACATTGACCACACTGCATCCTAATTGCTGGTGTGTACGCCTGTCCCTCTCCAAACCACAGCCTTCTTGAATGAAAAAAGAAATGTTAAGATATCTATTATGTTTTATCCAGCATTTCAAGATATTTTACAGAGGGAGAACTCCCTTCACAGCTTTTCTCTATCTCCTCACCAGGAGTTAAGGCACATGAGGACAGAGACATCATCTTCACCATTGTATCCCAGCAGCTAGGTCAGTTCCTTATATAGAATCACATCCAGTAAATGTTTGCTGAATGAATGAATGAATGAATGAATGAATGAATGAATGAATGAGACGTAGAAGGAGTTGGCTCTGCTATAGTTTGGTGCAATGAAGATGGGAGGTTGGGAAGCCTGGGTGGCTCAGTTAGTTAAGCATCAGACTCTTGATTTCAGCTCAGGTCGTGATCTCAGTGTTGGAGGATAAAGCCCCATGTAGGGCTCCATGCTCAACGGGGGAGACTGCTTGAGATTCTCTCTCTCTCCTTCTGCCCCTGCCTCCCTAAAATAAATAAGTAAATCTTAAAAAAAAAAAAAGATGCGAGGCTCATATATTCATCACACATCTCTCCAATCCATCTCTACAACCCCCCCCCCCCCGCCCCCAATGCACTTGGGGATTAAGGGAGAGATACTTTATCTTCTTCTCTATGCAAGTCTTCGGCTACTATTTCATGATTTCTTGCAATGATTTCTTGCAACGCTCCCTGGATTTTACCACATACCAAAACCACATATTACTTTATCTACATGAAAACAAGGCTGAAGAGTGTGTGTCCAGTGCCACCCTCACTGAGAGCCACTCCAGCACCCCACTGCAGGTGGCATCGATTCCAGACTCCTCCACTGGGAAGTCAGTGCCTCCTCTGACCCACCCTCCCTCTCACTTTCCAGCCAGTCACATTCCACCAGGTCCCGTTGTTCCAACCACCTGGGACTGGGCCTCCCTCAGGACACTTTCACGCCTCTGGCCTTTGCTCTCATCACTGCACTGAAGAGCCTTTTCCTTGGGGGCCTTCAGACAGGAGGACACATTGCAAGGCCACCAAACCTAGGAGCCATCTCCCATCCGACTCCCGAGGTGTTGCTATGGGGATGACCACTGGCCATCTCGCAGGGAGAGTCACTGACCACACGCCCTCTTTTTCCAGAAGAGGATCCTGACTGGCCGCTGACTGATGCCTGGGAGTCGGAGGGGACGACAGCAGCCTCCACCTGCGGCCCTGCCATGTCCCAGACTCCCCGACAAAACACCCACAACGGGGCTCTCCAGACTCATGGGATGGCTTCGGAACATCTCCCAGGGAACATTTTGGATCATGCAAGTGAGTTTGTTTTGTTTTTTAATCTTTGCCACACCCAAAAAATTCTTCCTTTTGGGGCCAAAGAATGAGTTAAAGATGATTAAGGTGCACTTGGGAATCGGCCTGTGGGAGCAGGGGAGGACCGGGCTGCTGCAGCACCTGGTGACGCATGCACAGAGGAGGTGCCTGCTTTTGGGGTGTCATCTCGAAGGCACCAGAAAGACTGGCTTTGCAGCATTTTCTTTCTTTAAAAAAATAAAATAAACCCAAAGACATTTGGCAAAATGTTAAGCTTTGCTAAAGTTGGGTGATAACGTACACAGGTGCCTGGGATTTTATTTTTCATACTTAGCTAAGGACGTGACATATTCTATAAGAAGAAAAAGAAAGGAAGGAAGAAGAAAACCCCCTTGAATGCAATGCCTCAGGCAAGGGAAAGTCAAAATATATAAAGGTATTGGTATTTCCTGTCAGGAGTAGATCTGAAATACATCCAACAGGCATGTTCTTCACCCATCAGTTTGCCAACATCGGATTAATCATGTTCGCACACAGCGCTGCGGCATCAGGGCTCCGTCCTGGTTGCCAAGGTTCAAAGCCCAGCCCCCTCCTTGTTCGCTGTAACTCAGAAGCAGGTCAGCCAGTTCTCTAAAACAACATTTTCATCTCTAAGTGGAGATAGCATAGTTCCTACCTTGTAATGACAAAAATAATTCATGGAAAGCACTTGGCATCCCATGTCATGGATCCTAAGGACTCAACATGTATGTGAGATTATGATTACAAAAGACTGAGGTCAAGCAGGAAAAAAAAAAAAACTTCTCTTTATCTGTCTTCACAAAACCGTAAACATGCACCTCACTGACCATCCTTCCTTTCCCAAAGGCCAATATACCCCCTTCCCTTCTGTTCCCTAGTCAGCTACTAGGTGTTACAGCTTTCAGAGTTTCCTTCCAGCTGCTGGGATGACAGAAAAAGCACCTTTTATTGTTTAGACAGTTTCCCGATGATCCACAGCCACCTCCTCCAGGGATCCTGCCCTGTTTTCTGGGGAGGGGGCAGTATTAAGTGACCCTCTGGGCTTTCAGGCTTCCCCCTCTCGCCCCCATTTCCTGCACTGCTCTTGCATATTTATTTCTGTGTCTGGTCCCCTGGACTGTGAACTACTTGAGGATGGGCAATATTGTCTCGGTTGTGTATGGATTCCAGCCTTCCCACAAAACACCTGGTACAGAGCAGGTGCTCCAAAACTGGACCAATTAGGTGTGCTGTCTCTATTTTACAGATAAGCATACTCATGAGTAGACAGGGCTATTAAGTCTTTGCACATGTGTTTTGCTGTGTCGGGAATGTGTCTCCCCCCTGCTATACCTAGAAGACCCCCCCACTCTTTCAAGGCCCAAATCAAAGAATACCTTGGGGGGGGAGGTCTTTTCTGTTCCTCCCTTCTAGCTGGGGGAGGTAACACTTCCCTGTGATCCTTCCCCAGCGCTCTGAGTCTATTGCTATGAAAGGGATTTTCCTCTTCTCGATCTGATTCTGAAGGCCTGGGGTGGACGAGGTCTCCATCTGATTCTATTTTGTCTCCTTCACATGTGGGTTGTGATCGTGCAGTCTAGGCGATGTTTGGCCCACAAAGGAGAGAGGCGTGCCCGACATCATCTCTGCTAGTCACGATGTTTTGAGTTCCCGTGGATGGATGAATCAGTAACAGAATGTATTTGGTTCATTAATGAAAATTCCGGGCCTAGATTTTTCAGATTTCTGCCAGTCTCTACTTCTGTGGTCTCTTGTCTTCTATGTCAGCTTTACTCTTTGAAAAGGCTATTATTACTCTATGGTGGTTCTTGGTGGCTGAGTGCCTGCAACTTCCCAGATTCTTCAGTCAGAGGAAAGAGGTGATGGCCTTCTGGAGTTATGATAAGAGATGACGGCCTTCTCAAGTTATGATAAGAGGCACCCAGTTTCACTGGTTCTGGAAGGGTCCCATTTACATGGAAAAAAAAAAAAAAAACAATCACTGTCGCTAAGTCTGTGAAGCCCCAAATGGTTGGAAGGGGATCAAATGCCAATGAGGGCACTCGGTCTCTAAGTGAACCATGCTCTAAGAGAAGTGAGGCCATCACTCCAGCGCCACCAAAGAACAGCAGATAGGTGCTGACCATTCTCAGTAAGCTTGCAATCTAGTGGGGAAATCTGGAGAAAGAAAACAGCAATTTTAATTCACTATGATGAGATTGCTGATGCAAATGCATGAGGGATGATGGGGCTACAGAGAGGGAACCACTGAGGGCCACAGGGGAATTGAGGAAATCAAGGAGGAGTTCTTGAAGGAAGTGACAGTTAAGCTAGGCCAAACTGGATCCTAGAGAAGGCTCCTGAAGGAAGGAACTAGTGAATACTTTGTATCAAATCATACAATCGTATCTTTGTAGAATTTGAATTTAAACCAGTCTCTGTTCACTGTTCGAGTCTAACGATTTTAGCAGTTTGTCAAGCTGGACTTGTTTCTGTGAGGAAATGTTTTCCAAATTCCACATCAAATCAGAGGCAGCTAAGAATACAAACACACTTTAGAAGGATGGTTGAGTGTTCAGCTGAACCCACAATAACTTATTTAATTCACAGTATACATGAAATACTGTACATTTGCAGTGACATCATTCACAACTGCTATATTTTGCATTGCCAATCTTCAGTACTCCACCCACATTATGGACTAAGTAGGTTTTGTTAGCTGACTCAATCTTCATTCATAGCATAAATAGCAAAAATAAATACATTCACAGCACAAAGTCATTCCAAGTTTTAAACAACTGTTGCAAAATTGAGCTTTTGAAGCATTTGGTAGAAATTAAGTTGAGGTCTGTTTATCCTTTCCTTTAGCTCTTTATGTGATCATCCTTAAGCCAGCTCTGCTTTTTTTTAGGTGACTGGAGTAATATTCAGGTTCACGATTTAACTCCTATGATTATGATTGCTGGAGGACCTGCTGTCATTTCCACTGTGGCTCTAGGGCACTGAAATATTTTACCGATAGCAGAGTTTTGCAAGGACAAATAGTTCGTAATATATGTTCCCTTTTTCGCCCTCTAGAGACTACCAATATGCAAAGTTGCAATTCTTTCTCTGTCAGGCCAAATAGTGTGTCCTGGCTAGGCATAGTTTTGAAAATTTGGCTCTGACACCTTGGAGCTGTGTGACCTTGGGCAAATTTCATCATCTCCTCGGTCTTGGTCTTCTCGCGTGCAGAGCGATGACAGTGGCTCCTACCTCACAGGTTGTTATGTCGATTCAATGAGGTCTGAAAGCTCTTTGTGAATTATAAGGCACTCTACAAATTTAAGGCATCATCGTCATCATCATCAGAATGAGATTTCTGACATTAGCATACATTCCACACAGCCTTTCCCCAGCATTACAGTAAAAGGCAAGCCCCAAACAGTTTGTGTAGCATAAGCATTTCTTAATGACAGAAAAGATTTTATTATTTGCTAAAATTATCTAATGAATAGATGGATCTGCACAACATTTGAAAATTTTATCTTGTTACTTATGGCAAATTGCATGAGCTGACATACATTTGAAACTGTTTTGTGGGGTTTTTTTTTTGGTGTATAAAGAGGAAATTTTATTACAGTATTGTTGTTCCAAGATTATCAGCAATGAATTCTAATCCATTTATTTTTCTTTTACCCATCAGAAACCAGTTTGTGGCGAGAGGTCTCCTTTCAAGCAATTCTGCTGGCTGTGTGCTTCATCGTCTGTGCATGTGCAAGGTAATTCAGAGTTTATTTTCATGCAGCAGTGTTTCATAATTAATAAAGCTGTAATTGATTGATAATTTCCTTACCTGATTCCACAATGCATTTTCAGTAGCTCTGTGGTTAAGATTTATTCATTTACCTGTGCCCCTTAAGTGCCCCTTTTTCTATCACTTGCCCCTCTCGTTATCTCACAAAGTGTACAAAAGCCAGTGGATCTTGCTAGAAATTGGATTTTATTATGCATCCTCCTTTGTTTAAATCCTCAGTGACTCCCTGTTACGGATAAGACCTGAGTAACCCTGCTTGGAATTCAAGGGCATTTGAACTCCCAGTAAGAGAACTTGGAGTCCCCACTGGGACTCCATCTTTCTCATTATACTTTTATATCCTAACATAAAATATCTGTTCCAGGGAAGCCCATTCAGCATCTCAGATCACATAATACTCTTGGCTGATGATAGGCTCTTCTCTGTTCTATCCTCTGTCCAGCATGTCATTCCTATTCTTTTCTTGTCTAAATCTCTGGAGTGGTGGTCAAGTCCCTTCTATGAGAACTGCACTCATGCTCATGCCTCAAGGCCTTTGCACTTGCTGTTTATTCAACCCACTACAATCTTCTCTAGAAAGCCTCATAACATGGGTCCTTACTTCTTTCTGGAATCTATTCAAATGTCACATCACCAGAGAGACATTCCCTAACAACCTTGTATAAATAGCATATCACTCTCTACCACTCACACCTCGCTTTACTTTTTTTCAGAGCACTCATCCACCAGACCTATTACATGTTCACTTGTTTGAATTTTAATGATCTATCTCTCCCTGCAAGAATGTGAGCTCCATGAGAGCAGAGACATTGTGTGTCTCCTTCACTTCTATGTCCCTAGTGGCAAGGATTTGTCAATATTTGTTGAATCAATGAGACAGGGATAAATAATTGGTTCAGACCCAGGGTCTTTGGGGTGCTTGTGCTCTTGTCAGCAAGTATTGCTTGCTCTTAGGTCTCACCTCTTGAGGGTCGAATACCTCACATCACTTGGGAGAGTTGTGTTTTTAAATACAAAGTCCTGGATCCCAACCCTTGAGATACTAATTTAGATCTAGTGAAAATCTGTATTTTAAAACAAGCATCCTAGATAATTAATAAGTAGAGAAGTATTTTTAAGTTTAAGAAGTTAAACATAAAGAAGTATTGAGGATCCCTGCATGGCTCAGCGGTTTAGCACCTGCCTTTGGCCCAGGGCGCGATCCTGGAGTCTTAGGATCGAGTCCTGCATTGGGCTCCTGCATGGAGCCTGCTTCTCCCTCTGCCTCTCTCTCTCTCTCTCTCTCTCTCTGTGTGTGAGGGGGTCTCTCATGAATAGATAAATAAAATCTTAAAAAAAGAAGTATTAGGTATTTTTAGATCACAATGGGACCAAAAGAACAAAAAGTGGGGGAGGTCCCATGGTTAAATTCTGCATTGTATATCCCAAGTCAGAGGATCATGTATGCATTAGCATAATTAGGCCCAGTGAAATAACACAGTGAAGAAATATGATTACCTTTATTTAACTTAGTATTTCTTAACTGTAGTTGATCATGGAAACTTCTCTTTTAGTTCATGGGACTATTAATGAAATGTTCCTCTTCAGTTAATTCCTGTAGATACTTCCCTTCTCCCTTAAGAAGGGAGCTTAATTCCCCATCCGTTGAGTGTGAGCTGCATTTAGAAACTTGCTTCCAAAAAACAGAGGATGGAAAGGGGGAAAAAGGGAACTTCATGGCCAAGAAACGTAGCAAACATGACCTCAGATGCTCAGATGGTCAAGGTTAACATCAACAGGGATGAGTTATACTCATAGCATGTACTCTTGATACGATGTGGTAAGACTGACACTTCACCTCTGTGGTCTTCTGGACTCCAATCTAACCAGAGAAAAACTTAAATTAAGGGAAATTTTACATATTATATGATCAGGACTTCTCAAAACTGCCAAGGTCATCAAAACCAAGGAGAGTCTGAGGAATTGTCATAACCTAGAGGAACCCAATGAGACATGATCAAATATCATGAGGCATCCTGGAAGGCATCATGGAACGTGGTTAAGTTAGGGAAAAACTGTAAAGTCCAAATGACGGGTTGAATGTGAACCAATGTCATTCCTTCATTATGACAGTATGCCATAGTAGTGTAAGATGCTGATCCTTGGGGATGCTTGGTGAGGGGTATATGAGAACCCTCTGTGATATTTTTGCAACTTCTCTGTATCTCTAAAGTTATTTGAAAATAAAGAGATTTATTTAAGTAAGAGATTGGTTATAAGAAAAATTATTATTATGGGTAGCAGCATGGATGAACCTCAGACACAAGAGTCTGTATGATTGCCAATACATGTAAAATATAAGGAAAGGCAAAATGAATCCATTGTTATAAATATAATAATAGTGGTTGATGGGGTTCCTGGGTGAGTGAGTTAGTTAAGGGTCTGACTCTTGATTTTGGCTCAGGTCATGATCTCAGGGTCATGAGATCGAGCCCCACATGGGGCTCCACGCTGGGCACAGAGCCTGCTTAAAATTCTGACTCTCCCACTTCCTCTGCCCCTCCCAACCTTCTCTCACTCTCTTAAAAAAAGAAGAAGAAGAAGAATTGTAATTAATTCTGGGGAAAAGAGTAGGAAGGATGGCAAAGGAAATGTTAGAGACTGCTGAAAATATTCTATATCTTGATCTGAGTAGTGAATACAGGAGTTCAGTTTAAAAACAAAACAAAACAAAACCCAAAACCAAGATGTGCACTTTAAATGCTTTACTGTTATTTGTTAAGTCACAATTAAAAAAAATTTAAATGCACACAAAGAGATGTCTAAAAGGGTATTCATTGATATTTAATAATGGCTACTTTAGGTCAATGGAGATTTTTAGTGATATTTTCTTTTCCCTTTTGTACCTATTTATAATTTTTTTCACTGATTCATGTTCTGAAAATAAAAACAATAAGGAAATTATTCTTTTAAAAAACATGGTATGCCTGGTATGCCTGGTTTGTTCAGTCGGCTAATTGTCTGGCTTTGGCTCGGGTCATGATCCCAGGGTCCTGGGATGGAGCCCCACCTTGGGCTCCCTGCTCAACCAGGAAGCCTGCTTCTCCCTCTCCCTCTGTCTGTGGCTCCCCCTGCTAGTGCTCTCTCTCTGTGTAATGAATTAATTAATTGTTTTTTTAGAAATCCACCCTGTGAAACAGTAACCATCAAATTTGTAAAACCCCAAAATTTTAACGCTTTTTTGGGCAAGGTTTTAAAGCAGTTGGCACACGGATTTTCTCCTTCAACTTTTCTAGAAATTTTATACTTTTGTGGTTACATTTCAGACTACGACTCATTTTGAGTGAAACAGTTAAATTTTGTGTTGAGGTGTGATGTATATGTCGAGGTTCCTTCTCTTGTGTGTAGATATACAATTGTTTCAACATAATTGTTGAGAAAGCTGTCCTTTCCCCATCAAACTACTTTTGCTCCTCTGATAAGACTCAGTTAACTGTATCCATATGGGTTCACCTCTGGTCTTTTCTTTCCATTCTATGCCATTGACCCTCATGTCTTTCCTTTGACCAATACCACACTATCTTTATTATTGTTGTTATAGTAACTCTTAAAGTACATCATAAGCATTTAGTCACTCTAAAGGACATCTCATGTATTGGAAATGCATAATTAGTTTGCTAAGCCTGACAAATTCTGTTGTTTCAGATGGTTTCTGGGAGGAATATCAGTCAGTGTCTTCACATGCTCATTAATGATAACTATTGCCTGTAAGTAACCATTTCTCAAATTATTTCTCCGATCCCTGTATTTTATTGGTCATTCAAAAATAATTCTTAAATATTTTCTCTTTCTTATTCAAGATACTGTCAAGTCATTATTTCTCGGCCTTGCCAGCTATGTCAAAACCACCACTTGTGCTCAGTAAGTGTTGACTGTGTTATCACTGTCTGGACAAAGATGACTATGATCTATTCTCTGAGAATGCTTTTTGCTGAGTAATAGATGGCAATGACTACATACAGGAAAGGTCCTGATTCTTTCTTGAGAAATACATCCTGTTAATGCTAAAATCTAATGGCATTATCATCCTGTCTCTTAAATTCTGACAAATTTCTCAAAATAGAGAATTAAGCTTTAAGGCAGTAGGGCTTAACAAATAACACGACTTTAAAAATTTTAAATCATTTCAAAGTGCCTTTATAGATTCATAGCACTGCCCTTTATAAATACCACCTCTTAAGAGGACTTTATCTTATAGTTTCCCAAATAGCTGGCAAACCGCCCATGAAATGGTCTCAGTTACGAAGTGTGGTGTTTCTCTACCATCTCTCACTCACTTAACGATCCCCCTGTGTGCTGACTGTCATGGCTCATCATATTTCAAAGGGTTACTGGGGTCTGGGTGAAATGCTCACAGAATTTCAAACAGTCTGAAAAACACCATCTCCTTGCAAGATGGATTGTGTTAATTACCTTCACTTCAATATGGCTGCCAGCGGTCAGCTCCCATGGCTTGAAGACGGATGTCTATAATTCAAATTAGTTTACTGGCCTTTGCTCTTGACACTGTGTTGCCCTATTTATGAAATCATTGTGTTAATTCTGAAATCACAAGGGGACTTAGTGAAGATTTATTTTGTTTAGGACTTCAGCCAGTATTGATTTCCTGACACTCTGAGCGATGTTTCTCTTCATTTCCTGGCATTCTAGCTTTCTGGGGGGCAGGCATTGATATAGCTAAGATTTGTTTAACCTCTTAGTTATAAAAGTGAGTCCTGAGGTCGCCCAAGAAATTCTTATTCTTTAGCCCTTGTGTATTAATGACATTTGTTCAAAACTCCTCTAAGATACTCACTTCCTTCCCTCTGGCTGCAGGCCACTCTCTAGGTCTGTAGAGACTTAGAAATGCACCTCACCTGGCATTAATGACAGATTTGCACCCACACTTAGCTTTCGGGGCTGAGATGTTGTACTATTCAGTACTGGACTAACCGACAATGTCTAAACAACCGATTCTCATGCAAAGTCCATCTTGCACCTCACTTTCAAAAGTAAAAACATTGTCATTGTTTGTCAGATGGTATGGATTGTTTAAATCCCTTCTCTTTGGGTTTTAAGATGAACTTGTGCAATGAATCGGAAAGACAAGTATCATCTTGTTAAGAACTTGTAATGAGAACAGAGTTTCTCAAAGCATCAAAGCATGGCATCTGCTCTAGAAGCACCTGGAGAGCTTCTATCCTGATTCCAGCTCTTCTGAATCCAAATTTCTGGGGGATCTTTAACAACCTCTCTAGGTAACTCCTTGCATATTAACTGTGAGAACCTTGGAAAGATGATTTGTAAAATCTTTATCCCCTGATTTCTTTTTTTTTTAATATTTCATTTATTCATGAGAGACAGAGAGAAAGAGACAGAGGGAGAAGCAGGCTCCCTGCAGGGAGCCTAATGCAGGATTCGATTCTAGGACCCTGGGAACATGGCCTGAACTGAAGGCAGATGCTCAACCACTGAGACACCCAGGTGCCCCTTGTGTCCATACTTTAACTTGTTCTTATTCTCTCTCCATTTTTGTCCTGTTTGCTGCCCCCTCCCTAGCCTCTTGTGCACACACTGTTGTATTTAAGATCTATTAAAACAAGAATCATTGACTTCATTTTTGTATCCATCTCAATGTCTTGGGAATAGTAGATACACCATAAATATTCATTAAGTTGAATGTATTTGCTGCATCATTTTTAAATTACTTCCTTTATAACCAAGAGCTCTATATCTGTATATGAAAGATTTTGCAACCCTCTCCCACACACCTAAACATATCCAGAAGTTAATAAGTCAAAGACATGGTTATTAATATCGAGAGGCGAGGATGACTCATAAGACTCCTCTGACAATCGGGGATCCCTGGGTGGCGCAGCGGTTTGGCGCCTGCCTTTGGCCCAGGGCGCGATCCTGGAGACCCGGGATCGAATCCCACGTCGGGCTCCCGGTGCATGGAGCCTGCTTCTCCCTCTGCCTATGTCTCTGCCTCTCTCTCTTTCTCTCTCTGTGACTATCATAAATAAATAAAAATTAAAAAAAAAAATTAAAAAAAAAAAAAAAAAAAAGACTCCTCTGACAATCAAAGATGCAAATCTAAGGGGGTGGAGTACACACACTTAATTCACCTCAACAAACATTAGTGGAGCAGCTATCCCATGCCTGTCCTACACTGTGCAAGGTAGATTAGATTAGGGGCCTATTCTTTCACACTTTATACTTCTCAAGTCCATCTCTTTTCATCCCATAATGTGATTTTCATTCAACCACCTTCTTTGTTCATCTTAAAGCCCGTGGGTTTGGGGACTATCCATATGGTTCACCATTGGCCCAAGTGTCTCTTTCAAATGAAGGTCATCACAGGTATCCCACGTTACCAATTATATGTGTTAGCATCAGCAAGATGCATTTTGCACATTTATGACATCATAGTAACGAGAGAGGTAACATCCATTCTTTCTACTCTTAACATATTGGAATGTGTGTTTCTATAGCTGGTGAATGAATGGGTAAACTTCAGGGAGTAGAAATATGGGGAAAACCCTATAAGGATTTCTGTTCTAGGGGAAGTGGTTCAGGTGGAAAAGAAAACAATATAAAATGGTAGTTAATTAAGTACCAAGCTGGAATAAAAATAAAAGTTACTTCAAGTTGAGGCTCTGCTCTTCCTAGTTATGATTACTCAAGCTAGTATGTGTGTGAGTGTATGTGTGTGTGCAGTGATTGCAGTAGTTATCACATTTCCTGTCTATCTGGATGAATCATGCATTTCTTTTCTCTTTTCTCTGATCTAGGTTTGCCAAAATTTGACAACCATTTAGGACTGTCTCTGATGAATGCCTTCAATCTGAATATCCAGAAATTGTCTGATTTGCAGTCTGCTTGGAATCAACCACATTATTGGAAGGCAGTGAGCAACTGGATAATCAAAAAAACATTTTAATTTGGTTATGTGTTTTTAAAAAGAAATCTCATTTTTGCCCTCATTCTTGTAATATGCTCGGGAAAATAATATTAATTTGTCTTTTCTATGCAAACCCTTAGCAGTTGAAAGGGAACAGACCAGGAAATGTGATAGAGAAGGAACCACCTGGGTAGATGTTCCCCTTTTATCCCCTGAGGCACGATTTTCAATTGTTAATTTTCATTTAGAGAATTCTATGAGGTGCTTGTAACAGTGCAGATTCCTGGACCTGCCTGCAAACACCTATCCCTTTACTGAAATGCTTTAATTGAATAATGTAAGCAAGTCTCTATAGTCAATAACCAACTTGAAAGTAAATAAATTGTAGTTTGCACATAAAATACAATATAGAAAAAAAATTCATCCCCCCCCCCCCGCCCATTCCTGCCCCTAGGAGTGGCTTGATGGGAGTTGGTGTCAGCAGATGCCAGTTAATGGAAAATGGGCAGGAGAGAGCCTTTCTTTGGGAATGCACATTCTTCTTTTGAATCATTTTCCTTACAGTTTTCAGCCTTCTTGGGACTCATGATTACCTTTCATTCATGTGCAATTAAAATAAAGATATAAGAGAAAAAAATCTTTAAGGGCCAAATAAGTAAGGCAAAATACCAGAGTGCCTTGAAATGCATAAAAACGGTGCAGTTGCCCAGCCAACTGGAGGGTCATAGAAGAAACTGTCATTGCTTTTGCTTGGAGTATGTTCTTGAGGCAAACATGGCCTGCAACTCAAAGTTGTTCTCTGATATTCTCTGGCTAGACACCTGTGTGGAGAAGATTGTCTTTGCTAAAATGGTAATATCAGGATACTACTCTTTATATGATTTGTATTTAGTGAATTTGATTTGAAAAGAGTACTCTACTAGTAAGTAAATGAGGTCATCAGCAAATTATATATATGTATCTGTCATCTATCTATCTATCTATCTATCTATCTATCTATCTATCTATCTATCTATCTATCTATCTATCTCTATCTCCATAAGAGTGGTCATGGCAGAGAGCAATTGGACACTGTATTAGTTTGCTATAGCTGCTGTAACAAATTACCACAAACTGATGGCTT
The DNA here is from genome assembly GCF_011100685.1 of Canis lupus familiaris. Lineage (NCBI taxonomy): Eukaryota > Metazoa > Chordata > Mammalia > Carnivora > Canidae > Canis > Canis lupus. Next base: position 29,711,516 of record NC_049234.1, on the reverse strand, counting down.
AAAATGACACAAATTTATTGTTTTACATCTCAGGAGTCTATAATCAAGGTGTTGGCAGTGCTGTTTTCCTTCTGGGGGCTTCAGGGAAGAATCTGTTTCCTTGCCAGTTTCAGCTTCTGCTGGCAAAGTGACTCCTTCCTCTTGCTTCAAGGCACACAACTCGCTTCAAGCATCACCTTCTCCTCTTCTGCAAGGAAATATCCCTTCACCTCTCTCTCAAAGAACACATGTGTTCATCTCTAATTATGACTTCCCTCGGAACATCAACAAATATATGCGTAGAGTAGGGCAAACGGGAAGAGCAGGGAGGACTGGAGTGTCTGTTACCCTTATCACTAGAAATGACTGGAGGATTACTGGTGCATTAATTAAGATTCTGGAAAGAGCACATTGGAGTATCCCAGAGGATCATGTGGCAATGGCCGGGAGATAGAAGCAAATAAACTGCAAAAAGAAATGAAAAAAAGTTGGGAGAGACCCAAGAAATCATATCGTTAATGTCTATGTTGAAAGTGATAACAGCCTACTTACAGGAGATTTCAAGATTTTTTAGAGATATATTATTTAGGATATGTGATCATATCACATATGACTGATTTTTAAAATAATAGTGATTAAAAATGTAGAATTCAGTATTTTATAGTTTCTTTAATAAAATCAAGTTTTTTTTAAATAAAGGATATATGTATTTACATTTAAATCCCATTCTGATCATCCAGGGTAATCTCCCTATCCCAAAAGCCTTAACATAATCCCAGCTGCAAATCCCTCTTGCTCTAGATAGTAATATTCACAGGTTCCAGTGATTATGACCTATATGTCTTCAGGGGCCATTAGTCAGCCTGCCATCCTATCTTCAGCTTAGGATAGATTTGCCCAACAACTTAATAGATCTGGGATGTGTCCCATACATTTTTTTTTTTAACAAGTAGGCAAACTGATCAGGAGAAGGTGGTCCTCAAACCACATTCATGGCATGCTTTGAAGAGGATTTAATGGGGAGCTAATTGCATAAGAGAGTCTCATTTTGATGCTCTCTCAGGAGAGCGTGCCTTGAGAATTTTTTATGTTTCCTATGTCTCTGTGTCGGAGACTCGTTTATACAGGGTCACTGGATTTACATGATAATAACTTTCAAAGTTAGATGCAGAAATAAAAATAATTTGGGGCGCCTGGTTAAGTGTCTACCTTTGGCTCAGGTCATGATTCCAGTGTCCTGAGTTTAAGCCCCACATGGGGCTCCTGCTCATCGGGGAATCTGCTTTTCCCTCTCCCTCTGCCCCTCCCATCTGCTTGTGTTCTCTCTGTCTTTCTCAAATGAATAATAAAAAATAAAATATTTTTTTAAAAACAGAAATGCAAATAATTATTTATAATTGTGTCATACTTTACTGTGTCCAGGACCTTTCCTCCCAAATTATATAAGCTTCCTATCACTGTTGTAACAATTGCCACAGACTTGATGATTTAAAACAAAACAAATTTATTGTCTTATGGTTCTGAAGGTCTGATGTCCCAAAATGAGTCTTAGGAGTCTACAATCAAGGTGTCAGCAGGCTGTGTTCCTTCTGGAGGCTCCAGAGAAGATCTCATTTCCTTGCTCTTCCAAATTCTGGAGGCTGCCTACATTCCTTGTCCCTTAGACCCTTCCTCCTTCCTCAAAACACACCCTTCTACTTCTGCTGTTATATCTTCTTTTCCAAATTCTGTCTTCTTTCTTCCTTCTTAGGAGGATTTTTGTGATCTTATTTTTTTTTTATTTTATTATTTATTCATGAAAGACATCCACACACAGAGAGAGAGAGAGAGGCAGAGACACAGGCAGAGGGAGAAGCAGGCTCCATGCAGGGAGCCTGACATGGGACTCGATCCTGAGTCTCCAGGATCACGCCCTGGGCTGAAGGTGGTGCTAAATCGTTGAGCCACCCAGGATGCCCAGATTTTTATGATTTTATTAAGCCCACCCAGACAATCCAGATTTTCAGATCTTTAAATCAATCCTATCTGCAAAGTCCCTCTGCCATGAAGCTAATGATAACAGATTCAAAGTAGTTTCTACTGTAAGGTCAAAAAATCCTAAGACAAACAATTGTAAGTCAGGGACCATCTATATATATATTAGTAGATATCTAGATCTACATCTCTCTCTCTCTCTCTCTCTCTCTCTCCGACTATCTATGTATCATACATCTTACTGGTTCTATCTAGCTATCAATGAATCATACATTCTATTGGTTTAATAGAAGGTATGAAAACCACCATTTTATAGGCTTAGTTAAGCATAGAGAGGTGTTATAACTTTCCCAAGCACGAAAGAGGCAAGTAGGAGGTCTAGATATCACATACAGGTCTGTTGACCCCTCAGTCCTTGCTATCCCCATTATTGATTATGGTTGGAAAGATTACAAGAGAAGGGCATGGCACCTTGAAGATCAGATATTGCCCCAGTCACTCTCTCAAGAAATATTAACTCTAGAAAAAGGTATTCATGAGGCAAGGGGTTAAATGAAAGAGCCAAATTGTGACCTTTTCCTTCTTCCTTGTACCTCAAGATTCTCAAATCTAGTTTGTCAGAGATTTGACATGAATGTGATGCCACAGGAGAGAGAAATCACCCAGTGCTCTCTGTCTGGTCTGCTTGAAGACCTCTGCTTGTAGATGCTTCTATAGCCCTACCCAGCTCAAGGAAAGCCTGCCATTTTGATGGAGCATCTACTATGTGCTAGATGTTGTACCTGCCTTGTCTATAATCCACCGCCCCTCCCACAGCCCTGCCAAGGGTTACTTCATATTGTATCTGCCGTAACAAGTAAATCCATGTAATGCCTGATGTGGACCAGGCCACTCTCCATTACCTTTTAACCATGGCATTGACCTTCAAGCTTGCGCACTTAATTGCCTTGGGCTGAGGAGAGATGGGTCTCTTCCCTTATATTCCACAAATAAGGGTGAGGGTCACACAACTATGGTGAGAAAACTAGGAAATGTGAGGGAGCATGTGGATGTTTGGTGAACTCTCACAGTGAGACTCTGACACAGTCACATTTAAAAGAGGAGGAATTGTGGATCTCAGAATGCCTGCCTCATGCTGTCTCACAACGCATAATTAGAGAAGCCCAGATTCCACTCAGGTCATTAAAACTCTGGTGCCATTTCCCCTCAGTGCTTCCCCAAGTAAAATCTACTGTAGTTGCTTCAAAACAACTCAGATGCAAAATGATCTGCCTGTGTGGCAGGGGATGCCAACCACCCCCCATCCTCCCCAAAAGGAATCCCACTATTGCTCATGCAATACAGCAGAGCAGACACCTGCTAACTTGGCATACTTTGCATCAATGCCACATTTCCCTACCAGGCCCTGATGAAGGTCTGGTCGTGTATTTTTAAAAAAGTCTATCCCGCTGTGATGGCTGCATCCCCTCCATCTGTCCCATGCTGGGTGAAATGGGCTACAGCTGCAAGCTACACCTGCCATGGAGCCAGACGGGGTACCTAGGGGGTGGACCGCAATTTAGCAGGTGGATCCTAATAGCTGGCAACCACTCTGCAAAAATTTTCTTATCCTTTTGTAGCCTTAAAAGAAATAATAACAAAGAAAATGAAATGCAGGAGTGGGGGTGGGGGCGGTGGGGACAAAGGCTGGTGCCTCAGGACTTTTATTTTCAATGCAAACTGACATTTTGCATTTGCACTGGGAAGAGAGAAGATGACCCATCCTCCGCACCAACCCAAACTGAGATGGCACACTTTTGTGTGGGCGAAACTCAAGTTGAGTCTGCAAGGGATCTGCTGTGGGCAAGGGGAGAGAGCTGAAGCTCTGTGCCAGCAGCTCCTCTGCTTCTCCTCCTCTTTCTCCTTCTCCTTTTCAGTGAAAGGAAAAATCAAGAACCATATCCTAGAGCTTCCACCTCCCCATCTTCCAGGTTTCTTTGTCTGCAGAATTGCATCCTTTGAATGCTAACTAGCACTAGTACAACATGATATTTGGGCTGGAGGCAGAGCAGAGCTGGGGCTGAGCTCCGTTGTGTCACTTTGAACAAGGTATTTCATCTTTTTAAGCCTTAACTTTCCTGTCCATAAAATGGGATAAAACTATTTCCCTAATTCACAGCATTTTTATGAGCATTAAATGAGTCTACACACAAAGTAAGGAAAGCCTAACACAGTGCCAGATATGTAGTAAGCTCTTCCAAAGCGGAGCCTGCAATATTACTACTGCTACTACTACCAGGAGTAACAGGAGCAGTAGTGAAAGTCATTTTTCTGATTTCTGGGACTATGTAAATATTTTAGTGACTGGTGAGGCAATAGAACAAAGAGCCGAGCCCTGGTCTGAGGCTGGGCCAAGGCTGAGCCAGTCTAGCTGAACAAATCCTCCTCCCAATGCTGAATGTCAGGCAGAGGGGTGGAGAGACAACATGAGTTTTGAAGTTAGAGTATGACTTGGCTGCTCTGCTGTTTATAGCTTTGTGATATTGGGCCCTTCCCTCAGCCTCTCTGATGCTCACCTATACCCCAGGCCCGAGTTCCTGTCTGTGGTTCTCTCTGAAGGGGGAAGGGATTATCCTCCCCCTTCTCCATGGCTTTATGGAGAAGACCAAGCAAGAGAAAGTGAGCTTAAACAGTGGCATGAGAAAGGAGCTCACTTTCATGAAATGATTGATTTGATTTTCTTTATTTTGAAATTAATCCACCATCATTTTGTTGAAACAAAAATGAGAACATTCAAATAAACAAGAGAAGAGGTTACCTCGAATCCCTCAACTCAGAGACAGCCACTGCCAACATCTTGGTGTTTATCCAAGAAAACTGTCTTGGTTGCAAGGTTGATGAGATATGAAAACAAGCCACCCAGGGAGAAGGACTTTGGGCATGGAAACAGCCACCATCTGGGGTCAAACGTGTGGCCATTGTCCTGTTGGAAGCAGAGGGCTCTGGCAGATGACAGGCCCAGCTCCCTGCTATGATTTATTGAAAGGGTAGCCGTCAGCTGTCACCCTGTAGGAAAGTCACCTCACTCCCCACCCCCAATGTGGAGTTCAAGATGGCCACACAAAAGTTAGTTTTAAAGACCCTTTATGAAAAAGGAAGTGGGACATAAACTAGAATCTAATGTGTTCAGTATATCTGTGTGTCCTCCTTCCCTCCTTCCCTCTCCCTCCCTTTCCTCCTTCCTTTTCTCCCTCCCTCCCTCCCTCCCCCTTCCTTCCTTCCTTCCTTCCTTCCTTCCTTCCTTCCTTCCTTCCTTCCTTCCTTCCTTCCTTCCTTCCTTCTCTTTTCTTTTCCTTTCCTTTCCTTTCCTTTCCTTTCTTTTCTTTCTTTTCTTTCTTTTCTTTTCTTTTCTTTTCTTTTCTTTTCTTTTCTTTTCTTTTCTTTTTTCTTTCTTTTCTTTTTTTTTCATGCCTCAGTCCCTGTGTTATTTCTGAGCTCTGTGAAGATCAGGGCTTACAGTCTAATGAGTGATGTATACAAAGAGACAGTGACACCAGTGTGATGAGCAATAAGACAGAGGTGACTCCAAATAGCTGCAGAGACCTAAGGAGGGTGTGGTGCTCCCATCTCTGCCTGGATTACAAACAGAAAACCTTCCCTGATATCCTCTGTTCTCCATTGCATGGCATTCTCCCCACTGGCAGGGGGCTGGTGACCATCTTCCCTCACGACTATGAGCTCCAGGCAGGGCCAGCTGGGGAGATGCCCCACAAACATTGACCAGACACATGCTATTGAAAGTATGTATGGGCTGAGCCAAGGGGTGTTTGTGGAGACACCTACTGTCTCACTCTGCCTCATATACCTTCTTCTCCTCTTTCAATGACCCCTCCCTCACTCTGTGGTTTTGGGGAGGGCTATGATCTCAAACCCAGACCACATATCCTGTGGAGCATGGAGGCATGGGGCACAGCTTGGCCAATCAGATGCTCTGTCCCCCAGGGACAGTGATGATTAGAGGAGGGATTGGAGCTAGCCTGGGGCCAGGGCTGCACTCCACCTGCCTCCAGCTCCCTCAGGCCTGGTGGTCCTGCTCTTTCTGGAAGTCTCTGAGGAATCAGTGTTTTTCCAGTAGGTCCTTCCTTCTAACTGAAGCTAGTCAGAACATATTTATCCTATCTGCTAGAAAAAAATCTGATATATGCTTTTTTCCTTTAAAAATTTTAATTGAGGTGAAGGTCACATGCCAAAATTGGAGTGTACAATTTTAAAGTGTACAATTTAGTGGCATTTAGTGCAGTCACAGTGTTGTGCAGCTACGACCTCTATCACGCTCCAAAATGTTTTCACTATTCCAAAGGGACACCCTGACATCCATTAAGTAGTCCCTGTGTCCCTCCCCCAGCCCCTGGTAGCCACTAGTCTGCTTTCTGTCTATGGATTTACCTTTTCTGGATATTTCATATAAATTGAATCATAGAGTACACGACATTTTGTGTCTGGTTTCTTTCACTTAGCATGACGTTTTTAAGGTTTATCTACATCCATTCCTTTTTTTTTTAAGATTTTATTTATTTATTCATGAGGGACACACAGAGAGAGAGAGGCAGAGACACAGGCAGAGGGAGAAGTAGGCTCCATGCAAGGAGGATAGGTCTCCAGGATCACGCCCTGGACTGAACACTGCGCTAAACCGCTGAGCCACCCAGGCTGCCCTACATCCATTCCTTTTACAGCTGAATAACATTCCATTGTTTGGATGTAGCACTTTTGTTCTTCCATTCATTCACTGATGGACTTTTGCCTTGTTTCCACTTTTTGACTATTGCGCATCCTTCTGAAATACTCTTGATGAAGGGGTATGAGTTTGGAAAGTGAAGAAAATGGGAAGGGACATTTGAAGACAAGGGAGCAACTTATATCAAGGCAGAAGTTTTCCTAGCTGGGCCCATTCCCTTTCTAATCTTCCAGGCTACAGTCCAGTCTCCACTGGACTGTAGAGCTAGGATGATCTTTCTAAAAGGTACACTCACTAATCATTCATTTTTCTGTTGAAGAGACTCTGTCCCACATTACATTTCCTTCCACTCACTATGCTATGGCCACAGCACTGTTCTCCTTTCTGTTCCTATAATACGCCAAGCTCATCTCCATCTCAGGACCTTTGCACCTGCCACACTCTGGCAGAAACACTCTTCTTCCTGAACTTCTTAAGGCCAGCTTCCTCTCCTCAGGGAAATACCACCTCTGCAGAGAAGCCTTCTCAACCACTCTAGGAATGTTCTCCCCGTCTACTCCCACCACCCCTGGCCACTGAAGTGTCTCATTTTCTGAAATGATCTTTCTTGTTCATTTGCATATGTAGTTTATTATCTGCTTGGTTTGGTGTTGGTCTTTGGCTTTCCCCTGCTCTGGCCCCTTTTTTTCTTCACCAGAACAGAAGCTCCAGGAGGGTCAGGAATTCTTTGATTCCTCAGGGCACAGAAGGGTTCTTGGAATTTAGAAAATAATCAATAAGTAATTGTTTAAAGAGCAGATGGCTGGACATGATCCAATACAGAACTGGCAAGGAATATGGCAGGGCTGGTGCAGAGAAAAAAAGCAGGAGGGCCATGAGTTGTGGTGGAAACAATGACTGCATCTAGATTTCCCAAGACACTTCTTTGTACCAGGCTTATTCTAATTTAGCTTTAGAAATTCTCTGATTTGATTATTTCTTGGCACGGCAAAAATGGAACATTTACTTATTATTTCTGTCTCACAGTCAGCACGGAATCTCTAGAGAGGTGTTGTTGCTGAGAACAGACTTTGCAAAGGGGACGCAGTATAGAGGATGGGAGGCATCAGAACCCGTGTCTTCTCCTTAACTGCTGTGTGGTTTTGGACAAATCACCTAACCTCTCTGAAGTTCAGGTTTCTCAACAGCAAAAATGGAGAGTTTCTGAGGATAATAGCTCTGCGGTCTCTTACTATGAAATGTGAGGTGGATTTGTAAATACTTACTCTTGTTTCTCCCTCAGAAAGCCCTGTGAGGTTGACAATGACTATTATTCTCATTTTATTATTGAGGATCCAAGAGGGTAAGTTGAGGTCAATTGTTAACCGTTGGAGGAGCTGAGACTAGGGTCCCACGTCTGGCTCCAAGAGTAGGATATTTCCCTGCAGACTTCACTAGGCTATTGTGATGATTAATCATAAATTATAAGCACATGCATTCAGTTTTCTCTCCCAGAGTCCTTCTCTCACTGAACCTGGAAGTAGGGTGGGTGTCCCTCCTTGCTTCTCATGGCCATCTCTGCGTCTATGTCTGTCCCCCCGACCCTGGAACTTCTAATTTTGCAATTCATGCCATCAAACTGCACCATCTCTTGCCACTTCTTGATGCGGTCGACTACTGACCCCTCTTTTCTTGAAGATGTTAGCTCCTCCCTAATTGTCACTCGCTCCAGAACGACTCTTGCCATTCTTCCTGGCAATTTCAATATACACATATCTATCCCTTGTATACCCTGGACACTCAGTTTACTTCATTCTTTTATTTTTCTTTTTGGATTCAAAAGTTCAGCTTTATTGAGTTATAATTTACATCCTATAAAATTCACTTGTTTGGGTGTACAATTCATAGATTTTTAATGAATTTATAGAGTTGTGTAGCCATCACTACAGCCCAATTTTAAAACACTTTTGTCACCCCCAAAATATCTTCCTTGCCCATTTGAAGTCACATCTCATTCCCACCCCTCAACTCCAGCCAACCCCTAATTTACTTCCCGTATGCATAGATTTGCATAGAATCATACAACATGTGGCCTTCTGGGTCTGGATTCCTCCACCTAGCATAATGTTTAAAAGGTTTATCCATGTTGAAGCATGAATCACTACTTCATTTCTTTTCATGATAAAATAGTATTCCATTATATGGATATAGTACATTTTGTTTACTGATTCATTACTTAGTGGGCATTTGGGTTGTTTCTGCTCATCGGCTATTGTGAATAAAGCTGCTATGAAGCTCACATACAAGTCTTTGTGGGGAAATATGTATCCTTGGTAGATACCTAGGAATGGAATGGCTAGGTCATTTTGTAAATTTATATTTAACATTCTAAGAAACTGCTCAATTATTTTGTAATTTCAGCATTTTATATCCCCACCAGCCATGGGTAAGGGTTGCAGTTTCTCCACATCCTTGTCAACACTTGGCAATGTCCATTTTCCCAATTACAGTCATGCCCTAGAGGAGTTCAGTGGTACCCATTGTCAGACAGATTTGCATTTATTTATGGTGGATGATGTTGAGCATCTTTCATGTGCATCTGGTCTGACCATTCACTTCCATAACAGCTTCTGTGCTTCTAATATTGTCTTCTACCTTAAAACAGTCACACACTATCACAGCCAAACCTTGGACCATGTCATTACTTCCTTCATAATCTCAATTTTGAACATTCCACTTTTAACCATCACAGTTTTTCTGGCTCACCGCCTCTTCACTCCAACAATTTTTCAATGCTATCAGGATCTGATTCTCTTAGATTCCATGAGCTGTCATTAAAGTAATTCCCTTGCACCTCCTTCCATTCATTGTACTTTCCTGGTAAACCCACATCTCTGGTTGCATCTGAAACCCACATCTGTTATGCAGTTTTCCACACTCTGAATATGGTTTGAGAGAAAATACACAGGAGGCCTTTCTTTAAATTCATAAATATAACCCTCAAGGTGTGATGTTGATTCCTGGCAATCATCTTACCTGTTCTAGTATTCACTCTCCCATTCCCCAGGTGACCATTTGCTACTTTATTCTTTCTCCTCAAACCTTCAAGACATCCTTTCCAAGCCTCCTTCTTAGCTGATGTCCTTGCTTCCTATTTCACTGAGAAAATAGAAACAGTTAAGAAGACATAACCAGCCATTGGCACCATATTTATCCACCTACAAGCATCTGTTCCTACTCTCCTTCCTTCCTGTTCTGTGGATGGAAAGTCCTTGCTGCTATCTAAGGCCGACTCACTACTCATGATTGCAGCCCACCCCCTCTTATCTATTTATGGAGATTCCTCCAGGAATCGCCCTCTCTTCTGCAATGGTAGCATGCCAACGTGCTATAATAACACCTGTCTTAATTAAGCCCTCTTTGGATTCCATATCCCTTCTAACTGCTCTCTTTCTCCATTGCTCTGCTCTCAGTAGCAGTGAAATTCCTTGGTAGATTCTTCTTCTATAATTTTTTGTCCCTGATTCTTCTCTTCCAAATCTCTCTTGAATCCACTCCAATCAGGTTTGTAATCCCACCATCCACCATAGCAGCCCCTGGCAAAGTTGCAACAACCTTCAATAATGCTTAACCCAATGATTAATTCCTAGGTCTCATTTGTCTTGACCTATAGCAGCATCTGACATAGTTCACCAGTCCTTCCTTCTCGGAAGCAATTTTCTGACTTGGCTTTTCTTCTTACCTCACTGTTTTTATGTCTCTCTTGCTAATTTTTCCACATTTTGCCAACTTTAGATTTTGGAGTATGCTCAGACTTAGCCCTGAGACCTCTTATCTGTCTACACTCAGTTCTAGAATGTTCTCAATCATGTGCACGGGTATCAATACCTCGGCAAAAACAAAATTAAAAAAATACAAAAACAAACACAAAAAACCCCACTGAACTAAATCCTCAACCTGGACCTCTTTTCCACATTCATACACCCAAGTTGCCTTCTCAAAATTTCCACTGAATGTCTAAAACATATTTGCAATTTAATGTGTCCAAAGCAGACCTCCTTATTCCTACCTCTTCCAAATCTGCCCCTCTATCATCTTCACCATCTTAGTTCATGGAAATTCCATTTTTCTAATTTTCCAAAGAAAAAGTTCAGTAGTCATCCTTGACTCCTATTATCAGTTTTCTAGGTCTGCTGTAACAAAGTACCAAAAATTGGGTGGCTTAAATGACAGAAATTTGTTTTCTTGTAGTGCTGGAGGTGAGATGCCTGAGATCAGGTGTTGAGAGATCTGGTCCCTCCCAAGGGATGTGAGAGAAGGACGTGCTCTAGGCTTTTCCTTGTGTCCCCTCATGGTCTCCTCTGTGTATGTACCTGCGTCCATCACCTTTGGAATAATAACCTGTCTCCTTACAAGGTCTTACCTAGGTATATGCCTCTGACCTACCCCTTAATATTCCTCTGTGCATCTTCCCCATCATATTACCTGCCTTATTCTGTCCTTTAGCAGGCCAGCCTCTCCCCAGTCTGAGAGCTTTTGTTTTTCTCTATCCCTAGGAATAACCTTTCCTTAGTCTTCACGTAGCTGTCTCCTTCTCACACTCAGGATTCACCCCATATGTGACCTACTCTGATTATCCAAAGTAGCCATCCTCCAGACTCAATCTACCACCTTATTTTTCTTTCAAAACACATATCACATGCAATCGTCTTATGTAGTATTTATTTGTTTACTTGTTTAGTGTTTATTTCCTTTGGTGAGTATATGCATTCTGACATGGTCAAGACCTTGTCAGTCTTGATCACTACTCTACACCAGCCCTATGGGCTCAATACATGTTTGCTGAAAGAGAAAAAAAAATGAGTAAATTGGTTAATAGCACCCTGTAATGCCCACCCAGATTAGGAATCTTTACACCAACGACATCATGTTCCTCAATGACTTGGATATGCATGCACATATGTGTGCACACACACACATTCAGATAGAGGAGACAGATCAAAGATCAGATTAAAAACAGAATTTGAAATAGACAGCGTCAGTCCCCTTTGTTCATGTAATCGAAGTCTTAAAAATACTACTTTTCTCCAGCTGAAATGGAAAGCTATGAATTCTAGAAGATTTGGTGGGGAAGGCCTCTCTCTGTCTTTGGACGAATGGTGCCCAAGCCAAGCTATGTGACAAGGAAGGTGAGATCATTTTCAGCAGCTGCCACCAAACTTGAAAAGGGTTGATTGATATGACAAAGTCTTTTCACAAAGAACATAAATCAAAGAAGATGACTGACAGTGAAGTAAACATTTTAGATCTAGAGTAATTAGGAATATATTAGCAATTAAAATAAACTTATTATCATTAGCAAAATTGGCAGTTACTTGCAATTTCCCCAGGGGCCTCATTTCAAGTTTATCCTTGTAGATTATATTAAGGCAGGATTAATGTTTTTGGAAATACAGTTTTAATTTTTGTGGATTTTGTTTTCTCACATCCTTGCCCATAGTTAGCAGAGCTCAGTGGTTCTCAAACAATAATTGTGTGGTTTTCTATGAGCTGGGCCCAGGTGTTCTAGCACTAAAATTGAACAAAGCTATTGTTTACTCAGTTCTTAGAGAAAATTAAGTTAGTGGACAAATTTTTTTTTTTTTTTTTTTTTTAGTTTTTTCTCCTATAGTTGTTTTTAGACCTTAGCACCTGCTACCACTTGTCTTCCAGGAAGTGATAAAAAATGACAAAACTCCTGAGCTTGAAATAAATAAATAAACTAATCAAGGAAAAACTTGATCAGTAGGCTTCTGAGATCTATAGCATCTTTCTCCAGTGGAAATGTGTGTTGATGGGTCTGGCTCTTTCGATGGTAACAGAGGCAGGACTGACCCCTGTTAGTGTAACCACTGGTTGCACCCAGTGGTCTTCTTTGAGACCTCCATAGTAATATTTTTATTACTAATAAAAATAGACCTCCATAGTAATTTTTATTACTAATATTTTTATTAGTATAAAAATAGTATTTTTATTACTCCACACATAGTAATAAAAATGGAGATATATCAAGCTCATACTATAGGCAAACTCTTTATACATTCTCTCCTGTAAATCTCACTGAAACCCAATCAAATAAGCACTTGACTTCTCCCATTTTACAGATGAGGAATCAATGAGGTTAACTAAATTGTTTAAAGCTCCAGTACTTGAACTCTTAGTGGGGGAGTAGGATATCCTGGTTACTCTCTGAACACCTGGGCCCAGCTCATAGAAAACCACACAATTATTGTTTGAGTATATTAAAATTAGTAAAAGTCCTTCCTAAAATATCAACTCTTAATTTTTTAGAGTAGGTTCTATGTTCAGCATGGAGCTCAGTGTAGGGCTTGAACTCAACACTGAGATCAAGACCTGAGCTGAGATCAAGAGTCAAACGCTTAACCTACTGAGCCACCTGGGTGCCCCTCAACTCTTACTTTTATTAAGCCAATGGAGATGGACAGAAGTTTTGAGGTGTTCAAGTACTTAAATGAGGAGGCCAGGAGACTGGGGTAGATCTACCGCCTTGGAAATCTATGTAAGTAAATTAAAACCAAAGCCAGAGTCAATTCCTATAAATGCCTCAAGGTGAAGAAGTTGAGACCTAAGGACCCCCAATCACAGCCAATTAGGCTTTTCCAAATAAGGCAACTGTTTAAACTATAGCCAGTCAAACGATTTCCTTGCTTTGCTTCCTGTCTTCTCTATAAAAAACTTTCCACTAGCTTCTATGAGTGAGGTACTCTTGACCACTCAGTTTGGCACTGCCTAATTCAAATCCATGTTTGCTCAAATAAACTCTTGAAAGTTCTAATGTACCTTAGATTATCTTTTAACATATGGAAAAAATGAATAAAACAATTTAAAAACATCTTACACTTGATTTTGAGATGTGTTTTTGTACTTTAATTGTTGGAGGGTCTCAAGTTTGGGAACTCACATATAATAACACAAATTCATACCCATATGTATGGATCAAGGAAGCACTACAACACTATATCTACTTGTCCCATCCTACCTCCTTTCTCATTTCCTGTCTTCAGCCTGCCAGCTGGGAGAAGTCATCCCTCAAATGGATATAACAGACCAATGTAAATAATGCTGCTTATATCTAATCTCTCCTGAGGCAAACAAAACTGTTAAGTCTGATTTTCTTAGACCTTTTCCATTGGATTGATTCAAAATAGAGTTTCCTCATCTGTAAAATGGGGGTAATAATAGTACCTACTTTAGGATTACCATCTATGGAGGAGAATATTTTGTTTTCAAAATATGAATAGTTAACCCTTACTGAATGCTTTCTACATGGCAAGTACTCTTCTAAGGGTTTTACATATATTGTCTCAATTACTCCTTGTAGAGACTGGCATATGGAAGGCACTTGATAAATATTTGCTGATGGATGAAAGGAAGGAAGTAAATAAGCAGGCAAGCAATTGATATTATAGAGGTGCTGGTAAACTTGGGAGCTTATTTGTCATCAGGGTGCAATGGGAAACTCTTCTGGAGGAAAATTAATGCAAAGCATGACTGAATTGTCATCACAGTATTAGTTACACATCATAAAAATACTAAAATATATATAATGAAAATAATAAGAAACAAATAACTTTCTAGGTCAATGTCTCTTGAATTTATCCAGCACAAAAGAAGCAGGAGGATTATTTTGCTGTTACAGGAAATTAAAAAAAAACTTTTTGAGATTTAATTCTCCTACTTACAGGCACAAAAATAATGCCGTTATTTCCCCCCAGGAAGCCCCACTCATTGGGTTATATTTCCAGGAGCCAAAGAAACAAGTCTGTTTTGAATAATGATTTGCATAAATAGACACACACCATGACTCTAAACAATCTCATTGAGTTGGAGTAAAATGAACTTCACTTCATTTGGAGCTGTCACATCGTGATTTATTTCCCCATTTCCCTTCCGTCAGTGGACTGTAACAATCACAGCACATTGTACACCTGTCCTTTATGTCCCATGGGTCCTTTATTTCTAAGAGACATAGTGATTGTGATGTTGGGTTGAGGAAGGACACAGCATAATCAGTTCAGCCTGGCCCATGACAAATTATGAAGTAGAGTTTCCTGGTTTCTCTACTCTATCATCTGAGACTCTTGTCTGTTCCACCAAAGTGGCAGGACAACTGGTCAAGACTTTGCTTCCCAAAGGAGCTCTTATACTAGATTTTGATAAAAAGTTATCAGACAAAGATAAGTCCAATGACCCAAAGAATGGGACACTCTTCTTAGGAAGCCTGATGGCTCCCCTTAAAACATGGACACTTCCATGGTCATTCTACTTAAGTCATGATATGTATCCATCCAGGATGCCAAGCTCTTGGAGAGATTGACTCACTGATTTATTCATTCAATCATTCAACAAATATTTGTTGAGTACCTAGTGAGTATCAGGAATTGTGCTGAGAGGTAGGATTCAGAGATGAAAAATAAACTCCCTCCCTGCCCTTAGGTAGCTCTGCCTCAAAAGTGATGCCTTAAAAAAAAAAAAAAAAAGTGATGCCGTATGGAGTGCTGTTTTGGGCATACAATTCTGGCAATATAATCTCAGTGGGCCTCAATTTACTTATCAACAGTATATAGATAATAACATGTCTACTTCCAAGGGTTAATGTGATAATTAATTAACACTTATAGATCACTGTACCTTATTGAGTACATGGTGCTTAAAAACATTCTAGAGATTTTTATGCAGTGAACGACAGCTCCATTGTTTGTTCACTTGTGTATAAATGGATAGAATACCCCAGTTCCACAAATATTAAGTTTCATAGGAAAAATTCAAGGCCCTTTTGACTCCTAGAGAGTTTAAGGGTGAGGTTGAGAGCTCAAGGGTAAGTCTGTCTGAAGGCAAGGATAAAAGTTCAGAGCCAAATTATCAGATACCTAGGTTGCAATTGGTCTTGACAACTTTCTGGAATCCCAGACTGTTTCCCTCTTGTCTCTTATGACCCAGAGGCCAACATCCTTTCTACTGGTCCTAACTTTATGTCTCTGTTATCGCAGAAACTACCCTTCCACTGGGATTATCCCCCGATACCAGCTTCCTGCCAGAAATAGATCTTTTTTAGTCTTGATGAAACTCTCACTGTCAAATGCACAAGTTCAAGCATAGGTACATTTGCTAATTTAGCCTACTGCTGAGGGTATGTTATCTCCCACATGAGCAATCAGACATCAGCACATAGACTTCTCAGTGGTATAGCCAGAGATCACCTCTGCTGTCAGTTCCATGTGGAAATGGGGAATTGTTAGCTCTGGAAGGTGGACTTATCTGTCTGATGCCACACAGTAACAAATCTGTGGATTTGAACCAGTCTCCAATGCCAGAGTTCATAATCTTCACCCCACACTGTGTCCTTTTCCAAAAAAAATAGTGAAATGACGAGAACCAGGTTTTTGGGCAGCAGCAGTAGGTGTCGCCTAAATTTATAGTTTGCCTCTGGTAGTCTTCTTGGAACTCCAAATAATTCTTCCACTGTGGGGACATAGTGTCTGAAATCGCACCATTCTAGTTCAGTTCCTCTGGCCTGGCATTTATAGCTTCCATTATCCCTGATCTAGTCATACCCATGCAATTGTTTCCATTGTCAAACTGACTGACTTCCCACCTCCTCCTTCACTCTACTCTGTTTAGTTTTCCTGCCCCTCTGCACAGTTCATGTCCTTGTCTCCACTTGGCAAACACTAATAAATGCTTAACAGGTGTCTGCCAAAATAATACATTTTTTTACACTCCACATAATTCTATGAATCTTCTTTTATTTTTTTTAAACAATTATTTATTTGAGAGAGAGAACAAAAGCAGGAGGAGGGCCAAAGGGAGGAGGGAAGTAGACTCCATGCTAAGCCCAATAAGACGGCTAGATCTATGACTCTGAGATCCTGACCTAAGCCAAAACCAAGAGTCAGATGCTTAGCTGACAGAGCCACCAGGCGCCCCCAAAGCTTCTTCTATGATGTCGGCATAACACACATCTCAAGATAAGAACATGGACTCTGTACTATTTACTGTGATTAGAGTGGGAGTTTTTAAAAAGTATTGTACACATAGCACTTTCTCTCTCTCTCTTTGGTAAATGGGCAGAAGGCAATAATTACTTTTGTAATAACAACACATTAAAAACAAAATTATAAAACTCCTAGAAGAAAACATCAGGAGTAAGTTCCTTGACACTGGTCTTGATAATGATTTTTGTTGGGGTGGAGTGCAGGGAGTTTGACACCAAAAGCAAAAGCAACCAAAGCAAAGAATACCCAAGTGAGACTACGTCAAACAAAATGAAAAGGCAACCCTACAGAATGGGAGAAAATATTTGCAAATTATATACCTGATAAAAGATTAATTTGCAGGATATGTAAAGAACTTACTTTGTGATTTAAAAATGGACAGAAAATCTGCAGACATTTTTTCCAGAGAAGGCATACAAATGGCCAACAGATATATGAAAAGGTGTTCAATGTAACTAATCATCAGGAAGATGCAAACCAAAACCACAATGAGATGTTACTTCATACCTGTTATAATGGCTATTCTCAAAAGGATGAGAAATAATAAGGGTTAGTGAGGATGTGGAGAAAAGGAACCCTCTTAAACCATTGGTGGGAATGTAAATTGGTGCAGCCATTGTGGAAAACAGTATGGAGATCCTAAAAAAAAAATTAAAAATAGAACTTACCATATGATCCATCAATTCCATTCCCAGGTATTTATATGAAGAAAATGAGAGCACTAATTCAAAAAGATACCTGCGCCTCCATATTTTTGCAGCATTAGTTACAATACACAAGACATGGAAGCAATCGAAGTGTCCATCAAAAAATTAATGGATAAAGAAAATGTGATTATACATATATATAATATATACGATGAAATACTATTCAGTAATTCAAAAAGTTACTATGTATATTGAAATACTAGGCAGTCATAAAAAAGAAGGAAATCTTCCCATTTCTTGCGACATGCATGGACTTGTGGGTGTTATACTAAGTGAAGTAGGTCTAGCAGGGAAAGACAGATACTGTAGGATCTCACTTATATATAGGATCTTAAAAAAACAAACAGAACAAACTCATAGATACCGAGAACAAGACAAGAGGGAAACAGTCTGGGATTCTAGAAAGTTCTCAAGACCAATTGCAAATTGGTTCTGGTTGCAAAAGGCAGGTGGGCAAAATGGGTGAAGGTGGCAGTAAACAAACAAACCAACTTTTGGGAGGTGTCATCCATTAAAACCCTAACATATGCACACCTGAGGATGAATTACTAATGTTTTATTTTCTAGTCCAGAATTGGGTAAATCCTATTGGACACTTTTGGGGAGAGATCTGGAGAAATGAGAGTAGTGGGAATTACAGGAGATGCACTTTCTATTCTTTCCAGCTAAAAAAAGTGGTGAGTGGAGAGAGTTGATGGAGGGTATGGTCCTGGACGACTTGTTAGCACGAAATCCGTGTTGGGCTGGGACTTTCAGAACATGAGATCCATCAATGGAACTACCCTTTCAATGGAGGCTGTTCTTCCAAAGTGTGTCTCATTCCCCCAGATCATCTCTTTACAACCCTTCAGAAAGACCCTTTCAAGTTCTTATCATTATTATTCATCTTACAGATGGGGCCACCCGGCTAGCGAGGGGGGTGGGGGCCACAGTCTGACTCGCTGGCTCTGAGGGCTTTAACCACAAAACAAAGAAAAAGTGGGGGGTGGGGGGGCAGGTCGAGAGGCACGCCTGGGGGGCAGGTGCAGCGGGGAGCGAGCGCCCTGCGATGATGTTTTATTTTTTTATTTTTTTAAATAAATGTATTTTTTATTGTTCAATTTGTCAACATATAGAATAACACGCAGCGATGATGTTTCAGTCTGGCCAGTTGACCTGGGGGCGACCGGGAGGCGGACCAGGCGCGCTGCGCTGAGCCCTTCCTCGCCGAGGCTCCCCGGGCTCCCCCGGAGCGCGGGAAACGCGGCGGCGCCTGGCCCCGTGCGGCCGCCGTAGCGTCCCCGTTGCCATGGCTCCCGGGGTCGGGTGCGGACGCGTCCAGGCGCGACTGGGGACGCGCGAAAGGAGACGTCGGGGTCCGGCTCCAGCTTCCCGGGCCCGCAAGCCGGAGAGGTGCCATGGGCCGGAGTAAGCGTCCCCTCCCACCTGCCGCCCTCGATCGTCCCGGCTTCCAGGGCGCCCCGGGGACCTCCCGCGCGCGCGCCCCGGCCCGGCTGGGCCCTCGCCCGTCGCCCCTCGGCCCTCGGCCCTCGGCCCTCGCCCCTCGGCCTCCGCCTCCCTCCCGCGGGCCCCGCCGTGCCGGCCGCTCCGCCTCCGCCGGGCGAGGCTCCCTCCTCTGGCCGGTGGGGGGGGGGGGGCGGGAAAGGTGGGGGCGCCACGGTGGGCGACGGTGGAAGGTGCGCGGTTGGGACCTGCGCGTCTCCTGCTCAGCGTGTGGTCCCGGGCTAGCCCCGGTCTCGGAGCTGCGGCCTCCACTTCCTCGGGAAGACAGTGTGCCTGGGGTGGGGGTGGGGGTGGGGGAGGGGGAGGAGTGGAGGTGAGGGTGGGGTGGGGATGGGGTGGGGGTGAGGAGAGGGTGAGGAGGGGGTGGGGGTGAGGAGGGGGTGGGGGTAGGGGTGGGGAAGAGGGTGGGGTGGGGCTGGGGGTGGGTGGGGGTGGAGGTGGGGCTGGGGGTGGGGGAGAGGGTGGGGGTGGGTGGGGGCGGGGGTCGGGGATGAGGGTGGGTGGGGGTGAGGGTAGGGGTGGGAGTAGGGGTGAGGGAGGGGGTGGGGGAGAGGGTGAGGGTGGGTGGGGGTGAGGAGGGGATCAGGGTGGGGGAGGGGGAGAGGGTGAGGTGGAGGTGAGGGTGAGGTGGGCGTGGGGTGGGGGTGATGAGGGGGTGGGGGTGAGGGTGGCGGTGGGGGTGAGGGTGGGTGGAGGTGAGGAGGGGATGAGGGTGGGGGTGGGGGAGAGGGTGAGGTGGAGGTGAGGGTGGGGTGGGGTGGGGGTGAGGAGGGGTGGGGGTGAGGGTAGGGGTGGGGGAGAGGGTGGGAGTGGGGCGGGGTGGAGGTGAGAGTGGGGTGGGGGTGAGGGTGGGGTCAGAGTGGGGTGAGGGTGAGAATGGGGGTGGAGGGGGAGGGAGCCGGCTCCAGAGCCCGCCTCCTCTGTCTTAGAGCCAGTGACTTCACCCATTTGGGGCCCAGCCTCATCTCCAAAACGAAGGCAGTAATAGTATTGTTGGACCGACGTGATGAGTGTTGTAGATGCGCTCGATTACGAATCCACCGATAGAGTGTGCAACACGTTGGGATTCACGGTTACTCCTAGGCGGTTGAACCATTTGACTGCCAACGCCGTTTCCCACCTTCCCCTCTGTGACAATTTTGTGCAGTTCAACCCAATTGCTCACTTACTTGTAAAAGCGTCATAATATCTTTAAATCAAGAGGCCGCAGGATGATGGAGTTTGTACCCCGGAGGAGCTGACAGTCTGGTGGAAGGGGCGAGTGATCTGTAAATAGTAAAAACCCCATTCCTAAACCAGTTACTGGTACTTCCTCTTCTCTAAAAACTATATGCAAAAAAAAAAAAAAAAAAAAATTAGACAAACAGCGGTAAACATTAAGGGAAACTTTGTTTTCCACCTGTGTAATCTCTAGATATTACAAAAGAAAAAGGAGAATCTTTGTCCAAACTGTGTATAAACGTATATAGCACCTGCCTGCATAATAGCTAATGGAAACAACCCACATATTCTTCAGCATTTGTTCATGGATTAATGAATTGTGAACTAGGTATGGGCACGATTCCGCGTATTACCTGGCCGCCGACATGTCCCCGCTCTGATAAGAATACTTGGCAATGCTTTGTGTTTCTGGATGTCAATGACAACTCAAGCCCTGTATCCAGCAGGCATCAGTGTGACTTGGCGTTACCCCTTCCTTAGTGTATTGTTACTCGAATGGCCCACAGTCCTTTTGGAATGGATTGGACGAGTGATTGCCATGTCCTTTTGGGGACCCAGCCTCTCTTTTAGTCAATGGGTTGTCATTTAAAAATACAGGGTGCCCAGTATTTTTATTTGCTAAATCTGGCAACCCTCGTTTCAGGTCCAAAAACTGACTGAGGTCTGGAAGCTGGGCAAGAAATTGCGAATTTTTATTGAAGCCATTGGCTTTAGCCTTCTGGTCATCCAACCTTGTATTTGGATTGGACAGATTGTATAGTCCCTTTGTTGGCTGCCTGTCTGTATTGTCGTCAGGAATGTCATGTTCTGTTCACCATCTCCGTAACCCTCCATGGGAGTGGACCTCTGGCCACCACTCCAACGTTGGCCCTCATTATAACATCTGTCCACCTAACTCCTAAAGTTCAAGGTCACTACCGGGACTTCATTGTTTCAAGAATCTATCTAACATCTCAGTTCTGATCAGTTAGCCCAGGTCTAGAACAGCATCTCCCGTCATCAGCCTTGGCCTTGTATGTGTGGTTTGGGACTCAGGGCAATGCTGGCCTTGTAGACTTCTCTCAGGACGTATTCTGAAACTTTCTTAAATTCTTAAATTCTCTTAAGTTTTATAGAAGAGTTTGTATACGCTGGGTATTATTTTTCCTTAAATGCTCAGTAGAATGTATCAGTGAAGACGTGTGTGCTATGGTTTTCTTTGTGAGACCATTTGAGCTGCAAACTCAATTACTGTAGTAGACACACGGCTGTTTGCTTTATCTGTCGGTGTCTGCTGTGTGAACGTTGGTAGTTTGTGATTTTTAAGGAATTTTCCCATTTAATCTAAGTTCCTGAATTTATTAGCACAAAGTTATTTATATTACTCTCTTACTAGCCTTTTAATACTATGTAATCTATATGACGTCCTGCTGCTTCCATTTCTAATATTGGCAATTTATGTCTCTCTCTCTCTCTCTCTTTTTTTTTTTTTTTTTACCGATCAGTCTGGCTAGAAATTTACCAATTTTTTAAGAGTATCTTTTATTGACTTTTCTCAATTGTTTCTGTTTCCATTTCATTGATCTTTGTTATTTGCTTTCTTCTGCTTACTTTGGGTTTAATTTATTCTTTATCTTGTTTCTTAAGGAAGAAGCTAATGTTTGAGACCCTTTTCTGTAGATATTTAGTGCTATAAATTTTCCTTCAACTTATGTTCTAGCTATCTCCCACACATTTTGATAGGCCTTTTCATTTTTTGATCTGTTCAAACTACTTTCTAACTTCCAATGTCCAATTGTTTGTTGTTGTTGTTTTTTTTCATATATTTTTTCTAGGTTTTAGTTGTTATAGGCTGGAGGTTCAGTCTTGTCCCTATGGTTCCATCATGTCTGGAACCTGAAGTCCCTGCTCCTCTTATGATTAAGTCCTGGTCCTGGTTCTCTGCCCTCTCTACCCTCTGGTTTCAGGAAGAAAAACTTTATATGTTGCCAGTGTGGTTCTCTGGCTTTTTTTTAACGTCTGATGAATCACTCCCAGCCTTTCCTTATCAATTGTGTCAGCAACAGTCACCCAATACGTCTGTCCTGAGTTTTTAAGTTATGATTTCCCCCATAGTTCTCCACTGCCTGATGTTTCATGCCAACTCCCAACAGCTAGAAGAACTAATCCTTCGGTTTTGAAGGAGGGAACTGGGCAATGTGGCATCCATCATCGCCTGGAGCACCCTGTCCTCATCTGTTTATCTGGCCAGTACCAACTCACGTTTCAGGACTCAGCTCAGGCTTCTTTTCCATGGTGCCTCTTTTGACCTCCCTTCTTTCACTCGGTAACCCTGGTTACTCCCCTCTTTGTACACCTTGTTCTCTCTCTTTTCTTCTGTCACTGCCCCATAGCGCTTCATCCATGTTCTTTAATTGCACTCTCTGTGACTAGACTCTGACGGTATCATTGGATTGGGTCTAGTATGGCTAGCGATGCTTGTTATGATGACCCTGAGTCAGTAAAAAAAAAAAAAAAAAAAAAAGGCAAATGACTAAATCCTGTTTTTAAAAGTATCCCTTGAAAACAAAATAAAACAAAACAAAAAATGTACAGGTTATGAGAGGTGACCTTCTATTTATCACCCCCTTCATCTCTGTTGCATTTCTGTTTCATAGATGTATCTGCTAGGTCTTTCAAGATGCTTACGAATTCTGCAAAACCTACTCCAAACATATATTATTGATTTTTTTTTCTAATCCAGTGAGAAATAGAAGGCTATTCACAAAACCCGATATAAAGCCTGAAGGAATGAACACTTAATTGTTGGCTTTGAGAGTTTCTAGAACTTGGCTCAATACTCTGAAAAGCTTCGTAGAAACAAACATAGCCTGACAACCACCAGTATTCCAGAAACCTCCTTTTGCCCTTCGCCTCACTCCCACCCCACAAAGTCATTTTATTGACCTCCCTCAAGTTATGGAGAACCCAGTCATCGCACAGAATTGAAAAGAAGCCTAGGCTGGCCGGTGAGTTTGGGTTCAACCTTTGGTTGGATTCCTCAGCAGCATCCTGTTAGTGAAATAACTATGAATTTGTGGTTAAAACTGTTAGTATTCTCATACTGCTCCAGTCCTGCAGGTCTTGGCTAGCACCTTCTGTGGGTGAGACACTTCCCAGAATCCATTCAAGTCCTGGATATTGCTATTTGAATTTTTCCAAAATGAGGAAGCCAAAGCCCTGTGTTTCATCAAGTACCTAGGCATGTTCTTCTACCACTGTGTGGTAGGCATGGCAATACTGTCTCTCTTGAAATAGTGTCAGGGTGACATACTAACGCTTCCAAAGCAGTTTTAAATCCCTAGAATGGTTCCTTGTAAATGCAGTGCTGTGTTATTTGGAGTAGGACTTTCTAAAGGTGAACAGTGCTCCTGGGAGTTAAACAGTGTTTGGTCTAAATTACATAGTGTGTAAAACTGCAAAATGCTTTCCTGTTGAAATAGCGTTGGGACACTATTTCCGCCATCCACCATGTAGATTCTCTTACACATTTCTTCTTGGGGACTCTGGTTTCTTTGCTGATGTTTGCCATTTCAGTGGGGCAGCATTGTGTAACAGCAGTTTCCTGAGTGCTATAAAATGGGGGGGGTGGGGTTCACGCAGCAGTTTGCTTTCTACAGAAGAGTTCAGGAAAGGGCTGCTGCGAGATCCTGACTTTGGCAGTACTGCTTTCCTCTGTGATTCTCCCATTTTTTGTCTCTCCTAATTGCATATAATCAGTGTTGGACAGGCTTCCCTATGGTGCTGAATTAAATGTTGGTTCCCTCCTCTCTCTCAAGTGTGTGTATGAGCTCTGGTGTGCAAATTAGTTATTCACGCAAAGGGAGGTTCCTCTACTGCCATCCCTTTCAACTAATGGTGATTTTTATCCTCTTAATTTTTGTGGTTAGGAGATGCAGATCAACGTAATTCCTAATATCTTCGTGCTTCTGAAAGGGAGGATTTGACAATGGCATGGAAGTGACCAAATTCCCACAGAAGATAGCATCATGAAAACAGTTTCTTAATTTTATGAAAGGTGTAGCAAGAGAACATAGGAAGCGTATTTGGCATCCGTAGAGGAACCTGCAGGTTCTCAGGGTTGGACAAATTGGACAGGCCTCTAAGACTGTAGAGCTGGAATGGCCCATGATACCCTTAGTGTTTCTGAGACCCAAGCCACGCCCAGTGGGCTGCGCAGATGCTGACGGAGCCATCCCGGGCCGGACACTGTGATGCTTAACAAGATGCTTTCAGAATTCCCCTGAACACATTCGACTGAGCCATACTTACAGGTGACAGCTGCTGTGGGATTCAACTTGGGTTTATTTCTTCAATATAAATGTCCCACTAAGCCTTCCAGGGCATTTGGTGACCCAGAGAAAGAATATAATGGACTCTCCTGTGTCATGTTATAATCACACTGCCAGATAAAATACATTTTCCTCCCTCAACAAGAATATCTTTATAACAACCCAGACGGCTACATTTAATATGTTTCTCACACTCCCTGGGTTCTATGCCAGAGCTGGGGGTGGCTGGGGAAAGTGGGCTCCCTGGCCCACCCCTCCCTTCTCTTCTCCTCCCTGGCTCTGTCTGGGTCCCTTAAGCCCATGTATGAAGGTAGATACTCCAGCCTACACATCCATCCACATCACCAGAAAAAAGCTGCTCCTTGGACACTCCTGAGTGCAGAGCTGCATACCTGACCGTATGTCCTGTCTTCAGGAATGAACTTGGAGAAGCAGATAGTGTAGGGCCTAGAGACAGGCTTGGACAGAGAATAATTATTATTCTAGAGAGAAGGGCATGGGCTCTGAATGGGCACATCCTCCTGGCCCCATTGACTCCAGCAAAGCCTCCAAAGACCCAGCCCCCTGCTCCATGGATTGGTATAGCTCACGTTACAGATACCCCACCAGTCCCTGAGGGTCTTCTTTGTAGTAGTGAATAATTCCCACATTACATTAGGGCAGCTGAGATAACTTTGGTCGTGCCATCTCAACCCCTTAATCCCTGTTACATCCTTACTGAGAATTCATGTAATTCCAGAGACAGCTAATACATCTGACCTTACACACAGCTTCACCATGCCCTCAACTTAGCTGCCCCCATATATTTGTTATCAGTTGATTTAAGCTATTAGAACCATCTTTGGCAGTGGGATGTGTGGAGAGTAGTTTTAATGCCCTTCTCTTACAGATTTGGTTTTCGGGAAGTTGTTTTTTGCTTACACTGGCTTGCATACTAGCCGTGGCATCCAGAGACAGCAGAGTGCAGCAGGCCCTAGGGACCCCAGCAAGCCAAGGTGGGCAGGGCTGCCCTATTACCTTCCTTCCCTGCCTCTTTGGCCTGCTTCTCCCGAGGACCTGGCTTGTAGCCATCCCTACCGACTGGTTGAACCAGAGTTTAGAAGAGCAGGAACGTTCCCCATGTACGGTATTTTAATCTCTGGGTCTTTACATTTCCCCTGTCTTTCTTCCAAAGAACTGTCATGGCAAGCAATCCCATCTCCTACCACTAGAAGTAGCAGGTGTTCAGTTAACTGCACACAAATGATTGAATTCCTATCTATTTGCACATTTATTTATTTATTTATTTATTTATTTATTTATTTATTTATTTATTTATTTATTTTAAAGGCAAACTCCCCCTCTAAGGATGTGACGTGGAAGTGGGGCAGCTCAGGGGGCTGTGAAGACCTCTGTCCCAGCTCGAGGAGCCTGTACCATTGAAGGGGCCTCTAGAAGTCTCTAGATGCTCCTCACTTGCTCCCATTTGGGGTGGTGAAGCACAGTGGCAACAGCTCATGGTCAATGCCAGACACCTACACTGAAAACCTGGCTCTGGCACTTGCCACAAAGACTGGGGCAAGTTATTTGAGCTCCGTATGCCTCACTTCCTCCCCTGCCGAGTCTGAATACTCGTATGTCAAAACATGTGGAGCATTTAAGATGGTACCTGGCACCCTGTAAGCAGCAATAAATAAATCTTCATTGTCTCTTGGGCAGACAATGCAATATTCCACCATCTACCTAAAATGTGGACATTAAAATGGGCTAATGATGTTTTTAAACAGATGCAGACCAGATGCAGGGTCTGTCCGTTGTCATCACATCTTTAAGTTGAGTGTGTCTTATGAAGAAGATTCCTGTCTTGCTCTTGGCACCAGCTATGGACTGACTGGGGCCTTATCTCCAGCCCCTTCAGGCCCCATTGCATCCCATGTCAGAGGGCCAGGGACTCTCTCTACCCTTCTCCTGTGAGGGGCTGGTTCCTTGTCTTCCTCCTGGAAACGGACCACAGGGTAGCTGCTTTATAAGACCGCAGTGTGAAATCGAAGGTGCTCCTCTCCCTTCTCTTCAACTTTAGTTAGATTAATAAATGTCACTTGAGGGGATCCCTGGGCGGCTCAGCAGTTTAGCGCCTGCCTTTGGCCCATGGCTTGATCCTGGAGTCCCAGGGTCGAGTCCTACATCGGGCTCCCTGAATGGGGCCTGCTTCTTCCTCTGCCTGTGTCTCTGCCTCTGTGTGTGTGTGTGTGTGTGTGTCTCATGAATAAATAAATAAAATTTTAAAAAACATAAATGTCACTTGAATGAATAGCCCTTTCCTAACTGGGTGGTGGGAGATGCTTTCATATTTTTGCCCTCTGGGAGCCAGACTGTACTTCTCGGTCCAAGTCGCCCTGTCTTGTCCCACTTAGCGGATCTCATCCAGTTTGACATGATACCACATCAACATCCTCTCGGTCATTCTCCACCAATCTGACAGCAAGATGTAGGTAGACCCTGTGCAAAAACAAAACAAAACAAAAACAAAAACAAAAACACCCAAAGCTCTCTGACTCACCAGGGTGTTACCAGCAGGAGGCAGCACTTCTCTGTTCTCTCCCCATCTGAAACTCATTCAGGCCTGCTGGACTGACATCTAACTGGGAAGGAAAACCAGTGCATTTGTAATATAATAACCTGATGATGAGCCCAGGGACGGAGATGTAATATGTAGCACATTTTCTTTCAGTCACAGAAGATCTTATTAGACGGAATGCTGAACACAATGACTGTATAATTTTTTCCCTGGAGGAGCTCTCCTTACATCAGCAAGAAATAGAAAGACTAGAACACATTGACAAGTGGTGCCGGGATTTAAAAATCCTCTATCTCCAAAATAACCTCATTGGAAAAATTGGTAAGTCTTCAGGATTTTGTTCTCATGGTCTCTCTGACATTTTGAGTGGGAGAACTTTGGGGAGGGCAGTGTGAACTTAGAGGAAGACAACATGAGGGAAAAAGTGCCACGTGGGGAAATAGACACGCTGGCTCTGGGGAGCTGTGCGTGGACCCTTTCCTGGGGCCCCCACACTGCTCAGTCTCCTCGCCCGGGAACCACCAGGGACGCTATCGAGAAGCTGCAAGGGGCCTTCACAAGTGGGAGCATGCTTGTTGACCTGCTCATTTGTAGCCTGGTTTTGTAAATGTTTGAAAGAAGGAGAAGAGAATCCAGGCATTTTGCACCACTCGGTGGAACTGAAAGGCTTGTATGCAAGTTGAGTAAACCTCCTCAGATTCCCCGGGGTGGCTGGTTCTGCCATAGTTTCAGAGAACGTGTCCCTGCAAGGCATTGTGCTCCATATTGGCTTTCAGAGGCGCTCCGCACTTACTGCTCCCGTTTGGAATGAAATGAGAGGTAGATGGATCAAAATATCAGCATCCTAACTGACAAAACCTTTTGGAGGAGGTGGTTTAGACTTGCAGCCAAGAAGGATTCCTAAAACCACCCCCAGGTTAAATCTGTCCCCCTGGTCACATGCAGGCTGGGCAGCCACACGCTTGCCCTACCCACACAGCCCTGTGTATGGCAGTGTGGCAGTAGGAGGACGAGAGTCCATGCTCTCTGCTGGCAGGGAGATCCCAGAAACCAAGGTGGGGGGTGCTGAGCATGCCCAGTTCCTTCATCAGATACGTGGGCTCACCCTGCAGCCCCCTGGAGAAGAATGAGTTAAGTGGCAGAGAGGAAGGAGGCCTGTGGAGTCACTCCGAGGGGTTCCTGCCACCCGGAAATAGGAGTGTCCCCCACCCTCAGAAGAGCAACCTGTAGTTTAGTGGCAAGAAGAGGCTCAGGCCCTGATGGGCTTGATCCCTGCCTCAGCTACTTAAAATCGTGTGAAATTAGGTCAGTTAATTAACTTAGCCTTGCTGGGTAGACGCCAGGGACTACAAGCAACACCATGCTTCTTGAGCACTGTGCTCACTCAGATAGTAGCTGCTCCCATTGGTGTGAAAATTGTTCCCCCAGGCTATCCACATGGAAGTAGGGGCCAAGTTGGGAAGGGATGGGCTTAGGGTCCAGGAGGCAGAAGGAGTGCAGTCTCGGTGGGCTGTGGCTCTGGAGCCAGGGGTCAGCTTGTAGGTTCTGCTGGAACTTGCCCTGGGGATGGGTGCTGGTTCTCAGCAGGGGTGCTTGGCAACATCCAGAGACGGTTTTAGGTGTGTGTTTCGCTACCATGGATGGTGAACACCTGCATGGATAGTGAACAGAGACCAGGAACACTGCGGGCCATCCTACCAGCTCAAGACGGCCCTACAAGAAAGAGCTCCCCAGCCCACAACGTTAGCATCTCTAAGGCTGAGAAACCCTGACGAGGTGGTTACCCCTGGTTTGGTGGGTAATTGAAAATTGGCCCTCTGGTTGCAACAAGCCGAGAATTTGCCATCTTTTTCTTTCTTTCTTTTTTGAAGATGTATTACAATTCTTTATATTTCTTCAGATAATTATTTTCGGCATCTTTCACTTTGCCATAAATTAGAAACTCTGGCACATTGTTCAATTAAAAAGGCTGTTACAGAAAACCACCAGCTTTTATGCAGGGGGGCATTAATGAGCCGTCCTAATTGTACAGATCTAAAAGAGTTCCCGAAATTTTAATCTCCACAGCTGGGTCCATCACAATTACTAATTAGTAGCATAGTATTTCAGGCCTTTTCAGAGCTGTGAGAAAGCTTAAATTTTTGCTTCCAAAGTATTCTTAAATTAAACACTCTTTTAAATCCTAATAATGGGATTTTTCAGTGCTGCTCCACCCATAGGCGTGTAGCCGCTTATTTAGCAAGCGAAAGTATTTCTCTAGGATCCAGGCTTGCTCTGGTGCCATTGAGGTAGAAGTTTGCAAAAACAGTTGCCTCTCCTGGAGCTCTGTTCCTCACTGGGAGATACAGATGGGCTGGGGGGCGGGGGGGGAGGGGAGGCTGTGCTTACATGTTGATCCAAGTGTGAGCCAAGGACCTTCTGGGGTCCCAGACCTACTGACTGAATCCGTGGGGGTGGGCTCCCCAGATCTGCATTTGTAACAGCTTCCCAGTGAGCCTGAGGCCTAAAGAGCAGAGCTACTTGCACTGGGGGATGGCTTCGGTCCACTTCAAGGCTGTGGGTCTGGTTGTAGCAATTGGTGAGAACTGCTTCCAGGACAGTGTGGACTAGAACCATGGTTCGACAACTCCCTTCCCCCCTGTCCAAGAGATGCTATACATTTTTATCTGTAGAGCCTTTTTTTCCCCCTGACCAATTTGGACCATTATTCTTGAGGAATACTTTAAGAAATCTTTCCCAAATATATATATACATATATATTTTCCTACCAGAAGACTCTTTTCACATTTAGAGGGTTATGCATATAACCAATATGGGGAAGGAACATGTCTTATTGCAGGTTAGCAATTATAATAACTAGGTTTTTTTGTTCAGGGTACAGACTACACACTGTGTTGGTCATAATCCTGGGCACATAGAGCACTCCAAATCCATTGACGATTGAAGGCTCAGGTATAGCCTGTAGAACCGTTTAGAAACACCAGTATTACTTAAAATTGTCTAATTGCTGAGAGAAGCGTGAGTAATTTATTCCAAAATCCTCGTTTTAAAAAATGAGTCAGCTGAGGTTCAGGCTAGGTGTTATTTTTAGGTCTATGTGAACACGTATATATTTTCCAAATTTTTAATGAAATATAATGATGGTAAGGGTGATGATAACATAAATCATCATGTTTGATCTTCCTAATATCCATGGAAAATGGGCAGGGGTGTCATTTAAGTGAGGGATACCCTACATGCACATTCCCTAGCAGGGTTTCTCACATTCATGTCCTCTTAGAAAGGGCTGTTCTTTTAGGGTGTAGTGTAATGATTTTAGTGCCAAGCTCTGAAGTCAAATTTCCTGGCTTCACCACTTAACCTTGAACCGTGGATTAATTCTCTGCACCTTGCCAGATATTTTTATTTGTAAAAGGGAGCCAATAGTAATCTTTACCCCATTAGGTTTCTTATGAGGATAAAATGACATCATATATGCAAAATACCTAGAAAAGTACATGGCATATAATAAGCCCTTGACAATGTTAGCTTTGAAGGATCCCTGGGTGGCGCAGCGGTTTGGCACCTGCCTTTGGCCCAGGGCGCGATCCTGGGGATCTGGGATCGAATCCCACGTCGGGCTCCTGGTGCATGGAGCCTGCTTCTCCCTCTGCCTGTGTCTCTGCCTCTCTCTCTCACTGTGTGCCTATCATAAAAAAAAAAAAAAAAAGAAGTAGACAATGTTAGCTTTGATATTATTAGTGTTTTTAAATGTCCCCATCCTATAGCAATTCTCTGACTTATTTATGCTGTTTTGCCTCTGAGAGCTTCCATATTTATTAAAAATAATAATCCTGTGTGTGTCAGGGTGAGCTTGATTTCAAATAAGGAAAACCCAACTTAATGTGGCTTATCTAAACTGAAAGTCTAGAGACTGGGCAGGCTCCAGAGTTGAGTGGTTTTTTCTGCTCCACCTGTCCTAGCGTGGGCTCCAGTCTACAGCTGGTTTCCTCATGGCTGCAACATGACTGTGGTAGCAAAAAGGATATCACTTTCTTCCTTTTTCACATCCAGCAGGAGAAAGAAAAAGGCAATCCCCAAGCATGGAATATAGATCTTCGCCTCTCATCTGACTGGGAGCACTTGTGCATGTCCCCTTCTCCATCACAAAGTTGCCAGGAGATTGCCGCCGGCTGGTTGGCCGAACCCTAGGTTCCTGAGGTGTCCTTGGCAAGGGACATGCTATTGCTATGCCCTGGCCCAGCTTGGTTAAGTCAGATTCCCTGGAATTAGAGCTGGCTGGAGACAAGAGCAGAACTGGATTCTATTAGGAAGGATGGAAGAAGACATGATGCTGCATTTGGCAACCAACAATGTCTAATGTCCAGTCCAGGTGTAGACATGAAAAAGCAACATGGTTTTGATAACCATAATGATGCTTAGATTCCCTCTATCATTTTCGCAGATTATGTAAAAATAGCTTTTATCTTGAAGGTTAATTAACTACATTGTTTGTATATTTCAGAAAATGTTAGCAAACTCAAGAAACTTGAATATTTGAATTTAGCTTTAAACAACATTGAAAAAATTGAAAATTTGGAAGGTAAGAATTTTCTTCTTATATTTTATTATGAATATATTACAACTAAGTTTAAACAGTATCACTTAAACAAAAGATACACTTTTCAAATTAACACTTTACCTGAGACTTATGTTTTAATTATTATGATAAAAAATTCAAACAATAAAGAGGTACATATATTTCAAAACGGAAAGTCTACTTCACCTCCATCCTAACCCAGTTTCCTTTCCTGGGGTAGCGGTGTTAAAATTAACCCCTGGTTGAATAGAAGGTAGTTTTGTTTCATTTACTTTGTACCAATAGGATCGTACTATGACTTGTTATAAAGATTGATTTCTTCCATGAAATTACCTTGTTCTTTGATATCCAGGAAATGTGGGAGCTCTCTACTAGAATGATTGTACACTGGTATATCTCACAAATTTTCTGCAGATGGACATTTGGGTGGTTTCCAGCATTTTGCTATTATAAGCATGGCCACAATGAGGATTCTTCTACATTTTACTCTGTGTGCATGTGTACATGTTTTTATAGGACACACACTTAGGCATGGAATTCCTGGGTTTAAATATGCACATTTTGAAAAATAATGCCCAGTTTTTGCCCAAAAAGTTTCATCAGTTTACTTTTGTATTGGTAGTTCATGTGAGTACCCATTTTTACACAAGTCATTAACACTTTTTACAAGTAATCTTTTTTTTTTTAATGGGAAGGCATTGTTATCAAATAATTTTTTAAATTTGCATCTCACTGGGGTGCCTGGGTGGCTCAGTTAGTTGAGCGTCTGTGTCTGCCTTCAGCTCAGGTCATGATCCTGGGGTCCTGGGATCAAATTCTGCATCAGGCTCCCTGCTCAGAGGGGAGTCTCCTTGTTCCTCTCCTGCTATCTCTCTCTACCTCTCATGTTTTCTTTCTCAAATAAATAAAATCTTAAAAAAAATAAAATAAAAGTAAATTTGTATCTCATTTATTGAGTGTCCATATAGCCCTTCTGATTTTTATTGAGTATTTGTATTTCTTATTTTGTGAATTACTGCTTCATATTTTTTGGTCATTTTTATGTTGATTTATCTTTTTTTTTTATGTGCTCATATGCATTCCAGATATCAGTCCTTTATTTATGTATTCTACATATTTTCCCCTAAATCCACTGTTTCTTTTATTCTAATTATGATGCTAGTATCATTCAGAATTCTTACATTTTAATATACTCAACTTTATTAATCTTTTTTTTCATAGATTCTAAATATAAATGTATTCTATATTAAGTTCTGGTTCTAATGATTGCATTTTTTACATTTAATTTCTTTAGTGCATCTCAAATTTATCATATAAAAAAGAAACCAATGTATTTTTTGGATAAAGAAAATATGACACACACACACACACACACTGGAATATTGGTCATTAAAAAAAATAGGATGTTACCATTTTTGACAACATGAATGGACCTCCAGGGTATTACGCTAAGTGAAATAAGTCAAAGACAAATACTATATGATCTCACTTACATGTGGAATCTAAAAAACAAAGCAAAACGCCAAGCTCAGAGATACACAGAACAGAAGATTTGGTGGTTACCAAAGGCAGGGCTGAGGGGGAGGTAGGCAAAATGGATGAAGGGAGTCAAAAGGTACGAACCTTAAAACTATAAAATAAATAAGTCATGAGGATGTAATGCACTGCATGGCGACTATAATTAATTATGCTGTGTTGCATATTTGAAAATTGCTAAGAGAGTGGATCTTAAAAGTTCTCAACAGAAAGAAAAAAAATCTGTAACTCCTTAAGGTGAGAGATGTTAACTAGACTTCTGTGGTGATCCTTTCACAGTCTATACAAATATCAAATCACTATGGTGTACACCTGAAACAAATATAATGCTGTATGTCAATTATACCCCAATAAAAAATAAGATGAATGTGGAAAATTGAATTTTTTCTCAAAATGTCTCTTAATTGAAATTTTTGAACCATTATTTTTAATTTTTTTTATTTTTAAAGATTTTATTTATTTATGAGAGACACACAGAGAGAGAGGCAGAGACACAGGCAGAGGGAGAAGCAGGCTCCATGCAGGGAGCCTGATGTGGGACTTGATCCCGGGACTTCAGGATCACACCCTGGGCAGAAGGCAGGCACTAAACCACTGAGCCACCCAGGGATCCTTTGAACCATTTATTTTTTAATTGATATATTATTCACACACCATAAACTAACCATTTTAAAATATACAATTCAGTGGTTTTTAATGTACTCATAAGGGTCTGCGCCCATCATCACTATCCAATTCTGGAACATTCCATCACCCCATACAAAACCCTGTATCCATTGGCATCCCTCTCATTCCCTCTTTGCCCTAACCTCTGCTCTATTCTTTGTCTCCACAGATTTTCCCATTCTGAACATTTAATGAAAATGGAATGGCACAATATGTGGTCCTTTATGTGTATAGCATGATGTTCTCAGGGCTTATCCACATGGTGCCATGTTATCAGTACTTCCTTCTCTCTTGCTGCTGAGTAACATTCCACTGTGTGGATGCACTACATTTTGTTTGCCCATTTGTTAGTTGATGGGCATTTGAGTTGCTTCCACTTTTTGATTGTGAATAAAGTTACTCTGAACATTAATGTACATGTTTTTACCTAAACATGTGTTTTCAATTAATTTAGTGTACACCTAGGAGTGGAATTGCCGGATCACATGATAATTCTCTGTTTAACTTTTTTAAGGAACTGCCGAACTGTTTTCCAGAGTAGTTGCACCATTTTACATTCTGACCGACAATTTCTGAGCACTCCAACTTCTCCACATCCTCGCCAACACTTGTTATTTTATGCTTTTATTTACGTGTTTGTTTTTATAGGTGCCATCCTGATGGGTGTGAAGTGGCATCTCATGCTGATTCTGATATCCATTTACCTAATGACTGATGATCCTAGGCATTTTTTATGTGCTTATTGGCCATTTGTGTATCTCATTTGAAGAAATGTTCATTCAGTCTTTGCCCACTTTCTAATTAGATTGTCATTTTATTGTTGAGTTGTAAGGTCTGTTTGTATATTTTGGATACTAAAATATGGTCCGATATATGAT
Source organism: Canis lupus familiaris (assembly GCF_011100685.1). Taxonomy (NCBI): domain Eukaryota; kingdom Metazoa; phylum Chordata; class Mammalia; order Carnivora; family Canidae; genus Canis; species Canis lupus. Next base: position 29,676,855 of record NC_049234.1, on the reverse strand, counting down.
TTGTAGATATATTATTTCATTTTGTGGGATTTCATGTCAACTTTCTTAATGGTGTTCTTTGGAGCATAGTCTTTTTTTTTTTTTTTTTTTAATAGCTTTGGGGCACCTGGTTGGCTCTCAGTTGGTTAAGCATCTGACTCATGGATTCGGCTCGGGTCCTGATCTCATGGCTGGTGAGATCGAACCCTGTGTTGGACTCTGCTCAACGGGAGTCTGCTTGGATATTCTCTCTCTGTGTCCCTTCCTGCACTCTCTCTTTCTCTCTCTGTCTCTCAAGTAAATACATCTTTTAAAAAATAGCTTTATTGAGGCATAATTGATATTTAAAAACCTGTAGGTATTTAAGGTAAACAATTTGTTGAGTTTGGGTATATGCACACCATGAAACCCATCACCACAATCAAGGTAGTAGACATATCCATCACCTCTGTTTTCTCTCATCTCCCCTAGAACTTCTTTAAAATGGTTGTACTAGATTAATCTTCCATTTCTCTTACCCTGTATTCCTTATTTAAACCTCTTTGTCTTGTTCTTCTACATTCTGGAAGGTTTCCTGTTTTACTTTGCAGGCTTCTATTTTGTGCTTTTATTTATTTATTTTTAAAATGCTTGGTAACACTTTGTGTCTGTTCATAATCACAAAGGATTTGGCTAATTAGGTGGCTGGTGTGGGCTGGTGTGGGCTTGTTCTGTGGTTGTGAGGTTCTGTTTCTACATCCGGCCTCTCACTTGGCTGCCAGGGCTACTGAGGGCTCTGTGTGAGAGGGCAGGGCATGGTGACTGGCAGGCTTTACTCTGGAGTACAGAGGCCTGGAGCAGAGGCAAGCAAGCTGCCCTCTCCGCCACACCCCCATCTGCCAATAGCTAAAATTAGGCGGACTTTACTTAGGATCTTAGCCTGTTTGCCTCCTAGTGTACAAATGGGTATTTTGGTGGCTTTCAAGGTTATACTTCAACAAAGACATAAGTATTCATCCTATGTTCTTAATTTTCATCCTCAAAACCAAAAACACCAACATGATCAAGGGCCCCAAAGCTATCATCAGTGCTGGAACTGGGAAGATTCTTTCCATCATGGACATTTTTCTGCATTAAACATGGAATCCATCATCCTTCTCCAGCTGCCACTCTACAGCCCCATTCCACATTCTCATGTGGACAAGTGGAAAAACAAAATTTACTCCGTATGCATGTTTTGTGATGGCAAAACGTCAGTCTGTAATGTCAGAGAAATAATTAAAACTCTCACTCTCAGTTGGCTTGTCCAGGGCTTGTTTTTGTTAAGGAAGGCTCTGAAAAGGACAGTTGTTTCCTGGTATGTTTTGTTCATCTGCCACGAGAGGGCAGCAGCGTCACTATTGTCTTTTTGAGCTTTGGGAACGGAGGTCCCCAGCCCTCTGCAGGCCTCTACCTGGACACTTCTTGAGAGCGCCACCTTCCAGCTCTAAGAGGGAGGCCCTGGGTGCAGGGTAGTTGGAGGATATGTTTGGAGGGATGAGCAGTAGGGAGGCAGGATGCGTCATATGGTAAATGTGCTGGTAAATATGCACTTGTTATTTTATTTTAAAGGTTTGAGTAAGAGAGGAGGAAGATGGATATACATACCCAGGCCACCTACTTGAGTAAATCTCAATATAATTTTAAACATAAGATGGATTTTTGCTTGTTTATTTTTATGTTTTGTTGGTTGGCAAAACCTAGCTAGCATAATTCCCCGCGCCCCCCAATCCCCGACCCGTTTTGGATTCAGCAGGATGTAATGAATTGCCTTCTTTTTCCATCCCTCCTCCTTATCCACCCTAACCTGGAAGGAGAGGTGGGGTTTCTAACAGTGTGAGTTTTGCCCCGTCGGGAAATCAATGTTGTCAATTTCAATGACCTTCTCACCCCCATGAGCCCCTGAGGTGGATCTTTGAAGAAAAGGAGCTGGAGGGTGGGACTCCGTTGAAGGAAGGAGTACCTAACTCTGAAGAAGAGGCTTTCTCTAGCCTCACTAGCTCAGCAAGAATTTTTCACTAGGATGGTAGATGTGGTTTACTTTCTTATGGGTAGGCCAAGTAGAAGAACAAGTAAGATCTATCACTTTGAAAAATATAATAGACATTTGGAGGGTCCTTCGTCTATAAAATTACAACAAAATCAAAAATACATAAATTTTTGAACATGTTGAAGTCTTTCAAATGTCACCCTTTTCTTCCTTCTGTCCTTCTTTCCTTCCTCTTCTCAAAATATAGGGAGGCTATTCAGGAGATATGCCATATTGCATGCACAGAGGATAAGAACCTGAGCTGGGCTGTTGACAATAGGATTACAGTAGGTAAGAAGCAGGTGGAAGGGATGTACGGGTTGAGATCTGCAGGGCTTGGTGACTGATGAAGTGAAGGGCCTGAGAGAACAATTTAGCTTAAAACTCAAGTTCGCTGTGACTTGACTCTCTTCGCATCAAAGTCACATCTGATACCAAAATGGCGGTGGTGACATTAGTAGGACTGAGACATAAAGGAGGCAGGAAAACTGTCTTGAGAGGAGAGTGAGAGGAAATATGGAGAATTCTTTTTAGGCATATCTAATGGGATGTCTTATAGGCACTTGGAAACAGGAGTATGACATTCAATTGGATGGTCAGATATGAGATTGTTGTTTGGGACTCATCAGAATTGAAGGACACGACTGTTATCAAGAGAAACATGAGGCAAGAGAATACTGAGTCAAGGATGGAAATCTGGGACATATTACCATTGATGGAGTAGAAAAGTCTGTAAAAGAGATCAACGGGAATAAACATTATAGAAGAGAACAAGGAGAGAGTAGTATCACTGTTTTCCAACACAACTGAGACATTTCAGAGATAATTCATGGTCAATTAGGTAGTGCACTTGATGTGATGAGCAACAGGTGATATATGGAAGTGTTGAATCACTATATTGTACACCTGAAACTAATAAAACACTATGTTAACTGAAATTAAAACAATAATTTAAAAATAAATAAATAAAGCTAAAAAATAAGCTAGAGTTTTAAAAACATTTTTAAAAAAGAATTCATGGTCAGTTGTGCCATACGCACAGACTGTTCTAGTGACATCATGGATTGAGAGGGTCTGTTGGATTTGTCAACGTGAAGGTCCTTGGTCACCTTGAGAGGAACAGACCTAGTAGAATGTTGAGGATGGAAGCCAGGACCAGTGGGCTGGACAACAAATGGGGATAGAGAAAGAAGAACCAGTACATATTGATTTAGGCTGGCTTATAATGTAATGACGGTCATTGCCTACTTCTGGTTCTGCCCGCTTCTCCAGATTCACTTCTTTGCACCAAGAATCTTTTTCCTAGAATGCCCATCTTTTTTCTCCTTGCTCCATATCAGACATAAGCTTGAGGTGAAATGCCAGAGATTTTTTTTAACCACTTTATTCTGAAGACCTGGCTCAGTAACTTGGTCATAGCAGGTACCCAGTAACTCCTGGATGAATGGATAAATGAAGGAATGGAGGGATGACTATTGGGTGAGGCCCTACATCTGGAAGCACTCAGGTAGAACTATCTTATTTCAAAGATTCTGGTATGGGATAAGACTAGATAGGAGGAAAACATGGAATTCTGGACAAGGTGGAGTCAGGTGCTAACATCAAGAAAGGGTAAGGAATGGGATGCCTGGGTGGCTCAGTGGTTGAGCATCTGCCTTTGACTCAGGTCGTGATCCCGGGTCCTGAGATTGAGTCCCACATCAGGCTCCCTGCAGGAGCCTGCTTCTCCCTCTACCTATGTCTCTGCCTCTTTCTCTGGGCCTTTCATGAATAAATAAATAAATAAAATGTCGGAAAAAAAAAAGGGTAAGGAAGAGAATACTAGCATTTAATGGAGCTGGTTCCATAGGATAGCCTTCAGCAATGTGAGAAAAACCTTGCCCAAGGTGAAACAGATGCAAAACTGTGAACCCATCTGAATCTGCATCATACTGGTGAGGTTAATATATCGGGAACCAAAGTTTGCCCTAAGTTATATAGCCAAAAAACAACAGCAGAAAAACAGGATATAGTCAGGAAATGTATGGGAAGAGTGGAGCATGTAGATATTAGAAGAAATGAGTACACAACAAGGTAGGACTGGGTTTTCAGCTGGAGATGGCTCTTTAGATATTAAAGGCCACAAAATCTGCCAGGTTGGCCTGACAAACACGAGCCAGCCACGGAGGAGACACCATCCTACCTAGCTCACAGAGGCTGCTGTATGAACCAGGTCAACTCTTCTTCCTAAGTCCACAGTGAGGAACTGCAAACTCTCTGCTCATGGGACAGCAAGCATCCTTCTTCCTCCTTGGAGTGTTTATTGGGTCATTTCTCATCCTAGCTAATGGTTACTAAGCTCTAGGTGGCAAGTATTGTGCTAAGTACATCACATGAATCATATTGTCTTCACAGCAACCCCTGAGTTGGGTCCCAGTGCTCTTAGAATACCACAGATAAGAAGGCTGAACCTTGTAATTTATCCAACATCACATAGCAAGGATGTGACCGAGATAGGACTTGAAATCTTATCTGCCTAATTCTGAAGTCTGCACCCTTAACTACCAAGTTCCCATGGGACGTGAGCAAAGGGCGTTGATTCAGATTTCTGTAGCCCCGGCCATCTCTGTGATGAAGGTGGATGGGGCAGATTTACTACCCTTTGTAAATATTAATTCTGATGCCTAGGTTTTATGAACTGCCTTTCCTTTTTTGGGGGACCCCTCTCGCCATCACCCTTCATGGTGAGATGTGTCCTACCTGGCAAAATTCTCAGAACAGATTGCAAGTGTCCTCTCTAGAGGGAGCTTTGTCCCAATGTCGTGTCCACCCCAGCAGCACATAGTGACCAAATCCACATGTTAACCAACCCAGGGCTTGCAGCTACAGGCAGGGAAAGTGATTTCCCCTGGCTGGAGGAATGAAGGGGAAATGCACCTGGAGAACTGAGTCAGGGCTAACCCTTTGAGTTGATATTTCTGAAAACCCACTTCTTGGTAAGCCATGCAATTAATCAGCATACTTAAAATATTGCAACCGTTGTTCCTGCTATGAGCTATTATACACATTTCATTACCAGTGTGATTTTTTTTTCTTTGTTTTCTTTTCACTTCTTTCAACAGGATGTGAAGGGCTGACAAAACTCGACCTGACTGTAAATTTCATTGGGGAGCTGAGCAGCATTAAAACCCTTCAGCACAATATCCACCTGAAGGAGCTCTTTCTCATGGGTAATCCGTGTGCTGACTTTGACGGCTACAGGCAGTTTGTGGTGGCAACTCTTCAACGGTTAAAGGTACGCTTCTTTTAATGATGCAGAGATCTTGGAGAAATGAAAACAAGCAACTGCAATAATGCCTGTTTATTCACAGCATTGTCAGGGAATGTGTGGTTTTAGAGAATGGAGTTTTCCAGAAAATCAAAACTAATCCTTCAATTTACTAAACTTTAATGTTGTTTTAATAGCTTTAATAAACTTTTGCAAAATAAATACATTTCTCCTTTCTTGTTCAGGACACAACAGAGCTTAGCTGAACTATTCCTTGATGAATGCAAATCACAGTCATGGAGGGCATTCATCTTTGCTAATAGCAAACCAGAAGCTTAGAATTTTTGAGATGACTACAGCTATATACCTTTGTAGTACATTGTTTTAAACTACTGTGCTTTTATAATAATAATTATTTTTTTAATCATTGTTTTCTCTTAATGCATTCGTTGGGTTAGTGGTTCTGAGACTTTGCTATGCTTTGGAGTACTTGGGTGGTGTTTTCTGGGCCATACCCCTGAGTTTCTGATTCATAGGTCTGACTTGGCACCCAGGATTTTCCATTTCTAATAAACTCTCAGCACAGATGCTGCTGGTCCAAGGACTCCTTTGAGGGTCTTTACTCTATGTATTAACCTGTTGTGCAGTATCTCCCCTAACCTAATGTTTTTGAAACCTAAGGAAAAACAAATAGTTTCTAGAGAAATCATATACCTGATTTTGTTCAACTAGTAATACTAATTTTCATGTAATTCCGAGAGTTTCTGACCTGTGTGCAGCCCGGTGCTTCTGCAAGAAAATGCATGGATGCATTGGCTTTGTGATTGGCATTTTCTTTTATTTTCAGAGGACATTTGTTTTTAGACTGCTGGGTTGTGCATAGTCAAGATTACTGGATTTATGGAACACATTTCTTCTAATGTAAAATCTTTTTGATTAAGAGAATGAGTGACTCAGGTAATTGAATCTGGAATATATATTTAGAATAGAATGATAAATTAGCTCAAACATAACCCAAGCTGATCATCAGTATACAGTGATGTACTAAAAAAAAAAAAAAAAGAACTGATGAGAACCAGAATATCATAGAAATGGATCCTGTAGCATACCACGATGAGCCACTTCCCTGGAAGGGGGCCGATCCCCTGTTATTGCTGGGTGTTCAGGATAGAAGCTGGGACAGCTGTCAGCCAGGTGCCTGAAACCTGCAGCCCATCTGCTCCAGCCATTGGAGTCTCCAAAACATACCTTGAATTATTTTTCCAAATATCAAGATAATAATTTTGATTTATAATTTTACTGATCCCGATAATCTTTTAAATTTATATTTTACCCATTCTCTGTGCATTTTTCCTTTTGTATTAGTTTCCTATTGCTGTGGTAATGAATTACCATAAATGTAGTGGCTTAAAACAAGACAAATTTATGCTCTTATAGTTCTGGAGCCAGAAATCTAAAATCAAGGTGTTGTCAGGGCTGTGTTCCTTCTGTCACTCTCATGGGAGAATTCATTTCCCTGCATTTTTGAGCTCTTGCCCCTACTTTCATCCCCAAAGCGAGCATTATAGCATCTTCCAATCTCTCCCTGACTCTGACCCTGACACTTCTCCTTCTTTTCCTTATATGGACCCTTGTGATTCCAATGGGCCCATCAAGATAATTATTCTAATATTTCAGCTTGGAAAATCAGTATAAAAACACCAAGTATAAACGGTGATGAAATAGTTAACAATGTAGTGTATGCATCTTGTTGTGGAGGGTAGAACATGTGCCCTTCTATATTAGAGCCCAACTTTGTGTTAGCACACAAGGCCCTTTTTTGTAGAGAGCATTTGAGAAGTGTCATCGTCATACTTTGGAGCTGTGGTTTGACTTGAGGCTTTGATATTCTTTATATAGTGAGCAGCTATAAAAATCAATATATTTTGGGAGCTTGTAATTAATAATTGGCTTCAACAGAAGACCTACTTATTATTTTGCCAGTAAATATACTTTGTAACTCTGTTACATGTATGACATAAGCATTGGTTTTGATCAAAGTTTCTGATGTTTCCCATTAATTACTTAGCTTTTAATTCCCTATCACTATGGTGCATTACTTCTTATTTCTAAATTTACAATATTCCAATCAAAGTCAAATTCGGGCTGATTCAAATTGTGACTTTTGAATAATTGCACGATGTTGGTTGTTCTTTATTCAAGTGGTTGGACGGTAAAGAAATAGAGCGATCTGAGAGGATTCAGGCATTGCAGAACTTTCCAGTAATTGAACAACAAATCAGAGAGCAAGAGAAAGCTTACTGCCTCAGACGAGCCAAAGACAAGGAAGAGGCTCTGAAGAACCTGCGAGAAGAGGATAAAAATGAAGCTGAGGAGAGGAGTTATGAGGGACAGAGGTATGGAAATGTCAGTACTACTCTACATGCAATCAAATTATGGGAGCTTACTTTCTGCTTAACTTTGGTTAAAAGCAGCAAATGATTTTCTTTTCCCAAAGTGTTCGCAGCATCGTATTTCGGATGACTGATATGAAGAATAATTGTGATGTGAATTTTGGAGGAAACAGTATGAATGTCTCATTGTTTGTGTCAATTCTCTGAGGCTTTCCTTACTTAGGGAAAAAAAAATGCCTTTCCAAGCTAGCAAATTTAATTTGCATCTAAAATTATCCTCAGATAAATCTCTATAAGATGCACAGGAAAGATGAATTAACAGGTGTAACTTTGATTTATAATAGTAGGGATATTTTAGAAAAGTTAAATGTAAATCACATTATTATAAATCAAATAATTCTGATTGCATCATAAAATATTCTGTTTTGTGAATTATATAATGAATACATTTTAATGTGATTAATAAGCCTCTAAATTTGTCTTTTTTAACAAGCATGAATTTTTCACGTTTGTTTAAGTGAATTGCAGCTATAGTCAGTTGATTGGATTCCATATAGTGAAAGCTTTAAATGTTTTGAAAACAGAATCTCTTAATCTTGAGAAAGTAATAATTATAAAATATTTGAGACACATATAAATGTTTTAAAAACCAATAGGCAGTATCATTCCACCCAGCTTTAATAAATATCAATAGTTTGCATGTTTGCTTTGGATCTTTTTAAAAATAAGAAATAAAATATCCCTGAGAGCCCATCTCATTCTCCTTTCATCTTTAGTTTGTCCACCATCCTAATAGTTAAGTGTGTATCTGGTATATGTGATCCCATCCATATTATAAATATATTTACGATGTAATTATGCCTCCTTGAACAAGAATGGCTTGTTTTTTTGTTTTTTTGTTTTTTTAGCACAAACAGTATCTTTCTACAACTTTGCTTTTCATTCAACGTTATGTTTTTGAGAATTTTGCATACAAAGACAGGTAGAACTAGTTCATTCTTTCTAACTGGGGAATAACATTCCATTGGATGAATCACAGTTTATCCCAGTGGTGATATTCAAAATATCTAACAGCTGGTGACTCACTGACCCTGACGGATCAGGATGTGCACAGGCTCTCACAGCCTGCAGGGACCCCCAGTAGATGCCAGCTGGAGATCAGCCCCCATGCAGCCATCCCTCATTGGATGGCCATTTAGATTGTTTCCCACTTTCATTTCCTTCAGACAACATTACACACGTCTCCTCATGCGGGTATGAAAGTTTCCTTGAGTATTCAGCAGAGATTATACATCACCAATTTGGAATTTTTTTTAAACTTTTATATTCATTGCTCAGTTTTTCTAAACCGTTAATTTATACTCCTATATCAAAAGTATAGGAAGAGTTCCTGATCTTTGCCTACACTAGATAATATGGTATTTTAAAACTTGAACCAACCAAGTTGGTTGTTAAATACACCCAAATGTTTTACTTTATTTGCATTCTTAGAATTACTAGTGGGTTTCAGCATCTTAAATGTCTTCTTCTATTCTAATTGGCTATCCATATTTCTTCTCCTCAAGTCCTCTGCCTATTTTAAATAAGTTGTAAGTTTTCTTCTTACTGATTTATGCTTCTTTTATATTCTAGATGCAAATTCTTTAGTGGTTATATGCTTTGCAAATATCTTCTTCCAGCCTTCGACTTATCTTTATTTTTTTAAAATTTTTATAATAAATTTATTTTTAATTGGTGTTCAATTTGCCAACATACAGAATAACACCCAGTGCTCATCCCGTCAAGTGCCCCCCTCAGTGCCCGTCATCCATTCACCACCCCTCCCCCACTTCCACCACCCCTAGTTCGTTTCCCAGAGTTAGGAGTCTTTATGTTCTGTCTCCCTTTCTGATATTTCCCACACATTTCTTCTCCCTTCTCTTATATTCCCTTTCACTATTATTTATATTCCCCAAATGAATGAGAACGTATAATGTTTGTCCTTCTCCGATTGACTTACTTCACTCAGCATAATACCTTCCAGTTCCATCCACGTTGAAACAAATGGTGGGTATTTATCTTTAATTTTTGTAAGTGCTTCCTCTTTATAGAATTCAAAAATAGTAATGTAGTTAGGTTTACTTTTGTTATTTTTTGGTCTCATTTATGAATTTCTTCATTACTCCAGTATCATATGTGTCTATGGGGAATTAACCTTTGATGACAGCATGGGGTTGGGTACCAATCATTTCCCATATGGGGAGCTAATTGCCTGCACCATTATTAAGGTGTTCTTCTTCTGATCTCTAACACCACCCCATTACCATATACTCTCTACTCATGTACTCATGGGTTCATTTCTGAGCCTCCTAGACTGCTCCATGAATTTGGAGCTCACATGGTTTTAATATCTGTAGATTTATGGTAAATCTTGATATTTGGTAGGAGTTATTCCCATTTTCCAAATTTATCTCGGCTGTTCTTAGCTCTTTACTTTTCTCTAAGAAGTTTAGAATCTGCTATTCAAATTCCCTAAAAAATCCCTAGTGTAATTTTGATTGAAATTGCATTTAATTTATATGTTAATTAGGGGTAAGTTGACATCTTCATGACTTTGATTCTTTCTTTGCTGAACTTTGGAATAGCTTTCTCTATTTATTTAGGCTTTCTTCTGAGTACTTCAATAAGGTTTCATAATTTTCTCCATAAAGGTTTTACACCATCTTTTATTAGATTTATTTCTAAGTATCTCATAGAATGAGATTTTTAAAATACTCTTGTAATTGGTTCTTGCTGTTGTATAAAGAGACGAATGATTTCTGTATACTGATATGGTATTAAGCAATCTTGCTGAACTTTTAAAAAAGATACAGTAGTTAGGCTGTAGCTGATCCTGTATTTTCTATGTAGAAAAACACATTTTTTTAAAAAGGTTTTATTTATTTATTCATGAGAGACACAGAGTGAGAGAGAGAGAGAGGCAGAGACACAGGCAGAGGGAGAAGCAGCCTCCATGCAGGGAACCTGACGTGGGACTGGATTCCGGGTCTCCAGGATCACAACCTGAGCCAAAGGTGGCACTAAACCACTGAGCCACCCAGGCTGCCCCACATTTTTTTTTTAATAAATGAGAACTTTAAAAAATTTTTCCAATTCTTCCGCTTTTACTTGTTTTCTTTATCGTGCCTGCTAAGGTCTCCGGGATAGAGTGGGATACCCATTGTAAAAGTGAGAATCTGTCTAGTTCTGACAATAAAAAGAATGTTTCCAATTTCTCATTATAAGTAAGGTTCTGATCATGGGGTTTTGGAAGAGTTAAGTACATGTCCTTCGATTCTAAGTTGATGAAGCATTTTCATCATCACAGATACTGGATCTTATGAAATGCTTTTTTTGCATCTATTGAGATAACTATGTTTGTCTATTAATGTGTGAGTCAAATTCATAGATTTCCCAATATTAAGCCATCTTGAATTTCCAGAATAAATTCACTTGGACCATGGCATATTTTTAATAGATCCCTACATTCATTTTGCTAATATTTTATTTATAATATTCAGACCTATGTTTGTGAGTTTATGCTATAATAGTCTTTTTTTCATTGTATTTTTTCCAGTGTTTTGCATCAAAGTTATAACATTCACGTAAGATGTGTTTGGTTTCATTTCCTCTTCTTGGTTTATACAAGTTTACAAATGTTGAAAATGATCTGTTGCTTGCATTGAGTAGAAGCATAGAGTTGGGTTTCTTGCAGGTGCCTACCTGCCTCCCCACAGAACTGACTGGCTGGTCCTACAGGCATTGGTCCTATGACTGCATTCAGCCTATTTGAACAGAAACCCAGACATTTTGCAGGAAGGTCATTGAAATAGTGAATTATTGACTTGCTCAGAGAGGAGTAGGGGGCTATTCCCCTTTCAAGATCTTTCTTTTTTTATTTTTTATTTTTTATTTTTTTTAAATTTTTATTTATTTATTTATGATAGTCACAGAGAGAGAGAGAAAGAGAGAGAGAGGCAGAGACATAGGCAGAGGGAGAAACAGGCTCCATGCACCGGGAACCCGATGTGGGATTTGATCCCGAGTCTCCAGGATCGTGCCCTGGGCCAAAGGCAGGCACTAAACCACTGCACCACCCAGGGATCCCTCAAGATCTTTCAAGAAGAAACACCACAAAGATGCCAGGGCTGCAAGAAGGAGAGGCAAGCATCTCATCCCTTGTCTAGATCTGAAGCCTGCTTCCAGCCTGGAAAATTGAAAAGATGAGATGTGTCCTGGAATAGCCTAGAGCAGAAGGGTCAGGAAAATGGGCATTAATAGAATCAGCTTATACTTCAAGCATCTGTCATGGCAACGGTTTATGAATATCCCACAGGCCATGTACGTATGGTACAAGGAACTGCACTTGAACTGTCTTTGAAGGGCTGGTGCCCAAGAGAGAAGTGACAATAGGAGACTGTGGGGTGGATTGTCAGTGTCAATAGTTTGTTACACATGCCAGCTGGTGGTATATTGATCACTCAGACAAAGAATGATGAACCTGGAAAGCTATCGTAATGTCTTCAAGAGCCAATATATGTGCTCACAAGAGAAAGCCAATAATAAGCCAAGAATATCAGCCCTAGAGAGAGAGAGCCAACCGTCAAGGTATAAGGGCATCTGTCTCAGAAGAGATGTTTGCCTCCTTCTCCGCATCCATTGTCTCAGACCCACATTTTTGAAGTTGTTGGGGGGACCTGATGAAGAAACCAGTGAGGTGGGATACAGAGGGAAAGACTAGGTGAGCAATGAAGAGTTGGAGCAGTGCATGCCCCTATCCCCATACAGAGCCCAGTTATGAGCTGGGTGAGGGGAAAAGGGTATAGAGAGGGAAAGGAAGGATGTTCGATTTGGATGTTTAAGTGAAGTTTTATTTAAACTGTAGGTCTTCAATACCTGTAGGTGAGATGGGACTTTTCTTGAACAAGACTGTTGGTCTGTGAGATGTACTCGCGAGTGGGAAGAGAGTTCGGAGAGCACAGCTTTGAAGCAAGTGACTGAAGAGCACATTGTTCATATCTTCATGAGCTCAATCTGCTCCACTGCCCAGCTGCATGCATTTACATGCATTCTACTTTTGGAGACTTAAGTGATTTAGCTGATATTTCTATAAGTTTTCTTAAGCAATGATTTTTATATTCTTATCTTTTTGCATTGCGAAAGATAAAAGTGAACCAATTAGTCACTTTCTAGCAAAAACAAATTCTTTTAACTGAAAATGGAACCAATTATTTCAGTGATGATTACTTAGAATGTTGGAGAATATTATAGATCCCCTTAATAGACTGCCTTTTCAACACCATAAAGGACGATAGCGGGATGCCTGGGGTGGCTCAGTGGTTGAGCATCTGTGTTCGACTCAGGTCATGATCCTGGGGTCCAAGATTGAGTCCTGTGTCAGGCACCTCATGGGGGGTCTGCTTCTCCCTCTGCCTATGTCTCTGCCCCTGTCTCTCTCTGTGTCTCTCATGAATAAATAACATCTTTTTTTGGTTTAAAGAACGGTAGCTATATGACAAAGCATTCATTTTCAGCAATTTGCATGATTTTGCTTTTTAAACTATCTAGTTACATTTTGTAATATGTAAAAAAGTGTAAGCAGAATCTTTCTCTGTCCTGTTTATGATGTTTAAATTTCATGTTCCAGTATTTTTGGTTCATCCCTTCAAAAGGCATCTTATTTGAAGGTCAACTAAATGAGCCTTTGGTGTCATCTCATTTCTGTACCAACAACAAAATCTAACATTTAATGAATACTTACTGTTTGCCATACTTGGTACTGAAGGCTTCACATGGATTCTTTCATGTAATGTCATTTTGAAATAGTGTACGTTGCAGGGAGAGGCGAGGCGAGAGAAGTTCCTGGTGTTTACTGTTTGAATGGTGTCATTTTTCCTCCTCTAGAATAGCATTTCCTCAAAGTAGTGTCATTGTCTGTCTTGGATCTCTGGTGCCTGACACAGAGAAGATACTCAATAAATATTTCTTGAATCCACACTGAATGAATGTCAAATACCTCATATGCCCATTTGATGTCATATAGAGACATCATTTAACTCTCTGACAATCCACAAAACATGAATAAAACAGAGAACAGAGCACTGTTACCATCCAAAGCGATGACATCAGAGAGTATATGTGAAAGGCCCTACCACAAAAGATCTCAATATCCCACTAGAGAATATTAGAGATAGAGGATCATTAAAGAACCTGGAAATAAATAGGATTTAATTTGTCTGTTGGGAAGATTCCTCTGGGAGCAGTATGGAGGGTGGAACTGAGGAGTGCCAGAATGGAGATGGGTTGATTGGGAAGGCCCAGTGGTCCCTGAATTTGTCTGATCATCAGAACATATTACAAAATATCATAAGGGATCCCTGGGTGGCTCAGCAGTTTAGAGCCTGCCTTTGGCCCAGGGCATGATCCTGGAGTCCCAGGATCGAGTCCCACATCAGGCTCCCTGCATGGAGCCTGCTTCTCCCTCTACCTGTGTCTCTGCCTCTCTGTGTCTCTTGTGAATAAATAAATAAAAATCTTAAAAAAATATATCATAAAACACAGATTCCCGGGCCTGACTCCACATCTACTGGGTAGACTTTCTGCTGGGAGCCCAGGCATCTGTGCTCTTCATAAGGCTCCCCGGGTGACTAATCAGCCAGGCCCAGCAGCCCTTCCGTCTGATCCCTGCAGTGTGCCCCGAATTAGATGATGAGGGACAACCTCAGTTGGGGCAGTACTTCGTCCAACTTGGCTTATGTAGGTAGGCTCTCTCTCATAGATGTCTTGTCATTCAAAGGTAAGAAGATACCATAAGAAAAACGTGTAAGAGATATAAGGGGCAGCATCACGGATGAAACTCAGACATCCAGGATTGGTCTTACATGCTCTGGTCTATTCATTCCTTCCAAGCCCATTTTCAGTAGAGAGCAAAGACCACGTCCAGGCACTAGAAGTACAAGAAGGAGAATGCAACCAAAAGAAATTCAAGGATAGCGAAGATGACTTCGAATTCTGGAACAAGCCCTCTTTGTTTACTCCTGAATCTCGACTGGAAACACTTAGGCATATGGAAAAACAACGGAAAGACCAAGAAAAATTAAGGTATTTCATGCTTTTCCTGTCATTGAGAGTAATGTAATGCTGTCCTAGGGATTATATTTTCATGATTGCACGTGATTTTACTCGTCATCTGTGTTAAATATTTGCTAGCCATCATGCATGCATTGACTTTGCTTCTTCTAAGCTCAGCTTCCTGTTGTATTGTATCTACTAACACTTGTTGATATCAGAGGACCCTCTGTCCCAGCATATCATGAATGATATCTTAGGGTTTTGTCTGTATGTCTTTGACTTTTTAAACAACTTTCAAGAAGTATGGTCCAGATTAGAGATACTAATTATCACACCACCAAGAAAAAGTGCCCTTTGTAGGATGAGTAAGTTCGTTTGTGTCTTGTAATTTGCAAAATTAGAAATTAGTTTCACTAGGCATTCTGTTTTCCTAATACAACTCTCTTGGACGTTCAGCAGTATGCTTTCACTTCTGAATTGTTTAGATATAATTTGGTGATTTGTTAGAAGCTACAATGCTTAAACTGTTATTCTCAGAGAGGCTTTTTAAAAGCTAAGCTCTGTGTCATTCCATTTCATGTCATTGCTCAGGTCTAGTATGTAAAATGTGCCACTTATGGAAATACTTCTAATTCCTGTGCTTGGTAATGTGATCATTTAGTTCCAATATACCCTCATCTGCATGGCAGTTACAGGAGTGAAACGCAGCATCTCATCCTGTGATGATCAACTGAGAGCAAGAAACTAAAAGATTGAAAAAGACTGTTAGCAATCACTGCTGCTTTCATGCCATTTTATTCATTAGACAGAATGATAGGGAGGTATCAAAATGAGAATTGAATTTTATCCAAAATGCTTATCTGTAAACTTTGGTGGTCTGTACACAGAGAGTCTGCTGGAGGCTTTGGGGAGAGCATTGGAATAGCGTCAGAAAATTGTGGGGTCATGTGCTGACTCTGCCACTTACTGTCTGTGTGATGTTGGCAAATACCTAACTTCTCTGTTTCCTCGTCTGTTAAACGGGGCTTCTCGTCCCTGTCTTACCTACCCCACTACGTTGGTAAGAGAATCATTTGAGCTAATAGATGTAAAAGTGTTTTTGCAGATTTAAGAACCTTCTGAAATGGAAATTCTACATGTTTTTATATAACATGTATTGTATTTCTGACATCTATGCACATGTACACACATATATACACTCATGTTTATATTTCTATACATATGTAAAATGTATATATAGTACAATATATTGTGTATTACATTGTATTGAGCCTGAAGCCAGGAAACATTTTTTTTTCTCTCCCTGATAGCCTAAAAAAAAATCCAGCTGGATTGGATAAAAGTCCCAGTCACTGCATGCGGGATGCTGCAGTGTATCCAGTTCTATGGGTCCCTGAGATGTTCGTGCTTCTCCTGGTTGTCCCTTAATTGTCCTGGGTCATAGAGAATAATGTAGTGCATGGACATATTAACTTACTGGACCTGGGGACCCAGTTTAAAATGCAGAAAAATGTGCATAAATTTGCATTTTAAAATACAATTAACTGATACAAAATCTGTATTAAAAGAATAGAAATCCAAGGCAAAGAATTGCCTACAGTCCATCTTCTAAACACATTTTATGTCTGGTCTTCCAGGACTTGTCCATATATGCCTTTTTAAGTTTTTATGTATCTTCGGTAATTTTAAATAGCTAGAACTTGCATTTGACACTTTTCTTTCATGCTATCCCATGAATCTTTCCTCTCTGCACATTTTTTTTTTCCTCCTGTCTCTACTCCCTTTGGTAATGAGTGTTAGCAGGCTGGGATCCATCCCACCGGAACTTTCTCCACCCTGTAAAATCATATAAATCATCTCTGCAAATGTTTGATTTGGGATCTTTTTTTAAAAAACACAAAAATGGACTTCTCTTTTATGTATTTGTGCTCACTAAGTACATCATCAACATTTCCTATCACTTTTTAGATTAGCAGATAAAGAGCAAACACATTTTTAAACAGGCACAAACTATTCCATAGCATGAGTATACCACAATTGAGCCATTGATTCCAACACTGATGGGCATTCGTCATAGTTCTGGAGTTTTGCCACTACAGATAGGACTGTGATAGACATCCTTTTGCGTAGAGTCTTATGTACTGGTATTTTTATTTCTACAGAATAGAATCTACTTGGCATTTTAAAAATTATAATTTTAACTAAAGCAGAGGCTGTATACACAAATGGAGAATTGACAGTTATCTGGGTAAATCATGCATAAAATAGACTAATTTAAATATTCATGGATGCTTCACGAAAAGGAGCCCCCCCCCCCATTTGAATTATTTGCAAAATTGCCTTGGTCACATTTTTGCTTTACAGATATAGATACAGTCTTACAGAAATCTGGCTTGATTGTCAGTTCCCAGCATAGAAGGAAAATAATGGACTTCATGACAGTGAATTGTTGATGTATTCACAAATATCTGATCAATTTTTCTTAAACTGTTTCACAAAGATATTCCTTTTACATTCTCTTTATTTTTCTCCCTCCCCATTGTCTTTTCTTCCAATCTTAAGTGAAAAGAAGAAGAAAGTGAAACCACCCAGGATTTTGATCACCAAAGACGGGAAAGCTTTGAATGTAAATGACCCCAAGTACGTGAGGCCAAAGAGATACTCAAAGAAGCAAAATGTGTGGTGGTGGTGATTTCAGTGGTTTATAGTTGTAGGTTTGCTCTTTGGAGAATATATCTAACTGCTCTTAACAAGCCTGATGAGCCTAATAAAAATACCCTTTTGTGCATATTTGAAAGCAGAACATCTATGATGTTTTCAAGTGCATAGCATTAGACTTCATTTTCTTGGCATTCAGAACGTGATCTTGACATATGGAAATCTAGTTATTTATGTATTCCCTGAAACTTTGGATCATATACAGTTTTCTGCCAGCAAATTCCAAGTGCATTATTGTTATGTTTATTAATTTTTAAAGTTCCACCATGAACAAGCTGGCTGAGAATACTGGTAACCTCTCCTGTGTGTCTGTCTACTTTACACTCTGGGCAATGTCTACAAAGTATTTGAGGGCCAGGGAAAGAAACTGATATAGATAATTCAATGGTGTTAATGAGAGAGAGAGAAAATATTCAAACTAGAAATCCTCTGGTATAATAATATCTACCCTATTTGGCTGTCTTAAAATTTAAAACTAGCAAAGCAATAATAAAAAAAGAAAAGAGAAAGAAAGAAAAGAAAGAAAGAAAGAAAGAAAGAAAGAAAGAAAGAAAGAAAGAAAGAAAGACAGAAAGAAAGAAAGAAATCCTTTTATAGCCAAAGTACAGACCAAAATGCCTTTGGACTAAACCTCATTGGCCTCATTTCATTGCTCAAAGCCTGTTTGTGTTCCTTTCATTTTCTATGGCAGGACCAGGGTAAAGGGTCTCTCTTGATTGTTCCCAGGTATTATTTATTTCTCTGCATAGCAGTCTCTTTTGATGGGCAGTATTTGTTTTTTCATGGGTTCGAAACCTAAGCTTGAGAAAGGTAGAGTGACTTGCCCAAGCAAATGGCTGGTGTGTCTGACTTGCTCAGGCTAACCCAGTTCTAGTGACTTCCATGGTCATTTATATCTGCCACAAAACACGTCCCTCCTTTATCCTGCCCAAATTACTGTAACACAAGACACAATGCTAGGCATGAGGATCCGGCAGTGAATATGACCTGGGTCTGTGTTCGCTGAGCTCAGCAATCTAGTAGGAAGACTGTCTCTCTTCAGCCTACAGCAGGGTCTGACTGAGACCCTCAGAGCTCTCTGGGCCCCTGGTGAGACTATGTCTCCTCATACCACACTGCCCATGTTACCTGACCCTACTGCTAACTCTCTTTAGGGGGATTCTGTGAAGCACTGAACACCTACCACCTCCCCTTACCACTGCCTACTTCCATCCTGCTGTAGTCACCCTTCCCCACCCTCCTAGGTCATCTGTCACCACCTAGAAAGTTATTCCCATGTGGCTCTGTACACCTCCTAATCTACTTCATTCTCTTCCTTCTCCCTGAACCCCCTTCTTCACAGCCACCGTACCCTCTGGAGCTTGTGCCTCATCAGCAAAGCCTCTGTCCTCAACCTTTTCTCTCAATGTCCCTTACTCTTTCATGAATGGACATGAAGGATTTTGCTTCTATAGCTGCCCTCCTTATTCTTCCTCACTACATATACCACTAGGAAGGTTGTACCTCACAGCCACCTTCAGACCATTTCTCTTCCCTTTCCCTAAAAGTTCCCAGCCCCTGGGAGCATAAGCCATCTAGATATACCACCCTTGTCCTTCTGCAGTCATGGACTTAACCCCTGCTCAACCCTCACACTCATCCTCTGCCCCAGTCACTGCAGGAAGACTGTAGCACCCAGACCAGCATCTTTGTTTCTGCCTTTCCTCCCATCATCAGTCATATGACTCCATCCTCCCTGTAGACCATCCAACCAAGCCTTAGCCTTTCCAGCCCTCCACCGCCTCACACTCTGCCATCATGTCCCCCCTCAGCCCAGCCACACAATCCACTTTTATTCTCAGATTTGCCATCTTCCATATATCTTCCACCTCTGGAATCTTCAAAGTGTCCTGCAGGGTACCATCCCCTGTGCTCCCAAGGAGCTCCCTGCACCCCAACAATCACCCACCCCCCCGTGAAGACCAAGAATCAGTTCTTGGTCTTCATGAACTTGCTGCCTGCCCTTTGCCCCTCATGTTCTCACCTTCTGTCACTCTGCTGTTGTTTTATTGTTCAGATTCGCCCTCAACTCTCTTATCCTTCTTTTCTTCCCTCATGTTCATTCTCACATCCTCATCTCCACCCTATTTAAATCGTACATGCCAAACATTCCTGGACTTGCTCTCATGGATGACTGGAGGAAAACATCCAACTCTACTTGCTGGTCTTACTATAAATTTACTACCATGGATCTCAAGTGGACCTCCAGTAATCATTGTATTTTCCTGGATCATTCATTCCCCAGTCTCCCGTAAGCTGCTTTCACACCTGTGCTCCCTTCTTATTTCTGTTTTGTGGTCCTAGCTGGGGACCTTGTTTCTTACTCCTTAGAGAAAACAGAAGCCATTAGAAGTTTTCTCATCCAATTTGTCAGCATCCCTAGACCTGTACCACATATTCTCTGTTCTCCTGCTGCAGTGGCTGAACTTCCTCTCCTCAGGAAGAGGACTTGCTGTCAAGGACTTGCATTGACCTCTTCTCTTCCGTATCATTTCTCTCCCTCCTACTAGGTCCATCTCATCAGTATACAAATGCTGTCTTATCATCCATCTTAAAATAAAAACAAGAAAACTCCCTTTCTCTAGTTCGCTCAGTGTTAAGAGCCCAACACAGGGCTCCATCCCAGGACCCTGAGATCATGACCTGAGCCGAAATCAAGAGTTGGATGCTTAATGGACTGAACTACGCAGGTGCAACCACCACCTCCTGTCATTAATTTCTTCATATAGCAGTTTCTTCTCTTTGCTTCTGATTCTTTGACCTTACTATGGCTCATCTTCACAGGCTTTGCTGGGTTCTCTTTGTGATGTACCTAAGTGCTCCAGGGCCAACTCCTCAGCTGCCTTCTTGTTTTACATCAACTCTGTGGGGTTCTCACCAAATTCCACAGCTTTTGAACACTATCTTTACATTTCAACCAGACCAAACTTCTTTCTTTAACTCAAGACTTGAACATTTAATTAGTTGTTTGTCCTCACCATGTGAATATAAAGTAGGTATTGCAAGTTTTCCATGCCCACTACCACTTTCCTTCATAACGTGATTGTCCCCCAAGCATTCTCCAACTCAGTAGTGAGCATCCCTGCCTTTAGCAAGATCAAAAACCTTGGAACATCATTGATTCTTCTCTCTGTCATTTTATCAGTGACTCTATGGTTGCTTCCTTCAGTATCACCTGATACTGTGATAACATCTCGCTAACTCCATCCCCACCATCTTAGAACGTGTCATCTGCTTCTTGCCTGAACAGTTGCAACAGCTTGCTAAGTAGTCTCTGTGGCTCATCTCTTGGCCTCTCATAATCTCTTCTGTTCAACTGGGTGAAAAAGAAGAGAGAGGGGAAAGGGGGCACACTCCCTCTCTTGAGGGAAATCCCTGGAGAGGGCCAGAGCATGCTCTCCTTCATGGAGCTAAATTACATGAGTATATACAACTGTGAGGGAGGCTGGAAAGTGTCATCTTTGTTCTGCACAGCCATGTTTCTCATTAAAATCAGGGGTCCTGGGCAGCCCCAGTGGCCCAGTGGTTTAGCACTGCCTTTGGCCAGGGTGTGATCCTGAAGACCCGGGATCGAGTCCCACGTTAGGCTCCCTGCATGGAGCCTGCTTCTCCCTCTGCCCGTGTCTCTGCCCCTTTCTCTCTCTCTCTCTCTGTGTCTGTCATACATAAATAAAATCTTAAAAAAAAAATCAGGTGTTCCATTACTATGGGTATAGGGGAAGTGAACCGTGGGGAATGAATAACAATCTCTGCCATAGAAAACCTCTCTGAAATTACCTTTCAAGTGATATATGAACGGAGAGTTCAAGTTGGCTGGCTGGACAATTGGGGAATAAGCAATCAAGGCAGAGAAGCCAGCACATAAGAAAGCCCCTGAGATGATATCATGAATGCATGGTTCATTTGAGCTACTAGAGTCCCACATGGCTGGGTTGTTGAAAGCACCAAGAGGGACGGCCACACACAGACGTTCTGCTGACGGCCAAATTGTTCCAAACAATTTAGCTTACATTCTTTAATATTGTTGGATTATATATTTTATGGAATAATATGACAGGTGAAGTGCTCCAAATAAATCAACCAAATAATTCTGAATGGTATGTTGCCACAATGGAAGTTATACCTAGGAAGTTGAAAGATGTAGGACTTTGAAATCCTGCCTCTCCAGGCTCATATGACCTCTTCCCCAGCTGTGTCAACTTCTCAGAACCTCTGTTTCATCATCTCTATGGAGGTGATGGATCATCAGCAGTGTCTCAGCATTTTCCAGGGTGATGCCAAAGTCTCCTTTTCTGAAAGGAGAAAAAAAAATTGATTACAAGGAGAAAGAAGGAAGATGGGACTATTTACAACAAAAGGGATAGGGGCACCTGGGTGGCTCAGTCAGTTAAGCATCTGACTCTTGATTTCCATTCAGGTCACGATCTCAGGGTTTTGGGATTGAGCCCTGCATTGGGCTCTGTGCTTAGCGGGGAGTTTACTTGTCCCTCTCCCTCTCTGTTCCTCTCCCCCGACCCTGCCATGCTCACTCGTTCATGCTCTCTATCTTTAAGATAAATAAATAAAATCTTAAAAAAAAACTCTAGAGGAATAGAATGCAGATACAGAGATGCAAATATGTTTACTTGCCCATAAATAATTCCAGGGTTTTAGCTTGCTTCTAGCAAATTTGAATGAAATAGAAAAGAAGACTTTAACCACCAGATGTCTCTATGTCTGCACCAATGCTAATTTTTTTGTATGTTATTTACCTTAGGAGTCTCACATGTTAACAATGTAAACAATTTATGAATATATCGTAGGTTTCTGCTGAAATTTTTAAATAGCATAATCATTTTATTGTCCACCTACCAAAATAAGTTTGTCATTGGAGATTATTATATAACTATTACCAAGTTTACTTTAGAAAATGGGATGAGTCATCTATACTGTATTGCTAAAGCTATTGTCTCTTTTTCCCCCCAAATGGATTATTCCTTAGACTTGACTTCTCCTTGAAAGATGATGAAAAACATAACCAGTTCATCCTGGACCTTGCTGTCTATAGGTAAAGACATCTTATTATGGGTTTACTTAATGTCCTTTCTTTCTGTTTTGTTCTCAGTGCCATCTCTTGAGTTCTGAAGTATTTTGAAATGGAATTTGGTTTGCCAAATGAGGAAGTCCTCCTTTTTTTAAGACCAAGAACTTACTGTAATTTGAAAGAGCGTGGAAATTAAAACAAAGACAGAAGTAAATAAACCCACAATCCCAGGGCTATGAACTCTGCAGTATTTTTTTCTAAGGCAGATTTTAAATAATTCTCAGAGCTTTGCTGCTTACTCATGCTGACACCACAGGCCCCCTCGGCTTTCCCTACTGCCACTGCGCTTTTGTGTAAAGTGCTTTTCCAAAGCACTTTACAGTTAAGCCTCAGGTGAGGCCCCTCCCCATCTTTCAGCCCGATTTTAGAGACCTAGGGGTGCAACCTGTAGCTTCTTTATCTCCAGCAGATACTTTTGCCCCAGCTGTCCCACCCTGTCTCATTCCTTGAGGATTTTAGGTTTGGGCTCACTGTCCTTCATGCCAATAACCAGGGAGGAAATTGAAGCAGTCATCAAAAACCTCCCAAGACACAAGAGTCCAGGGCCAGATGGCTTCCCAGGGGAATTTTATCAAACGTTTAAAGAAGAAACCATACCTATTCTCCTAAAGCTGTTTGGAAAGATAGAAAGAGATGGAGTACTTCCAAATTCGTTCTATGAGTCCTTCATGCTTCCTACTTCAGTATCCACTTACGAGGCATCTTTCTCATTCTCCAGCCGCTTTGGGCACACCAGTGCCTCAGGGCTTTGCACCCATGTGTCCCTCTGCCTGGACCGCTGTCACTCTAGGTACGCACATGGCTGCTGCCTCATTTCCTATGGGCCTTTGGTCAGAGGTCCCTTATTATAGAGGCCTCTCTGCCCACCATCCGATAGAAGACAGTGCCTCTCCCTGCACCAGCACCTCCTTCCACCTCTCATGCTTTTTGATTTCTGTCTGACAAAACCATACATTTACTTGTATTTTTAAAACTGCATGGTCAAGGCAGGAACTTCATTTGTTTGATCCTCCCTCCTTGTCTCTCCAGCACCAACACCCGCACCTAGCACCTGGCACAACATGAGTGAATGAATGAATGAATGAATGAATGCCTGAGTGAACGAATTAATGAAAACCAGTACTGGGAGTCAGTGAACATTTGTATGCATGAATTATAATGAAGTCCTTTCTGATCTGAAGGCCTTTTCTGGGTGCTCTCTTTAATCTCCAAGTAAACCCAGTGGAGTTAGAGGGATTGTTATTCTGAAATTATCTAAAACCGAGTAAATTTTCAGAGCATAAGTCTTGTCAAAGTAAATACAGTAATCCAAGGAGCTAGGACATTAGGACATGTACTCATGGGCCAAGGGCCAATGTTGTTTTTTAATTGTGATAAAATACACGACACTTACAGTTCATCATGGCAGGCATTTCAGGTGGATGATTCATGGCGCTTTAGTGACTTTGCCATGCTGTGCAGGCTTACCACCACCTAGCTCCAGGACATTCTCATCACTGCAGAAAGGAAACCTGTACCCATTAGGTACTTATTCCTTGCTTTCCTTTCTCGACAACCACAAATCTGCCTTCAGTCTCCATAGCGTTGCCAATTCCCAATACTTCGGATTAGTGGAATCACTGATGGCCTCCGTGTCTGGCTTCTTTCACATCGTGTGATGTCTTTGGGGTTCATCTGTGTTGTTGCATGTGTCAGACTTTCCCCTCTGTTTGTGGCCAAGTAGTATCCCACTGTACAGCTGGACCACATTTCTGTTCATCCGTTGACCAGTGGATGGCATTTGGTTGTTTCTGCCTTTGGCTCCTATGAAGAAGGACTAATTCTTAGTGTGCACCTTCCTCTTCTTGCCAAGATGCCCCATGACACCCCTGTTAATTCTTCTGCCCCTGCACTGCCAGCCTACCTGCTTTATAAGAGCTTCTGGCTCTTCTCCAGCTGATTCCATGTCCTCTGTCCCTGCAGCAACCCAAGCTCCCTTTCTGTTGTGTTTCATTAAACATTCTTTCATCCTTTTAAGTCCTTTCTATGTTTAGGCCATATTCCTGGAATTTAATGAATGTGTACCCCTTTCTCTTTGTAGCTTCTTGGCTCCTTCATATTCAGTCCTCAAATGAAAACTTTCCCCATCACATACTTTTTCAAGGAATGGTGAGATTTTTCCTGTCTAGGTAGTAAAATCCTTCTCTTCCCATGATTCTGTCTGAACTAATGAAACTAAATTCCTTGTGATCTTCATTGGCACATGGATGTTTATATGAAAATTAAGTTCATTCATTCATTCATTCATTCATTCATTCATTCATTCGTATATGCTTCCTGTCTTTATCCAGCAAGTATCTATAGAACACCTGCTATGTACCTGGTATAGGGAGACTGTAACTGGCACATTCTGGATACAGTCTCTGCTGTCCTAGAGCTTATGACCCTGCAGAGGAAGGCAGACAATAAACAGACAGGCATCTAATAAGTAATTACCAAGGGAGAAGCGTGCTGTACAGAAAGGGCCAGAGTTCAGCGGTGGAGACCAATGGTGTGTGCAGTCTGGTGGTTGGCAGTGCTGAGGATGGTCAGGGAAGCTGCTGATACGAACTGACAATTGAAGGGTGAGAAGCTGTGAGCTCTGCAGAGCACCAGCAGAAGATTGTTTCAGGCAGAGGAAACCAGCACGGGGAGAGACCTTGGATGTGGGGGCAGATGGACACTTTAGGAGGCCCTACGTGTGGACAAGAAGATGTGATCCATTAATGTTGTAGATATTCAACGTGAGGCTTTAGGAAACGTTGCTGATGCTTTTTATTATTACAAGAAATCTTATTAAATATAAAAGAATGATGCTTTTTTCACACCAGCTCTGAACACCAACTCCGGACTAGGCACTATGCATGTCTTCACAGCAATCTCAGGGCTTGGGCACTTCATATCCTATTTTACAGATGAAGAACCTGAGGCTTAGAGCAGTTCAGGAATGTGGTCTGAGGTAACAGAGCAGGAAAGGGTAGAGACCCTTCCTCACAGTCTCTCCCGTGTGACTGTAGACTGTGCCCGTAGCCCTGGTATTGTCCTCTCTGCCTTAACATTTGTGATTTTTGAATCATCACTGCATTTGCTCATGTTCACGATCAATATTTTTAAATGTGCAATTATACAACGTATAATTATTTGTCTAAACAAGCGAGATGAAGCCCGACTCTTTCATTTGCTCATCAAGTCAAGGAGAGCAATTGCCCCCTGATCCTGGGGTCAGGGCCATAGATGGAAGGCTTTGCTTGTTCAGCAGGAGGTGGCTCTGCAGGGAGAAGCAGAGCCAGTCTTCTTCCTGGGATGCTGTCCTGGCAGCTGCAGAACAGCTGCAGGGGAGGGAGGGCAGCTAAGGAAGCAGGAGCTGCTTCCCCAAGTGTCGTGGATTCAGCATTCCTGGCTATTCATGTCAGTCATAGGGGCTTAAAATATTCATGAAAGAACATGGCAAGCTGTTTTTTTTTTTTTTTTTTTTTTTTCAAACCTCTGGCGTTTCAGGCCGCAGATATTTTTAGGTTGGGGCAATCAATGCCAAGTGGGTCTAAAAATGAAATTGCTGATTTATTGAATTTCCTTTGGTTTAGGGATTAGTGTAAGATAAATTCCTTAAGACCTGTTTAGCATGGAAATTGTAAGCTTCTTTCATTTAAAACGGTTCTGTACATGTTAGTTTTTATTTGCCCTTCTTTCAACTTACTGTTTTTGAAAATTGTAAGATTTGTACGTTTCATTTTGATACAAGGTATATGGACACCTCTTTGATCAATGTTGATGTGCAGCCAACTTACGTGCGAGTCACGGTCAAAGGAAAGGTAAGCATAATGGGCAGACTGTTACAATTTCAAAAGCTAAGCCTCAAACTAAGCTAGGTTGCCTCAAAAGTTATTAAAGTGATGTGAAAAGAGAGGAAAAGAAGCCCAATAAGAGAGCTCTTTTTTAGACATGTGATTTTATACAGTGGGAGTGGCATACAGCAGGAATGGTTGCTGACTAACCACTGTGAAGCTCAATGAAATTACCATTTTTAACTTGTGTCTGTCATGTTAGTACTTCTCTCAAAGCCAACAAAGTGGCTATATATTGTGGTAACCTGTGCTTGAATTCATATTTAAATAATATACCCACTTTAAATTGCCAATGATTCTATTCATAGTAGCTGTAATCTTATTATTTTTGAAATAGCATTTTTTGAGAGAGAGAAAGAGAGAACGCAAGCAGGAGAAAAGAGCAGAGGGAAAGGGAGAGAGAGAATCTTAAGCAGGCCCCAGATCCAGCTTGGAGCCCAAAGTATTGCTTCATCTCACAACCCTGAGATCATAGCCTGAGCCAAAATCAAAAGTCGTTTGCTTAACCGCCTGAACCACCCAGGCATCTCTGAAAAGCTATTTTTTGCTGATTATGAGCATTCACAGGAGTCATGTGAAGGATTTAAAATGAAAATATGTTGATGATTTATAACAAGAGGCTTTATCTATAAATTCTTTATTATTAGCCATGTTAACATAAATGGGCCAACGGCTGTTTCACTGTTTGTGATTGATGACTGTTCTTTAGACCATTCATTACAATAGGTAAAAATAGTTCATGCATATCAAGCATAGCCCAAACATTATTTTTTTTCCTACTAAGTCTAAGCATGTTTTTAAAAATGGAATGGTGAATCTCGAATTGGTAACGAAAATACCTCATGAAGTAACCCTCTCACGTTATATGTATTCACACTCTGTGATGCTTCCTGTTTATTTTTCAGCCATTCCAGCTTGTCCTTCCTGCAGAAGTCAAACCTGACAGCAGCTCTGCTAAGCGATCTCAGACAACAGGGCATTTGGTGATCTGCATGCCCAAGGTAGGCAACGTCACTTGGATCGATGTCAAGTCTGGATAGTTTGGTTCCTGAAGAAACTTGACCTATCAGGGCTAATGATGACTTCTTTCAGTTGAGAGAGCCAGAAAACCTACTCAGCTCAGCTCAGTCAGGGGAACTGGGACCTGTGAGAACAAAGGTCTGAGACTAGGCTGCACGTGGGCTCTACGGGCACCCATCCTGCCATCACTGCACTGGTGGTTCCTGCCTCTGCAGCCAGAGTATCAGCAGCAGTGGGGGTGTATACATCCCATAGTTCTTCCAAGTGGGGCAGGCACCACCACTTTTAACCATAAAGACATGTCCCATCTCTAGTAACAAGACATGAGGAGGTAGGAGGGCTCAGGCAGGGGCAGGTCAGGGCCTTTCCAATGTTAGCTGGCTTCCTTCCTGAGAGGAGCACTAGCAGCCATTGGGGTGACATTCTATCATGTCCTTACCTTTCACTAAGATTGACAAACAGAGCTCAGAAAAAGACACAAAGAGAGGAGCTTTCTCAACACTGTGGAACCAGAGTTCCTCTGGACTAATTAGGCCAATTTAGTTGAGAAGCTCGACAAGTCTTGATTAGCTTAGCCTTGGGCACTGAAACCAATCTCTGGCCAAAGGGATGATAGTACTTTGTTTGGTTTCTATTATTTTATATTTGGCTACTCTCGTCTCATCCCATGACCTGGGGTGGGGTCAGCTGTGCCCCAGTCACTCAGGTTTCAAAGGGGAAAAGTAGAGAAGCCAGTCAAATGCTCTTGAAGAAGAACAGGAGAATGAGGGCAATGAGTGGCTGCCACAGAGAACAAACTTGATTAACCCAGGACGTTTCTATAATGATTTATTAATCCTTCCTTTTCCCATAGCCAGATTTATAACAGATTGATTATGGGTAATCAATTATGTATTTTTACTCTCCGTCAATAAAACAGCAAATACAATTTGCTGTCAGGCAGCAAAATAACAAACACAACTGTCAGAATCACATTGTCCTTGGTGACTACAGCGAATTAAGGAAGTGCTTGTATGCTAATTAGAATAGCCTATAGGGGAATCAAAGAGATAACTTAATTACCCCAGTCCTCTGAAGGACACATTTATTTGGCACTGTGATCTGCAATCTCTCTTTAAAAACAACAACAACAAAACAAAACCAAAACTTCCATTCTAGCTAAAAGACCAAAGATTAAGTGATAACCATTATTTCCTAAAAGAAAATCAAGAGCTATGATTTATGCACCTTCTGCAGAGTGCCAGGTGATTGATCAGAAAGCCTCCTCTGTCCCTGCTTGTGAAACTTTTAAATATAGCATTCTATTTCCCTTATCCTTTTTGTTTTTG
This sequence comes from Canis lupus familiaris, assembly GCF_011100685.1. Taxonomy (NCBI): domain Eukaryota; kingdom Metazoa; phylum Chordata; class Mammalia; order Carnivora; family Canidae; genus Canis; species Canis lupus. The sequence goes on along the minus strand of NC_049234.1, from coordinate 29,648,049 downwards.
AATCTGTCTAAATTTTTCATGTTAAATACACATGAAAAGTATAAAAAATGACTCATTAAAGTATTCTAAAAGTGTGTAGTTGAAGATAAGATCATTTACATAGAAGGACTCAGAATGGTTCTATTTTTTTTTCTCAATAATAAGCCATGAATGACATTTTTCCTTTAAGGTATATGTTTTTAAGGTCTTAGACTACTGTGCTAAAATAGCATCCATGTATGTTGCCTCTGTCCTTAATTCTTTTAAATGATTAATTATTAAATTACTTCCTCTTACCATTCCTTTATATATCTCTATCATTATCACTTTTAAAAGGTAGATAGGGGAATTCACGGCATCCTTGCCAAAAACCTGTTGTTTCTTGTGAGGTTGATTTTAGCCATCCTGGCAGGTGTGAGGTGATATTTCATTGTAGTTTTGATTTGCATTTTCCTGAGGGTAAGTGATGGTAAACATCTTTTCCAGTGTCTATTGGTCACCTAGGTGTCCTCTTTGGAGAAATGCCTGTTCATGTCTTCTGCCCATTTTTTAGTTGGATTGTTTGTTTTGAGGGTGTTGAGTTTTGTAAGTTTTTAAATACATTTTGGATACTAACCCCTTATCGGTTATGGGATTTGCACATATCTTCTCCCATTCCATAGGTTGCCTTTAAGTTTTAATGGTTTATTTTGCTGTGCAGAAGCTTTCTATTTTGATGAAGTCCCAATAGTTTATTTTTGCTTTTGATTCCCTTGCATCAGGAGACATACATAGTAAGAAGTTGCTGTGGCTGATGTGACAGGTTACTGCCCGTGCTCTCCTCTAGGATCTTGTTTGTTGAGCCACTGAATTGCACACCTGAAACTAAAAGATCATGAAAACAACCTTTGGAGAATAATTTCTTGCCCCAAATTAGTTGTTTTTCGTGCAAGGACTCTAAAGTTCAAATAACAAAAACTTTTTGTTAAAAATTATCAAAAAATGCAAAACTCTAACTTGTAATTATTGTGGTTATTATTAAAAGTATATGTTACTGAAAATTAACATCTTCATAATTCCTAATGATAGAAACTTCTGAAGTCCTGAAGTTCAATCCACTGAGCTAATTATGTGTCCAGGCTTCTCACTTACTGTAGAATTGCCTGGATCTGGCCTGCATTATATAATTAGCGAGGCAACACCTTGGAATTTTAAAGCATCTTGTAAAAATCAGGTAGACACTTAGGTACAGTTTTGATCCATTCATAAAATAATGTTATCAGTACTTAACATATTGATAACCTAGTACCTGCAGAGATATCTGCTGTGGCCTATCAGTAGTTTTTAATATTCAGATACTCTAGATTAGTGAAAAGAAGATCAGATTTGATATTTAGTTTTTCCTTTTTGTGAAAATATTTGTAAAAGACAGGGCACCTGGGTGGCTCAGTGATTGAGCATCTGCCTTGGGCTCAGGTCATGATCCAGGGTCTGGGATTGAGTTCCACATTGGGCTCCCTGCATGGAGCCGTTTCTCCCTCTGCCTATGTCTCTGCCTCTCTCTCTGTGTGTGTCTCTTATAAATAAATAAATAAATAAATAAATAAATAAATAAATAAATAAATAAATATTTAAAAAATATATTTGTAAAGGATACTGTGAAGGGCTGACCTATTTGATTGTGTCCACGCTGTGATGATTATATGTGTTTATTTGTGGAAATTCAAGGATGGTCTTTGTATACATTTTCCAAGGACATAAAATTTGTAATTGAATCTACCAGGTGCCTAAGATATTTCTTATTAGACACTTCCTTCAGCATTTTGTCATAGATGTCAAATTAATTTTTTTTCTCTCTTCTCTTACTCCTAAACGAGGCTGGATCTGTGCAGACAGGGTGCTATTAGGCGAGTTTCACCAAGTCTGCTCCCTGTCACAGGGGTCATGGCTACATTTTCTGCTGCTGACATGCCACAGGGTTTTCCCAGTTCAGCTCCACATTTTTAAGAGACCTTCCCCTCATGCTACCTACAATGCCTGATGCCTCCCAACATCTGCTGCTGAGCCTATATCCTGTGGATTGATGTAATTAATACACAAATATCACGATCGCTAGCATGCTGCTAGAATTCCTCTGTCTCCACCCACCACCTTGTAATCTAACTTGTGGGTTCCTTATCTCTCAGAATGCCATCCCCGACTGTACCTCCTCCACCATGACTTCAAGGGTCAATGCCTTGGCTTGCAGTGAGGAGTGTGGTAGTGGATGAAGGTGCACTCTGACCATCTCAGAAGGGTAGCATCAGGCAATAGATCAACTGCCCATGTAACAGAGGAGTAGGAAACATTCTGTTTCATGAGGTTTTTCTCGGTCCCATTCCACGACTAGTGGCATTTCTTTCTATCTGCAGGCACTCTTTTATTCACTAGTCTTAGCTTTGGGGAGTGGTAGAGAGCATCTGAATTCCAGTGCGTGTAGCCTTTTATTACGTTACATGTATCCAGTCAGGAAACATGGCTCCTGGGTGTCATCTATCAACCAGGAACTCACTCTTTTTTTGGAGAGGAGTTAGTAATCATTTTTTTCAGCATAGCAGCCAGCATGATCATTGTACAATATATGTAAGTCAGACCAAATCACATTTTCTATTTCATTCAGAGTTAAATGCAAAGTGCCCTAATAACCTCCCCCTGCCATCATCCCTCTGACATCATAATTTTTTAAAAGATTTTATTTATTTATTCATGAGAGACACAGAGAGAGAGAAAGAGAGGCAGAGACCTAGGCAGAGGGAGGAGAAGCAGACTCCCTGCAGGGAGCCCGATGTGGGACTCGATCCCGGGACTTCAGGATCACACCCTGAGCCAAAGGCATCCCTGAGCCATCAATCACTGAGCCACCCAGGCATCCCTGACATCATCTTTTACCACTTTATTTTCTGATCATTCTAGCCATCTTGGCTTTCTTGCACTTTTACAAACATGACAAGCAGCCTTCTACCTTAGGACCCTTGCGCTGTCTCTGGCATCTAGAACAGAGCCTGGCAAAGAGAAAGTGTCCAATAAATTTTTTTTCAATGAGTAAATACCCTAAATGCATCTTTAAAATACATTTTAATATTTGGAACCTGAATATCCTTCCTAATTATTCTCTCCCCCAACTATTTCATGCATGTGTATTATTTCAGGTTAACTTTAAAATAATTTTATCTAATTCTGTCTCCAAAAATGCTGTTGGGATTTTTGTTGTCCTTGCAATTTAGAAGCAAGTGAAACAATTAAGGGAAGGGGCTCTGGAGTCAGAGAACCCAGGTTAAACCCTGGTACTTCTATTCAGCAGTTGTATGACCTTGGGCAAATAATTTTTAATCCTTTTGTGCCTCAGATTCCATGTCCATAAAATGACATTAACAATAATTCATACCACAAAAAGTTATTTTGAGGATTATGCAAATTAACATGTAGCTTTGCATATGTGAAAAGAGCTTGGGACATAATACACCATGAATTCCTGTTAATTCATGTTACTCATTGTTAGTGGCAACTAATGTTCCATTAATTAATAGTATTCCTTTCTCTGTTAATCAACATTTTTTATTATTGAAATTGCATTGAATTTATAGATTGTTATAGGAATTCATTAATATATTTACATAATCAAAACTGTGTTTTCAACAATGTATGTTTCTCCATTTATTATTCTTATTTTATGTCCCTCAGAAGTTTTTTTGGTAGCCTTCTCTCCAGAACTGCTATGTATTTTCTGAGGCTTATTTATGGATACCATACATATGATTTCCATCCTCTTTTGAGCAGGATTATCCCCCATCACATTTTCTCAGGATTTATGCTTGGTCTTCAGTATGTTTTCTTAAATGTGTGGTCAGACTAAGTTATACATAAATAAACAATCTTACCACCATCAGCCTGGGAATATTTGGCAAATGATCTCATTACAGTCCAGCTTAACAAGATTTAACTGAAATTTTGTATTCACTGAGAAGCTTGCTTCAAGTCATTAAATTAAACTCCCATCTAGACTCTCAATTGACAAGTTACAGGAACACTCCAAGAATATGCTTCATGATTTCCTTTGGGTGTTCTTTCAGAATAATTAACTGAGATTAAGGAAGTTGCTATCCGAACTGAACAGCAAATTATATTTACAGCTTCAGTTGGTGAACATCTTCCTTGATTCTGCTGTATTGAGCACTGGAGGTGAAGGTCACATATTGGGGTCAACATTACAGACCACGATCCTAAAAAAGTCTCATTATTAGTTGGACACGTATTTCTCAGCACTTTCCCTCTACCCAAATATACTCAGGTGTGCCCAGTAGAAACTTAGTTTTATTCTCTGATTATTAATTTCAAGTGGGTCTGAAGCAAGGGCTGCCTACTCATCCTGCTAGGTTTTCCTGTTCCATTCATACTTATACTTTTTCAGAACGGTATTTCTTTTCCTCAGCTCATTTCTCAAACCTCTAACACTGAAAATACAGAAGCAGCAAAAGGCCATTTCCACATATTCCAACTGTCACATCTTCCCTTGCTTGGCCTCCCTGGCTTTGCAGATTCAGTGAACCAGCTCTCTGTGATCAATCCAAACTCTCCAGACAGATATGAGATCCCATTTCTACTGACTCTAGAAAGACCTTCCTGTCTCTCTGACAATTTTCCCTTCTCTCTACTTGATCATTGATTTTCCCCTTTCTGCATTCTTACATTAGAAAACGTGCTAAAACATCTTCCTTCTTTAAAACAAAATGGTACAAAATAAAAACATCCCCCTCTAGTTAGTGCCCTCATCTGCTTTATAGCAAAACTCATGTAACAGACACCTGTATTTGCTGCTTCAATTCTTTCCTCGTAATGTCTAAAACCAACTCCAACTAGGAATTCACCCTCCTGCCTCCCCTCCATGGAAATATTTCTTTGAGGTCTCCAGTCACCTCCGCATAACTAACCCAGCTGTCAGCCCTTATCTTCTGATTTGTCCTTTCAGAAGTGTTTTTCACCACAATCAGTCCTCTGTTTGTAAACACTTGTTCACTTGGTGTTAGATACCCTGCTTTCATTTGGTTCTCTTTCTAAGTCACTAGATACTCCTGCTCACTGGATGTCCTCCGCCATTGACTACTTATTGCTTTGCAGATTCTTTCTCATGCCATGATCTAGGAAAGCTGGCCTGTCAATCATTCAGTTCTGGGACCCCTTTTCTTCTCTCTGTAAACTCATTCCCTACATTAATCTTATCTCAGCTCATGATTTTAGATGACATCTAGAGCTACATCATCTGCTGGCTGCCAATAAGGTCCTCAGGAACAATAATCACGCTGAGCAAAACTGAGGAAGATGGACTATATATTTTAAAGATCTTAACAGTAGTAATGCCTAATAGGATAGTGAACATTACTGTCTGCTGATCCAGAAGGAATGGCTTTCAGTGGTCACACAGGTGAGAAGAAAAAAGTCCAAGTCCATGGGTGGGGCCAGTAAACCACACCCATTTTAGGATATGACACTGAGGGAATGTAACCTAGGAGTAAGGTAACAAGAAGCCAGCCAATCCTCAGAAGGTCTAGCAGCCTATCCCAATGGCTATCGAAATGGCCCTAAAACTGAGCCTTGAACTTGAGTGAAGGTAGTCTCAGATGAGTACCATGCTTGACTATACATATATATTTTAAATAAGCGTCAAACACATAGTCAAAGATAAATTAGGCTCACACAGAGACTTGAATGGGATCCAGTAGAAACCCCACCAGTGTTTTGGAATCTGGTTATGCTGGGTTGCTGCTTTTCTTCCTTGAGGGGAACCTTGCGAGTGCCACTTATCATAGATATTAAATTGTGAGATACAGATTGTAAAACACTGTTTTAATATGAGATCTCCTAGAAGTAGAACCTAATATAGGGATGTGAGTACAGCAGTTTCCTTGGGCAATAAGGGACTGCTGGTCTGGAAGTAGGGAAGAGAAGGTTGCCAATAGAGAGTGCTCTATCAAGCTAGCTACGCCAGTGGGAAAGCTCTAGGAGATATTGTAAAACACAAACCTCGGGATAACTCTACCTAAGGGGGGATGGAACTGGAATAGTGTTACACCAACCCTGAGGATCGGGCTGATGGCTTCTCCCTATGGTAGGAGTGAGGAGCAGGAGGTGGTATAAAAGCCCCAGCATTCTGAACCACTGCTGGCAAGAATAACCATAAACTCTTTCATGTCAATAGAGGATATTTCCCACTGAGACTATCTCTAGCAAGATTGTAAAAGGGTATTTTCTTTTCTTTTGAAACATCATTATCATCCTTGATGTTTGTCCTAACTTAATAAAATATCATTTTCAATTTTAGGCTGTTGTGTGAAGATGATCATCCATGGGGAGCTGTCAGATAAGATTGCATTAACAAGTATAAAAGAATTTTGGAGGAACCATTTGATAGTTAGATTTATTCTACTTTTATTTCAGAGCCATGTAACTGTCTTATGCAACTGTCATATTGATTTTACATATAAATGTCAGTAATTGCACCTTCTAAAATTTTCCTCAGATTACTTGGGTGTCTTTGGAACCAAAGCCAGTATTCTTATCTTCTTATCCTTCTTATTTTTCTGATCATTTTTTCCAAAATATAATTTTTTTTTGCTGTGGGGTATATATTTGTTTGAGATAGAATATACTTTAAACTGTTTAACTTATAAAGATATTTTCATCTGTTCAAAGATTTTTAAATAACATGCCTCTGGTAATTTATGTATTTTCTAATATTGTGGGTTAATCATCTTTCTTTAAATAGAAAAAAGATCTTGTTTTCTTTCAAGAAATCTTTTTTATTAGACTCAGTGAATTACATGCTTCTCTTAGTAAAGTCAATCAGAGCACAGTAGAGAAATAATGAAGTTATTAAAATATCAACGATGAATTTGGATATATATAAACTTCCTCTAATGCTAGAGGAAAATTAAAAATTATATTGGCTCTGAAGTTTTGCATTAGTAATATTCCTTTTTGGGAGTCTGAACTTCCCATTTTTGAATGTTCAGAACCAGAACTCTGGATAATTAATAAATATAAATACCAGAAATATGTAAGAAGGTAGAGGCTTTGCAAATGACCCAGTTCCTCTGTAGTTGATATAGGATTGGCTGGAGATGTCTATTTCAGTTGTAGGGCTGAGCCTTGTTGTGAGTACTGCTCACGCAGTAACTGGACTCAACTCCCTTGCCCTCAGATCAGACAAGTGGCTCACATCAGCATCGGTTAGTATCTAACCTTAGGAAGCTCAGAAATTACTTTTGAGGCATGGGTGAGCACATCGCATGCATATACTTGAGCACAATGGTGGTAGAGAAAAGACATGCCGCACCCATAAATAAATTATATGGAAGTTATTCCTATCAGATGAGGGAATTATTTAGTGTGTGTGTGTGTGTGTGTGTGTGTGTGTGTTGCCACACATGGAAGTAAGGCACTAGAACTCAGAAGACTTTCTGTCAAATTATGAAAAACTTCAGACAATTACTAAATTCTTAATTAATCAAAATATTTATTCAATTCATCAAAGATTTATTAAGCACTTAGTACAAATAAAGCACTGTGTGAATTACTGTGGAAGAGACAAAAAATGATGTGCATCTGCTGGGGCTTTCTTCCTGTCTCCTCCCTGATGAATCCACTGACCATGACCTCCTGCAGACCCAGCTCTGTCCTCGCCCCGGTTCCTGAGTCTCAGTTTCAGACAGACTCAGATTCTTCATAACTGGGTTCTTTTCCCTTTGGCTTAAAGTTGAAATTTTGTTACTGGCTCAGAGACCAGTGTCATAGTTATAGCTATGGGATCTCCTAAGGTTCCCCAAATACCTTTTCCTCCAATTAGACCCAGCACCAACAGGGCCCAGCATGCAAGAAGCTGCAGCTCTCATAGAACTCCTGCCTCTTCCCCATTTGTAGACATGAGACGGGAACAGGCTGCTCTAGGGGGTCTTTTCTATTAGTTCTATTAGTTCTATAGTCACCATCTGTCTATTCATCCATCCATCCATTCATTCAGACATTCCATATATTTTAATGAGCACCTACTGTGTGTTCTGGTAGGTTCTTAGAACTGCAAAGAAAAAGAAGGATTTGCACTGCATTAGGTATCCTGGGGATATCTTCTCGTGGAATCAGGACTGAGTCTGTTATAGCTCCTGTAATGTTGCTTGAACAGAAAACCTAAGGAGGGCTTCTCATTTCTCAGTTCCTGTTACCCCCTCACCCATTAGCCTTCTACTACTGAGATGCTGTCATCTTTCTCCAGTATTTCAATAGTCTTATAGAAACAGTGGTTATTGTTTTTGAATGAGGTTTCAAAAGGAGTCAAAAGGTTATTTTCCTTGAAAGAAGTAATGAAGACGATGTAAAAAGAAAGCTGTATGATTTTTAAAACTTAGATTAAAACATGAAGATAAGAAAAAATGGGGGTGGGGAGAACAAACATGTATAAATACTTTCACAACCACCAAATATTATACCTTGAACTTTTTTTGAGTATAGTTGACACACAATACTGTAACATTAAATTCAGGCGTGCAACTTAGTGATTTGACAAGTTTATACGTTATGCTGTGTTCGCCACCAGTGTGGCTACCATCTGTCCCGTTACATCATGATGACAGTATCATTGACAGTATTCCCTGTGCTGTGCCTTGTATTCTTGTGAATTATTTATTCCATAACTGGAAGGTTATACCTTCCACTCGCCTTCACCCATTTTGCCCAAACCCCCAGCTACTTCCCCGCAGCCACCATAAGTTTGTTATCTGTATTTATAAGTCTGATTGTGCTTTTTGTTTGCTTATTCACTTGCTTTTTTAAGATTCCACTGATGAGTGAAATCATGTGTCTTAAAACTTAGATTAAAACATGAAAATAGGGAAATTGGAAGTAGGGAGAACAAACATGAACACATTCATAACCACCAAATATATAACATTTGTCTTTCCCATTCTGACTTATTTCACTAGCAAAATGCCCTCTAGGTCCATCCATTTTGTCTCAAATGGCAGGATCTCATCTTTTTTATGGTTGTGTAATATTCCACTATGTATACATACCACATTTTCCTTATCTTTTTGTCTATTGATAGACACTTATGTTGCTTCCATGTCTTGGCTCTTGTTTTGTTTTGTGTAGCCCAACATGGGGCTTGAACTCACAATCCTGAGATCAAGACCTAAGTTGAGATCAAGAGTCAGATGCTTAACTGACTGAGCCACCCGGGCACCCCTGTCTTGGCTGTTGTAAATAATGCTGGCATGAAGATAGGGGTGCACATATCTTTTCAAGTTAGTGTTTTTGTTTTCCCTGGGTAAATACCCAATAGTGGAATTATTGGATCACATGGTATTTCTATTTTTAATTTTTTTGAAGAACCTTCATACTGTTTTCCACAGTGACTGTATCAATTTGCAGTCACACCCACAATACATGAGGTTTCCTTTTATTCCACATCCTTGCCAACACTTGTTGTTTCTTGTCTTCTTGATTTTAACCATTCTGACAGGTGATTAGCTCATTGTAGTTTTGATTTGTATTTCCCTGCTGATGAGTGATGTTGAGCATCTTTTCATGTTTCTGTTGACCATCTGGATATATCCTTTGGAAAAATGTCTATTTGGGTCCTGTGCCCATTTTTTAATTGGATTGTTTGTTTTTTTGGTATTGAGCTGAATGAGTTCTTTACATATTTTGGGTATTAACTCCTTACTGGATATGTCATTTGCAAATATCTTCTCCCATTCAGTAGGTTGCCTTTTAGTTTTGTTGATGGTTTCCTTTGCTGTGCAGAAGCATTTTGTTTCAAGTAGTTTCAATAGTTTACTTTTGTTCTTGTTTCCTTTGCCTCAAGAGACATATCTAGAAAAATGTTCCTATGACCAACGTCAGAGAATTGCTGCTTCTGCTCTCTTCTAGGATGTTTATATTTTCAGGTCTCACACTTAGATCTTAACAGTGTGCTGTGCTTGTGTTGAAATTAAATTTAATATTAAATATTTTGAGGGAAAATTAGTGGAATTCAAATGTGTAAGTTATAAAGCATTACAGAAAATGAATGAAAACAAAAGTGAATACAGTTAGGAATAGAAAGACATGAGGAAAGAAACAAAATCAGAAAATTTGTAAGAAAGTAACAGACATAAAATCCATTTTGCTGTCCAGTTCACAAGAACACACCTGAAACTAAAAGACTGGAGACAGGTAAAGAAAAGAATGGACAAAGCTCTAATAAGTGATTGTAACAAAATTTATAGAGTTTTTAAAAATATTTTTTAAATTTATTTATTCATGAGAGACACAGAGAGAGAGAGAGGCAGAGACACAGGCAGAGAGAGAAGCAGGCTCCCTGCAGGGAGCCCGACGTGGGACTTGATCCCGGGGCCCCAGGATCACGCCCTGGGCTGAAGTCGGCACTAAACCACTGAGCCACTCGGGCTGCCCAAAATTTATAGAGTATTTATGGCAAAATGAGTATCAGACATGATAGAAGAATTATTCTATAATAATAAAAATATTACATAAAATAAAGATCCAATTGCCATATATTCATTAGATTGTACATTATTTAAGTATGTAAAGCACAAGGTGTTATAGACAAGAATAAACAGAATCAGCTCCAATTTCTGTCTTTGATAAATTTATGATCATCAGAAAGTGAAACCATTTATTATTTGAACAATATAATTAAGATAATTTTAAAAGTTCATAATAGATGAAACCCTATGAAACCTCATTTCATTTCCAAAGGAAAGAATTATAGAAATTACATTTAATTACGAGTCAATAGATATAATATTAAGTATTAAATACAGAGTAAACCAATAAATAAATTGAGGAATTCAAAATGCTGTCCTAAAATGCTATTAAACATCAAAGGAAATAAAAAATATTATTTGGAAAATAAAAAATGTAAATATTAGCAAATTGTATAGGCTTTAGAACCAAAGATATTTTATATGTAGCCACCAGCTGACAAGCCAATTGAATGCATAAATCAGCATGACTAGTTTCAAATGGCCAGATGAACACCTAATTTCTTTCTTCACACTTGCTCCTCCCACAGTCATCCCTGCAAAATGGCGTCATCATATATACTCAGTTGTCCAAGTCAAAGATTAGAAGGTGTCCTCGACTTACCTCTTACCCTCACAGGTACAGCTGGTTAGCACTACCACCCAAACACATCTTGAATTCAGTAACTACCTCTGTCTTCCCAGCTCACCCTTGTCCACACCAGTGTCATCTTCTAGCTTGACCACCTCATAAGGCTGCTCCCTGTTTTCCCCACTTCCGTTCTTTCCACCTTTTAATCCTTTCCCCATACAAAAGAAAAAATGACCTTTTTAATTATTTTTTAAGATTTTATTTATTTATTAGGCACAGAGAGACAGAGAGAGAGAGGCAGAGACACAGGCAGAGGGAGAAGCAAGCTCCATGCAGGAAGCCCTGACATGAGACTCGATCCCTGGTCTCCAGGATCATGCCCTGGGCTGAAGGTGGCGCTAAACCACTGAACCACCTGGGCTGCCCAAAATTACCTTTTTTAAAACATAAATCAGATTATTTTATTCTTATGCTTAAAACCCACCAATGGCTTTCCCTAGCATATCCCATAAGTGTGGCTTGTGAATCGCATCCAGAAAAACCCTGGGATCAGTAAGACTATTCTCAAAACTTGCCTGATCTTAAGAATCACCTGGACAGAGCTTGTTAAAAAAACTAGATTCCCAGGCCACTATCTGCAGGTACTAATTAGTTGTTGTGGAAATGTGTGTTTTAACAAGTACCCTGAGGTGTGAGAAACAGGGAGTAAGTCAGTTAAGGGTCTAATGAAAAGTCAGGAAACACTTAAGTACTGAAAAAATATATAGGAAGTATATACAGCAATGTGCCACATAGGAGTAAATCAGGAAATGTATTACATGGAAAATAGAAGATCTGAGATGCCAAAGAAGGGAGAGTAAGACCACCCAGAAACCCATAACATCAGGTGGCTACCTCCACTCCCAGGACAGAGGGAGGAGGTGGTGATGGTGGAAACCACGCATCAGCGTCACCTGAAAGAAACCAGAACCACAGAGGCCTCTTGGGCAGCCACAGAGTACACTCTACCACTGCTGGAGGAGGCATTCACGCAGGTAGGGACTGTGGGAGAGGCACCTGGAGCCTCTTTCTTAGACCACCAACCTCCCTCCAGTGTTTCTCGTTGGGCACACCCAGCTGGAAGCCATGCAACGTGGGAAGCTGGGTAATGAGGCCTGGAGGGTCCATGTCCTTCATCTCCCCAGAGTGGAGCAGAAACAGGCCAACAAGTGGATACAGCAGCAAACAGGCTCAGCACCTGCATTGTGAGTTTGGATTCCATATCACATCCTCATTAAAATACCACAGAGGCTTAGCCTGGAGAGTATGAAAGTCAATTATTAGGGTTAAATTCTTTTAAGGGCAAATCTCCATTTGAACTTTCATATTCTCCTTATGCAGGGGCAAACTGTGAGTAATGGATTGTGTTTCATGCAAATGATGCCTTCGAAGACGATGGATAAGTGCTAGGTGATCCTGGATGCAGACTCTAAAACCTCCTTCCTGGGGAACAGAGGGAAGCTAGAGAAATATACACGTATACACGTAGTTGACAGGCCAACAGGAGCCCAGAAGAGCAGATTAGTTAGCCAGCAATTGACAAGTAAGTATTCTGACAATAAATGTGAGGACCAGGACACACATTTACCCAGTTCCCAACAAAATTACATGCCGTTAGTATTTTCAGAATAAAGTTTGGGGTGAGGAAGAAGCAATTAAACTGTAATAGTAAAAAAAAAAAAAAAAGTATATTTTTACCTAGTGATGAAGGAAGCACTTTCTTTCAAAAACCGCCATTCCACTGGACTTAATAATTTTGCTAACACCACACACTTTGGCTAATGAAAATAAGAGTACATTGAGAATAATGCTGTTTCAGCTGAGTTGAAAAAAAAATGCAGAGATTTTCATCACCTCCTGTGCAAAGTCCAAGGATCTTAAAATAAAATTTCCTGAAACCTGACCTCTGCCTGCCTTGTTTCCACCTATATCTGCCCAACATTCTGTGCTAGTTTGTGTGGTCATTTACCTTCCTGTCTTTATTAAGGCTTTTTCTCTACCTGAAATGCTCTTCATTCCCTACATAATCTCCATCTTCTGGCAAATTCCTGCTTATTCTATAAAACTCATATCAAACCTCACATCCTCCAGTAAGCCTTCCCTGTCCCTTCCTCCCCTGTGCTCCCACACTAGTATATGCATATATGCCTCAATTGCACTTTCTCCAGTGTATTTTAATTGCTTGTGTGTCTTCATGTCTCCTGAGATGTTCAGGGATAATTTTTCAATCTATCATTTCCATATCTACCACTTACTCCTACGTTTGGCATATACTAGATGCTCAGTAAATATTCCTTGAGAAGATTTAATGGAGATAATAGTGGAAACTGTGTTACAAAGTGAAAATCCAAGAAAAGAGCAATTTACGTCTGATTTTCCTGAAGACTATAATTTAAGAAATCAGGGTAAATTCCCAGAAGAAAAAATTAAAAGATTGTTTTATATTTTGTTCCTCAAGAAATATCTCTGGTTTAGGTTCCTTTTTCTTTGTTCATGTGCTCTTTTAATTTACCACTACAGCAAGCCTTCACCCGGAGTCGAGTGATTGTTTGCTCATTCTTATTCAGCTTCATATAAATAAAAAGTTGAACCATGTGAAATCACTGTTTTGTAGGTCAAAAAGTCAGGTATTGGTAATTTCTATGGTTCAACCTGAAGATAAGACTCAAGAGCTGGGTCTCTCGCTCTTGTGTCTGTTTACTAAATTTTACCCGGTGCACACAATCTGGGTTTCATAGTCTTAGTGATTTCTATAGCTGGGAAAAGCAACCACATTCATTTTGTTAAAGTAGAGGTCCATGGAAAAAGCCAAGACAACCATGGAACATTCCTCGGCTGTAAAAAAGAATGAAATCTTGCCATTTGCAATGATGTAGCTGGAACTAGAGGGTATTATGCTGAGTGAAATAAGTCAGCCAGATAAAGACAAATATCATATGATTTCACTCATGCAGAATTTAAAAAATTAAACAGATGAACACGGGGGAGAAAGTGAGGCAAAGTGTAAAACAGACTCTTACTATGAAGGACGAACTGAAGGTCACCGGAAGAGAGGTGGGTGGGGGATGGGCTAGATGGGGGATGGGCATTAAGGAGGGCCCTTGTGATGAGCACCAGGTGTTTGTATATAAGTAATGAATCACTAAATTCTTCTCCAGAAGCCAATATTACACTGTATGCTAAATAGAATTTAAATAAAAACTTGAAACAAAAAAAAATAAAGTACACTAAAAAAAAATAGGATGTAAGGGTGATACGACTATGACATCTGTCACCACATTGATTTAGCTGATCTGGCTGGGTAGGCGGGTGCCCCCTTCCTCCCTCACCATTCCATGTGCGTCCCTCCCAAAGCTTCGTGCTCAGTGGAATAGGATGACCTTCCCTGATGGAGAAGGACCATTCATCGGTCAAGGGTATAGGAGTAGCTGTGCTCCCCTGGTATAACCTCCAGACAAGTTCTCAAGGTCCATTTGTAGGAGAACATAGGGTAGTCAAGCTTCCAAGACTCCAGATACACCCAAATGAGGCACTGCATGCATCCAAATCAGGCAGATCCAAAGAAATGGACAGTCTGTCTTTCATTAATAAAGATAATAAAATAAAATAAAACATAAAAGTGGAGGGAGATTGTCTCCCTCCTGGGTGATGCCCCATGAAGTCATGAGACTCCATCCCAGGGTAAATTTCAGCAAAAGCTGGAAAGTCGTCTGCCAGGAAAGCCTTAGAGGGGACTTTCGCCTCCTGCAGAGAAGGGGACTTGGTCACTGCCTTCATGTTCACTCTCAACTTTCAACTGCATGAAATTGCATGACTCTATGTGAATTAAAGTAATACCACATCATTAAACGTTGATTTGTACCTTTGTGCCTGTCCCACAATTGAATTTTCAGGAAGCTGATTACATTTCTTTGTATGGATTCAGGAAACCATTAGGCCCCCAAGATCTAATTTATTGAACATATTTTGGCCCTTACAGCTCGTCCATCAGTCATCCCTAAACACACTTAGTACAAATGAATAAGATGTTTAGTGTCGATGAACATCACTTCCTAGAGAAAGAGCAGTGGCAGCACTGCAGGTATAATAGGAGAACCACGAGCAGTTTTTCAGGACCTGAACCTGCAGTCCTCTGCTGGGGAAAATCAGATCTCATCAGAAGTGCTTTGCCTGCCGTTCATATAAATATTGGTGTTTAAGACGACTTTTGGTGTTAATAGGAATGCTAGTGTCAATATTTTTCTTACTGATTTCTTAGTTCCTCCTAACTTTTAAACTTAAAAAGAATCCTTGGAACTAAATAAGCTGAAAATATCTTTTAAAAATAAGAAACACATTTAGATTCTGGTGCGCAGCAAATTCTCTGTGAAGAAAAGTTCCAAATTTGTGATTCTATTTGCATTTCCATAAACACAGTGAATCTTTGTCTGAGCTTATTATGTGACAAATAACAGTGTTAGAAACGGGGTGTTTTAAGACTCTAATTATGCATATCATTCTTGTTAGTGCATTTACAACGTGAAGCAATATAAAATTTGTACTTTTGGCTCAAGAGCTTTTTTCTTAAAACTGGCAATTTAATGATTCTTGACTACCATTGGCCTCATTTAATATAATTAAAATATTAAAAAATAAATGCAAAGGTGCCCCTGCTCTCCGGGAACAGATCTGAGAAGGAGATGACCGTGCAGAATGTCTGTGAGGGCGTGCCCTCGGGACACCTGCCTGTGAGTGGGAGGGAAGAGCTGAGCCAGCAGCCCGATCAGGGATCAGAGAGTTTGGGATACAGGCTCCAAGTTCTCACAATCCCGTAAGGGTGCCAGGTCCCAGGCATGTTGAGGAAGGGGCAGAGACTTCCAGAACTGTAAAGGACACATAGTCAAGGGCCACAGGTGAATTAGGGGTAACTGGTGTGGATGGATGTCCTTCACCCTGAAGAAGAATTGGGCAGCCCACATATGCATTTGGGGCTCACCGTAACCATGTTCTCATCTCTTCTAGCTTGGTCAGCTAAAATTATGTAAATTTAAATAAAATTAAACCTCTGGTAGCTCAGGTGCACTAGCCACATTTCAGATGCTTGTTGGACAGCACAGAACATTTCTATCATTGCAGAAAATTCTAGTGGACAATGCTCCTCCACCCAACCATGCAGCCATGTCTCCCAGAGGTCCTGCTGCCTTCCTGAGACACTGCAGGAGGAAGGGGCCAGTTCTCATCACCCTAACATCAACAACCTCTCCCTCTGTTCCCCTCAGGTGTATCTTTTCCTTCCTGTTTGATATTAATATGACTTAATAAACCAGAACTGGGCTCAGCTACTAAAAAGTGTTTCCATGTCCATAAGGATAGGCCAGGGAGGTGAGGGCAGGAATATTTGTATTTATCACACTAGTTCAGTTAAAGAAAAGGAGGAACCCAGTTAAGTTTTTTTTTTTTTTATTGGTGTTCAATTTACTAACATACAGAATAACCCCCAGTGCCCGTCACCCATTCACTCCCACCCCCCGCCCTCCTCCCCTTCCAACACCCCTAGTTCGTTTCCCAGAGTTAGCAGTCTTTACGTTCTGTCTCCCTTTCTGATATTTCCCACACATTTCTTCCCCCTTCCCTTATATTCCCTTTCACTATTATTTATATTCCCCAAATGAATGAGAACATATAATGTTTGTCCTTCTCCGACTGGCTTACTTCACTCAGCATAATACCCTCCAGTTCCACCCAGTTAAGTTTTAATATCAAAATAGTATAAACTGGGGAACCTGGGTGGCTCAGTGGGTTAAGCGTCTGCCTTTGGTCCAGGTCATGATCCTGGAGTCCCTGGATCTAGCCCGACATTGGGCTCCTTGCTCAGAGTGGAACCTGCTTCCTCCTCTGCTCCTTCTCTCTCTCTCTCTCTCTCTCTCTCTCCGCCCCCCCCAAGTAAATAAATAAAAATAGTGTAAACATTCATACCTTACCAACATCAACGTCTGGAAATATAACATCAATCATTAGCCAGCAAGAAATTAATGCAAAACAAAACTATGACATTCATATTGTTTAACACCTAGCAAATAAAACATTATTAACAACAACAACAAAAAAACATGTTTGATGATAGTAGAATCTGCTTCATTGGGCAAACCTTTCCATGAGCCACCTCCTTTAATTATTCAGTAAACGTTGCATTGGTAGCTTTAGTGGCTGATTCCTCCATAGTATTCTTCTATATAAGTTTTTGTTGCAGACTGTACCTCTTTTAAAATGTTTCTGAGCAAACTCTTCCAGACTTGAAATGTCGCATCCATGGCACATCCAATATTCACTGTCCTTTCCTCGCAGGGTCTCAACAAAAGCCTGGCCATTGCACAGACCATTTGTGGTACTTACAGGTATTTTTTTCCCAGTCAGGTATTCACATACACTGAACTAGTGGAGCTTCAGCAGATCTTTCCTTTCTGCATCGCACATGGGCCCTCCCAAGGAGTGTATGGGAAGGGAAAGGCATGTTCCCTGTGTGCTTGTTCCTCTGTGTAAGGGAGCTGTACTAAGTCACACACACAAACGGATTCAATTGTAAAATATGATAGATAAATGTACCAGTGCACTGTCTAAAACACTGGTCTCATACCACAACATAGGGGGATTGCCATTGAGAGCTGGTTATCCAATCAAGCACTCACCTACCCAGATTTTTTGTTGTTGTTAAAGACTTTATTTATTTATTCATGAGAGACACACACACACACAGAGGCAGAGACACAGGCAGAGGGAGAAGCAGGCTCCATGCAGGGAGCCCGATGTGGGACTCGATCCCGGGACTCCAGGATCACGTCCTGGGCCAAAGGCAGGTGCTAAACCACTGAGCCACCCAGGGATCCCCTCACCTCACCAGATCTGATGCTATAGCCCACCCTCAACCCCAGACTAGGATACATTCCTTCATCTCTTTGTTCACCATTCATTTCCTC
The DNA here is from genome assembly GCF_011100685.1 of Canis lupus familiaris. NCBI lineage: Eukaryota > Metazoa > Chordata > Mammalia > Carnivora > Canidae > Canis > Canis lupus. Next base: position 29,629,954 of record NC_049234.1, on the reverse strand, counting down.
AAAAGTTTATGTGACAAACAACGGGATAGGCTTTCTGGGGGCTCTGACCAGTGGGGCATACAATCAAGAATCGCTAGTCAAACGGGAAACAAGTTACCCCATCTAATAACCGGATTAAGCGGCCAGCACTCTGATGCAGAGGTTTGATAAAGCTTGGATGGGAAAATCTGGTTTAAGGTTGAGGCTACCTCGGTGCTCCCGATTCCCTTCCCGAACATGCATGGTGAGTCTAGCATGCTTGCCTGAGCTGGCAGATGGGAGTAGGGGTGGTGACCAGACCCTCAAAGTCCAAGCCTAGTCTGTTTCCCCATGGATCTGACCACTGCTGTGCAGCAAGTAAAGTCTCAAGCCCAACAGAGAAAGGGCAGCAGATGGCCCTCACCTGCAGAGGCGTGACCCTGCCCACCAGCTCGGCGTTCTACTGTAGCAGGTGCGCGGAGCGGGGCGGCCCAGAGGCAGTGTCTCAACCACATCTGTATCCCCTCCACCGCAAACGGTGTCTGGCATGTTGCTGGCTCTCAGAAAATATTTGTTGCATGAATTAATTCACCCTGTTCCCCCTGCTTGGCCTTTGGCAAATGAAGGATAGCTTGTGGCTTTGCAAGATACAATTTGTGATATAACTTTCTCATACCACACAGGGGCTTAAAGTTAGACTCTTTTATAGAATATGTAGCAAAAATTAAAATTTTTTGGCTTCTTAAAAAAGTATAAAATATATATATATATATGGAGAGAGAGAGAGAGAATATACTTTTGAGGATACATCAGAGAGTAATGTGCCACTTAGTATGTGTTGTATTTTTATTTCAGGTAGATGGAATAATCACAGGTTGGCGACCAACCTCAAAGTCTGGGAAGAGTACCGTGGACAGCCGCAGAGAGCCCACAAACCAAAGGTACCACCTCCCCAGCTGTCTTGAGCTTTATTATAGTTCTCTTCATTGTCATTTGGTGGCTACAATGCACCTTCCCCAAAGATACAATTATTAAAAGCTTAAAAATGATTTCTGCTATGAATGTTAATGTTTGTTCCCAAAACATAGACTCTCAATTTATAGGGCTCTTGATCCCTAAAAAACAAATGCGCGTACAGACGGGCCCCAATTTCTTGTGAGGAAAATGGTAAGGAGTGGTGAAGTCAGCACCAGTGACCGCTCACGTTTACTGAGCACTCACTTTGTATCGGGCACTATTCCGTGTGTTCCACCCATATTAACACACTTAGTGCTCCCTGTTTTTTTTTTTTTAATTTATTTTTTATTGGTGTTCAATTTACTAACATACAGAATAACCCCCAGTGCCCGTCACCCATTCACTCCCACCCCCCGCCCTCCTCCCCTTCTACCACCCCTAGTTCGTTTCCCAGAGTTAGCAGTCTTTACGTTCTGTCTCCCTTTCTGATATTTCCCACACATTTCTTCTCCCTTCCCTTATATTCCCTTTCACTATTATTTATATTCCCCAAATGAATGAGAACATATAATGTTTGTCCTTCTCCGACTGACTTACTTCACTCAGCATAATACCCTCCAGTTCCATCCACGTTGAAGCAAATGGTGGGTATTTGTCATTTCTAATAGCTGAGTAATATCCTCAGTTTACCGATACGGCAAATGAGGGAGAGAAGCTCTGAATATCTGAGGGTCTGGAGGCCGTGACATGTTGGGGCAGCTTCTGCTGAGCCCTGTTCATAATGCTGCTCATGCTGCCCATTCACGGCCTGCATGTCACTTCATAAATCCTAAAACTCTCAGGGCTGCAAGGGCCAAGAGACCCCACCATGTGCCCTCCTGTCAACCTCTCCTTACATGTCATCTGTGAGCCTCTGGCGTCAGCTTCTCTCTCACGGGATCCCTCCCCGCTCTCCATATTCCCTAGTGGCAAGAAGCCTCTCCTCCATTTCCCACCGAACATTCTAGCTTTCCCCCCTGAAGACCGTCAGAACAAAGCCCAGTTTCCATAAGCAAAGTATTCTGGACAAAGTTCTCCTTATTTCAGTTCTTCCTTAGAATGCACATCCCAGGCCTTTCAACTTTCCTTCTACTTGTCATGATTTCCAGACTCTTACCATCCAGATGGCAAAATCTATTTTGAACCCAGGCAAACTATCTTTGTGATACAAATGTATATGCTGAAATTATCATCACAAAAATACCTGAACAAGAGCTATATTTATGTCTTGCATAATATAAGCAGTCAGGCATTCACATATTCCAAGTCAACTGTGGAAGTTTTGTAGATTTTCGAACATGGGGTTTGTCTAACAACAGGTGTGGAGTTAATTCCTTCTGAAAGGTGGGTTGCTGGATTTAACCTTGGAGACCCACTCTCGTATTTCTCACTTTAGTGGCTTCCACGTCAGATATACGTGTAACTTACAGAGATTCTAGGGTATTGTGCTATCATGAATATTCATGGTCCTAATCAACCTCCAACAGCATCCACACATGTAGAGTGTGAATCCAGTTTGTGAGGAATCACAGGTATGGGAAGCCCAGTCATTGCAAACAGCGTGGAGCTGGTTTTCAGACCCAGGAAGATCACCCTAACAGTGTTTACAGCCTACATTATGTTAGCAAAGCCTCTCTTGTTCATTTTCATTACTAAGAAATAATCACCTCCCAGCCACGCATAGCATATCTGTGTGATGCTCCTTAATCATTGACAAACTTCACCAACCATCCACATCATCTCAGCCTCTGGCTGGGCAATCCCATGAGCCAAACAGCTGCCTGTGGAGACTGCACATGGGAATGAGGTCAGGCAGCTGTGAGTTTGAGGGGGAGGAGGATGGAAGACATAGTGATACACCAGGAGGGCCAGAATAGGCCCGCCAACTCTCTGATAGCCAGTGACCTCTTTCCTCTTGCTGTGCAGACAGAGTGACTGGAGGGAGAAGATCCATGGAGTGAGGTTCTTTTCATTGGGACTGGAGGGGATCATGTTTTATGGGGGAGGTAACCAAGCCTGTGAACTCTTGTGGTCCCGTGACACTGTCTGATCAAGGAGGACGCAGAACTTGCTCAGAAGCTCAGAATGGGTTTATTGATGTTGAGTGCCTACTCTGTGCGACGTGATACCATCCATCCCCCGTCTTTCATCTTCAAAATAAGAGAAAACCCAGTTATTCCTAATGGACTGAGACTGAAAGAGATTAATTTGCCCAAGATCACAAAACTGCTAAGTGATAGTAGAGCCAGAATTATAAATCTTAGTACATTCTTGGGCTTGCTTTTCTACTCTCTTCATGGTGTCTTTTTTTTTTTTTTTAATAGACTTTTTTTTCTTTAGAGCTGTCTTAGGTTCACAGGAAAATTGAGTGAAAAGCATAGAATTTCCCATATATGTCTGCTGCCCCCACTCATGCACAGTCTTCCCCGCTGTCATCATCCACCACCAGAGTGGTACATTTGTTGCAACTAATGAACCTACATTAATACACATCATTATTATGCAAAATTCATAGTTTACATTAGGGTTCAAACTTGGGGTTGTTCATTCTTTGGGCTTTGACAAATATATAATGATATGTATCCATGTCATAGCATCATACAGAGTAGTTTCACTGCCCTAAAAATACCTGTGCTTCACCCATTCATCCCTCTCTCATCCACCCCAACCCCTAGCAACGATCGATCTTTTTACTGTCTCTATGTTTTACCTTTTCCAGGATGTCCTGGAGTTGGAATCATACAGCATATATATAGCCTTTCCAGATTGGCTTCTTTCACTTAGTAGTATACATTTAGGGCTCCTCCATGTCTTTTCATGACTTGAGAGTGTATTCCTTTTTAGTACTGAATAATATTCTGTTATCTGAATGGACCACAATTTATTTATCCATTCACCTACTGAAAGACATCTTGGTTGCTTCCAGTTTGGGGCAATTATGAATCAAGCTGCTATAAACACTGTGTGTTGGTCTTTGTGTGGACATAAGTTCTCAACTCCTTTGGGTGAATACCAAGAAGTGTGATTGCTGGATCACATGGTTAAGGGTACATTTAGCTATATAAGAAACTGCCAACGTGTCTTCCACAGTGACTGTACCACTTTACGTCCCTGCTAGGAATGTCTCAGAGTTCCTGTTGCTCTTCATTTTTGACAGCATTCTGTGGTGTCAACGTTCTGGACTTTGGCCATTCTAATATGCATGTACTAGCATCTCCTTGTTGTTTTAATTTGCATTTCCCTGATGACATATGGTCTGGAGCATCTTTTCATTTGCTTATTTGCCAACTGTACATCTTCGCTGGTGAGGTCCGTGGTGCTTCTTTCAAACACACTGTTTTCTTATTATTGTGTTTGAGGAGTTCTTTGTATGTTTTGGATAACAGTCATTCATCAGATGTTTTTCGCAAATATTTTCCCCCAGTCTGTGGCTTGTCTTGTCATTCTCCCAAAATTATCTCTCATGGAGCAGAAGTTTTTAATTTTAATGAAATCCAGCTTGTCAGTTATTTCTTTCATGGATCATGCCTTTGCTGTTGTATCTAAAATGGTGTTGCCATACTCGGATTGGTTAGCTCTTCTCTTATGTTCTTTTCTAGGAGTTTTACAGTTTTGTGTTTTGTATTTAGGTCAGTGATCTATTTTGAGTTAATTCTTATGAAGGCTGCAAGGTTTGTGTCCAGATTCATGTTACATATACCCATATTGTATTATTTTTTTAGGCATGTGATATTTTGATGCTATTGTAAATGTGTTTTATTGCTAGTATATAGATTTCCAATTAATGTTTTACTGTGGTAAAATACATATAACATAAAATTCACCATCTTAAGTATTTGAAAGGGGCACTTAGTGTATTCACAATATTGTACAACCATCACCACTATGTAATGCACTTCTATGTTTGGTTTCGTAACGAGCAACCTTACCGACCTTCTATTTTATTAATTTGTTGGTTCTTTTGGATTTTCTATATGTCTATAGATAATGGTGACTTTCTTTCTTCCTGATCCTGTATTTTATATTTCTTTTTCATGCTTAGTGCATAAAGAAAGGCACCAGTACAATGTGGAATGGAGATGAGGAGCAGGCATCTCTGTCGGATAGCCAATCCCAGAGAAAAAGTTCAACATTATACTACTAAGTCTGAAACATTTTATTAGTTTAAGAATTCATGCTTTCCTATTCATAATTTGAGGTTTTTAGTTTCTATTTGTGTTCTTGTTGTTTATGGTGGTTCCTATGCAAAGTACCATTTTTCCTGGAGTGCTTGTTACTTTTGATGGCAAACTGCTCCATTGCCTTAGAAAATAGTTTGAGGGCTTCTCAGAAGCCTGGGAGGTGCTCAGCCAGGAGGCATTGGCATGTGCTTTGGGGCAGACCCTACCTGAGGACACTGCCAGTTTGGAACCACCTCACTCTAAATTCAAGATCGATGGTTTTTAACCATGGCTGCTATAAGCACATGAAGCACCAGCTGTGGTGACAACTCAGCCCTTTTCTGTCCCACTCTCCTCACAGTCCCTTGGGAGGTAGGCAGAGTGGGTTTATTTTTCATTCACTCATACATGATACAAAAACCTTCTGGTAGAGAGGGCATCCTGTCGGGCTGCCTACTTGGCATGCTCAGGACCTTGACCTCTGTTCCTACACTCTAGAAGGTCAGCAAGACCAAAAAGCACCCCTCTAGGGCCTCAGCAAATTCCCTCAGGGCAAAGGTGGCTTTGGGGATTCACTTCCTCCCTGGTTCCTCCTTTTACTGAATTCTGACCATAGGGTTCCTTATTATCTTGTCACATCTTTCATGATCTCCCTAATGTTTTCAGTGGGAGGTGGAAATCCTTGGTCCAAATAGTCTAGCCTTCTATATTACCAGAAGAAAGTTCTTTCCTTATGTTCTTTAATAAAAGGAATCAATCCTTAATGTGTTTTATGCCTAATGATTTTAGACCTTTTCTTTTGCTATTTTCTGTGGTAGTAAATATATTCATTTTGCCTTCCAGTTATTTTTACTAGACTCCAGAGGTTCTGGTTCTGACAGTCAGGTAGTGGGTAAAACTGATGATGGGCATCTGTCATTTCAGGCATCTGACATTGAGGGAGGAAAGAGCAAGGGACAAAAGCTCCTCATTTTGGGATTAGCATGATCCACAGGTGCCCCTGGCCTATCTGTTCGCTGTCTATTACCCAGACACTCATGACCAATTAAAGTCCTGCACGCAAATTATTCCTCACAATGTCTGAAGTGGATGAGCCACAGATAACTGAACTGGCTGAGGTCAGGGTCTATTGCTAAGATCCAGAAGTTGTGGGGCAAGAGGTATATGCCTGGAAGTGAGATAGGCTGCTTTTCCTCAAAGTCAACATAATTATAATAGATGAATTTACATATTTACCTAATTAAGCCACAGATATGATAGCCTTTTAAATAAGAGTATGGGGATTAAAAAGTAGAGCTATATTTAATAATGACTATAATGTCGGTCTTTGGAAACTATTATTTCCTGGATAGTTTGTAGTGTGCAATCTGGGTCTTCAGAATATTTATGGTTTATACTCTTTGTATACATTACACTTTCCTTCAGTGGGTCCATGTGTATTAGTCAAAATATTGAGAAGAATTAAAAATTCGAGTGCCTCCAGGATAGGCAGTGGCAGGAATGAGGGGGAAGGGTTACAAGTACAACAGAGGCTTACACTCTCCAGAGTTGAGTTGAACCTTCCTCCCTGCCATGCATTGCATCTGAAGGGCTCCTGGATGATGCTGCCTGTGATTTTCTGTAGGTCAGAGATAATGTCTTATTTAATTTTATGATTGCACAATAGTACAATATTTTTTCATTTATTTAACATGTATTCAGTAAAGCTATATACCAAAGATACAAGAGAAATTGATAGAGAGAGCTTTCTCAGCACCTGAGTGTATATAAATGTCCCTGCATGCAGGCTGAATCATCTGAAGCAGCAGGGTCCAGGAGCCTGATTAGCTACATGCAGGAATAAGACCTGCCCATGGTGCTTCTGTTATTGATCCTGGCTGTGGGGTTCGCCTGCTGTATTATTGAAAGATTCTCAGATGCAGGGCATCTGGCTGGCTTAGTCAGTAGAGCATTCAGCTCTTGATCTCAGGTTGTGAATTCGAGCCCCATGTTGGGTGTAGAGATTGCTTAAAAATAAAATCTTTAAAAAAGGAAATAAATACATATTTTCAGGTGAGTAGAGTCTCCCAGCCCACCTCCCCTTGCTATCATGCAACAGCACTTTACTTGTCCACTCTTGCTCCTACAAGGCTCTGAGCTACTTGAAACCAGGGACGGTCTCTTATTGTGTCTCTATGCTCTAAGGATAGCTCTTGCTGATGTTTGCTGAATAAATGAATGAATGAATTGACTCTGTTTGGAATTTAATTTAAAATGGCATCTCAATTTCCTCTTGCCTTTTTTGCTCTTACAGAAGCAAGCAAATTGAGAAACTAGAAGTAGATCCTAGCAAGCGTTCCATCCCTGATGTGGCTAACATAGTTCAAGAGAAAAAACACAGGCTCCAAAGAGTTCGAGCTGAACCCAAAATTATACCAAGTGAGGAAAATCCTGACTTTGAAGATAACCCTGAAGTGCCTCCATTGATTTGAAACATCAGGCTGCATCAACAGACTCACCAGACCCAGTTTTTCCTCAGTGCAGTGTGTGTGTATACCACTTATGGGGTAAACAGAGTTATTTATCAACGTTACTACTTCAGTATTTCGACTTCTATTTTATACAGTAATATTCTTAAACTAGCTAAAACTTCAAATGTATACCTTAAAATGCTATAACTCATTTGTCTATAATAAAATGTTGGCTATTGCAAATGTTCTGTAAATCATAGAACTATTACATTAAGATGTTGATTTTCAATCACAGGACTGGCTGCTAATGCAGAGAGATGAAGTCAGAGATAAAAGGCCTGATTATTAAATTGGTACTTCAGCAAATTGGTCAAGCTCAGAAGTTAAAACCGTAATTTCAGATCAAATTGCAATGTGTTAATATGATTTTAGCAGTGTTTCAATTTTCTTCTCATGGCTATTGGTGGTAATGCCTTGGAATGATGAAGAGGAGAGCGAGCAAGGGTAGGAAGGGAGAGCCTCTAAGGCTGTAGATACAGGCTTGGCATCCACAAAATGAGGAGAAGAAGGTGGAAGGAGGGGGAAGGAGAATGGGCTGAAGGGAGCCTCAGAAGACAGTGCAGCTCTTAAAGAACCCCAGCCACTGGAAAAAAAAAAAAAAAAAAAAAACCAGCCAGCCCAGCAGGAGCTTTAGCACAGGGTTGTCCACAGGAGATGAGCCTGTTGGGTCAAGGATGAGACTCTTGGGCAGAGTAGTGCCATGTCCTCAGTTCGATCCTGCTGAGCGTGGCCTCCAAGGGACTTTGGGGGTGAAGGTGGATGAATGTTGGTCTTTGGAGAGAGCTGTTACCTTTCTGTGAGCTTCACCTCCGATTTGGGGTTCCTCCTCTGTAGCCCAAGCTTAGCGAGAGGGCCTTCAAAGGGAGTTTTGAAGTGTGTCCTGAAGTTGGGGATGCACAAACTGGTGCCTGAGAAACCAAAACTGACAGGGGGCTGGAGTCCCATCCTGCCAGGAGAATCATCCGTGGGACCAGAGAAAAGCTGTGCCAGAGGAGTGGAGAGTGTGGCCCTCACCCACAGCTGGCTGGGGGCAGGAAGGTGTGAGCCTTTTCTAAGGACCAGATGTGGGTTGTCATGGGCTGCATGTGGGGCTGAGAAAGGAAGCTCAGAGGACTGGCCAGGACTGGGGATGTTGGAGAGGAGCAAACGGGGAGCCTCTGAAGAACTCATGAAAGGGGGGTTCTCCAGAGGAAGACAAGTCAGTTTCATCCGTCCTCTAGGCTGGCAGAGCAGGAAGCCCGGCCAGGCCGTGTGAGGACCATCATTCCTGTACCAGTCAAGGTCCTGGCAGTTCCTAGCCTTGGACTTGAATGGATAAAGAGAGGAAGTGGTCACTTGGCCCCAGAGGGACAGCTGAGGACGGTAGACAACTGGCAGGAACTGGGACTTTCTTCCAGGATGCAGCCCACAGGGACAAGCTGGGGGAATAAACATTTGACCTTTCCTCCTCCCCTCCAATCTCTTGATAGATTCTCACTGGCCATAAACCCAACCAGAAGCAAGGGGCAAGGGAGCCTGTCTGTGTGGCCTCCAGAGGCCATGCCCTAGGGTCCACAGCATGGGGGAGGCCGCAATGGACGGAGCCCAGACACTCCTCCCTCACCCCTCTCCTCTATCCTGCCCCTTGCTTTCCCAGGTCTGGGATGGAGCAGGAGATTCAGGAGTGCAGCCGAGGAGCAGGGGGGCAGGGTGAGGGAAGAGACACGTGTCCCCTCTTCTTCAGCAGCCTGGAACAGGGACCCGGGCCGGGGAGGGAGGGGAGTGGAGAATTTAATGCCAGGGTGGCAACTCTATGAGCAGAGACTGGGAGCACTGAGGGGCCCTCTATTCCCCAAGAGCAGGAGGAAATGTCCTAGGAGCTGCCTCTGTCTTCATCCAGGGCAGGGTCACCCTGAGAGATGAAAGGCAGAGTGGGAGACGCAAGTGCGTTGTTTTGATCACTTGCTGCAAGGTGAGCATTCCATTTTAGGCTTATGCGAATCATAGCCTGATTCTGGAATCTGGTGCCCAGGCTGCTCTCTGCTGGTCTGCCCTGGGCCAGCCTCCTCACCCCGGCTTCTGCCCATTTCTTACTTCTGGAAGACTCATTGCTTTTGCGCCTGCATCAGCTCCTCCAGGGACAGGAGACAGAACAATCTCACCGGTGGAATGTCAGCTTCTGGTCCTGATGCTCAGATGCTCTCAGGTCCACAGACTTCTCCTCCCGCGTCTCTGCTGAGGTGGCATCGAGCAGTGAGATCTGTCCCTTCTCCACCATCATGTCCTACCATGCCCCACACAGCTGTTCCCTTCTCTGCATATGCACGGCCTGCGAATGGCAGGAGACCACTGACACTGGTGGGCACAGGGACCGGGTGGTGAGGGCTGCTCAAGCCCTAGGGCCTGGGTGGCAGTACCCTCCTTCCCCTCCGCCTGCCAGCTGGGGCTGCACCACACAGCATGTGTCTGTCACCGTTTGCAGTCTGTCACAGCTTGCCTGACATTTGGATGCAAAGTGCTAGCCCGTCTCCAGTCGACGCCTGTCAGGCCAGCGTGGCTGACACTCCTGGAGCAGACCTTCGCCTGAAGTAGCTGTTCTTTCTCTAACTTTTGTTCCTCTCATGTGGTCTGGTGTTTTCCTTGTGTTGGAGATAAGCTGCAGTTGGCTCCGCTGATAGGTCTCTCCACTCTGGTGGACATTCCCTGAGCACCTACTGGGTGCCAGGAGCCATATCAGGAGACATGGAGAGCCCACTCTCCTGGTTCTCACCCTCTGTCCATGACTGCTCCCTCCACTCTTCACAGAAGGCCACCACCAAAGGTGACTCCTTCGGCCTCATCCTCTTCTCCATGGGTACCCTCCTTGTCCTGGGACATTGGGGCCCCTTCCCGTGGCTTCTGTTACTAGCTCTGGGATGATGCCCCTGGAATTCCTTTCAGGCCTTCCATGCTTTTCCTCATGTTCAGCTGAGTCCTGGTCCAACGTTCAGGTCAACCATCAACTTCCCTCTTTTTCTTGCCCCTTCACCTTATCCTGTCTTCTGTCCTCCAGCTCTTGTTTTATGCCTTCACTTTCCATTCATTCAAATTGGAAGACACCATCTGTTTCCTGTGCTCAGCATTTAACTGATCACTAAATCCTGTCTGTTCTACCTCACAAAGAGCGTCTCCTGTCTCCTCCAAGCCCATTTCCACTGCCTACATTCAATCTCCCATCAGACACTTGCCAATGGGACCCCTGCCTCACCCCTCCTCGACTTCAATACCCCCCTTGGACTGTTGCCCAGAGGACAAGATCTGGACCCCATCCTGCTTTAAGGCCGCATCTCCCACCACTTCCCCCTGGGCACCAACCTACCCACCACACCAGTGTTGTCACCATTCATGAGAACCATGTGGAGGTTATATATGCACTGATGCTCTGTTGGTGGCATCACTGAGCTGAGGTGGGTGATGTGCTGGATCTGAGAGCCCAGGTGAGCCCTCTCAGAGTTGTATGGGAGCAGGGTGATGTTGCCAAGGCCCAGGCGACAGACTAGAAGCCCTGGTGGTGGACGAGAAGGCAGGACCAAGCACAGAGGCACCTATTCCTTCACAAGAGCATCAGTTGTTGAGATAATTATAAAGAAATGGGGCCCTTTTCAAAGAGAAATTAAGACCAACTTGATGGGCCATCATCTTGCATCAGCTGCTCTGGGAAAGTGTACTTGTCCATGGTCTGTTAAAGGGAGAAATCAGGGATGCTTGAGTGGCTAAGCTGTTGAGTGTCTGCCTTTGGCTCAGGGTCTAATCCCAGGGTCTGGGATCGAGTCGAGAATCAGGCTCCCTGCCAGGAGTCTGCTTCTCCCTCTGCCTATGTCTCTGCCTCTCTCTGTGTGTCTCTCATCAATAAATACATACAACCTTTAAAAAAAAAAAGAGAGAGAGAGAAATCACTGAGCAGAGTGACGCAGGAGCTACCTTGAGAGCACTCAGGGTTTTGAAGAACTGGGTTGCGGAGTCTACTTATCTCCACCACCAAAAGGAAAAAATTAGAATGCCCATTCTGATTATTATTGCAACATGACAATCATTCCATACTTAGTGACATAGAACAACCATTTCATTACGCTCCCACTTTCTGCAGGTCAGAAATACAGACAATGGAGATAGCTTGTCTTTTCTCTCTTATGCCTGGGATAACTTGCAATCTGGAGGCTAGAATCACCTGGAGGTGTCTTCACTCACACACTTGACAGTTATGTTGGCTTTTGACCAGGACTTCAGCTGGGCTGACAGCCAGAACACGTGCACGTGCCGATGAGGGCTGGCCTAACTGCTCTGGGAGCATAGTGGCTAGGTTCCAAGAGTGAGCATCCCAAAAGAACAAGGAAGAAATGTATGGCAGCTTACTTCAGCTGTGCCCTGTTGATCAGGGCAGTCACAAAGGTGGCCGAGCTTCGAGCGGAGAAGACTGTTTCTACATCCGCTAGAGGAGTGACTAGCTTCCAGAAGAGCACGTGGGACGAGAGACATTGATGGAAGGATACAGTCTACCATAGCACCATTCCTCTTCCACGAAACTCAAGTTCTTTTTGGCCTCATTCCCTGCTCCCAAAGAAAACAGGAAGTGACTCCTATTGTATGAATGAAAGATAGGGACAATGGTGAGGGGGACATGTATTTAATTCTACCTCAGGACCATTGTCATTACACACACCACTGGCTGTTTCTCCTTTTCTCTAAGAGTTCTGTAAGTAAAGATACAAATCAATGCATGGCCAAATGAAGATCCAAATGCAGTCTAGAAGGGTGATTCAGAGTTATGAATGAGATCCCATTTAATGTTCCTTAAGTCATGCAGATAACAATAGAAAAGAGGATTTTTTTTTTTTTTAATTTTCTTTGGTCAGGGGCACCTGGGTGGCTGTCAGTTAAGCATCTAGCCTTCAGCTCAGATCATGATCTCAGGGTCCTGGAATTGAGCCCCAAGTTGGTCTCCGTGCTTAGCAGGGCGTCTGCTTCTCCCTCTCCCTGTGCCCCTCCCCTCGCTCATGCTCTCTCTCCTACCACCCCCAATCTCAAATAAATTTTAAAAAACTTAAAAAATTTTTTTATTAAAAAAGTTATCTCCCTCTGCCCCTTCCCCTGCTCACATGTGCACTCTTCTCTCTAAAAATAAATTAATAATAATTAAAAATAAAAAGATCTAAAAAAATAAAAATAAAAAGATCTGAAAAAATTTCCTTTGGCTACATTTCTTTGAGAGCAGCAGTGAACTGTGATAACTCTACTGAGCTGCTTATGAGTGACTATTTTGCTGGCCTTGCCTTTCCATGCTATATGATGTAGCCCAGGCCTCCATCTCCAGACATGGGCCAATCTCAGTGTGAGCTCTTTATCAAGCATCATAGGTCAAAATATGAAAGATGAAGCTAAAGCAATGCTTAGAAGAAAATTTATCGCTTTTGTTAAACAAAAAAAAAACCCAATTTTTTAAAAAAAGATAAATTTATAACTCCCTTATGAGTATAAATAAATACATGTCAAAGATTGTACTTAATCTCTAATGACTGAACCGGTAGGATGACACAACCGGTCTCCATGAGCACTTGCATGTCAGTAGCAGGGAGGCAGTTAAGGACCTGCTGCCACAAATTCACAGACACAAGACGAGTCTGCCCACAGGGCAGCAGTCAGTTGCAATCCACCAGATGCAATCTTCAGGACTCCCACTTTTTTAAGACTTGCATGAATCAGATGATGGCCAGACCACCCAGCAATCTGTATTTGCCTGGTTCACAGCCTCTGTCAGTTTCCTTGATTCTTCGAGTAGAGTACCTTTATCAAAAAATGTCAAAGACCGGGGCACCTGGGTGGCTCAGCAGTTGAGCGTCTGCCTTTGGCCCAGGGCGTGCGTGATCCTGGGGTCCCAGAATCAAGTCCCACATCAGGTTCCCTGCATGGAGCCTGATTCTCCCTCTGCCTGTGTCTCTGCCTTTCTCTCTGTGTCTCTCATGAATAAATAAATAAAATCTTTAAAAAAAATTGTCAAAGATCAAAACAACTTAGAATTTAACTCAGGAAGCTAGAAAACACACAACAGTTGAACCCAATGATTAAGAGATATTAATTGTGAGAATAAGGCAGAAATCCACGAAAACTAAGACATTTTAATGACAAATCCATTTAAAAATAGAAAACTTGAGTTAATCAGCAATTATTAAAATTTTGAAAATTTGAGAGGCTTTGCTTGACTTCCTTCCACAGGCTCCTTTCCTCACCAACAAATTTCTGAGGTCCTGGCAGTTTTATAAGAATTCTATAAAATTTTCAAAGAACAAAATAATCTCTGTCATCTAAGTCAGTGCCCCTGAAAAAAAAAAAAAAGATGAAAAAAGTTCATATTAATGTGCCACCTAGAAATATCTTCATATGAAACCAAATAAAGATGGTTCGTACACACAAGAATATATGGAGCCATTTCATTTGTGAACATGGATATAAGACTTAAATTCAATATCAACTAACTTAATACCACCGTATTAAAAATTACACATCACTAGCAAGCAACCATTATTTCAAGAATACAGAGGAGGTTTAACATTATGAAATCTATCCATTAATTCACATTAATAGATGTAAAGGAGAAGGATTATATCATCATATCAATAGATGCAGCAAAGCTTTGCTAAGGTTTAATCTTTATGATTTTTAAAGGGGAAAAACTCTTAGAACAATGAATATTAAAAATAATTTCTTTAACCTGATAAGATTTTCCCACCAAAAATTTATAGCAAACATGATACTTGGTGAAAATCATTTAGTTGTATGCACTTTCTTAAGCTCAAGACGAGAAAAAGATGTTTCCTACCTCTGTTTTGGCTCAGCACTGCTACTGAACATTCCATGTTCTGATGGAAAAACAACAACAACAACAAAGGAATAAGGGATATTGGGAGATATCCTTACTTTAAGATAGTGTTATTATTTTCATAGAAATCTAACAGAAAAAGACAAGTTGTTAGAACAAATAAGTTTAATAAATTTTCCCAGTTGTGAGATCCATATGCAAACTTTAATAGTGTCCTTCTTCATCAGCAGTGGTGAATTAAAAGTAGAATAGAATATAAGCTGCTACTCGCAAACAAAAGTTTGCCATCTGGAAGCAAAAGCTATAAAGTACCCAGGAATTATCCTAAACATGCAAAAATATCGAGAAAAAATAGTTTCTGTTTAAAGGACATAAAAGAAATCCTTACCAAAGGGTTGACTACACCACTGTGCATGGATGAGGTGATGACACTTTAAAAATGTGTCAGATTAAAAAAAAAAAAAAAGCATCAGATTCAAACCATAAAAGGCTCTTAACTTTAGGAAACAAACTGAGGGTCACTGGAAGGGAGGTGGGTGGGGGGATGGGAATTAGGGATGGAACGAGCAGTAGGTGTTATATACCACTGATGATCACTAAACTTTACCTCTGAAACTAATAATACAGTATATGTTAATTAATTACATTTAAATAACATTTACAAAAAAATGTATCAGATCTCCAATAGTCAATTCATTTCCAATAAAACCAATATAAGAATGTGGGGTGTCAGCAAATGGCCAAGACGAATTGTTAAATAAAAACACAAAATGAATTTCAGGCTCACCTTACCACCTACAAAGATGTTCCCTTAATCCATAACCATAAATGCATATTAAACAATACAAATAAAATTATTGTAATTTTGACAAAGGAATCAAAACAAAGGAAAGAAATGAAAAATAGACCAAGGGGAACATGGTATGTGATGGAAGTGGCATCACAAACGGATGAAAGATGGATTATTTAGTCATGAAGGAAAAAATAGGTGTCTCTACTTCCCAAAATAAAAATAAATTCCAAATGGATTAAAGATGTAAATGTGAGAGATAAAGCTATAAAACAGTTAGAAAAAAATATAGGTGAATATATTTAGTATCTCAGAATGGGGGAAGGATGTTTTCAACCAGACCTCTTATATCCAAAGTTATTTGAAAGTCTAAAACCTCAAGAGGTTAGTGTCTAAAACACATGAGGAACTTACATGGATTGGGAAAAAAAAGACTAGGAAATTTACAGAAGGCAAAATCTAAATACAAGTACACTTGACCAGCAATCAAAAAAAGACCAATTAAACAAGGAGATAGTAAAGCTTGTTATTAAGTGTCAGGAAGAGTTGGAGAAAGGGGAATGCTCCTTCTCCTCTAGAAACCTGCCTGCAGCTCTTGGGGTGGGAAGGGTGATGGTCAAATCATGTAAGAGTTGGCACCCAGTGGGCAACAACCCATCAGAACAGGTGCCTGACTAGTCACATCAGAAATCATTCCTGCAACATGATTTCCAGCAAGACTCATGCCTCAGTCCACGGAGAAATATTGTTGTAGCATAGAGTTGGAGGAGCTCAACGTTCAGGGAAATGGTGAATAAAATGATGTCTATGCTTCAAATGCCATTCTTTTCAGGGGTCAGATGTCGTGAGCTAGATGTATGTGCAGAAACATAGATCTTGAAAATTAGGATCAAGTGATAAAAGTAAGAAATAGCCTGAAAGTCAAAGCACATATCATTTTTGTAAATTTTTTAATGACACCCTCAACCAAACACAAATTGTTAAAGGACACACATTTGTCAAAATAAATGCTAGGAAGATAGTTTGAAAGGTATTAACTAAGTAAGCTAGATTGGATTCTGTGGAGAAGTGGAATGGGCTTGGGAATGTGGGATGACAGAGAAAATAATTAAGATCCATCCATCCATCCATCCAACCAACCATATATCCATACATGAAACAAATCATGTAGAGGCTTTGCATGAACATCATGATGTGTAATGAGATGAAGAACATGATTAACTCTCTTCAGAAAGCTTACATCCTAAGTCAGGGAAGAAGGGAAGGTGAATCAATAAATCAATATTAATTTCTCATTTCTCTACTGCTTTTAGGGAATTTGAGAAATAATTCAACCATCTAGAAACAGAAGAGTCTAGATTGGTAGCATCCTTTTCCAGTAAATATGAGGAGTCCTTAGTATGAGCAAGCACTATTCCAAGCCCTTAGGGCCACCAGGGACCAATCCACATTCTTTCCTTGAAGACTTTCCTTTCTAGTGCACAGGAAGTTGTAGAATCTCTAAAATGAACTGCCCTCATTCGGAGCTGCTTTCCAGGCCTGGCCTTATGAAAGAGGGGGGGAGGGCATTAAGAGGCAGGAGCTTTTATGTCCCTCATTAAAGGACAAGCCTGTTGCAATTCATTCAAGCCCTGCTTTTTCATTTACATTCTTCAGTGCCTGATTCATACTATGACCTGGCTGTGGAAGGAAGGAAGCTGAGGGAGAAAAGGAAGACAGAGGCAAGGCGATCTATATTATTTCAGAATGTCGGAGAAGATGCCCAACCAACATCCCAGATAGCATGTGGGATATACAACCTGCCACGATTTTTCCTGCCTCGTGAACTCAGCTAAATAGAAAAGACATATAAAATCCAAATCAAAATTCAAGCTACATCTAAACAAAATCACTACTTTATTTCATTAAATACTTAATAAATTGTGTCTACTACAGAAAAGAATAATAAGAAGGCCACATGGAGCCAAGTAGCAAACATATTCACCAAGAGTGAATGTATATATGTATATACGTACACAGAATGCACGCATATATTTTGTTTTATATATATATTTATATATATAATATATATATATATAGCCTATGTCAAATGTTATGTGCATAAACTTTTTCTCACACTGTTTTTGTTGTTACATTGCCATTTTCTCCCACGGCGCTGATCAGACAGGGACTGTGCCGTACTTGGCCACTTGAGGGCACCACCTTGGTGACCTATTGACTCTCCAGGATGCTGCAGAGGGAGGGCGGATCAGCCAACTGGAACCCAGAGGCCAAATCCGCCCACCACCATTTT
Organism: Canis lupus familiaris; assembly: GCF_011100685.1. Classification (NCBI taxonomy): domain Eukaryota; kingdom Metazoa; phylum Chordata; class Mammalia; order Carnivora; family Canidae; genus Canis; species Canis lupus. The sequence continues at coordinate 29,612,415 of NC_049234.1, read as the reverse complement.
TGTACAACTTGTGAACTAAGAATGGGTTTTACATTTTCAAATGATTAAAAGTGATCAAAAAAAATATTTCATAACGTGTGAAAATTATTAAAAAATCCAGATTTCACTGTCCACAAGGCCCATGGCGGTGTTTGTACTGCTATGTGATTTCTTATGGCCTGCAAAGCCTGCCATGTTTACTCTCTGACCCTTTACAGAAAAAAAATGTCTCCACTCTTGGACTGGAGATTCCCACTGAGAAGTAATTGTTCAAGGGAAAGCTTTGTTCATTTTTGCTTCTCTTTCACTGAATCTGAACTGAGGCAGTAAAAAGAGAGGTGCTACCCATTGTAACCCCCACATATTCTAACACCATACATTCTCATAAGATGCTTCATCTCCTTCTTCGTTCAGACTCACTGCTTTAGGTGAGTGGTTCCCAAGAGCCCACACAGAGGTTGGCTCGTACTAGGCAATTTGAAGGACTCCCCCCTCATGTACTGACCTCGAGTTTCTACCTTTCATGTCACTTCTCTACTCAAAAACCTTGAGAGGCTGGATATTGTGGACTTGAAAGCCTGGTTCTCTTATAGACCAGCTGACCCCTGAGCTGGGTCCTGATGCCCAGATGAGCCTGCACTGGAGAGCATCCCTTCATCTAGACCCAGCAGGCTTCTTGACTGCAGTTTCAGTTAATTCATGGTACAGGAAGGTAATAGGAGCGTTTTACGTCTAAAAAACTCTGGATTCATAGAACTCACTTCAAGAATGCTTTTCTACTCTGGAACATTCTCATATTTGACTATCATTTATAAACCATTTATGAAGTACCTCCTATGGGACCAACACAACCCTAAATTCATCATACACAGCAGTCTCCAACCAGAATAATCTTGTCATGTTGGAAGTCCTAGCCCCATTTACAGATGAAGAATGTGGAGTTCACTGAGATTGAATGACGTCATGCTATTTCAGTAAGAATAGAATCTGAATTGAAACTCAGATCTATCTTATCTCAAACCCAAGAACTTCCCATGTACATGATTCTTTTACACTCTACCATGCTGATTTATAAGAAAAATATGCAAAATTCCATATTTGTGTATCAATAAGATCATAACCCATCTCCATTGACATATAAAGAATACCAAACTCTTTGTATCAAAATATTTGCAGTAGAATTTTTAATTTTTCATTGCAATGTCTCTTTAAGTCAACCCCTTATTCTTTTTTTTCCCCTATTAATTAGCCAGGTTGCTAAGCTGGCACAGTGAAGTGGTGTTAAAGTGTCCCCAAATTAATAGTGCCTCATCAGCACTGAGGCAGGGCGTGAAATTACCTTCTGAAGTGTTACCTGAATGCAGTTAGCACCACCTCTGCTGCTGACTTCAGATAAGAATGGGAACTCAGCAGAAATATCAGCAGGTCTGCATTAGCCATCAGCAGAATCCTAGGGTCAGAGAAGTGAACTCCTCCTTGCCCACCAGTGTCCTTCTAAGCACTCTGCTCCTGCGGCTTGTGCTATCTTCAAATACAGGGTGCAAGGCTTCCAGAGCTACTTGTTTCCAATTGGAATCATTCTGTCCCTGGCTCACCCCTTAAACAGAGCACATTGCGTCTCCAAGCAACTATATCAAATGTGAGTTGTGCTAATGGATAGACAGGTCAGGGCAACTCCCTGGCACCATGGAAACACTGCCCCTTCTTTCAGTGCTGGGTCTAATCTTCCAGGAACCCCATGCTGGATGGGAGAGATGCTGGGGGTGTTAGTAGAACAAAGGGGAGCTCAATGAGGCCTCCAAGTAGAGCTCTCTCCAAGTATGTCTTCAGGCAGCCCAGCCTAGATTGTGAGAGTCCTCCCTGGTGTAAACTTCAATAAGTCCCAAAGTGCCCAATATCAATCTTTAAAAGTTTTACAAGGCTTAAAAATTTTATTTGAGATAAAATCTTACTCATTCAGGTGTTTATAGAATAAAGCAAACTCGGGTCAGGCCTATCTGTTCAATGACCTGAAACCCCTAGGCTAGAGAAGGGCCACATAATTGACAGGAAGGTTGCAGCTGTGGGAAGTGCTATGGTACAGTAGAAACCCCTGGCAGACAGGGGGTGCCACGAAGATGAAGCAGATCCTTCCTGAGCCATTTACTAGCTGTATGATCTTAGAAATACTACCCATCCATTTTGAGTTTCTGTTTCCTCATCTGTAATGTACAGTTTACAATAATGCTGATCAAATAGAGTTAGTGTGAGGATTAAATGCACATAAAGCTGCTGGCACATAGTAAGCACCTTAATAAGTGTTATCAAAATAATGATGGTAATGATGGTAGTGGTGATGATGGTGGAGTGGTGATGATGATGATGGTCATAGTGGTGATGGCGATGATGGTGGTGATGGTGACAATGGTGATGATGATGGTGATGATGGCAATGGTGGTGATGGTGATTGTGATGATGGTGATGATGATGGTGATGATAATGGTGATGGTGATAGTGATGATGGTGGTGGTGATGATGGTGGCGATGGTGATAATTGTGATGGTGATGATGATGATGATGATGATGGTGATGATGATCATGATGATGCACCAAGAGTTCAGCCATCACAGTACAAATATGAATGCTTCTAGCATCTGCCTATATCTACTCCTTCGTGTATATTCCCCACTATTCTGTCCCTGTGTAATATTTTGCTAGGTGCTCCAGAGAGGAGAGAGGCTTGCTGGTAAGGGGCTGAAGAGCTGCCATTTTTTTTATTAGACCTGATGAAGGCCATTTCATGAGACTTGGGTGTTAAGTTAGCAAGTGAGAATCATTTTAGTCAGTCTTTCTTTAAAAAAAGATTTATTTTGTAAAATATAATTTTAAATGTGTATTTTCATCAATAATGACTTACCTCGCAATAAATCAGAAAATTGAGCTCACCTGCACGTCCTCACGACATATTTGGTTAAGTGAGGCTAATCTAATATTGTAAGAATGAAAATAATAACAACTAATATTTATTAAGTATCTACTGCAAGCCCTATGCTTTATTCTAGCAAATATTGATTGAACACTTGCTGTGTTCTAGCCTGAGGACATAACAATAAACAAAATGGGAAAAAATCTCCATCCTTTATTTTTAAAAATTTATTTATTCATGAGAGACACAGAGAGAGAGGCAGACATAGGCAGAGGGAGAAGCAGGCTCCATGCAGGGAGCCTGATGTGAGACTTGATCTCAGGACCCCGGGATAACAACCTGAGCCAAAGGCAGATGCTCAACCACTGAGCCACCCAGGCGCCCCCGAAATCTCCATCCTTATGGAGTTTATATTCTACTGAAGGGAGAGAGAAAATAAATAAACAAACAAATAGGTTAACTGTATGGTATAGGAGATATGGAGCAAAATAAATGAGAGAGATGCCTAGAGGGTGCCACGGGGGTTGTCATTTTAAATGATGTTACTATGAAGATGGCATTTGGGCAAAGAATAAACTGACTTGTCAGGCTCAGAATGGACTTCTTGGGGAAGAGGGTTTCAAATAGATTTAGCAGTAACTGCAAAGGCCCTGTGGTAGGAATGACCTTGGAGGAGTGATGAAGGGGGTTCCTTGGCTGGAGCCCTCCACAGGACATATAGTCAAGAAGTTAATGGGTCAGATTATATGGCACATCACAGTGCCCTGCTAGCTCCTCACTTTCATTCTGAGTGAGACAGGAACAGACAGGGAGGATGCTGAAGAGTGGGGGCAATGTGTAAAACTTTTCCAAAGGCCCACCCTGGCTGTTCCATAGGGGCAATGGGAAAATCCAGTGACCTGTTAGAAGTGGTAGTGACAATCCAGAGAGAGACAATGCTGGCTTGGATTAGGGTGTGGTGGGTAAGGCTGAGAGAAGTAACTGCATTTTGTGTATATTTTTAGGAAAGACACATCAGGATTGCAGACGAAGTGTGTAGGTTTCTGAGAGAGGGGGAGAGTCTAGGGTGGCTTCGAAGTATTTGTTTGAGAAATCGAAAGGATGAGTCCACTTGAACAGAGGCCTGGAAGAGCAGGAGAGGATCACTCAGGCAGGGGTGAGTGGGCCTGGGCCTTGGGTGTGCCAAGGTGTGAACACCTACTGGATACTCAAGGAAGGTTGTGTAGGCAGGTGGTGTCTGGAATTCAGGGGAGAGGACTGGGTGGGAGATATTATTTCTTACGCTTCGGCAACACTTAGAGGTGTTATTCACCCCATTGTACAATGAAGGAAGCACAATTACAGAGGTAAATGATGGCACTCATCTGGCTAATGAGTCAGAATTTGAACCCAGTTCGGAAACCACTGTTTAGTGGTAAGTACCGCCCTGTTCTGTTGGAGGTTTTAGATGTAAAGAGAAAATCCTCATGTGTGTCTCTCATTTTTAAAAAAATCTTTGTAGCTCAGATCCAGAGCCAACTGGCCTCCCACTCACTTGAAAAAACTGCAAAATCCCATTTTCAGAGAGCCTTTCGTTGGCTTTAAACACAGTCATGCTTCACAGTCCACCCAACAGAGAATTGTTTTTGGCAGAGACACCAAGAGATGATGTCATTCTCTGAGGACCGGGAAAACCCGTATGCCTTTGATTCCTCTTCAAAACTGTCACAGGGGCTTCTCCTGCCTGGTGCTAGAGTGGTGTCAGCTGATGCAACCTTTTTGCCAAGGACATTTTCAAGAGGTAGCAAGAATATTAAATATGTTTATGCCCTGTGACCTCAAAGTTCCAATTCTAATCATCTAATCTTAGGAAATAATCAGAATCACATAAAAATGTCTTATGCTTGAATGTCCATCACAGCCCTACTTATCATGCTAGAATTTTTTTAAGGCATCTAATACCTAATGGAGAAATGGTTAAGTAAATTACAGATGTCAAAAACTATTTTTAGAGAGAATTTGAAAAGTCATGGAAAGTGGTTCTATTAAAATGTTAGTCTTAAGAGGCAGGATGCAACCTTGTATTTCAGTACGGTCTTAATCTATATCGCAGTGATTTTTAAAATCAATAACTAATGGAATACGGAGAAAATGATATATATGTAAAAGGGTGCTGTTAGGGCTTGGATGGGACCTCTATTTCTTTTCTAGTATGAAAACTAAGGGCACCAGTGAAAAACAGAAGACCTTCCATTCTGAGCGGACACTTCCCTGTGGCTTATAGAGATGTATCACTTCAGCAGGACAGCTCTTACTGTGACCACCTCTGAGCCCCATCTCCACCTATCAACATAAATGTAATCTTGAGGAGACAAGACAAGATACAGGGATAGTATGGAGAAGTTACATTCCTCCCATTGTGATCCATCCCTACCCATCGGCTAGAGAAATGGAAGATGTGTAGAAAGTTCCCATTCTCCAAGCCAAGGGAAAGAGGGGCCAAGAGGATCACTCACAAAAGCCAGTACAAGCTTGCAAGAAGGAGATTCCAACTCCTCAGTTAACTGTTTGCTTGACCAGCACACTGGGGCCTATCCCTAGATCAGTGATGAAAGGAACAAGAGCACTTATTGGGGACATGTCAAGCAGAGGAGAGCCCCACTTGAATCCAAGTTTCCCAAGACAGACATAACAGGTCCAGAAGGGTATACTGGCCTAGGAGCTGATGTCAGTGGTCAAGGGAAGTGGATGTGAGAATGGGCAGAGTGTGAGAATCTGGGGCCATTTGTACTTACGTCCCTCTTGTGGTCATAAATTATTTCTCCACATGCAAAAATGCACTTATTCCCTCTCAAGACGCCCCACCCTCACCCCAAATCCTGCACCATTACAGTTTCAGCTTTAAGTTCAGAATCTCATCAACTAAAATGGGTCTGGGTATCAATGAGGCTCGCTAGGTGTGCTTCCTTGAATATGGCTCTTCTCAAATGGAAGACTCATTAAGGGAAGGGGCAAGTTCAATTCTCTGCACCCCTAGCATGCAATCCGTGATCAACACCGCATAACTGCAAGGGACACTTCAATTTAAAAAGAGCTTTGGGGGGGAGGGATGCCAACTGAGCAGTCTGGTGGATTCTGAAGGTCTGCCTGGCTGGCCAGAATGCCTATGTCCTCACTACTAGGAGGCCTCCAGAATCTCCATTTAGTTCTTCGCTTCTCTGCTGAGCTGTATAGAGTCTTGCTGTGCATCCATAGGTTAGACATAAGTGAACCCAATGCGTATTTCTGGAGCTCCTTATCTTTGTAGCACCATTCTGTGGTATTTCATTCCACAAAATCTATCCACAGTAGCAGCTTCAGATCAACAAAATCTCTGTGTTCTTTTTGTTTTCATCTCCCTCTGCAATGTTCTAGGTAGTTACCCAAGCCAGAAAACTGGAACAATCATGGGATCATTTCATATGTTTTCTGTCTTTCAGGGATCATAATCATGCAATGTCTATTATCTTTTTTGCCCAGTTCTTCATGTACAATGTACGGTGCTCAATAAAAAAAAAGCCAGACATACCAGGAGACAAGTTGATATGAATGAAAAACAAAATAGGCAACTGAAACAGACCACGGGTGATATAAATAATGGAGTTATAAAATAAAGATACATAATCTAGAAGATAAAAAAAGGATTGAGAATTTTGGCAGTGAATCAGAAACTATCAAATAATTAAAATTTTAGAAGTGAAAAAATATAGTAACTAAAATTAAACACTGTGGACTTCTTTAACGGAAGATTGAACCGAGCCGAGAGGAGAAACTTGTAAATGGAAAGACATCGAGAATCAAATGAGAAGCAAGAAAAGATGGGTAAGTACAGAAGAGAGAGTAATGGAGCCCCATAAGGATGGAATGTCCAGAATGGGGCAGCAGCAATACTTAAAGAGATAATGGTTGGGAAGTTTACAAATCCGACCAAAGACATCAAGCTAGAGATCTCTGAATCTCTACAAATCCCAAGCATGATAAATAAAAGGAAAAATTATACCTAAGTACATCATAGGAAAACTGCCAAAAACCAAAGGGGGAAAATACCCAGTTAGAAACAACCAGAGAAAAGAACGCTGGTGAGTAGGTTGGGGGGAGGGAGTGCAGGTGGAATGGGCCGGGAGTCAGAGAAGAGGCTGGCTCCATGTAGGAGGTGAGATTTAAGCTGGCTCTGGGTCCTGAAAAGGTAGCTCGGGACAGAATGGGAATGACCTGGAATGCCTCCTCAGAGGTGTGAACTTCCTCCTGAAGGTAGTGGGGCACCATTGACAGTTTCAAACCAGGGCATTGATTAAAGAAGCAAGAGGCAGATGTTGGGGAGAAAAGATGCAGGTCTCTTTATACAACATTTATAGAGACGATATGAAAATAGCCCTCATCCCTGACCTCAAATACAATACAGAGTTTGACAGGGGAAGGGAGGCATGGGGATGATCATTTACTCAGTACTTCCTTTGTGCCATCAATAATAGGGACACCATAATAAAGATACACGTCCACAAAGGCACCAGAGTGTTGGCTTTCATTATGATCTCCTTGGGAGGCCATTCGTTTATTTTATCTTGTCTGTCATCTCAAGTTCTTTTCCTGCCTCTGTACCTTTTGCATGCTTCTCAAAACATCCCACTCCTACTTTGAGGCCTAGCTAACATTTATTCAACATTTAGGGTCTTCATCCCACCTACCTACATCATTCTGAAAATATTTCCATTACAACAGTTACTTCATTTTAACATAGTAACATAGTAATTGGTGTGCTAGCACTGGTCATATACTAGCCTTAGCACTAGTGACTCCACACCAGCCCACGAGCATCTCCAGGGCTGCACCTACTTTATCCATTTGTGTTCTTCGCACCCAGCAAAGAATCCAGGCTGTCAGAGTAGCCATGACCCCCAATATTGCTGGTCATTATGATATGGAGAAAAAGAGAGCATGGCTGGTAGCACCCTGGCTCTTAAAGCTTTAACCCAGTAATGACCTATTGGTTTTGTTTTCTTGGCTGAAGCAAGCCATATGGCATCACTTAACTTCACAGGGACAGGGAAGAGCAACGGTATTATGTGCCAAGAGGAGAACTGAGAATTTCGGTGGACCAATGACCCCCCCCCCCCGACACACATACACACAGTCGACAAGCCTTCAACAACTAGTGGGATAACGTAATAAGCTTTAAGGATTAACACTGTGTGTGGGAAGTGCCTAGAAAGTGGAAATGCCACTCAGATATCATTTCTAAGTTATCACAGAAGTATAATGTTTGGATGTTAGCATAAGGGGAATATTAAATCCAACACTATGGGAAGACTTCATGACAACAACAGCGATGGAAAGATAATTAGAATTTGGACACGTGGAGATAGTAGAGCGGGCACGCCAGGTGGAGGGGACAGCATAGGTCTGGAGACAGGACAGTAAAGGGCACATTGGACGAATGGCATTCTCTAGTGTCGCTTGAGAAGGCATCAGCGGCAAGTATCATTTCTACAGGGAAGAGCTGCCAATGACCAGCTGGAAAATAAAATGCCAGCTGTGCAGTCTTCAGAAGCAAAGGTGCTCACATGCAAGAACCCAGATGCCATGGATACACAGAAGGCAGCCCGACCCCAAGACCACAGTCATGCTAGCAATCAGATGAGCTCATCATCCTCCCGGAGCTCATTACACAGCCTGGCGTCTGAGATGTCTCTGCCACTCATACCCACCCAGACAGAGCAACAGAGATGAGATCATCATCATCTTTAAAAAAAAAAAAAATCACCATTTAAACAGCCGAAATGCTTGGCCTCATGCTGTCAGGAAAGCTGTCACCATGGAAAAGGAAAAGAGAAAGTCCCCAAAATTAGTATTGAATCTCTTCCAAGAACTGTCAATATTTTTGGAAGCCCCCAGAGAACAAATGCTTTCCCGAGCCTGGCAGGATCTGTGGTGTTGAAAAGACATCGACTCCAGGCTGATTGATGGTGGCCAGTCAGTGCCATGTTCAGTGGGTGACATCTAAGACAGGCAGCCAGCAGCCTGGAATGAGAATACAACGCCCCATCTATAGGCTGATGAGAACACATGCAAAAATCTTTCAGAAACCTCGGAGCAGGATACATAATACAAGCCCGTGTTTATATTTGTCATCTGAGCTTTACTGGTTTTCCACTGACCTGCTAAATAAAACAGGACTTCAAAATGGACTGCCCCCAAATCATTTCTTTGGGTGTCTCCATGGATGTGCCAGTCTTACCTGTCACTGTGTCAATCAGAGTCAGGGTGCTCTTAAATTAGGATAACTCAAGGAGGGCTTCTTCTGAGGACTATTTACTTATAAAGGAAAATGATGAAGGGACCACAAGGACTAGTTAACTGTGGGGTTGTTACCATTATACCTGGTCACTCACTGCTCTACGAGAGGCCTGATCTTGGGGAGGCAGTTCAGTCAAATGCTGAGGGAGCAAACTATGGGAGGGTTTATGCCAACCACACCCCTGTAATGGGCTGCAAGCTCTTCCCGGGAAAAGCACCTGCAGCAGTGCATCTACATGTGGTCCTCCTGACACCCTGACCGAATCCACTTCTCTGTATACGTTTGGGAATTTGGTCCTCCGGGATCTCAGTGGGCTTCTCTTTCCAAAGAGAAACTTTGAAAGAGGCAAGTTAGTAGGAAAAACAACCCGCCTTCAGCTTCCAGATCATGGTCATTCATCCTTGATCTCTTCTGCTGGAGCCAGCTGAGTGTTACCCTTATCCTCTGCCCACCTGTTTTGACCCTAATGATGCCCCATTGTATAAACCATCTCCATAGTCCTCTCTGTGTCAGGCCCACCTGCTTGACGCTTGTAGTAGTTGCAAACCCCTGGTTTCTGATGGTTAAGTGCTGCCAGCTGGCCTCTACTGTTTTAGGATCCCATCATCCCCATTGCTATTTGCGAGCCAATCTCTTTCACAGCCTCTCCTGTGCTGGTCCTGGCCCACAGAGGAGAGTCTCCATTTTTTTTTTTTTGTGATGCTGGTGCGCTCTCAACAGAGCCTTCTTTATGTCTGTGGTAAGCGATTTGTCCTCTGAGTGGGTCTTCCGCAGAGTAGAAGGGGCAACTCTGTCTCAGATGGCCCCTTACCCAAGCCTTCCCCACCGGCCATGGCAATTCTAGCATTTCAACTTTGTTCAACTTAAGGCGTTGCTTTTTCCATGCTTCCAGGATCACCCTGGGTCTTTGGCAGGATGTTAAATTTCATTAGAAGAGTTGCACCTGAGTGAATAAACTCTAAAAACTTGGTAAACTCCAAACATCCTACCCCCTTCCATCAAGTACCCTTTAAAACTCACTGCACGCACACTCCCTGGCTTCGAACGGGAAGTGATGGCTAGGTCAACATCATGTCTTCTCATCATGAGGGAGCCATTTGCACCTCATTACACCCCCTAGTCTAGTCTTATTTTATTGCACTTCTTGTATTACAAATACTGTGGTTATTATTGCTGCTAATGAGATAAATGGTCCCGTGGAAGAGGCAGTATTACCTATCATCTTGGGGATTTCTTTCTTGAGAGGCAAAGAAGGTCCAGGGGACCTGGTCTTCAAACCCTTGCAGACTCTCCTGGTCTGCAGCCATGATCACAGGAAGGTGATTCAGTGAAGACCCCAGAGGACAGACAAAGGGACAGGGATCGAACCAGGAAGAGCTGAGGCAAGACCAGCTTTACGGAGAAGCCAGACAGCTGTGTCACAGGACCATGTAGATGAGAACTGTGGGGTAGCAAGCAGGAGGATGGCAGTGACCTGCACAAGAGTGGCAGGAGAGCCAGGACGGTGGGGGCAGCTTGAGGCCTTCCTGTTTGCTAACCACTCTCTGCTTCTCTCCTTTCTCATTCTGTTGGAACCCAACATGATTATTTCTGTCAAAGAAGATCACGTGTAATTGGATGATTCAACTTGGAAGCAATTTCTCCCCCTTTCTGAATTACCATATTCCTTTTCTATATCTCTCTGGATCACTTTCAATATTAGATTGTTGATATTTGCATGCATGTTTTAATATCTCTCTTTCCCTAAATTGTGAGCCTTATGAAAGCAGAATCTATTATTTATTTCTGCAACACCCCAGGGCCCAGCGCAGGGCCTGGCATGTATGAAATGTCTGATAAGCATTTGTTCAGTGAATGAATGAAGTAGAGTAAATGAATGCATGAGAGGTCAGTGATGCTTCCTTATATGATATAATTTATTGAACATGCATATTGAATCAACATAAATGGGGGCACCTGGGCGGCTCCGTGGTTGAGCATCTACCTTTGGCTCAGGGTGTGATCCTGGGGTCCTGGGATCGAGTCCCACATCGGGTTCCCCACAGGGAGCCTGCTCCTCCCTCTGCCTGTGTCTCTGCCTCTCTCTCTGTGTCTTCCATGAATACATAAATAAAATCTTTTTAAAAAATTAATAAACATATATGTACAGAGAGGGTCAGAAGGAAACCAAATATCAGATCTTAAGGAGAACTATCTATGCAAAGGATTTCTTAAGGTGCTTTGGAAAGAAAGCCTAGAAAAGGATAAGTTTTTCCACCTATTATTTCTCATTTATTTATTAATTATCCCAAATTTCTATTTAAATGTTGTTAATGTGTCTACTAAAATTATCTGTTAAGGCAACATCTCAGACCTCATGCTGCAAAACCAGCCAGCTAGCTCCTTTTCACACTTAACAGCTAATTTCAGAGGTGAGACAAAGTACCCAGGTCTGTGAATGTTTGAGATTTTAAAATTATCCTGGTTTTAAAATGATCCTGCATCCTCAGGTAGCACCCACCACATAGTTCACAGAGGATATACAGAGATATGGACTCAGGTGTATACCCTGTATCAATGTTTTGTGTCTTAGTCTCCCCATGAACTCATGAAATGTGAATAATAATCCCTACTTTAAAAATGAGACTTTCAATGGCAGAGATGCAATTCTTGGCTCAAGGCCACATGGTCATTAACTCTGAGCCTAGTCCATGTGATTCAGAGCACGTGCTCTTTATCCTGCGGTAGGGTAAGAGGGTAGGAAACTCCACAGATACGACCCCTGAGAGCAGTTCATTCATTGTAACAACAAATCTTAGAGTCGTGTGTGCCAGGCCCTGTTCTAGGCACTAGGATACACCAATGAGTGAAGGAGAGAGAACTATTATCTGTCCTCCTTGAGCTTCATGTGTGGCAGGGCAGAGGGTGGGAGGGGGAGACATCATAAAGATATGTAAGTAAAATTATGATAGAAATGGGAAATTAGGAACACCTGGGTGGCTCAGTGGTTGAGCATCTGCCTTCGGCCCAGGGTATGATCCTGGGGTCCTGGGATCGAGTCCCGCATCAGGCTCCCCAAATGGAACCTGCTTCTCCCTCTGCCTGTGTCTCTGCATCTCTCTCTGTGTCTCTCATGAATAAATAAAATCTTTTTTAAAAAAAGAGAAAAGAAATGGGAAGTTAAAGCAGAAAAGAGTAATGGGAAGGGACTGGGGAGACTGCATTGAGATGGGGTGCCCAGGGACAATGATTGGAAAGAAGCGGTGATGTGACCAAAGAGCATCCCAGGTAGAGAGAGCCACCAGCAAGGGTGAGGAGCCTGAGGCAGGATTGGGCGGAGTCTGTGTGAAGCCCAGCAGGAAGGCAGGTGTGGCTGGAGCCAGGTCGGCATGGGGGGGTGGGGAAGGAAGCAAGATGGGAAAGGCAGTGGGGAGTGGGGGTGGGAGGGCAGGCCATGGAGGTCCTCATAAAGAAGTGGCTTCTCCCCGGGGTAAAACAGACCAATGGAGACTTAGTGCAAAGAAGAGACCTGTTCTGACTTTCACTTTGGCCACATAATGGGGGGACGTGAGCTGACTCATTTGGTCTCCCTCCTCACTGGGACTTTTGCTCCCAGATCCCAGGATCTCCCCATTCCCATCCCTAGAACTCAGACCTTATATTCTTCCTGTATAAGGAAGGAGAGAGGAGGGGGTGCTTTGGGCGACATGGCTTCCCAGGCTCCATCAGCATGCGGCCTCCTGGGCCACAGCCTCATTCTCTGCGATGCGCCCTGTAATGTCTGCCCTGTCCTGGAACAGGGTCAGGAGACCTGGGGGTTGAATTGTGGCCTTGCCACTACCTGGCTGTGAGACCTCAGGCCAGTCGCTTGGCCTCCCGGTACCCCGAGTTCCTCATGTCCAGCAGGGGATAGCAGTAGCTGCCTGGTGGGGCTTTGGCAGATGGAATCATAGACGAGAAAGCACTTTGGAGAGAACTATTGTCCAATTCTTACCTGCCAGCTCTTCCTGGGTGAGCTCTGCAGGCTGTACTGGGTGTCAGAGCCCTCGTGTTATTGAGGCAGGTGGCTAGAGGGGTGGGGGGCAAAGCCGTGAGCCCCAAGTCAGATTGCCTGGGCTCCACGTCTGCACCCACCTACCCAGTGGGGCCACTAGGGAATTAGCTGGTCTCCCTGTGTCTTCACCTCTGCTTCTGCGTCTGTCCCACACAGACAAGCCAAGGACTGACGGATGCAGGCTAGGGAAGGCCAGCCCCTCAAGTTGGGTCAGACTCTCTGAGGCACCCCAAAGTTTCCAGCAGGATCTGGCCGGAGACTTGGCCTGAAGTGGCACCCCCTCCCTGCTGCCCAGGGCTTCTTTCCCACTTCCTGTTCTGCTTCCTCTTCAGCAGGTTCTCCTGAGAACACATCCTCGTCCCAGTGTCTGCTTCTGGGGCTGCTAGTGGAAGTTGCTTTGGTTAGGAGGAAAATGCATTTATCAAAACCAAAGCACTGGTCATTAAGTTGCCTCTCCATGGACCCTAGGAGGCCAGGGGAACATGGTTGCAGGGGGCCTGATGGTAGGGCATGTGGACCGGAGCTAGAATGGTGCCGGAGGGATGGAGAGGGCATGGGGGCACAGAAAGGGGGTGAGTGGGTATGGAAGCAGAGGGGAGGAGGGTGGGTGGGAGCCCAGGACACCTTCACATTTGTGAAATGAGGTGGATAGCGAGCAAGAGAGGGGGTGGTAGGTGAGCTCAGGCGTGAGTATGTTAGGCCTGCAGGGCACCCAGGTGGAAATCCTTGCCACAGTGACACGGGGCAGGGAGGCTCCAGGCACGGAGGCAGGTATGAAGCTTGGGGTGCTAAATCTATGTATCTGGGCTACAAACCCAAGGGAAAGGAAGTACATGGGAGCAGGTGGCAAGCAAAACCAAACTCTGAGTCCCACAGAATAAAGTCCTTCCCAGAAATTGGTGATTCCCTTCATCTCACCCACTAATCCAACCTCTCTTTCCCTCATTGCACGGATATTCTCCTTAAAGTTAACATAGTTTGAAATGGTTGCCTCTGCCCATTCACAAGTATTCCCCTCTCCAAGCCCCATCTTCCACTCTGTCATTCTCTGAGATTGCTCACCTGATGGGTCCCTGGAGGATCAGGGAACTCGCAGGGTGCCCAGTGAATGGCACTGGCTCGCCTCCTGTCACACGCAGATATACAGGTTCTCTTTGGCAAGGAAGGAAGGACAGAAGGAAGGAAGGAAGGAAGGAAGGAAGGAAGGAAGGAAGGGAGGAAGGAAGAGAGGGAGGGAGGGAGGAAGGAAGGAAGGAGAAGGAAGGAAAAAGAAAGAGAAAGAAAGAAAGAAAGAGAGAGAGAGAGAGAAAGAAAGAAAGAGAGAAAGAAAGAAAGAAAGAAAGAAAGAAAGAAAGAAAGAAAGGAAGGAAGGAAGAAGAAAAGAAAGGAAGAAGGGAGGAAGGAGAAGGAAGGAAGGAAGAAAGAAGGAAGGAAGAAGGAAGGAAGGAGAAAGAAAAAGAAGAAAAAAATAACAAACTTTTAGAAGAAAAGACCGAGTTTCTGAAGACCATAATGATGACTCAAATCTGATTTTTAAATTTAATTAAGTTGTCCACCCAACATGACTTTAATGACAAACTATGGGCCTGGTCAAGTTTTAGGGTGGCTGGAGGAAGAGGGGGAGCTCAGGAGATAGCTCCCCCATGGAAAAGGCGGGAGATTGAAGTAAAGTGGCAGCAGGGGTCAGAGGTGTGAAGAGGAGGAGGCCAGGAAGGAGAAAGCCACACATCATTTCCTTCACATTTTTTTTACTCCTACAAGGTCAGAAGGTTTTCCTTCTTTCTTTTTTTTTTTTTAAACTTTTATTTATTTATGATAGGCACACAGTGAGAGAGAGAGAGAGGCAGAGACACGGGCAGAGGGAGAAGCAGGCTCCATGCACCGGGAGCCCGACATGGGATTCGATCCCAGGTCTCCAGGACCGCGCCCTGGGTCAAAGGCAGGCGCCAAACCGCTGTGCCACCCAGGGATCCCTCCTTCTTTCTATATACACAGAAATTTGGGTGGCCATTCTCTTGGGACACACTGACAATTGTGAGAATGTTTTCCGCTTTTTCCTCTCTCACTGTCCCTACTATGTTTTTTTAAATGAATAGCTGCCTGACCTAGATGTTGAAAACATTGAGAGCATGTGCAATGTCTTCGTATTTTTTTTTCCTGTATGTTCAGTGCTTATACAGTGCCTGGTAAATAGAATTTTTGAGTCCATAAATGTGTGTTGAGGTGGCTGAATGAATGAACGAATGGATGGATAATGACATTCATCATCCCCGAGAAGGTGACATTCCACTGAACCGGGAAGAGCACATCCTTGAGGAGGAGGATGATAAAGGAAAGCCCAGGACACAGCTTTTGCAGCTGCCATCTGTACTTTCAGTGGGAACAATGCTGAGGTGGACGATCTGTGGGCCAGGGATTCACATATTATATTAGAAATTAAATCTGCATTTTTATGTCTTCTATGGTATGTTTTGCACTCCAGACAATACTGGAAATATTTTGAAAATTATTGTTAATATTAAATTAGAATTTCAACATATCTGAGCTGGAGAGCACTGGATTTCTCTCAAACGTAGCAAATGACTTCAGAAAGACTTCCATCAAAGTGAATCACTTCAAAATTCAAGGATATTTGAAGACCTTTTAGTTCATTCTCCATTTTAAAGATCAGGAAGGTGTGGCCCCAGAAAGGGAGGTGGTTTGGTCAAGGCCTTCATAATGCAGTGGTTTGTCAAGGCCAAGTCAACCTAGCTTTAGCACCCTGGCCAGAGGCTAGTTAGCTTCCCTTCCTGAGTAGTCCGTAAATCCACAGTTCCAACCACCTTCCTCATGGCTCTTTCATACCCCGGGCCTTGACACCTACCCCACTACCCCCAGGGCCAGGTACCAGACCATCAGGGACAACCTGATGCCCCCGAGTCTACCAATATTATTTAAACTAGCCAATCTGGAGCCTGCTTACCCTGTGCTCGCCCATCCCCACATAAGGAGACAACAACAAAGTTGTTTGCCTGTGGGCCCCTCACCTCTCTCTACCTCATGGCTGACCCCACTATTTCCAGAGTGACCCCACACGACATGCTGTGATTTCCCCAGGCAGCTGTGAATCTATTCTTTGCAGTTTCCTTCTCTTTTTTTAATGTATTTAGTTTTAATTTAAATTTTACTTAACATGCAGTACAATATTGGTTTTTGGAGTAGAATTCAGTGGTTCATCACTTATAAACAACACCGGGTGCTCATCAGAACAAGTGCCCTCGTTAATGCCCATCCCCTACCCTTCTCCCTCCATCAACCCTCAGTTTGTTCTCTATTGTTAAGAGTCTCTCATGGTTTGTTTCTCTGTTTCCCTACCCCTTCCCCTATGTTTACCTGTTTTCTTTCTTCAACTCCACACACAAGTGAGATCATATGGTATTTGTCTTTCTCTGACTTATTTTGCAGAGCCTAATACCCTCTGGTTCCCTCCATGTCCTTGCAAATGGCAAGATTTCATTCTTTTTGATGGCTGAGTGATATCCCATTGTGTGTATACACCCCATCTTCTTTATCCATTCATCTGTTGATGGACATCTGGGCTCTATCCATCATTTGGCTACTGTGGACATTGCTGCTATCAACATCCGGGTGCATGTATCCCTTTGAGAATCTGTATTTTTGTATCCTTTGGGTAAATACCTAGTAGTGCAATTGGTGGACCATAGGGTAATTCTATTTTTAACTTTTTGAGGAACCTCCATACTGTTTTCCAGAAAGGCTGCACCAGCTGGCATTCCCAACTGTATAAGAGGGTTCCCCTTTCTCTGCATCCTTGCCAACATCTGTTGTTTCCCGAGTTGTTAATTTTAGCCATTCTTACTGGTATGAGGTGGTATCTCATTGTGGTTTTGATCTGTATTTCCCTGATGATGAGTGATGTTGAACATCTTTTCACATGTCTATTGACCATCTAGATGTCTTCTTTGGAGAAATGTCTGTTAGTGCCTTCTGCCCATTTCTTGAGTGGATTTTTTGGGGTATTTTTGAGTGTTGAGTTTGATAAGCTCTTTATAGATTTTGGATACTAACCCTTAATCACAAACATCTTTTGCAAATATCTTCTCCCATTCCACAGGCTGACTTTTAGTTTTGTTGAATATTTCCATCATGGAGCAGAAGCTTTTTATCTTGTTGAAGTCCCAATTGTTGATTTTTGCTTTTGTTTCCCTTACCTCTGGAGATGTGTCTAGTAAAAAGCTTTTACAGCTGAGGTCAAAGAGGTTTCTGCCTGGGTTCTCCTCTAGGGTTTTGGCAGTTTCTCTTTTTTGATCTGCACCTGGCCTCACCACACTTTACCCAAGGTAATATGGTTAAAGCAGCCCCATGAAGATCTGAGCTCTGGACTGGAACTCAAGGCAGAATTGAAACAGAGCACAGATTGCCTGGCTGAATCCAAAGAACCTCCCAGCACCTTTAGAGGCAGGTTATGTAATTTCTTCCTTAAATATAGTATTAACATTTTGCTTCATTAAGCTTATAGTTCTTTCTGTGGATGCCATGAGATCTCCTAGGTAAGAAGCCAAGCATGTTCTCTAACACATTCCGCTGAAAGAGAAAATCCATCCCCATCTCTTAGGAAAGCTTCAGCCTATCCAGCAGGGACTGTGAAATTCGAGAGAAAGTCCTATTTTGTGGCTGATTTGAATAAGTTTTGCCACTGCCTCTGTTTCTTTCAGCTCCTCAGCAGGATTTAAAAATGCCTGAGTCCCTCTCTCCATAAGGAGATAGAGGCGTGATGCGTGCTTCACTTTAGATGCCTAAAGTTCAGGGCCACGTAAGTGATGTTTGAGTGGCCTGTCCAAATGCATTTTTTTAATCTGAAATTAATGTCGGTTATAGATATGTGGACAATTGAATTACTAAATACAATTTCCCTTTTTTTCAAGTAGGCATGCCCCTTGCATATATTTTTTTCACAATCCATTTCTTGGTATTGTAAGAAATCACATACTTAGAAATCTCATTGTTGCTAATAGCTTGTTTATTTTTCCTCTCTCTGTCTTGTGGAAAAATGTTAATTAAAGGTGAATACTTACTTAATATCTGAGAACTGGTCTGGAAGGGAAGGAAATCTCATTTGATCTGATTTGATATTTGAATCCACTAAAATTGTGATTCCCAAATCTTTCAAGAGTAAAAGATCACTTGTAGGGTCAAAAAAAAATCTCACAGATCCCTGCAGAATAGGAGTTGTATTTTTAGCATTCATGGATGGAGAAACTATGCTATTACAAGTCCAGTAATCCTTTTAAATAAAGTTTTATTTTATAAATCGCAGTGGCAATTGTGTACATTTCACAATATGCATTTGCAGGAGGGGCTGTAGGGAAGGTAAGCCTATGGATTCAGGCTCGGCAATTATTTTAACAATCCTTCAATGCTACTGACACTCTCTCCCAGACTCCCACAACCCACAATGGTGCTCTCAAGCCTTTCTGTAGTTCTGGTTTCTGCTTGTACACTGCCTGTGTTGGGGATCTCACTACTTCATAAAGAAGTTCACTGTATCCTTGAGCTGCTCTTCCTACTGTGGGAAACCTCCTCCTAATATTGAGCCAGAGTCGGTCTCTCTCTGGTTTTCACCCCATGGACCTACTGAGGGACCATGATAATCATCTCTCACATGACAGCCCCTCCTAAGGAGACACTCACACCCTCCACCCCCAGTAGGGCCAGGCTGACACAGGCCCAGAGGAGGTGTTGCTGTGCAGGAAATGTGAAAGAATAAAAGCTCTCAGGGTTGAAAATAAGAGGACTGTGCAGTAGACCCATCTTTGTAAGGACCAGACTACCGATGTCAGGGATAGAAGGATATAAGTCAGGAGCCTGAGGCAACTGTGAAGAAGAAGAAAGACGGAAACCCCAAGGCTGATGGGGAATTCCAGGCTGGCAGGAGGAGATCATTACAACAAGGAATTCATTAACCCAGTGGCAAGAGGTGGCCAAAGGGAGTAAGTAAGTTTTTGAACCAGTATCTTCACATAGTGGGAAAAACACTGACACAAAAACCAACAGACCTAGAAGAAATAATTATCAAAGATTTTCTTGTGCAACCTCGAGATGTTCTCACATGTGATTCTATAGTTCTAAAATCACACACAGGTGTGCATGTGGGCACACACACATGGACTGCCCCATTCTCGCTGTTCCCTTTAGTAGTGGAGCACATGACCGCTGAGCCGGCCTATGACTCCCTTTGGTATTAGTGGAGGAACAGAAGTAATTTAGTGCCCTGGACTCCCAGTTCTTCCTTCCTACTCTTCCTCTGACCCATGCAGCTCCCCCTCTTTCCTATATAAGCATCTCACTCCCTGAAAATTTTCAGGACCCCCTCATCCTCTGAGTGTCTCTGCTTCAAACATGTTCTCCTCCTCCTCCCACCAGTCCCAGCGTGGGCCTGAGAACTTGACCCCCAACTCCATGTGTGGACTGGACGATGCAGAATAAAATGGAATCATATAAATAAATAAATAAATAAATAAATAAATAAATAAATAAATAAAATAAAATAAAATCATCAGCTTTGTTGCTCACAGCCTGCATCTTCTACACAAAGCATACCCGACCCCAGGGCTAGACACCCACCCCCTGGTGTCCAGCCAGGCAGTGGGCACGTGGTCAGGAATGGGGGTGGGAAAGACGGACTCAAATCCACCAAGGCTGACCTCCTGGCTGCTACTCAACCTCTGATGAGTCTGTTCACCTCAGCCCAGTCCAGCCACGACCCCCGAACAATATAATTCATTGGATTTTGCCAGTAATTTGCACAAAGATTTCTGGTTTTTACTAATTCCCACACATTCCACTTGTTAATATGCTCCACCAATATTCTCTGGCTGCCTCCAACGTGCCAGACACTATTAGAGATGGTGACGCAGCCGTGATGAACGAGACAAAGAGTCAGTTACCTGCAAGCACCAGAGCCTCCTGCAGTGTGAACCCAGTTACAGACATGAGTCTCACCGAAGGAGGGGCTGGCTCAGCCTTGCTCCCAGTGGGCCTCACCCTCGGCTCAGAGCACCCAGCCGGCAGCAACATTTGGCTGTCATGTCCCAACAAGGCGATATGGAGAGAAGGAAGGGGTTGGCTCCTCCAAGAGTTCACTTCCCAGAAGCCACACCAGAGGCTTCCTTCTCTTGCCTCATTTCCTGCAGTAGGGCAAAAATTCATTTCCAAACCAGTCGCTGGCAGGGAGGATGGAACTACCCGATCAATGTGGACTCATGCATACTGGCGCCACCAGCAATGCCTCCGAGATACACATTTCTGCATGTGGGACCCCATGCTCAGTACCTTATATGCAAACAAAGTCCTCGAATGAAAATTTTTAGTAGGACTTTCAAGCCTACGTCTGAGTTTAAATGTATCCATCTGTTTTTAGGGTGCTTGTGTCATGATAGGCAGGAGCCCAGCCACACCTAGTGCAGGCTCTAGTCTACCCCCTCCAGTCCTTGATGACCTAGGGTATTTGCTTGACCTCTTGAAGTATATCTATTTGCAGGTCAAAAAATTGATGGAAATAAAAAGACCTACCTCAGAGGCTTATTGTGAGATGGAACTAGGAAATTAGCACAATGCAGCACAAAGTAGAAGCATAGGCCTGACTGCTAGTGAGGTGGGACTGGGGTGGGTCAGGTGAGATGCCTAGGACCTCATGTCCCTGCCTGCGTCAGCTTAGCCCCCAGGTACTCATATTATTCATCAAACATGATTGACCTTCTCTTTGTGTGAGCCGGTGCCCTCAACCCTCAGCAAAGGCCACCAGGGCCACCCCTATGGTTGAACAAGTTAGGTGTATTACTCATTGCAGTGAAGGGCAGCGCACACCACACAAAACCCTAAGGAGTCTCAGTCAAAGGGGTTAGAAAGAACCGCCAGGTTCTAGGACTGGGGCTTTGTTTCGGGGTTGGGGGTGCGTCTACAGAAGCAGGGATCAGTTCTGATTAGAGTGCAGTTGGAAAGCAGGTACAGTCCTACGGCTTGGCATCTCGTGGGGCCAGAGCAGCTCGAGAATGACTGGCTGGCCAAGAAGTCACAGTCACTGCTTTCAGCCAAGAGAGGGGCATGTCTGGTGTTTTGTGGGCAGTATAGTGGCCTTGCTTTTGTGAGCAAGCAAAGCTGCACAGTGGTGTTGCTTTGTCTCACTCTCCTGGATGCCCTGGGAGCCTTGACTGCTGTCGGCAGGAGGCTGAAATGGTCCAGCCAAGGGAGTGCCCGGTGGGCTTCTGCCTGGCTGGGAGGCTGCTTGTTTTTCTTCCTTCCTGCTAGACCCCAGGATCAAACAAGTCTCTGCCCTTAAGCACTTCACAGCCTGGAGGGAAGCTAAGTTTACAGCACCAGGTGAGGCTGGCCATAGGGGAGCCCTGGTATCTCATCAGAGGAGAGCATCAGGGGGAGCCTCACAGAGGAGGGTGCGTTTGATCCTGTACAAAGGATGATCAAGAGGGGCACCTGGGTGGCTCCGCGGTGGGGAATCTGCCTTTTGCTCAGGTCATGATCCCAGGG
Source organism: Canis lupus familiaris (assembly GCF_011100685.1). Taxonomy (NCBI): domain Eukaryota; kingdom Metazoa; phylum Chordata; class Mammalia; order Carnivora; family Canidae; genus Canis; species Canis lupus. Next base: position 29,590,641 of record NC_049234.1, on the reverse strand, counting down.
TCCTGAGATCGAGTCCTGCGTCAGGGTCCCCGCAGGGAGCCTGCTTCTCCATCTGCCTATGTCTCTGCTCCTCTCTTTGTCTCTGTGTCTCTCATGAATGAATGAATGAATGAATGAATGAATGAATAAATGAATAAATAAATAAATAAATAAATAAAATCCTTAAAAAGAAAAAAAGGATAAAGGAGAAAGAAGGGAGTGGGGGAGGGCAGGAATGGCAGAGAGAGAGAGAGAGGAGAGAGAGAGAGAGAGGAAATCCTTTATGTGCGTGGCAGTCTCTGCGTTCCAAATTATAAATTCAATTCAAGCCACAGCAACTTTGCAACCGTGGTCGTTTTCTTCTCTTTCTTTCCAGGAAGAAAAATAGCCTTTCTATTTTCATCGCTGAAATTGCCATTTGTCATTTTCAAGGTGCCTGGGTGCCTTTGTCTCTGCCGTCAGCTGGCAGCAACGTGGCTAAAAATAGCCGGCGGAGGGAACCGCTATACGCTGAACATTAAAAATAGAAAGGGAAGCACTGGTGTGAATAATGCATGGGAGAGAATCCCGCTCACGCTGGGCTCTGGCTCCTCCGGGGGCCTGGCTGCTGGGCATAGCCCCACAGGGCGAGGGAAGATTAAGGCTTTTTTTTTTTTTTTTTTTTGCTTGTCCTTCAGTGAAAGGGCAGCCCACAAATTACACTCTGCCCTCCGCCTGCCTTGGGTGGGAAAGGATAAGAAGAAATAGAGGCTTGGGCCAGCTTTCTGGAATGCAAATGAGGTGTCTAATTTGCAGGCACAATCTCACATGCCATCTGGGCCAAGACAAAGGAGGGATGGGCCTGTGGCCTGGCAGTGAGGCCATGCCCTGTGTAAGAGCATATAGTTTTGGGGTTTGGTTTTGGATTTTTTAATATCTGAAAGATTTATTATTTGAGGGAGAGACAGAGAGAGAGCATGTGCAGTGGGGGAGGGGCAGAGGGAGGAAATCTCAGGCAGACTCCCCCTGCCCCCCCCCACACACACACCCCTGTAGTGGAGCTTGATCCCAGGACCCTGAGATCGTGACCTGAACCGAAACCAAGCGTCCACCACTAAACTGACTGAGCTGCCCAGGAATCTCTGGTTTGGGTTTTTGATACTCAGTGCTGGCTAATCAGAACGGTTCTGCAAGGGAAATTTGGCCCTCCTGAAGTCATCTGATTATGATCTCAGCAAAATTCAAGGGCTGGTCAAAGTTATTACGGCAGCCAGAGGGGAGCTCTCCCTGCATCCAGGAACATCATGGGTTCCTCATCAATACTGTTGAATAGCCAGATGCTCTTGGGAGGACACAAAAACTGCCTTTTACACTGACTCATTCCCCGTGACCAGACGCTAGTTGTTGTTGTTTTAATATTTTATTTACTGATTGATGAGAGACACACAGAGAGAGGCAGGGACCTAGGCAGAGGGAGAAGCAGGCTCCATGCAGGACTCGATCCCAGGGCCCCGGGATCATGACCTGAGCTGAAGGCAGACGCTCAGACCCTGGTTGACTGGCTGGTGGTCCCAGACTGTTGGAGCTGAAATAACTTAGGGATCGGTGGGTGAGTTCAGGGGTGCTGAGGTCCAGAAAGGGGAGTGAAGCAGTCTCAGTTCCCACAGCACCTCCGTCAGAGACAGGGCTGCCTTGCCTCCTCACTGCCCTGACTTGGCCTCCCCAGCAGTTTCCTGCTGCGTTACCTCCTCAGATCCTTGATGGAATGGGAACCTTGTTCCCAAAACCCAACTCCAAGGCTTGAGGCAGGTGGAATCCATCTGTCGGAACCAGGATACACCTCAAGTTTGGTGTGCAATCCCCTCCTGGCCACGAGGCTGTGGGGCCAGGGCACCCGAGGACCCTAGCGCTGCCCCTTGGAGTAAAGGGCCTCCACCAGGTACATCTAGGGAGCCCGGGTGTGATTTGACCCGAGTCCCACTCTCCTTCCCTAATCAAGTCCTCTCGGCCTGCAAGATGGCCTCACCTTCCTCAGGAGTGGGGGCCTCATTCTCAGTCCACACCAGCACCCTCGCCAAATGGCTGGGAGCATAACTTTGGAGTCCACTCGGGTTCAAACCCAGGGATACCTTTCCCTCTGCTTCACTCGGGGCTGTACACCTAGTATCTGGGTCCCCAGTTTCCTGCTCCAGAAGTGGGACTGTAATACAGATGGCACAGAGCTGTTCCAAAGCTGAGACCTCCAAGGAAAAATGCTGACCACAATGACCCCACACAACCGGCGCTCGGGAGAGGTGCATCCCTCCCCACCCTGGGAACCCTGTTTTCTTATCTGCTGCAAACCTCCCCAGGTTCCCCCATTGAGGGCTGGGTTTGAATCCTAGTCTGAGACACCCTCTCTTCCTTGGGTAATTCGGACCCTCGGACATCTCGGATGTTCATTCCTTTGCGTGTGAACAGGAAATCTGAGCTCCATTTGGGGCTGCAGAGCAGGTTAGCAAGGTAAGGCAGGGAGTCTGTCACAGAGCAGGTGCTCGGTAAGGGACAGTTGTGACTACATGTCCTCCCCCAGGGTCCAGATGGGCAAATTGCTTCCCTTATTGGAGCTGGAGGTCCAGCATGGAGTGGGCAGTCGCCTTCACTTCCCTACCTTTCCCCCCCAACCCCAGTTCACTTCCTCGGCCACCCTACTCATCCCGAATTATTCCTTCATGCATTAACTAATTCATTTGTCAAGTCCCTAAACATAGATGCAGGGCTGCATCCTGTGCTGCTGAGTGTGTTACCAGAGAGGAGTGACACCTGCTCCCTGACTTTTCTGGGGCCCTGAGGAGTCAGGCCTCTCTGGCTCAAGTTCAAGTCACCTGAAGATTCCAGGGACTTCCCTGTACTCTTCCTGCTTGACTTTGGTCCTGCATGTGGCCCACAGATGACCACTTGTAACCCTTGGAATCGGTGCGTGTTGCCTCGCATGGCAAGAGGGATATGGAAGATATGATCAAGATGAGCATCTTGAGATGGAGAGATCATCCTGGATGATTGTGATGGGCCCTGGGCCACAAGTGTGGGAAGAAGAGGCACGTCAGAGAAGGTGCTGTGACGCTGGCGGGCAGAGAGGTGGGGAGGCATGATGTCAGAGGAGGACAAAGTGCTGTGACGCTGGCAGGCAGTCGGGGGGGAGCTGTGACGCTGGCAGGGGGGCAGGGAGCACAGGGAGACTTGACGTCAGAGGAGGAGCAGGTGCTGTGACGCTGCCAGGCAGAGGCTGGAAGGGAAGGGAGTGAGTGATGTGGGCGAGGATGCCAGCAGCATGAGAGGCTAGGAGAGACAGGAATGGATTCTCCCCTGGGGCCTCCACAGGAGCCACCTCTGCCCAAACCCTTATTTTAGTTCGAAAAGACTTCTCGACCTCTTATTCCAGAAATGTAAGCAAATATATTGTGTAGTTTTGAGCCACTAAACTTGTGGTCCTTTGTTACAGTGGCCAGAGGAAATAAATGGGCATCAGTGTTTGCTCCCTAATTCACAGACCAGGATGCTGAGATTTGGAAGGATTATGTGGTTTAGTCCATATTAAATAAATAGTAAATAAATTCTTCTGCCACCTCATTCTCTCTGTTAATGAGTTAATTTTACTCTGAGTGAAAAAAACAAAAAACAAAAAAAAAAAACTGCATACTCAGTCTTACCCCCTCCTTGGATATATGACTGCTTGATCTTTCTCCTGGTGATTAAAGAAAGAAGAAATGAAGGAGTTAAGGGATGAACAACACGGTTGTGCTTATAGGTTAGAATATGCACTTGTTCATGGAGCTTTTTCCTGCTCTGTGGACAAGTAGGGAGCCCTTGAGGCTTGAAAGGAATGAGTTTGGAATATGTTCAGATGAGCTCACTGTGTTTGTAGGTCGTACTCAGTTGTGAGTTATAGCTAATTCTACTATAGTGAGTTAGGAAAGAAAGGGATTTATATTTCTCATGTTTTATCAAGTCCAGAAACAGGTACAGTGGCTCAAAGAGTGCTGTCAAAGAGCTAGTTTCCTTCTGTCTGGCTGTCCTGCCTTCTTTTAATATGTGGCTTTTATTCTCATAGGCTTCCAGTCGTTGCTGTACATTTGGCATCATATGCATCCTGAATTCCAGGCAGGAAGAAGGAGGAAGCGTAAAGGACACAAGGCTTTCTTTGGAAGGCAGAAAGAGCGAGAAAACCTCAGTGACACTCTCCACGGTTTGTGTGTGTGTGTGTGTGTGTGTGTGTGTGTAGATATGTGCGTGTACATGCACACATGCATCTGAGCTATTCTTTCTAGTTTGGAGAAATGGAGAAAGCACCAAATACCCATTCCTTATTCATACTGTACCTTAGGGGAAAATTTAATGGGATTCAGATACAATGAGAAAAGGGTCCGTAATCAGCCCCACAGTATCAGAGGAATAGAACATCTGCACAGAGCTGCCCATGCAGGGGCCAAATGGAAATGAATGGCAAAATGACTAAGCAAATACAGCACAGAAGAAATAAATATACTTACAAAACGAACATGGCGTGCAGAAGTCAGACACAGATCCTAACCTGTCAGAAAACATAACTCATGGAAAGGAAGGCTATGTGTCCCAATTGTTTCAGGCTGCAGAATAACTTAATAAGAACATTAACTTAAAATGTAAAAGCTCAAACAAAAATTGATACAAAAGAACATGAGATAAACAAAGAAAATTTAGACTTAGGGTCCCAGTAAGAAACAGAAGGCACTCAGCTAGGATTTTGAAGAAAATTTAATCAAGGATCCTAGTCCAGAGGTCTGCTCAGGATAAGGGACACCACTGAGGATTGTTAAAGCACCCAAGTACTGGTGACAGTCAGCTTCTAAGGACAAGAAGAAGAACCTATGTTTACTAGAAGAATGGAAGAAGGGCCATCCCTTAGACACTTAGACACAGAGTGATCCAGACACTGCTGAAATCGCAGCAACAGTCAGGGAGAGAATGGGAGAAGAAAATCTCTACAACTCTTTGCTCTATTTTCTGATCTCCTGCTGGTGTCTCCCACTGGCTGAATCCAACCAGAAGAGACAAGGAAAGGCAGAAAAAGTAATTTGGTTCTCAGGGTACAGAGCAGAGAGAGGCAAAGAATAAATGGGGGCCTGAGGTAATAAATGTAGAACAGAGAATGCATAGGTACCCCCAATCCTGTACATGGGATGCTTTAGACGCCCCATGGTTTTCTGTCTCCAGGAGACTTATAGCTCATGCCACTCCCATGTGGTGGAGGCCCTGTGGCCACAGTTGCATATCCTAACACAGACATTAGGGCAGCTTCATCTCAGAGCTAACCAAGAGGGAACAGAAGCTGCCCCAATCCCCAGGTCTAAGCTGACTAGATCCATCCCAGCTTTAACTTCCCAGGTAGATGGCCTTGGGAGTCAAAACCACTAATCAAACGTTTGGTATTAGGTGTTGATGCCTCTATGTGCTGGATTTTGACCAGAGAGACATAAGATGAGCAGAAGCCAGTAAATAAATAAGTAAATTAATTAATTAATTAATTTTAAAAATCACTTGTTCTTCCTCCCCACAATGCAGTGATTCCATACAACCCCTCCAGAGATGTCCCACATGACACAGCCAGAAACTTGAGCCAGAAACCATGTCCAACATGCATTTGTATCCTTTTCTTCCCTGCCTCTTGCTTATTCTCCTGAGATTGCACCCCTCTAATTAAGTTTAGCATAGGTCTTTGCTCTTGGGGAAATCCAGGCTAAAACAATGACCGAAAGTGACCCAAGAAAACAGATCCTCTAGATGAGGTTTTGGAGTTGAATTTCCCATGAGTCCTAAAGGCAAGAGGAACCCCACTGCTTTTGGTAAATGCAGTAATAATATCCTCCTATGTGGCATGGCCTCACCATTACCAGAGTTTCACACAGCATTGATTGGACTGAGGTGAAATGCAAAGCTTGAGAAATCAAACAGCACTTGTGCTTGACCAGTATGGAGGCATGATGATTATGAGGAGTATGGCATAAGGATGACCTCATTTTATGGCATTTGAGACTTTAAAAATGAGAAAGATAAGAGTAATTAATTGCTAACCTCAAGCCAGACTGTCTGTCGGGCAGTTTTATAACAGAGCATCTCATCTCTAACAGTCATGGGGCACACTGTGCTGAAAACAAAGGACAGCATCTGAGTATTTTCAAATGCAGGTTTTCAAAGGAAATGATATGTAATCCTGACAGCATTCCTATGTGAAATTTCAGGCCATGATAGGGAAAGAGTGGGATCCTGAGACCTGGCATGGGGATATTTGGGAGGATGTGATTGAGAAAATCAAACCCCAAGTTCTAAACTCTATAGCTGAGAGAAGCAGCTTCCTTCTCCTTGAGAGACAAAAAATATAATAAAATAATTTAAAATAATAATTAAAAAGGTTCCTCTTCCATGAAGGTACTATAGAGACCTTACCTGAAGTGGATGCCTCTCAAGATCTGCCCCTTTCATTACCTTCAGGCTGATAACCAGGATCAGTTTTTACCTCAATCTACATCAAGAAGTGCAAATCTTGCTCCAAAAAGAAAGACTTCATACAAAAGAGACAGAAGGTTTCCCTTCTGCCAAATGAGTTAGATCCACCATTAACCTTCCCTTATTCACTGGTCACCCATTTCCCTCTGACACAGTTCGCCAGCACTCTTAAGTCAGAAGACAAATTATAGATATCGACTCATACTTTGTCTTGTGGTTTACAATCTTCTAAATTGAGAAAGGGGCACCTGGTGGCTCAGTCAGTTAAGTGTCCGACTTGATTTTGGCTCAGGTCATGATCTCAGCGTCATGAGATTAAGTCCCACCTTGGGCTCTGAGCTGGGAGTAGAACCTGCTTGGAATTCTCTCTCTCTCTACCCCTTCTCTCACTTGCACATACTCTTTCTCTTAAAAAAAATAATAATAATAAATAAAAATAGAGAACTGAAAGAGTTGCAGTTCTAGGAGGTGAAGCAGGGCACTCCGGTTTGAAAGGTAGTTAACAGAAAAGCTGATCTCATTTCCACCATTTAACCAATGACACACTCATGTACCTGCACACATATATTTCTTTATTCAGTTAATATATTATCAACTAAAAGTAAGTCATCTGCGTATAACACACATAACAGAAAAACCCATAAAATAGTAGCTTAAAGACACGCTTATTTCTCTGCCACATAAAGATGCCTGGAGCAGGCAATCCAGGGCTGAAATGGTAGCTTCACACTTTTCTCAGTTGTCCAACTGTTTACCTATCTGACCTGCCTTCTTCAGTGAATGGCTTCCATCCTTGAGATGTGTTATAATCCAAGAGTCTATGGACGTGAAACATCAAATGCCCATTCCAGGCTGGCAGCAGGAAAGCTGGTGGAAAACAACAGAATACTCCTCTTTATGGGGTCAGCTCCTTGGAATAACTTTCCAAGTTCCCCATGACACTTTTACTTAAGTCTCTGGCCCAAAGTTCATCTTAGTGCCTCGTCAGCTGCATAGGAATCTGGAAAATGCTGCTTTTATCAGGGTGCATTGTCTCACCGAACAAAATTCAGGTTTGGGGAGGGTGGAAAGAAGCAAAGAAACAAAGAAGAATCTCTGCCACAAATAAACAATCTTTCTTCACTCAACAGATGCTGAGCCCTCTGTGAAGGGTGAGGTGAAAGGAGAAGCTAGGAAGACAAACACAACACAGACCCTGATATTCAGGGTCTCACAATATGATGGGAGAAACAGATGCGTAATAAATGAGTTTGTTAGAGTGACCACTGCCCTCGTGAAAGAGCGTATAAGACTGGTACAAGGGGGCCATTGTCAGTTGAGCTTGGGGTTTCATGGAGACATGTCTCTTGAATGGAGTGACCCTTGAAAACATGGAGATTTTCCTAGGAATTGAAGGGGGGCAAACAAAGGTAGAAGGTGAGGAATGGGATTCTATGTCTAGGGACAACAAGTTTAGAGCTTAGCAGGGGCAGAGGAGGGGAGGTGAGACTGGAGAGGTGGGCGAGGGACACACCACCAAGGTCTTGAAGGCCACCCTCAGCTGTTCCACTGTTCTAATAGATGGAGGGGACCCATCAAGCAGAAGTGCCATGGTCGGCCACCGTCCTATCCTGACCAGCAGTCATTCTCTCTCTTTCTCACAACAACATGAAGATATCCCTTGTAGCAAACACTTGTCCTTTGTCATCAGTTCAAATGGTTAAGGTGAATTTCCCCATTCCCCTCCCATGGCTCACAGGTAGTCAAGAGATCAAGGCCTGTTCAACCATCATCGTCCCTTCCGCTGGGTGCAGGAATGTGACCTGGGTTAATCTAATGAGATTAGTTCTTCCAGTTTTATTGAAACTGTGTGTTTTGGTGGGTGCAGGAGGTGATTTCTGCTGGGGTCACCAGGCAAGGAGAGTAAAATCCTAGACACAGCTCAGCTGATAGCAAAAGTAATATAGAAGGAAGCTGGGCTGAGAGGTGGAGAGGGGCCAGGGCTTGCTCACCACGTTTGAACCCTGAGTTCTGCTGCCTCTGGAGCTCCTGAGCTCTGTAGCTCTGTGAACCCATAAAGCCCCCTTTTTTCTTGAGCAAGCTGAGTGCACTTTCTGCACTTGCAACAAGGGTTTTGACTGATATGGGAGTTGTATAGAACAAGCTTTGTAAAGAAAATACAACGGTAACCTCACCGGGACACACTGAAAAGTAGGGTAACCGATCACCTGGTTTGCTGGGACCACCCAGGTTTTAGCTTTGGAAGTCCCACATCCTCAGTCCCTTGGCATATCCTGGAAGTTGGTGGCTTTCAGGTAAAATTCATGTTTGCTAGTAACAACTAAGAGAAGACTAAGGGTATGAGACCATTAAAAGGTAGATTGTCTTCATCATAAGGACAATCTCTCTAAATGCCACAACTGTCCGAGGGTGGACATGGCTTGCCACGGGAGGGGAGTCCAGAAGAGGAGTTGTGTGTTCTGGCCTGAATAGGCAGAGCTGGCCATGAACCCTGGCTCTACCTCTCACCAGCTATGTGGTTCAGGCAAGTGAGTCCCACTAGTCCTGCCTCCTCATCTGTGCAATGGTGGTCATGGTAGTAGTTATTTCAACTGGGATGTTGTAGAGATTAAATGAAATGAAGCCAAGTAAGTAAATAAGTCCTCAGTGAGTTTTAGTTGCAAATATTGAGAGGCCAGGGGCTGGGCTGTCAGTAATAAAGGCCAGCCAGTCCCTTGATACGGGCATTGTAGGGGGAGTCAAGGACCGAGTCCTCCAAATGAGGAGTCTGAGGATGTCGTTGAAATTTTCTTTCTAGGCAAAGATTCTGTTTTGATTTGGTTTCGTATAAAAGATGTTGCTGATAGGGCCATTTCAGAGATGGATGCCTGCGATAATTTTTGACAGACTTTCCTTGTAAAGCTCTTTCCGGCTTCCCTAAAATACATTTTGCTGAGCCTTAAAATGAGTAGCATCTATCTGCTCCCAGCTGTCTGGACGTGGGGTTATTTCTGCCCTCAGCCACTTTAATGAAGTTGTTAGAGTGACAAAGTGTGTCACCGGCCATGGCTCCAGAGGAGGCTTGGGTCAGGGAGAGGTTTTCCAGCAGCAGCCCCGAGATGAAGTCATCAGCCCCGGGGGGCCATCTGGCTCCCCACCCCCCACTGGACCCAGCTCCTGTAGGGAGCCCAAGGCAGTGTAGACCAGCACCACATCATGGCTGAGAGGATTGAGTATCATCTTTTAATTTCCTTAAAGTGTTTTGGTATTTTAGAAAAATTTGAGGTTTTACTTTCATACAGAAAAGGGAACACATCTTGAGCATACATTTTTAATGTACATCTTGATGATTTTTTTATAGGTGTACATCCTCGTGTGCCCACTGTCAAAATCAAGATATCAGAGATTTTCACCACCTGGAAAATTTCCTTGGGCGCTTTCCTCCCGGGCATTACACCCACCCGAGAAAGCCACTGTTCTCAGTTCTAAAACCATACATTGGTTTTGGCCTCCTATCATTGGTTTTTGTTACTTGGATTGATAGGATTGTAGGGTAGGTGCTCTTTTGTATTTAACTTCTTTTCATCAATGTGAGATCCGTGAGATTCACTCATGTTTTGGTGTATATCAGTAGTTTGTTCTTTTATATTATTGCGTATACCTCCAAATTATAATTTTCCAAAGTTAAAGACTTGACTCTTACACAAATGTAAAATTACCATGTATCAAAGATTTTATTCAACTCATTAATTTATGAGGGAATCAGCAAAACACTGAAAATAGGTTCCAATGAAAATTTGACTTCCCGAGATGTATATTGTCTACAAGATAAAAATTGTTGGCATTGCTGTGAACAAGAATCATTTTAATTGCTGGGAAGAGGAAACATTTGCTTGTTATCATTTTTCTGTAACTTCACTTCTATCCCTCTAGAGTTGTGAAGTCACATCTTCCATAAAAGGATACATCCTCTAGATACTCAGAAAACCCCAAAGGGTCCTTAGACAACTCCCCCCTCACCCCCTGCAGCAAGGAGGACACCCAGGGGTCTCTCTGGCTGCTTTTCAAGTCTTAGAAAATATTTCCTGACAGCATGAACATTACCTTAATTCATTTATCCATTGGCTTGTTGATGAGTATTTGAATTCTTCACAGTTTGGAGTTATGAGTAAAGCTACTATGAATGTTTTTTTGATATGTCTTTTTATGGACACATATATTCACTTCTCGAGTATTTATGTAGAGAGAGATTGCTGCTTCATAGGACAACTGCACATTTTGCTTCAGTAGATACTTCCAAATGGTTTTCTACAGTTATACCACTGTAAGCTTCCCTCAGGTACATGCGGTAGCCCCAAGCTATTGGTCCACTTTGCTGACATTTGGTGACATCAAGCTTTTTAGCCTGAGCCGTTCATGGGTTATGCAGATTCTGTCAGTTTTGATAAACCTATTCCAGGATTAGGAATATAGGATTATTATAGGATTATTCCTATTCACTTTTGTGTGCATAAAAACTACCTGGGCTGCTCAATCAAAGTGTGGCTTCAGAGTTCACAGCCCATTTACCGGAGTTTTGATTTAGTGGTTCTGGGTCAAGCTCAAAAATCTACATTATTAACAAGCCCTTTATTACTGAGTAAGCATTTTGAGAAATGCCGGCTTAAATGAATCTGTGCTGTGTAATCTGCGGGTTGCTGTTGTTCCCTCAGAGTGCATCCTGCCAGGAGAGAGGGTGAGAACCCACATCAGCTCCCAGATTTCTGAATGTGGGCTAATGATGATAGCCACTTGTGATCTCAATTTTCAGAACAATCCTCCAGATTGGGACTCAGATTTTGCATTTTGCAAATGAGGACATTGAGTTTCTGAAGATAGGTAAAGAAAGAGAGGTAAGGAAATTTGCCCAAGAACTCATGACAGAGGATCAAGGCTTAGAACCAAGGACTGGGGACACCTGGGTGGCTCAATTGGCTAAGCGTCTACCTTCGGCTCAGGTCGTGATCTCAGGGTCTTAGGATTGAGCTCCCAGTCGCTTTGGGCTCCCTGCTCAGTGAGAAGTCTGCTTCTCCTCACTCCTCGTGCTCTCTCTCTCTCTCTCTCTCTCAAATAAATAAAAATAAAATCTTAAAAAAAAAAACAAGGATTGTTCTATCCCTTATCAATGATTTTTCTAATATACCAATGCTGTGGACATGTTTTTTGTTTGTTATTTTTACCAGCCGAGGCTCTTTCTCCCTGAGATGAAGTTTTAGATAGAATTTCCATATATGAAACAGATCGTAATTAAGCTCTTAGGGTAGTAGCCAGGGCCAGCAGCACAGCGCCTTGCCTGTGCGACCTCTCTGAGCCCCTGTGTTCTCCTGTGTTCACCTGCTGTGGGCCTGTGACCCTCCCTGGGCCCTAGGACAAGGGCTTGCTAACCACAGGACCCAGCACCATCCCTCAGATGCCCTACTCACAGATGTACAATTCATACAGAACTCCCTTTTTCTTTAAGAAAATATCCATTCCTACAATCTGGATTCTCTTTTACTTAAATCTAAATACGACCTGAGAGCAAAATCTAATCTGGGGAGCAGGAGAGCATGTGGCTTAGAAAGACTTTTGTAGGGTGGCAACTGGATGACCCAGGAGGTACAAATCGGAAATGCCAGTGGCAGTGGAGCCTTTTGGTAACAGAGGGCAGAAATACTATTCAGAAGAGAATTATGCACCCCCCCACCCCCACCAGCCACGATAAATCAATTTTGTGCACTCGCACTCTCTCCTCCTTGGGTGGCAAGCAGCTCTAATTAAAGTTAGAGATCTCTTTGGGCATTCCTTGCCACCCTAGTCTTTCACTGTCCAGATGTGTGACCTTGAGCTAATCATTTCACACCCCTCATCCTTAGTTTTAACATCTGTGTGATTGTATCCAGAGCCTGGGCCCCAGAGGGCAGAATGAGGATTACGTGGATGCTTAGTGCCAGGCGTGTGCCAGGCTCCAGGGGCTGCTCCTTAGGAACATGTTTGCAGCACAGCACAGGCCCCTGCTGAGCAGAGTATATGCCCTATGGACCCACCAGCCCTTCACAACCATGTTTCAGTAACGTGGTGCGACTTTCCTCTGCTCTCCTGCTGGGCTTGGGATGAGCTCAGCACGAGGCAAGGGGAGGGAGGGCAATGACAACATCAGTAGGAGGAGGGACGGGAGAGAAACACATTTGGGCAGTCAATTCTATAAACATCGGAGGATGAGATCATTGCACCATCTATTTCCAGAGCAGGAGCAGCACCCCAGCTAGAGCAGGGGTAGGTATCTGGAGAGCTGCAATTTTAGCTGACCTCTAATAACAATAATGAGTACAATGCTTTGTGTTCTCGGGGTGTGCCCAGCATGGTGCTAAACGACCTGCGCACGTGATCGCATCCATCCTCGGGACAACCTGATGGCACAGACGCTCGCAGATGAGGGACCTGGGGCCCTGAGGGTTGGTGGACCTCCCAGAGCCAGCGATGCAGCCATGCTCTCCGGGGCTCACGCGACAATGCAGGTTGGGATACAGTTTTGGTGGCTCTAACAGAGATCCCAGTACAGGGGCTTAGCAACTCACAAGTTAGTTTTTTCCTTTTGTCAATCTTCATGCCAGCTGTCAGGGCCCAGACCCCTTTGATCTTATCACTCAGCCTCCCCCCCCACCCCGCCCCCTGCCCCACCCCCATCTGCGGTGCCTGAGGACTCAGCACCTCCTCCTCAACTTCCAGGGCAGGAAGCAGGGAGGAGGAGGAGGAGGAGGAGGAGGAGGAGGAGGAGGAGAGGCATTTTGCATCATTGCTGCTCTTACAACACTGGCCTGAACTGGGTTATGAGGTCTGGTCTAGCGACAAGGGAGGCATGCAAATGCCTGTGTTAGATTAGAATGGTGATGTTGTTACTAAGGTAACAGTAAAGAAGGGAGTATCAGTGGACAGCTGGCACTTCCTGCCTCAGCCTCTCCGTTACCATACCTTGTCTGGAGAGGTAATGGACAGAGCAAGACCAGGGACTCTGACATCTAACACAAAAAAGAAGCTTGGCATAAGCAAACATTTTGCAGGCACCTGCCATGTACAGGGACATATGTGAGAAGCCATGGGTATATGACTGTATGAGCCATACCCCTGCAGACAAGAGGAGTACGTGAGTTGAGAGCCTCCTGCACATCTGAGCACTTCCCATACATCACGTCATACAACTGTTGGGTTGAAATGTGAGGACACTGAGCCTCCGAGAGACCTGCCTACATTCATGCCTCTGGTGAGTGGTCAGGCCAAGATTCAGAGTCCCAACAGTGTGACCCAGGGCAGATGACTTAACTTCTCTGTGTCTTTGACTTCTTCATCTCTAAAGTGGAGAAGATGGTACCTACCCCCAGCGCCGATGCTCTAATGTAGATGCTCTGGGGAGGGGGAGAAGCCGGCCCGCAGCAAGCCCTCAGCTAATGGTTAGACATTATTATCGTTGCTGTTAAATCCGTGCTTCTTTTATCTTTCCCCTCTTCGCACGCTGCATCCAATCCTAATCCCAGGGTGACAACTGCTATGTTAGGGAATATACAGGCCGGGAACGTCCACGGAGAGGATAGAAAACTTTTAACCCTAAAACATTAAAAAAAAAAAAAAGCCTCATAAAGAAAAAGAATTTGCTGGATAGTGAAAGAAGGGTAGGATTCTAACAGGCGGAGAGAGGAGTGAGGCTGGATGAAGAAGGCATTCCGGGGAAGAGGTCAGCTTGGAAAAAGGCATCCAGAAAGGAGGTGGCCAAGTGTGTCGTGGGACACTGAAACGGCGTAGGTGAGCGTGAGACCAAAGCACGGAGCTAATTGAAGGATGCTGGCCTTTTACCTGGAGGCCATGGGGAGCCCTGGAAGGTTTTGATCATCACTGTGCCAGGGGAAAATTGCCATGGCAACAGCTCTGGGGAAGGACTGGAGGTGGAGAGGCCGGCTCAGCAGCTGGTGCCAGGGTTTAGGTAAGAGGTAATGAGCACCCGAATTACAGTTCTGGTTTGGGGAAAGGAGAGGAGGGAACCAAGGAAGGACCGTGCGTGGAGGAAGAATGAGAGGATCATGGTGGCTTTGCACAAAGAAGGAGAAGCAGTGAAGTGGGAATGCGTAGCCCGCTGTCTGAAGCACAAGCTCGCGGCATACAATGCTACCTGCCTGTTGTGACAGATTATTATTATTTTTTATTTTTTCTCTGCTTAGACCTTAAACTGTTCTTCCCTCCGCCATTCACTTGCTCACTTGCTAAGCTTACTTGCTCACATGTGCTCAGAGTCTTGTGTTAAGCAAGTTCAGTCAGTAAGGAGATCGTGTCTGCTTTAGACCTGAGCAAGGTACAGGGTAGGGTGCTGTAACGAAGAAGCCCTGCGATAGACCGAATGTCGGTGTCCTCCCCAACTTCACATGGTGTAACCTAATCCCTAACCTGATGGCATTGGGAGGCGGGGCCTTTGGCAGGCGACTAGGTCATGAGGGCAGAGCTTTCATGATGGGATTAGGGCCCTCCTAAAGGAAACCCCAGGGAGCTCCCCACCCCTTCCTCCAAGTGCAGACACAGTGAGAAGACGGCCGTCTGTGAACTGAGAAGTGGGCCCCACCAGACACCAACTCTGCCAATGCCTTGATCTTGGACTTCCCAGCCTCCCTGACAGTGCGAAGTACATTTCTACTATGCATCAGCTACGCAGTCCATGTTATTTTGTGATTAGCAGCCAAAATGGACTGAAAGCCCTCAAGTGCATTGCTGTAAACAAGCCACATAGTAATTTCTCTTTCTCTTGTAAGGTTGAGGCAGCTCAGGGATGGTGTGCGAGCCTAACGGCGAACGGAACTCAACCTACTAATTCGTGTCCGGCCATCTCAGCGTGCAGCTTCCATCTTATGACCCTGCACGGCTGCTCTGGCTCCTGCCATCATGTCACCATTCAAACCAACAAAAAAGGGAAGAAAAAGGAAGACCCCCTTTCCCTTTCAGACCATGACCCAGAAGATGAGCACATTGCTTCCGTTCACATCCCGTTAGCTAGAACTTGTTCACATGACCACATAACAGCAAGGGAGGCCGACAAAAGTGCTCCTTAGTTGGGTGTCCATGCAGAGATTAAAACCCTATCACCGAGGGGACGCCTGGGTGGCTCAGCGGTTGAGCATCTGCCTTCGGCCCAGGGCGTGATCCTGGAGTCCTGGGATCGAGTCCCACATCGGGCTCCCTGCATGGAGCCTGCTTCTCCCTCTGCCGGTGCCTCTGCCTCTCTCTCTCTCACTCTCTGTCTCTCATGAATAAATAAAATCTTAAAAAAAAAATTTAGGGCAGCCCGGGTGGCTCAGCAGTTTAGCGCCACCGTCAGCCCAGGGCCTGATCCTGGAGACCCGGGATCGAGTCCCACATCAGGCTCCCGGCATGGAGCTTGCTTTTCTCTCTGCCTGTGTCTCTGCCTCTCTCTCTCTCTCTCTCTCTCTGTCTGTGTCTCTCATGAATAAATAAATAAAATCTTTTTTGAAAAATTAAAGCCTTATCGCCAAGGAAGGAGAGCTTGGAAAGGAGCACAGTGTCTGCCACTCAGCTCTACCCCTCAGTGCCTAAGAAAGCCCAGGGAACTTATAAGGAACGAATTTGTATCGTGAGTTAATGAAAATGTCCTGATGGGTACCGGGGATACGGAGATGAAATAACAGAGCGTCTGTGTTGGAGGAGCCTTTAGTCTAGTCTGGGGCCTAGACAAGTAAAGAGATAAATGCAGTGAATTGCTCCGCTGGGGAGGATGGCGGCCTGTTTGGGCACAGTTTCACTCAGTCACAAAGGAAAAAGGCTGCAAAACCGAACCAGGGTGAGAGAGGTCAGGAAGGATTTCATAGAGGACGCTGCTCTGCTGAGTCTGGAAAGATGAGTAGATGTTTGCTTGGAGAGCCAGGTGGGGAAAGGCGCTCAAGGACAAGACCAGAGCACGAGCAAAGACAGAAGGTTGAGCTGCCACCTGACACGTGCACAGGGTTGGGTGGGCGGGAGCAGGAAGTTGGGAGAGATGGGCGAGAGAAGGAGCTGGAAGAGGGAGGCGGGGCCAGGTCTGGGGACCCCAGTGTTTACCCCACAGGAAGTGGGGGCCTGCTGAGCAGTTTTGAGCATGGGGGTTGAAGGCGGAGGGGTGTGTGGACACAATTCCATTTGTAGTTCTGGACAATTGCTTTGGGGACCCAATGTGGAGGGTGGACCCACAGTCGGGGACAAGCAGGAGGCAGGAAGCACGAATTTCACAGAAGTCTAGTTTTCTTAGTAAACCCTGCATGTTTGGTGCAAACATAACTTTCAGGAGTCTAATGGACCTCGTAAATAAATCTAGAAATAATCTCGTTTGAAATGACAGTTGCAGTTGACTATTTTAACACTGAGACTAATTGATTTTTTTTGTCCCTGCCATTAGTTTTTCTTCTTGTGACCACATTTCTATGCCCTCTGTATGCATCTGCTTCTTCTGCTGAAGTTTATAAGCTGACGTTTAGGGAAGAGTCGTGTGCCCTTGACCAGGTCAACCTACCTTCTGCACCTTGGCTGAATCATGAGTGGGCTGGAAAGGTTGAGCCCCATGTCTCCTTCCAGCCCAGCTCTCCATGCTATAGGAAGTCTGTGGCACCTAAAGCATTGAAACTCTGAGACATAAGGAATCCAAGGATTGCCACCAGTCTTATTTAGCTGTGAAGAGAGAGACTAAGCTCAGAGAAGTTCAATGATGTCCCCAAGGTCACCCAGCCCTGAGTAGCAACAATAGAAGCAGAAGCCAGGACCTGCATGGCTTCTTCTCAGGTCAAGACTTTTCCCACTGATAGGATCAACTTCCACAGCCTCAACAAGGATCTTTCTGTCCGCCCCACCCCCCCCAGTCTTCACTGATCTTTCTAGAGCACGTTTTCTGAAATGATGCCCCACAAAAGTTTCTGAATCGGAAATTCCGATTCTGAATTTCCACGATTTGTAGGATTTACCATGAGGATCTCTTGGCTATTTCCCTGCTAATGCTGATCACATCGGGAATGAACACAGCAGTAAACGCTCACCCATTCATTCATTTATTTAAATGAGAATTTTCTGCTCCCATTGAAGGCTTCAAAAGCAACCCTTTGAAGGACGCCTAGTCCTCCAACCTCATAATGCTGGACGTCATGATAGCCTCCAGCCTTTGACTTACAAATACTGCTTTAGGTAAAGAACGTTCTTCAATCTTGGTGGGCATCTCTTGTTATTTCCTTAGGATAATTAGGATAGATTCTAGATGGAGAATAATCTAGGTGATGCCTGTTATACCTTCATAATTTACGAAGCCAACATATAATCTTGATTTTCTGCCATTCCCAATACCACACACACACACACACACACACACACACACTCTTTCTGTTTCTAGTCTTACTCATCAGTAAGTGACACTGCCTTATATCCAATTACTTAAATCAAAAACCTCCTAGTTGTCTTCGATGTCCTTCTTCTATTCACCCTTAATTAGCCCATTGCATGTCCTGTAGCTCTGCCTGCCACATGTATAACCCTAAATCCGTCCATACCGCATCACCTCCAGTATGACCAGTATCCAAGCCACCAGCATCATTCCCAACATTTGAGGTTGCCCCTCACTCCTGCCTTCCATCTAATCCCAGTCTTGGACATTCCATTCTCTATCTGGCAGCCAGAACAATAGACAAATGTTAATAATCAGTTCATAGCATAAAATTCTATACTTGTTCATCACAGAGGGTTTAACAAAAAAATACAACTCTTTACCCTGGCTCACAAAGACCCCTGCCCATCCTTCTGCCCCCTGTCCCAATCCCAATGCAGCCATTAATTCCCTTCCACACAAAAAAATAGAGTGATAAGCATGTGCCAGGGAGAAACAAAGAGGCCCACTCTTGTGGAGGTCACATTCTAGTGAGGGATTCAGGGCAGCCCTTACAGAGTATGTTAGGGGTGGTCAGCACTATGGGGAAAAGAAAGGTAGAGCAGAATAAGGGAGTGGGTGGGGCAGATAGAAAACAAGTGAGTGTAAGCAGAGTGATCAAGCAACATTTCAGCAATTCTTATAAAAGGTGGGGGGAAGGGCTTTCTAGGCAGGGAGGTGAAGGGCTTTTGAGGCAGGGAGTACACATTTCCTACATAGCCAGAGTGCTAAACTGCTACTTGTACATTCTAGACTCTGAAGTCCAGATGGTAAGCAGGGAAACAAACAAAACAGGGAGAGGCCAGAGAGTGATGCTGTGATCTACATAGACCTAAAATGCAATGATGTGAAAGGATGACTGGGAGTTCCTTTGGGTTATTCATCGCATCTAATCCTTGTCCAGCCCCAGAAGGTGGGGTCTCCGCGGCTCATTGTACAAATAAATTAATGGTGGAGGCTTTAATGTGTTTGCCAATGTTCACCCAGCCGATCCCTCTTCTGTATGGCTCTTGGCAATGCACCTGCTCTGCCCCAGCTCTTCTCAATGGTGTTATGACGGTATGTCTAGTCACCCGACTCTGCTATAAGACCGCAAGCTCTGGGAGCAGAGGGACTTCACCTTCCTTGTTCAATATGGAGCCCCCACCGCCTATGACAGGGACCAACGCACCGTGAGCATCCAATAATGTGTGCTAAGGAAATGAATAGACTTAGCTGAGCCAGGGTTTGGCTCCTGGTCTGATAGACCCTACATTGGAAACCTTCACCATGATGGTATATTGGCCTGAAGGTAATGGGTGGTGTGAAAAACAGTCACAGGTTCTTTCATGCTCTCTCACTGAGTCACTGTCCAAATCTGAGGGGCTTCTGACTCCTCCAGCCAGTGGAGTACATTGTGAGTGATACCATGTGGCTTCTGAGGTAGGTCACAAAAGGCCATGCGGCTTCTGTCTCATCTGCTGGAATGCTCGCTGCCCTGTGAGAAGTCCAAGCTTCCTGAGATGACCATATCAGAGAGGGTGGCCACGTGCAAGGGCTCTGGCCAGCAGCCCCCATCCCCTAGCTTCCACCCACACCCAGTGAAGAAGCTGTCTCAGAAGTGGATCCTCTCGCCCCAGGTGGTCCGGCCCACTCATCTGAGTCTCCTCTTCTGAGGCCTGAGCATCATGGAGCAGAAACAGGCCATCCCCACTGTGCCCTGCCAGAGTTCCTGACCCACAGAATCCTTGAGAGTGATAAAAGGGCCATTGCTTTCAACCAGTGGGTTTGGGATGATTGGCTACATAGCAATAGCTAACTAGAACATGAAGTGAGAGCCTATGCTCATATTTACCTGTTTATCTTGTTTCCCATTGGTCTCCCTTACCTGTAGGTAAGCTTTCTGAGTGAAGAATTTTTGCCCCTTTTGCTTATAACTTTTTCTGGTGCCTAGCAGAGAAATGGCTTATAGTAGTTGCTCAATAAACTGTTTATGAAATGAATGCGTGAGTCTTTAAACATATACACAGAGGAATCAGCTCTCACCTTCTACTGGCCAAAGAAAAGATGGAAATGTGAGGCTCACAGGATTCCCAGGGATTGCAAGATAAAAATCACACTGGATGCCTTGGAAAAGCCTAGATATTTCTGGCACAAGTGACTGCAATTACTTTTTCTCTTGTCTAATCCTTCTCCATCATCTTCCTAGATAGAGATGTCCCATGATTTAGGTTATGTCTTACTTTATTCCTTGCCAAGCCTGGAAGATCCTAGAAACTCTTAGATGCTCCAAAAATATTTAGTGAATGAGATCTCCTTGTATCCAAAACCACAGGGCCAAGTTTTATGTCCGTGCAAGTAATACAAAACTGAGCTCTTAATTTGGAAAGGAAAGAATCAGCTAATTAATATGCAATGTCAGCAGCCTCATATATTTTATGGTTCAAAACAGAACTGCGTGTCCTTTAGCCCAGCCGATTTCCTGTTTGTTATCACATTAGACCTATTCCAAGGCAGATGGAAAATTTGAAGGACATCTCCATCCATTAAGACTGGCATAAATCTAAAAAAAAAACAAAACAAAACAAAAAAAAAAAAAAAAAAAAAAAGACTGGCATAAATCTTTCAGTATTGCATATAAATACATAATACTTTCCATTAACATTTTTTGGAATTAAGGTTTCCATAATTTCTTGATTAAGCAAGAGCTCTTTCACCCTGTATTTCTGCTCCTTTCAGCTGATAACAGGACTCCCCAACTCTATGGTCCTCAGTCTGAATCCCTGTTGATGTCAGTCTTGCTTTTTAGGCAGGTTCTGTTCAAAATCCCCTATGAAGGTCTTTGTTGGTGCTGTCCTTGACCTTGGCTCTGTCTGTGTGTTTTTATCATCTATCAATGACAATAACCATGGTTCTAGCACCTGTATTGTAGCCCTCTGTGCTCAGTTCTGTAAACTTCAGAACAGCACTAAGGAGTAGTGCTGGCGTCTCCACTTTCCATAGGGCAGAACAAAGACACAGGGTGGTTGAACAACCTGCCCAAGGTCACAGCAAGGAAGTGGCAGGGCCGGGAGTTGGACTTTGTGCTGGTTTGACTCTAGGGCAGGTGTTCTTTGGGCTCTGCTGAAAGGGATGGGAGGCAGGGTGGATGTGGAGAGCTGCTTCTATGTGCCAGGCAGTAGGGTGGGCATTAGACATTTCTTCTGTTGTTTTATTTTATTTTTTAAAAAGATTTTATTTATTTATTCATGACAGAGAGAGAGAGAGAGAGAGAGGCAGAGACACAGGCAGAGGGAGAAGCAGGCTTCATGCAGGGAGCCTGACGCGGGACTTGATCCAGGGTCTCCAGGATCCTGGGCTGAAGGCTGTGCCAAACCGCTGGGCCATCAGGGCTGCCCTCTTCTGTCATTTTATAGCCACATTGTAAAGCACACATTTTTATCCCCATTTTCATGTGTCAGGAAACCGAGACTCAGTGCTACTTAGCAATTCTCCCAAAGTTAAGCAGCTACTAATTAGTGGACCCAAGATTCAAGTCTGGTCTGTGAGCCTCCACACACTGCTCTTTTCTCTAAGTCGGGATTTAAATATTAGCTCATGAAAGCTTTTATCCATACAGCTGGTGGTCCCTTTGGTGTGGTCCGGCAGATGGTGAACTAACATGGAAGGCAGAGGTATCCTGTAATCTTGAGGAAATAGTTAAACTTCTGTGACTCTCAGCATCTCCATCTGTAAAATGGATTTATGACACCCTCCCTCCCTTCCGGCTCCCTTCGAGACCTTAGGAGAACCAATTTAGGATTGAATAGAGAAACAAACTGTCCCAAACCCTTACTTTACAGATAAAGACACTGAAGCTCAGGCAGGCTGTGCAGCTTCTTCAAGTTGCTCTGTGAACTGATGACCAAAGCTGTACTAGAACTCCAGTGTATCAGTCAGCTAATGCTCCGTAACAACAGCTGAGGTTCATTGTAAAGTTACAAACAGAACTCTCATACACATACAAAATGTATAAAATGAATCCATGCCACAGATTTTCATACAATTCATTAAGTAATGAAAAAATCAGTAAGATATTGAGATTAGTTCAAAGGAGATCTTGAAGAACAGAGGCATGTACGGACAATCAGGAATGGTGAAATGAATTTTCTAAGATGCAAACAGATTACCATTAAAAAGTCCATAAAATGTAAGGTCTGGGGTTATCTTTTCCATGGCTACAAATCCATCATATCTACAGCACAAAATTCATCTGCATTGCTATTTGTTTCCTACAAGTCAACTTTTGTCCCTGCAGAGTGGTAAAATAACATCTTCCATAGGACATCAGCCAAAGGTGCGGATGTCTATAGGTCAGAAAATCCCCAGAGGGCTTTCAGCACTCTACTAAAAGGACTCCAAATAATCTCTTTTGCTGATTTCTAATTTTCCTGATATAGAAAACCACAGAAATGTCAATAGCTTTCAATCATAAGCGTTTATTCATCCATCACAGGCCAGAAGACTGTGGAATGGCTCTGCTCCACCTGCCTCATTCTGGGGCCCAGGCTGGAGGGGGGCAGCAGCTTCCTGGAGCATGTTCTTCTCAGAATGGGGGAGAAGCAAGCACAAACATGTGATATCTCTTAA
Organism: Canis lupus familiaris; assembly: GCF_011100685.1. Classification (NCBI taxonomy): domain Eukaryota; kingdom Metazoa; phylum Chordata; class Mammalia; order Carnivora; family Canidae; genus Canis; species Canis lupus. The sequence continues at coordinate 29,568,122 of NC_049234.1, read as the reverse complement.
GGCCTCACTTGGGAAATGGTACATTTTCACTTCTGCCCATATTCCTTTAGCCAAAGCAAGTTATAGGAACAAGCCCAACATTAGCGGGAAGTGTACTGTTCCCATGGATGTGGGGGATGAATATTTGCTGAGCAGTGATCATTCTCCCAATTTTCAGTCCATATCAAGTTGTGCTAAGATCTGCAAAAAAAAAAAAAAAAAAAAGTGTAGACAGAGAGGCACTATACAGACACACAGGAGTAAGAGTGTTTGAAATATAGAGATTAGGGATGCCTGGGTGGCTCAGCGGTTGGGCATCTGCTTTTGGCTCAGGGCATGATCCTGCAGTCCCAGAATCAAATCCCACATCAGGCTCCCTGCATGGAGCCTGCTTTTCCCTCTGCCTATGTCTCTGCCTCTCTCTCTCTCTCTCTCTCTCTCTCTCTCTCTATATATATATATATATATATCATGAATAAATAAAAAAACAAACAAACTCTAAAAAAAAAAAAGTAGAGATTAGTTGTGAGCACCTGCCCCCCCTTTTTCCAGAAGTGAAAGAAAATAGAGTTGGCCAACAGAAGATTAATTTTGGAAATGAGCTCTGATGTTTGGTTTCGTGATAATCTTCCAGTGGTGATGGGGCTCTCATGGAGATATTTTAGGCTCACCTGCTGTCCAATGGGTGTTGACCACTGAAAGTCAGTTGAGGAACACGTTTCTTAAATAGGGCATGTGCAACCCATTAGGTTTGTAGAACCATGCCTGGGGTGGGGGTATTACAATAGAATACTCATGGCCAGGAGAGATAGTTTTGCTCAAAGAATTTTGAGAAATATTTTAAGTTAAAAGAAGGTAACAGTTCTCATATGGCACATGCAACCAACAAATGACATATAATCCTTAATGAATTATTTTAATATGTTGTTTATTCTTATGCTTGACACAAATAATTAACAGAAGAAAAACACTTTATGGTCAACAACCAAAGATGAAGAAGGACAACCATTTGGGGTATCACCCAAAGAGAGAGTCTGACACCAGGGGGGTTATTACAGATTCATGGAACCTGGAACCTCCTCTTGGAGCAGGGCTGTGTCCAAGCGTGGACTTGATGAAGCCTAGGAGATTGGGAACAGATTGGGAGGGCACTGTTTCCTGAGAAGTTGGGGCCCAAGGTCTCCTCTTCCTCTTAATTCCATCTTGCCTCCTCTTCCTCCTCTCCAAGGTTGCAGTCCTACCTGCTACCGTTTATGAATTGCCCCCTCTGGTGGCAGGTGCCATGCACGACACTTTCCAGAAGCTCCTGCCTTTGGGTCACCTGCTTGGTCGCCATGAACACAAGGGTTCGCAAACCCTGGCTGCAACTTTCACCTACGAAGCCTGTGTGAGGTGGTTCGAGAAAACTTACAAATTAACACCCATTTAAATGGGAGCCTTAAGTCAACACACTAGGCTGCTCTTCCTTTGAGGAAGAAGGCTGATGTATTTGTGTTTTCTCTTCATCAATTTGTAGCATCAACAGACAAGTCAAAACAATGAAATTCTGCATAACGTAATGTCGTACATGTGTTAAATGAGCTCATCTTTCTGTAACCTTCTGAGGAAGTTATTATTATGACTATGAGATTTAATACATAATACAGAGATAGTCAAAATGGGAAATCAGGTCCAAAGAGATTAACTAACAATGGGACAAACGGGAATGATTGTGTGTGCCCCCTCAGTTGGTTGAGTATCTGACTCTTGACTTCGGCTCAGGTCATGATCTTAGGGTCTTGAGATGGGGCCCCACGTCAGGCTCCATGCTCAGAGTGAAGTCTGCTTGGGATTCTCTTTCCCTCTCCCTCTACTCCTCTCTCCCCTTCTAAAATAAATAAATAAAATCTTTTAAAAAAAATAATGCAGCCCTCAAATCTACCTGTAATGTGACATTAAGTCCTTTGGGTCTTTAGAGTTAGCTTTGAACCTCACCACAACCACGTGAGGAAAATGTTAGTAACATCTCCATTTTCCTAAAGGAGAAACTGAGTCTAAGAGAACTGACACGACTTCCCCAAGGTCACTTGGCCACAGTGTGTTAATGCAGGGATCAAACCTAGATCCTGCAACACGTAACCCTGGGCTGTCACTGCCCTCTTACGAAACACCAGAGTGGTAGCATCTTTCGATATTTTCATATTCCCTGAGGAAAATTTCATCTTGTCATGGAGAAGCACTTTCCAATAATGGGGACACTACCCTCTGGGCTTGAGAGAAAAATCTAGGTTTGAGTCTTTGCTCAGTTACTGTTCTTTGATTTACATACACTCCACACACATCCGTACATCCACATCTGGGCAATCCACATGCATTTTTTTAAGAGATTTATTTATTTAGGGACACCTGGATGGCTCAGTGGTTGAGCGTCTGCCTTTGGCTCAAGGTGTGATCTTGGGGTCCCACACTGGGCTCCCCACCTGCTTCTCCCTCTGCCTATGTCTCTGCCTCCCTCTCTGTGTCTCTCATAAATAAATAAATAAAATCTAAAAAAATTAAAAAGATTATTTATTTATATGAGAGAGAGGGGCAGAGGGAGAAGGAGAATCTCAAGCAGACCCTGTGCTGAGCCCAGGGACTAATGCAGGGTTTGATCTCATGACCCTGAGATCACCACCTGAGCTGAAACCAACAGTCGGATGCTTAATCAACTGCAACATCCAAGCACCCCAATCCACATATGTTCTTTAAGGTACATTTGTGTACAGCTTACTTTGTTGGGTGGTTGCGACAACTGAATGAGGCAGAGAAGGAACGGTGCTCAGCATGGGGACTGCCACAGAGCATGAAGTCGGCAAGTGGTTGGTATAGTGGTGGCACAACGATGGGATCCCTTGGAAGACAATTGGCCAGAGATATTCAAGTAGAGACCAAAGAAAGTAGCTCTAGATTGAAAAACATTTCACAGGTTAGGTTCATGATCCCTTAATGGAATGGGAAATCTTTGCAGTGGGTTCATGTTATGGACCAAATTGTGTCTCCACCCAAAATTCACATGTTGACTCTCTAACCTCCAGTCCCGCAAGATGTGACTATATTTGGAGACAGGGCCTTTAAACAGGTGGTTAAGTTAAAAGGCAGCCATTAGGGCAGCCCTAATCTAATTATACTGGTGTCCCTGAAGAGGAGATTTGGACACATAGATGTCAAGGTGTGCACCCACAGAAAAACAAACAAACAAACATGTGAAGGCACAGTGAGGAGCCAAGGAGAGTGGCCTCAGAAGAAACCAGCCCTGCCGACAACTTGGTCTTGGACTTTCCAACCTCTAGAATCATGAGAAAAGGAGTTTCTGCTGTTAAAGCCACCCTGCCTGTGAGGTTTTGTTACGGCAGTGCTAGCTAGCAAACTAATACAGGTTGAAATCAGTATTTTATAAAATATGGAATAGCAGATATCAGAAGGTATCACCATGTCAGGATAGCATTATTTTCGTTCCATGTCTTACCGTATTATGTGGGTTGGGCTGGGATATAAAATGGCAGGTGGAACAAGACTGGACTTGACGCCCCAAACTTCTCTTCTAATTTGGCTATCATATTAATTATTATTATTATTAACATGTTAGCATTAACAGCATATCGGCTATCATGTACTAAGTGTCTCTAAGTGCCAAAGGTCTCCCGACGTTAACTCCTTTACTCCTGAAATATCCCTTCAAGGTAATTATTATTCCTACTTTACGGGTGAGCCTGGGATTGCTTATTTAAACTGCCCTGGGTCAAACACTGAACAGTTTTCAGAGACAGGATTCTTGCCCAAAGCAGGCTATCTCAAAATAGGCTTTCCCAATTCAGCATCATTGTGCAGCTACCCATAATCCTCTGCCCAGTTACTTAGCACCCAGGCATCAGCTTCCCCTCTGCAAAGAATTCAGTGATGGAAATTAGGAAGACCTTGGACTAATAGGCTCTGTGCGTGTGATTGGCTAACGGTACAATGGGCCTTTGATGATTGCAGTAAGAACACTGAGCACTTCTCCAGTTGGCATGGAGCTTTTCTTCTTGTCACTAAGGTAAACGGAGCATCGCGGAGTCTGTGGGGGCGGGTAATGATGCACAAAGGTCTAGTCCATCAGGACTGGGAGGAGGTGAGAAAATAGCCCTGGCACTCCTTGTCTGAAGACACTGTGCATGGTGTCTTTGCCCACAGCATCCAGCCCTCCTGCGCAAGCAGGCTCCGGGCCAGACGCTCTTGAAAGCAGGTACATGGGCTCATTAGCAGGGAAATGGCAGTGGGTAATTGGAATATGTAAATGGCATGGGCAAACAGGGTGTTTTAACAATCAGGACCCGGAGAGAAGGAGCTTAATTTGGTAGAGAGAAAGGAACAGCCTGCCCAGGGAGCCAATTACTCGAGCCACAGGATGGATGCTCAGCTTGGGGAACCCACAGTCAGAACACAGGGAAGCTGGGACTTGGGTGAATTTGTTTCCACCTCTAAAATGCCAAGTGACCTGTGACCCAGCCCTGCCTCTTTTTCAGATACCAATTCTTGGGGACTCTCTTTCTGAAATACCTCTGGCAGTCCTTCTCCCTCGTCTCCAGGATCTGCCACCACTTTCCCCCCCGGACCTCAACGTCTTGCGGCTGTTCTCACTGAATTTGTTTCTCCTGCTCTACAGAGTCATCAGAAAGCCCTTCCTGAAACCACCTGGGACACATCACTGGAAAGCACCTCTTGGTCCCCAAGTTCATAAGCCTGGCGTGTAGGCGAGCCTGGCCCACATAGCCCTCCTCCATTGATGCTTGCCTCCAGACATCTTGCCCTGGAAACCCCATGCTTTGTTTCGACTCCCAGCCCTCGCTGAGCCTTCCACCTGGCACAGCATTCTCAGAAAATAACATCTCAGTGGCTAAAAGCAGACTCCAAGTAACCTGGGCTTGAATCCTGGGGCCGTTATTCCTCAGCCATGTGACCTTGAACAGGATCCTTAAGCTCTCTAAGTGTCATTTCATCATGGTTAATATAGAAAACAATAACCATAATGCCTAGTTCATAACTTTGTTGCTAGGATTAAATGAGATCATCCAAATAAAGCACTTAGCTCAGCGCCAGGCACATAGTAAACACTCAGTAAATGCAAGTAATGATGATGAATGAACATCTACCATGAGTCAGGTCCTTGAAATGCAATGATGCTACAGAGATGAGCAAATTGATTTGCATTGTTTATCCCATCTTTTCAACTACTATATGGAATTAATTACTCAATCTCTACCCCACCCCCCGCCGTTTCCCACAGACAGAGCAATTCATGAAACAGGCAGTCAGTATAAATGCTCGCCGGAAAGATGAATGAATGAATTCACTAATGCACGAACTGAATATTTTACCCTGTAATACAGGTGTCCCCCGCTCTCTAAAAGTAGATCATTCCTACCAAACCTTGCTAAATCGAAATGGCGTAGAGCAAAAAAGCAATTAATGTATATAGAAATTTTTTTTAGTGTTCCTAGACCCTGAGAAAAACCTCTCTTGGGCTTTTCTGATACCTTAGGATGCATTTTGCTAACGGATGCACAAAATAAATGGAGATCAAGCACAGATGTTCACAGACACAGTTCAAAGCTCTGGCGGTTTGAGACTGGGATGCTGAGTGTAGTTCCCGGGGAAGGCGCTGGGGGTCGCCTCTCTTCCCGCTCTCGGAGTGCGTGCTGCATCTAGCTTGGCTCAGGGCTAAGCAAATGTTGAATGCTAATGTCACTTTCTGTCTTTCTTTTTCTTTTTGTAAAAGCAAAATTCTCTTCTCTTCAGATTTCTTTTAAGCAGGTACTCATGTAGGTCTTTTGTAAAAGCAAAGTGGCATAACATAAACTTTTGAAAAGCTGGGGATAACCTGTATAATTATTTAAAAGAAAAAGGCAAAAAAAATGATATTCAAGAAACATCCAAAATAAATGGAAAGGTTGACTTAATTGCAAAGGCGAGGCAGGGAAAAGAAACACTTTTTCCAACCGAGAACAGTGTAAGGGAAGTCCTTTAACTGTTGGCATCTGGAGTGAAGGTGAGCGCTGTTCGGCTCTGAGCTCACTCAGTCCCCATCACGCCTGACTTGAGCTGCCTTCCACAGTCACGGGTCCTGACTCCTTCGAGTAATGTAGGAAATGTGCACAGTGTAGCACAGGCTGCAAAGCTCACCCTCAAAATGGATCCCAAATGGTGCTCAGACCGAGTCTGAGGTAGGGAGGTTGAGAAACATTACCCCGTCTCATCCATAAGGGAATGCTCTAGGTAGGAGTCTAGCAACTTGCCCAAGGTCACCAAGCTCAAGTCACAGAGCCAGGGTGGAAATTTGAATCAGGGGCACCTGGGCGGCTCATTCAGGTAGGTGTCTGCCTTTGGCTCAGGTCAGGGTCCTGGGATCTAGTCTCCCATGGGGCTCTCTGCTCAGCAGTGTGTGGGGGGGGTCTGCTTCTCCATTCTCCTCTGCCCCTCCCCACCACCACTTGTGTTCTCTCTCTTTCTCTAAAATAAATAAATAAATAAAAATGAATCAGGGTGGAAATGAATCAGGATAAGCTGCCCTCATCCTTCGAGTGATATGTGCAAGGGCCTCTTTTTCCTGTCTCTCCTTGTTCATTCCTGGGAAGGTTTCTCACCTGCAAGGGACCAAGAGTCTGTGTGTCCTAAGGCAGAGTGATATGAAGTCCAGGAAAAGGAAAACAAAGCAAAAGCATGGAGGGAGGAAAGGGGGCAGCATCCCTGAGAATTCACTGTAGTTTTCAAGAATAAAGAACACATAGAGGGGATCCTTCCTTTCCAAATATGTGTGCTTTTGGCTGGAATTGTCACAAGACCCCCAAATTGGGGTTTGCCTGGTTTCCTACAAAGAGGCAAAGGGTTATCTGTCTCCTTAGGTGCAAAGACTTGTCCCACTGGCTCCTCCCAGAGGCAGATTTTATAACCAGGTGCACAGCAAGCATTTGGGGGATATGCTATTTTGATCAGAAGCAGTTTTATGGAATCCTATGGTAGTGAGGTATTCTTAAGTCCACGGATGGTGATGTTGACAGAAGCATGACGGGCAGGAGATGTGTCTGTTTTACCACAGACACATCCCCCCCTCCTGCCAGGACTGCAAGGTCCAATGTCATCAACCTGCCACCAGGTGGCTGGCTGAACCACTGGGGAAGGTGCCATACTGGAGGCTCTCAGCGGCGTTGGTCTTCTCTGTTTGCAGGTCAAGCATATACTGCAGGAGCAGACCAGACTATCGCCACCAGACTATCCACAGAGGGTACTTCTGGGTAACCAGGTGACAAATTATAATTGCTGCCCTTTTTTGCTGTTGGGTCTTTCATAATTTCTCTATGACTATAGGCAATTATTGTGCAATAAATAATAAAAGCAAATTTAAATATGGTCCAAGACAGTTGTTTAATGTGTTTTGGGGAACGAGGTGAGAGGGTGGGCAGGGCCCCGGTTAACTTGTACCCATGAACCTGAGATTCTCTCCTGGCCGTTTGATTACAGAAATAGTCACTGGAGCATCATCTCCCCGCAAGTACACTTCTGTTCATCTCGTCCCAGGAGGCTTACACCCTTGGGAAGCAGGATGTGCAGAGGAAGGAACTGAGGCTCGGAGGAGGTCTTTTGGCCTCTCTCTCCTTACTCATTCCCAGGAAGGCTCCCCACCTGCAGGAGAAAGGGAGTTCACAGGCCCTAATGTATGGGTAAGATAAAGACCAGTAAAAGGGGAAACGTGTCAGAGGCGTAGGGCAGGGGTGTCAGGTGGCAAATCTGAAGACTAGGAATGGATCTGGATTTCAAGGTCACACACTGAAATTGTGCAGGGCTGGGATGGAAACGAGCAGTGGAATGCCCTGGTGTTTGCACCGTGGTCCCCAATCTGGCTCTTACGGGTACCATGTCACTGAACTCTGTCATGGTACCAATGCCCGGTTGGAACCTGAGGTCCTCAGGGACTGTCAGCCTCCAAGAAGATTCCTCTCAGTGAAATAAATACAGGACACTTGATTTCTGCTAGCTGGAATCTGTGCTATGGAGTTTTGAGATTATGTAGTCCCCCAAACGGCACCGAGAGGGCAGCCCATTTTTCATGACGTTAACAAAGCTCCTATCTGAACCACACTCTGCCTTGGATTATAAAACCATTAAGCAAATCAATTTCCAAACTACATGGCAGTTTCCCTATCACTGGATTTAACTGGATCAGTGTTATGAATTCGATATCGACTTTGCCTCACGATTTACAGGAGGCGCGAACGTAGCCCCTGCGCTAGATCTTCAAACGTTAATATTTGACAATCTGCAGCTCTCATCACAATAGAAGTCTCCTTACATGTCAGAGGATCCAAACTGTGATTCTGAAAAGCTGAACTTTTGATTAATTGCACAGTAATGATGTCTTCTTTCTACGGGGCCCTTGACTAGTCTCCTTTGATGCTTATCTGGTGAGTCTTTTTATCTCAAATTCTGTCAAAATGTTTTTTGTCACCATGTTACTTGAGTTGCAATGAGCACGGAGACTTTCCAAGAATAAAGACTCTCACAATGGTAAAAGACAAAAACCAAAAATCTCATAACACAAACATACAGCACAAGCTTCATTGTGAGCCAGGCATTGTTCTGGGGCTTTCTGCTCTGCATTCACTCATTCATCGTTCATTCATGAGTAGGTATGGAGAGACTACTAGACGACAGCAGGATCCTTCTAGGCTTCAGGGTTAGAACCAGAGTCCCTGCTCCTGCTAGGTGAGACAGTAATAAACAAGTAAACAACATGCAGATAGGATCATTTTAGGCAGTGATCAAGGTAACAAAGCAGAAAGGGGTTGAGGACAACTTTAGGAAAGGGGCTCAACCGTGAAGGATGTAACCGTGCCCTAGGCCGCTGGGATCAGACTGGGATGGAAAGCTCATGCACACGCTGCTGTGCTGGGGGTGGAGGGTGAACAGATGTCCAGAAGCGCACAGGGGTGTGCAGCTTCCATTCAGAGCTTCTCTCACTAGGCTACTCCCTTCCTCTGCATTTTTTTCTCCTTTCCAGAGTTTGCACCAACTGGTTTCTTCTCAGCCTCCAACTAACTCACGGCTGAGCATCCCTCTCTTCATAAACATTTGTGGGAGGTCCTACTGTGCTGTGTGTGCAGCCGCATCTCCATAAGCCAGTTCATGCGATCTTCACGAAGTCCATCCTGCAGCCCACTGTGACCCATGGATCATCTTTCTTAGTCAGGTTGGGGCTCTTATTTTATATTAAGGCCTCATATTAGAGTCATTTTCTGAGCAAACTTTCTGTTGCATTCAACGGTTTACTTTTGTGCCCACACAACCCTGTTTACTGATTTCCACCTCTTTATACTTTAATGCCTTTCTCACAAACTACCCTTATTGGTTGAGGTTTCCGAGGTACTCCCCTCTGGCATTCTTTGCTGCACATCCTCCCTCTTCCTCCCCATTCCCACACTCACACTTCCCTCTCTCCTCTCCTCCCCTGCCCATTCTTCCTTGGATAACTCCTTCAGGCAATGCAGAGCTGGCATTCCCTTGCAGGCCTTCTGGTGACTCTTACACACTAGGGAGGGATCCTTGACTTGGCCTAGCTCACAGCCCCTCCCCTCTGCCCAAGACAAGCCTGGAAAGAGTGGGGACGCACCAGGTACCAGGGGGCAGCAGGAATGAAGGGTTTCTATAATGGTGGTGTCCATGCGGGAGGGAGCGCCAAGAGTTAGGTTCAAAGAGCAGGGGAACCTCCTCACTGTCCTCTGCCACTGATTTAACACCATCTAGTCCCTGCTTAGCTGTGGCTTTCCCTTCCTCTGCTGTCCCCCCACCCCACCCCATAATCCCCACTCAGTGCCCTCAAGCCACATTTCACCTCTGAACTTGTTCTGCTACCTGGAGACGCTATTCCTGACATTCACCTTCTTGCCCCAGCTTCTCACTTAGGTTTCACCCCAAAATGTCACCTCCACAATGAGGCCTTCCAGGACCAGCCACTGCAAAGAAGTTTCCCACTTCTAGCACGGCCGCTGTTTTGTCTCCTCAAAGCATCGACCCAAATTGGCAGTTACACTATTTGTTTTCTTTTACCGGCTTCCACCTTTCCAGAATGTAAGCTTTATAAGTGCAGGGACCTGGTATGCGCCCGGTGGGTAGAAGCACACAGTCCGTCTCAGAAGAGGCTCACTAGCTTGGGGTTTAGTCATTGAATGAATGAACAGAGACTCAAGAGAGGCAAGAGAGGTAATGACTTGCTAGAGGCCAAGTTAGGAGCCAAGCCAATCCCAGGAGCTCTTTTTTTTTTTTTCTTTTAAAGATTTTATTTATTTATTCATGAGAGACACAGAGAGGGGGAGAGAGGCAGAGACACAGGCAGAGGGAGAAGCAGGAGCCATGCAGGGAGCCCGATGTGGGACTCGATCCCGGGGCTCCAGGATTGCGCTCTGGGCTGAAGGCAGGCGCCAAACCGCTGGGCCACCCAGGGATCCCCCCCCCCTTCCCCAGGGGCTCTTTCTATTTCTTCAACCCATTGCTCACCAGAGCACCCCTTGGCCTGGGAGGGGAGGGCAGCCCTCTCCACGAGGAACCAGAAAGCAGACAGGGATCCCCCCGGGAGCTCTTTGTATTTCTTCAACCCTCTGTTCACCAGAGCGCCAAGGGCCAAGGAAGGGCCAAGGAGGGGAGGAGGGGAGGGCAGCCCTCTCCACCGGGGACCAGGGCACAGGGCAGCCCTCTCCACCGGGCACCGGAAAGCAGACAGGGAGCCACCCAGTCTGTGGACTCTCAGCAGCGCTTGGCCGTGGCCAACCCAGCAACTTGGGATTTTACTTCCAAAGCCACGCAGCAGGGCTGGGGGGTGACCAGGGAATGTAAAGCTGCAGCGGCCAGGCCGACGCCGGAGGGAGGTCGACAGGTCGCGGGGGAACGGCGGGCAGACAGCGCCCGCACCCGCTCGGGTGCCCCCCTCGTTGCCCCGAGGCCCCCGGGGAGCGCGCGAGCGGCCGGCGGGGCGCGCGGGGGTGCGGGGCGGCGGGCGCGGGGGGGCGGGGCGCCGCGGGGGCCTCCCGCCGCGACGGGGCGGGACAATGGGGCCCCACCCCGGCGAGGGAGGGAGGGAGGAGGGAGGAGGGGGAGGGGGGAGGGAGGAGGGAGGGGGGAGGGGGCGGCGTGCGCTCGGCCCGCGGCGGCGGCGGCGGCTGCGGGGCTGAGGCTGGAGCGGGCGGGGAGGGGCGCGGCGGGGGGAGCGCGGAGGAGGGCGGAGGCGGCGGCGGCGCGTGCGGCGGGCGGGCGGGCGGGCGGCTGGCACCGGGCTTGTAAATAAACTGCGATGCTGCCTCGGGCTCGCCGGCCCGGGTGCCGCCGCCGCCGCCGCCCCGGAGCGCGGGTGCCGGGCTCCCTCCGCCGCGCGCCCTAGCGCCTCCGCGCCAGCCTCGCGCGCCCTCGCCCTCGCCCTCGCCCTCGCCCTCGCCCGCAGCCCCCGGGGCCCCGCGGCTGACCCGCGCGGGATGTGACCCCCCTGCACCCCGCGTCCCCGGGGAGGTCCGCCTTGCCGGCTTTTGGCTGGGGGGCGGGTGGGGAGCGGCGCGCGGATCATGGCATTGGAGTTCCCGGGCTTGCAGCCGCCGCCGCCGCCTCGTCCACGCAGCCCGGGCGCCCCTTCCTCCCGGAGCAGCAGCCGAGAAGGCGCCGCGGCCGGCGGGGGCGAGGCCGATGGGGCTCAAGGCGCGCAGGGCGGCGGGGGCGGCCGGCGGCGGGGGCGGGGGCGGGGGCGGCGGCGGGGGCGGCGGCGGGGCGGCTAACCCGGCCGGGGGGGGCGCGGCGGCGGCGGGCGACGAGGAGCGCAAAGTGGGGCTGGCGCCGGGCGACGCGGAGCAAGTCACCTTGGCGCTCGGGGCCGGGGCGGACAAAGACGGGACCCTGCTGCTGGAGGGCGGCGGCCGCGACGAGGGGCTGCGGAGGACCCCGCAGGGCATCGGGCTCCTGGCCAAGACCCCCCTGAGCCGCCCGGTCAAGAGGAACAACGCCAAGTACCGGCGCATCCAAACTTTGATCTACGACGCCCTGGAGAGACCGCGGGGCTGGGCGCTGCTGTACCACGCGCTCGTGTGAGTACCTGGCGCTCGGGGGCGGGGTGGGGGGAGACCCGGCCGTGCCCTCCGCGCCTCCCCGCGCGCTGTGTCCCGCGCCCCCCCCCCAGCCCCAGCCGCTGTCTCGGGTGTCGGACGCCTGGGGCTCAAGAGTGAGCCCAGCGTGCAGACCCCGGGCTCCTTTGGAGATGGGATCGGCGCCTCTGCGGGCGCGCGGGCGCGCGTGGATGGCACCGTCTCCCGAGGTCGGTATCCAAGCTCCACAGAATGATGTGGTTTCCCCCAAATTAACGCGGAGGATGAACGGGATCAAGCCGGATCCCTCCCCTACGCTCTGTGTTGCTGCTCGGGGTGGGTCCCTTCACCTGGGATGGCTGCTGAGTTTAGATGCTGCATCCTGGAGTTAGGTAGGGATGGGAGTGGTAGGTACACTGCCCATAGTGGGGTGTGTGTGTGTGTGTGTGTGTGTGCACACGCGCGCGCATGAGCGCGGGTATCAATTGCCTGCTTGTGCTACCGTTCTGAGGGCTCCATCCTGGTGTAGAACCTGGGGTTGCTCTAATCAGGGCCTTGGACTGGTCAAAATGTGTGTCTTTCGGTTATTTCTTTTTTTACCGAAGTTAATGAACAGGAGAGAGAATATGGAGAATGAGAGGATCTCCGGCTCCAGCCTACACAGGGGAGCTGGGAGCTTAATGCCAAGGAGATGAGGGCCGGGGGTTACTTTGGCTGAGGCGCCTCCACATCTGGTCCCCATATCCCCTCAACGTCAACTGCTGCCTGCTGCCGGGGAGGACAAGGGTGCGGGTCACGTGAAGGGGCCTGGGCTGGAGGTTTGACCCCAGGCACCCTTCCCCTAGAAAGAGTCTGCTTGCTAGGCAGGATGAAAATGTGTTGCCAGGGAAGGAAGATGGAACTCCCTTGTGCACCTGACACTCAGGACAGGAAATCTCCTTGTGTACTTGGAGGGTGGGTGGGGTGCGGAGAGGATGGCAGTGGTGACTCCTCACCCAAGAGAGAAAGTCAGAGCTGTCGGCATACACCCCCGGCTGGCAGGGCATTTCCAGTTACCCCCTGCCTCCTCCTGTCTGTGGCTTAGTCATTCTGATGGCTGCTTTTTGGGAAGCCCTGCATTTCCAGGGTTTTGGCGGGGAACCGCCCGTAACTTTGGCCCCTCTCATGCCTGTAGTGGCACATATTCCTCTATGGCCTCCTCCGATTGACCTGTGAGTGTTGTGATCCCCGGGAGTTCAGGGAGACTTGGAGTTGCTACCTGCCAATCATCTTTGGCTGGAATGGCTTTTCCAGATTTGGCCACCAGGTGGGGGCGTCTGCACAGGACCTCAGACTTGGCAACAGGTTTCTTGTGAGAGGTTACAGAAGCCTTGGAGAGGATGCCTCCCTGAAACTGAGGAACTGGCAGCAGGAAGGGAAGGCATCCAGCCAGGAAGCACCGATCTTGGATGGTCCAGCCTCTGGCATCCACTTCCGCATGAATTTGCAAGTGTTAGTGGCTGGAGAGACACGGGTTATCAAGGGAGTTACTTTTCCATTTGCTCTCTTCAGGCGGTAAAAAGGGATTAAAAATGTATTCCTCTCTGTTAACACCGTGTTTAGTTCAATTGAACTGACGAGGGTTACTTTAAATTAATTGATTCGTTCAATTGATAGTGGAATGTGATAGTAAAAAAAAAAAATTGAGTGCACGCAAACATCCAGAGACACAGCATGGCCTTTTGCATGTAAATGGCGTTCACTATTTATTGGTTTCTGATTTCCAAATCTGGAGTTCCACTGCCGCTTGTGTGTGGAGGGGTCCCTCTTCTCCTCCCACTGTTCCCAGACAGCACCCCTGCCCCGCCTTGCCCAATGGGGGCAGGAGGGAAGGGATAGCTAAGGCCTGTTATTGACAGAGCCTCAATTGTATCCTTCTTTTCAGTTATTCCATCTAGCAGGAGCAGGCTTGAGGAGGCCAAAACCTGTAGCCTCGTCTCCCAGAGAGGACCAGGAAAATTGGAGAGTGTGGGATATGGGAGAGGTGACTACCTAGCCAGATGCTTTCAGACATGCAAATCATTTGTTTCATTGAACTCTCTCCAGGATCTTACGAGGTGGGGATTGCTGTCTACATTTTATAGATGAGAGGAAAAAAACTTCAATAAGACCACTTGTCCAAGATCACACAGCTACTGTTCTGGCTGCTTACGTCTGACTGCAGTGGGTCAACTCTGTTTCTGAGCTGGATCCCAGCTCTTACCTTCTGCCCACAATTGCAGGGCTCTGGGTAGTTCACTAGGCATCAGTGGGTCCCCCTCACCCCACTGATGACACAGGGCTCTGAAGAATACTTCTGACTTCATTTGCTAGCTCACAGCTGGCAATGGCTAGGAATGGAGTTTGGAAACCAAACAGTCAGAAATCAGGGAAGCATGATGTTAGGGAAATGTGGAATGGGCTAAGGTGACGGTGGGATTGCAGGTTCTGATTAATCAGAGATTAAATAGGAAACCATGTTGGCTTGGGCATCAGCTCCTGATGGCGAAGCATACCTAGTTAGTGGATGCACCGTTCGTCCCTCCTCCAGCTTAGGAGGAAGTGCAGTCAAGTGAGCAAATTGAACTTTTCATTGATGATTCAGGATTTTGCAAGGCACTGTAATTCGTGCTTCGAAGCATCCATTATCCTGTTCTGGGCTGTAGCTAATGGCGTAGGGGGCCAGGAAATTGGGCTGACCACGGGCTCACAGCCTAGTGCATGCCTTTATTATTATTATCATTTTTAATGAACCAGCCCCCTGAGATGTGATTCCCCTCCCCCTCCTGTCCTAAAGGTAAAATACAGCAAATGTGGAGACCAAAGGCCCCCACTCCAACCCTGCTCCCTTTGCCTTAAATGCTCGTCCCTATTTTTTCCTGGTTACCCACTTTCACCTTGACCCAGCTCTGGAGTCAGGCTTTTCCCTGGCTCCCCCACCCACCCCAGGTTGAGCTAGAATTGCCCTCCTCTGTCATGTCCTCAGCATTGGGATTTTGCACATTGCATTAGATTGATCTGCTTGCTTGTCTCTGCCTTTGAACTGAGAGCTACTTAAGAGTAAGGGCCATGGTGTTCTTTGGCGTTCTGTTTCCAGCGGGGTCCGTGGTGGTTACTTGGTAAGCATTTACTGAATGCATGAGGGAAAGAATACTCTTGGTTAACTAAGACTTTGCTCTGTATGGCTTTACTGTTATCACCACCCTCACCACCACAACCAGTAGGTACAGTCAGCATTATAGGATTTTAGTGAAGAGATTTAGCTTGTGGAAGTCTTAAAATGGACTAAGTCTGGGAGGGAGGAGGTAGGGAGGGAGGCCCCTCGTGAGACTGATCCCTGCTCTGCTTCCTGAGCCTGAAAAAGATCCCGCTGCTGTGGAGAATGTGCTGGACTTGGAACTCCCATATGGACCTCCAGAAGTCTCTGTGACTCTGCGTGGCCTGTAGGTTGGGGATGATTACACTGCCCTGTCACAGGGTGGTGTTTATAGGCTTAAAGCATATGCATGAAATTAGGCCAGCATCAGGTACTGAATATTCATTGGTTGATTCTGAATAGGGACGCCTTAAAAGCACATGCCACTGTGCTGCTGTGACATTGCCCAGGGACTCCCCTTCCTTAGCCTGTCAGCAGAGAGCGATGCTGGCTTCATCTTGTCACTGTGGCAGGATTGACACTCTGCCCAGGCCTCCTGCTGCCCTCACCACCTCTCTGCAGCCAGCTGGGTATGATTACTCACTCACCTGTTGACAGACCAAGGGGACATGGTCACAAGAAATACCCACTGTTTGCATTCCAAGGTGGGTGCCCCCCCCAACCTGGGGCAGGCAGGCAGGGGTGAGAAATGGGGCACAAGGACCCGGCAGCTTACTAGAGGCTGATCAGCGTTCCACGTTCTTTCTCCATTCACCTGTTGATGGACACATAGCTCATTTGTACGTCTTGGCTGTTGTGAATAGCTTTTCAGTGAACGTGGAAGTGCTAATATCTCAGAGATCCCGATTTCAGTTCTTTTGGATACATAGCCAAAGTTGGGAAGTTGGGGTGATGGCTGAATCATATGGCGGTTCAATTTCTAATTTTTTGAGGAACTTCCATATTGTTTTCCATAGTGGCTGCACCATTTTGCATTCCCATCCACAGCGTGCAAGGCTTGAAATTTCTCCCCCTTCCTCACCAGCCCTGGTTTCTCTTGTTTTTTTGTGTGTTTTTGTTTTGTTTTGTTTTGTTTTTGTTTTTTGATCATAGCTATCCTGATGAGTGTGAGGGATGGTTTCATTGTGTCAATCTTTATTCAGCAGAAAGAGCATGGTCTTTGGAACTGGACCTGGGTTTGATCCAGTCTGCTATGTCCTGGCTGGACCAACTTACTCACTTTCCTGGATTTCAGTTTCTTTATTTCTGATATGGAGATAACCATGCCTACTTCCCAAGGTTGTTGTGAAATTGAATTGAGGTGGCCGATATACAATGCCTGAACCTTGCGTTGTGTTGGTTTGCAGCCTTGGGTGTTCCCTAGGGTAAATATAAACCTGGCCCTCTCTGCAGACAGAGGGCAAGGGGAAAGGGAAGAGAGATGTGGACCACTCCAGGTCCCCAGGTGGCATGTATAATAAGCAATGGGACTTACACGGGAGGCTTGTCTTAGTCACTGAAAGGGAATGGTAGACAATGGAGTGTATGGACCAAGGACGGGGCAGGCGCTCCATCCAGCTCACAGGTCCTCGCAGTGACCTCCCCCAAAACATTGCAGATAGTCTGTAAATACTGTTTCCTTCCTTCTTCTCCTCTCATGTTATATTTAACCTGCCTTCCTCTTGCCCATCTCATCAAATCCATGCCCCTCTCTTCTCTCTAATAATTTTTTTTTAGACTCTTTCTGAACTCCTTGCTTTCTTCCTGGCTTTTCTTTTCTTTTCTTTTCTTTCTTTTCTTTCTTTCTTTTTTTTTTATTTTTATATATGATACTTTCAAACCGCTGGAGTCAGTGAAGAAGTCAAAAAAAGGTTGACCACGACAGTCCCCAGTAGCAGGTGTCTGGGCCCCGGTGAGCTGGGAGGGTCTGTGACCATGGGTGCCTGGTGTCTCACCGTCCAGGAGAAAGGCTCACATCAGGTGGCCATCAGTGCTGGAAGGGAGGGTACAGTGTGTCTCCTCTACAAATGAAAACAGGTTCTGAGATATTAGGCAATTTGTCCAGACTCTTGGAGCTACCTGCAGTAGAACTGGGATCCTGCCGCAGTGTTCCACTTATGTTGTAGTGCTGTCTTCATCACATCACTGCTGTCCCAAGTGGCAGATGACATAGAAGAAAGATAACAGGGAGAGACTGGAACTCTACCTTCCTGGATGAGGAGGAATTTTCTGGAAAGTCACCAGGAGAGGGGTACCTGGCTGGCTTAGTGGGTCAAGCAGGAGACTCTTGATCTCGAGCCCTGTGCTGTGTGTAGAGCTTGCTTTGAAAAAAAGTTCCCAGAGGAAAGCTGGTCTGGAGCCTTTGTACAAGTTGAGTAGTGGTGAGACTTTTCAGACTTTGATATGCATGTGAATCACCTAGGTGAGAAGATAGCTGAAGAAGAATCTGGCAGGGGCAGCCTGGTTGGCTCAGCATTTTAGTGCCGCCTTCAGCCCAGGGCCTATCCTGGAGACCTGGGATCGAGTCCCACGTCGGGCTCCCTGCATGGAGCCTGCTTCTCCCTTTGCCTGTGTCTCTGCCTCTCTCTCTCTGTCTCTCTCTCTCTCTGTCTCTCATGAATAAATAAATAAAATCTTTAAAAAAACAAGAAAGAAGAATCTGGCAGGCTTCTCTTGAATCAGTCATCAAACTTGTGCATAATGAATTCAACGGACTCTTAACCCTCCCCAGGAATAATTCAGTGAAAAATGAACAACATACCTGCAGTCGTGCCTAAAATGACCTGAATCCAATCATGAAGAAATAATAAACAAGTCCACATTGTGGGACATCCTGCAGGATATCCAGTGCAGTCTCTTCCAAAGGGTTCCTTTTGGAAGAACAAACAAGGAGAACTGTCCCAGTCAAAGGAGCTGAAAAGACATGACAGCCAAATGCAACTCATGCACATAAACAAGTGAGACCACATCAAACTAAAAGGCTTCTGTGTGGAAAAGAAGCAATCAATGAAATGGGAGAAAGGCGTCTTGAAGGTGTCCTGCAGGATGGGAGAAAATATGTGCAAATCCTATATTTGATAAGGGCTTGATATCCAAAATATGTCAGGAACCCATACAACTCAACAGCAAGAAAGCAAATGATCCTATTAAAAAATGGGCACAGGACCCAAATAGAAGGGTATTAGGAAGGGTATAGGAAGATAGTCACATAGCCAACATGTACATGAAAAGGTGCTCGGCATCCACTTACCAGCAGTGAAATGCAAAATGAAACCCCTGTGAGGTGTCAGAATGGCTATTATCCGAAAGCCAAGAGATAACAAGTGTTGGTGAGGATATGGAGAAAACGGAACCGCGGCGCACTGTTGGTGGAAATGTAAATTGTTATACAGTTTTCACGCTATGTAAAATGACATGGAAGTTCCTCAAAAAAATAAAAATAGAACCGTCAGATGGTTCAGCAGTCCCACTTCTGGGTATCTATCTGAAGGAAATGTAATCACTCTCTTAAAGAATGTGAACCCCTACGGACATTGCAGCATAATTTATAGCAGTCAAGACAAGGAAACAATCTAAATGTCCATGGATGGATGAATGGATAAAGAAAATGTGGTTTATACGCACAATGGAATGCCGTTGTTCAGCCATAAAAAAGGAGATCATGTCATTTCAACAACATGGATGAACCTTGAGGGTATTATGCTAAGAAAACTAAATCAGGGGCACCTGGGTGGCTCAGTGGTTGAGCGTCTGCCTTCAGCTCAGAGCGTGATCCCGGGGTCCTGGGATCGAGTCTCGGATCAGGCTCCCTGCAGGGACCCTGCTTCTCCCTCTGCCTATGTGTCTGCCTCTATCTGTGCGTCTCTCATGGATAAATAAATAAAATCTTTAGAAGACTAAATCAGACAGAGAAAGATGAATACTGTATGATCTCACTTACTGTGGAATCTTAAAAAACAAAACAAAACCCTGAACTTAGCAAAAGAGATCAGATTGGTGGTTGCCAGTGGCTGGGGACTGGGGGAAATGGTGAAGATGGTCCAAAGGTACTAACTTCTAGTTATAAGATGAATAAATTCTGGGGATCTACTGCACAGCATTGTGACCGCAGTTAACAATACTATATTGCATATTTGAGAGTTACTGGGAGAGCAGATCTTAAAAGTTCTCATCACACTCACATACACACACAGAAGTAGCTATGTGAAGTGCTAGATATGTTTATGAATCTTATATGGTAGTCATTTCATTATATATGTGTGTATCAAAGCATGACATTGCACTGCTTAAACTTACACGATATTACGTGTCAATTATATCTCAGTAGAGCTGGAAAAAAAACACAAATAAAATTGTTAACTCTTGATTGGATTCCAGATTGAAAAAATAAATAACAATCAAGGGTATTATTATAGGGACAGTTAAGAAAATTTGGACCCGGACTCCATATTAGATAATATTATTAGGTCAAAATTTAATTTCTTGAGCATTGTGGCTCTGTACGTGAATGTTCTATTTTTATGAGCTATAGAGTGTCTTCTTTAGTGGTCAAGTGTCACAATACCCACAACTTACTTTCCAATGTTGGGCACACATGCAGACCATGCAAGCATTCGTGTGTGCACACAGGACGTATGCAGAGGAAGAGACAGGAGGCACTTGTGGCAAAAATATTAACAGTTGGAAAATCATCGTGAAGAAAATATGTGTGGGTCTTATACTACTCTTAACTTTAAATTAAAAAGAAACAAAAAAGTTAAAAATATTTAAAAAGAAGACTAAACACCCACAAACAACACAGAGCATATACATGAACGCAGATAACAGGCCCCACCCCAGAAATTGATGCCATTGGACTGTGGGGGTCCAGGCATGGCCCTTAGGTGATTCCAATATGAAGCCAGGCCTGAGAACCATTGGCCAAACTGAACAGGCTTTTTTGGTTCACAGATTCTGTATGGGATGTGCCTCAGGTTCCTCTCTGTCTTGGGCTTTTGTCCAGGTGATGGCAAATAGACAGTCCAGAGGTGCAACTTAGCGTGCTAAGGTCATTCGTGTCAAGGCCAAGCTTTGTGCCAGGCTGAGTCAAGCACCAAGTTTGTGCCAGGCTGTTGAGGAAGATGAGCCATATTTCTCCTGTGGAGAGAGACACTTGAAACAACTAAATTTGAGTACGCCAGCAAATGCAATAATCATATGCAAATGAGGAACCAGGCGTGGAGAAAGGGCTTGCACTTTTGAGCCTCCTGTGTTGTGTTAAGGAGATTCCTCCTAAGGAGATTTACGACATCGGAGGTAAGACGAAGGTCCTACTGTTTGTCCAGTTGATGACTAGCCTTTCGCTCCTGCTTGGAGATCTGAATGCTACGTGCGGTTAACGTGGATGCTCCGTTATTATTCTTCCATTAGCAGGAAGCTCCCCCTTTCCAGTTTGTATTCATAAAAAATAATTCCATCGATGTTTAAAAGTGTCATAGGTCAATGGGGATCCTGTGGTATTTTCCAAAGAAGCAAGACCCTGCTCTCTCTTTTTTGTCTGGGTCTTGAAGTTTTGATAGAATGAAAACAATTTGTTACAGCTCTTTATGTTATTTTATTATTACCTTTTAAAGATTTTATTTATTTATTTATTTGAGAAAGAGAGTGAGCAAGCACAAGTGAGTGGTGGGGCAGAGGAAGAAGCAAACTCCTCGCTGAGCAGGGAGTGGGGCTCAATCCTGACCCTGGAATCACGCCCTAAGCTGAAGGCAGGCACTTCACTGATTGAGCCACCCAGGTGCCCTGTTACATCTCTTTAAAACTGAGCAATGCTCAAAGGAGCAAGTGAAAGATCTTCCAGTGTGGATTGATTAAAAACCCTTGGTAGACACAGCGCCATGTGGCTCTGGTTTGGGGTGGCTCAGTCAGCTGTCGGTTTGTCAGAAGTGCATTGGATGAGCTGTTAGGAGAACTGCACTAACCGTGTGGTTCGGGTACCTCACTAGTCCCACAGTCTGCAAATGCTCACCGCATGGGATTGGTGTAGGAGTCCTGGGAGAAAACGTGTGAGGGAGTGTGTGGAAACTATGGTGGTGGGTGTTTCCCTCAAGCTGTAAAAGGATCAGATGAGTCCACGGTTAGGTCGGGAGCTCTGTCTGGGTCTGAGCACCTGCCCACGCACCGCTTTGCCACATTGCTGTCTGCCGCATTACCTCTTAGTGTTCTAACTTAGCACATACATCCACATGGATGGAAGATGGTTACCTTTGGGGACAGTGACGAGGAAGAGGTTTGCAGGTGACAAGGTGATGTCAATACCAAGGTTTCGGGCCACCTCTGGCTTTGCAGGTGTCATAGGATACAGATGCGGTGTCATCCAAACTGCGGCCTTATTGGACAGGACTTTTCATTCTGCCACAGAGGGGTGGACAACTTGTCATGTGCTCTTGGGAGAACAAACTGGGTTATGACTTAGGAACAAGATTCCTTCTTGTTTGTGGTTTATGAAGAATAAAAGCATGTACGTAGCACTTGGCTCATGGAGTGCACCACACATCAGCTCTGCTTGGATCCCTCCTGTGGTGGGCTTCTCTCCATGCTGAAGACCTGGGTTAGGATCTTCCTTTCTCTTTCCCAGCCCCCTCCTCCTTCCAGAGACCTGTAAAATCATCTGGACCTTGTAAGAGTTTAATAGTTGAGGGACACCTGGGTGGCTCAGCAGTTGAGCACCTGCCTTCAGCCCAGGGCGTGATCCTGGGGTCCTGGGATCGGGTCCCACATTGGGCTCCCTGCAGGGAGCCTGCTTCTCCCTCTGCCTGTGTCTCTGCCCCGCCCCCTCTCTCTGTCTCTCATGAATAAATAAAATCTTAAAAAAAAAAAAAAAAGGATTCCTGCTTTATACACATTACAGAAAATCCCTTCTACTGAATTGCTGCGTCTGGCTTCCTTAAGGAACAGACAGCCTGACATAGAGATTTTTTGCCACTGACCCTTAGATGCTTTGCAAATTTGCAATAGCAGTTCAAGCCCTTTTCTTCCTTTGATGGGTGACTTTTGGAAGAGATGGGGTGAAATACTATCCAACATACTGCGCTAGGGAATGTGTTCATCCAGTGCCGGCCATCTGTACTAATGGAAAATCACTTAGCACTATCACACTATTTATCTCCCTACTCCTACCCTTTCCTAGAATCCCAGCTTTGGCTTTATCTCACCCCTGTATCACTCATGGATGCTTCTCTACCTGGTGATGTCAGTCCAGAAAATGGAACCGGAAGGCCTTAGTAATAATCAGCAAGTCTAATTCAACTGATCAGCAGTAATTACGTAACAGCATTTTATGAGATTTATGGACCTAGCACTGAGAGAGGCACTTGGCCGATTACAGGCCTTGGAGGCCTTCAGAGCTGGAAGGAACCATGGAGAAGATGAAACTTGAGGCCCAGAGCTGTTAGAAACTTGCCTATAGTCACACTACTGACAAAGGGAAGGACCTGAACCCGGGTCTTCTTCCAAGGTTGACTCCCATGCAGCCTCATCGGCTCTTGCTTGTGATGCTCCAATGGCTGTGTACCAATAGAGCCGTTTTGCTACAGCAGATTTCCTCCGGGTTGCACCGGCTTAGGGTTTGGATCAAATGAACAGAAGAAAGAGTAAAGCCAGGAGCGGGCTGACCTGGCACCCATATGCAGGTTGCTGGCGGCCTCTTGCCAAGGAGGGTTTCTCCTCTGCTGAAATTCCCAAACCACCTTTGCTCAGTCTCCTCCACCCGCTGCCCCCCACCTTCCAGCCCTCTGCCAAGGGTTCCGTCAAGTAGTCTCTGGTTTCCATTGAGCTCAGCATTGAGTTGGGACATTCAAAACCATCATCTTGTAACTAATGTTTTTATCCGTTTGTGTTGTTTATCATGTCACCTCTGGGACGGCACCACCATTTGGTCCATTCATGGAAATCTGATATATTTTCATTAGTAACAGGAACTGACATTTATAGAGTCGCTTCCCTGTGCCATGTTGGGCGTAAGACTCGGGATGGTTCTCCCAAGGGGTGGCTGAAAGCCCAGCCACCAGGAGCCCAGAGTATGAACCCTGAGTCTTAGGCTAATTTGCTCTGTAGCCTTCAACAAGTCATTTTACTTCTAATCTGATAAATGGATCTAACATTCCCTGCCTTATAGGTTGTTGCATGGATTAAATGAAGTAATTCATGCAAGTGCTCAGCAGAGTGCTAACATTGGATCTTAGCCTGTGTTTCTCCAGAAGCTCCTTGAGCCAAGGAGCTCAGAGCAAGTGGTTTATTTAACGTAGGACCTCCCTAATTGCCCCTGCCCATGACATTTTAATGCCACAGATAGCCTGCATGTTCCTTTGTGTACTGTAGGTACATCTGAGCTTGATATATAAAAAGAGTAAGATTTTTTTCACTCAGCCTCATTCCGTTAAGAACTAATTTTGCCCCCCGCAAAGACAATACCATTCCCATTGAGAATGCACAGTTTAGGAGGTGATTAAAAAAATAGAGAAATCAGTAAAACTGGGGAAAGGCAGGGAAATCCGACAAGAAGGAAAAAGTGGCTGGAGGATACATTTTCAAGCAGGTTGCCATGGGGGCCCTTGAAGTTCAGCCCCAGACCCTGCCTGGACTGCAGTGTGGAAAGGTGCACAATTATCCTCCGTCCATCCCTGGCTCAGAGCTGCTCTGGGGTATTATCTCTCAGTGAAATCCCTTAGACAGAAATGTGGGCCATTTGCCAAAGGCATTTGTCAAAGGCCACGTTTGGCAGGTGCTGCCAGTGGGTTCTGGGGAAACACGGGAGGGGACCAGCCATGACTGCTACACATTGTCTCCTTCGTAAGTGAAGGAAATATCATGAGTTGAGATCACAAAGTTTCTTTGTTTCTCTCAGTGGTTCTTAAGTAAAGGAAGTCTTTGTGGCCTTGGGGTCATGGTAATTCTGTAGTATTTTTCCCCCTCATTAATTTTTCATTTGGGACAGTCATTCAAGAAAAAAAAAAAACAATCTGAAATAAAAGTATGTCTGAATATGTCGATTCAGTGGCTGGTATTTAGTGATAGCTCACCTTTCTGAGTTCTTAATGAGCACCAGGATCATAGAGTTCTCAAACCCAGCACTGTGAAGCCATAGCCTGCGATCCCCTTTGGGGAAGGAGCTTTTTCCTGTTGAGATCATGGTGTGTTTACATATTAGTAATTTTCACAAAATAAAACAGGAGGGTTACTTAAAATAAGCACAGAAAACTGCAGTCCTGCTGACTGTGATTCTGAGTGGTTTTTGTGATACTTTCAAAGAATGAAGGATCTTACTAATTTATAATGTGAGAAACATTAGCATTTTCAAAACAGGATGAAAATAGATATTCCAATGGCTTTGACAAACACTTCTTTTGCTGAGAACATGGAGGGATGTTGGCTGTGAAGTGTGGTCCCGTAACTTCCGCCCTTTGCCTCCGTTCTGGTTTTCTGGGGGAAATAATTAACATTCGCCTTCAGGATTCTGGAATGTTAGAGGGAATGTTGAGATTTCTTCTTGAACTCTTTTTTTTTTTTTTTTTGATCCCCTTATTTTAACACTTTATGTATGGCTGGGAAGAGATTTCATGGGAAAATCTGAATCCTTTAGGTTTAATATATATGCCTCCAAGTATCTGCTAATGGAACTCAAGGAATTTTTCTGATTGCTCAGCAGACATTGGTTTCAGGCCTTGTAGATGCTAGGCCTTGGGCTAGCACTAGAGATGGATAAGTTGGGTTTTGCCCTGGACGGGCTCACGATCCAGTAGGTAAATAAATAATTGCATAGTGGTGAGATACTCACTCTAGTGTATACATTTCCCAAGACTACTTGGGGCTGAGGAAACTTTATCAACACGGCCTAAATGATTCAGGGAAGATTTCCATCAACAAGAAGTAGATTTCAACATATATATGAGGTTCAAGACCACTGCTTTGTTCATTTTCTTGAGTATGGCCACGACCATGAGTGTGTCACACATCAAGAACTCAGAGGTCTAATTTACTCTCACCTAGAAGGAAAGGGACTGAAATGGAGGCAAGAGAAAGTTAGGACCATAAATCCCAACAGCTGAGTGAACTTTGCACTGGGCTATAATTTAAAGAGGCTGAAGGTTTGCTTTGTAGCTGGAGGTTTCCTATATGCCAGTATCCATTCTCTGGGGCCTAGAGCCTAATGTAGCACCTGGCACAGCAGATACCCAGTGTTGGGTAATTGGACAAGTGCCATCCCCAGGAGGCACTCAGTTTAAGTGATAGAAGCTGAAACACGTATCAGTAAGAGTGACTTCGAATCCTGGCTGTGCTGTTGTCCAGCTAGGTAACCTTGAGTGAACGGCTTGAGAAGCCTGCACCTATTTCCTCTGCTGTAATGTGGACCATGCTTATGCACGTAGTTGGTGTAAGGACTCAATGAAATGCCTGTAATATGCTCCAAAACCTGGTTTGAGCTCATGGTCAGTATCTGATAAATGGCTGTTCTTTTGCAGTCATGCTAAGATAAAAATGTCCGCAAATAAAAGTAATACCGAAGTCACTACCGTAATTTCCACCTGAACACGATGAAGTTCTGAAAGAAAGTGTGACTAATAAGGTTTGAAGAAGGAACTGACATTGGGGGGTTGGAAGGTGGGAGGAGAAACGGGTTCTACGGCCTGACTCAGGGCACCCGAGGAAGCAGCGGTGCTGAGAAGGACCCCTGAGTAGTTACCCAATACCTGAGCAGTGCTCCTCAGAACTGCCCAGGTCTTCTAGAACAAGGGAAGATGGAGAGACCATAGCCAGGAGGGGCCTATGCAAATGTGGCACGCTAGATGTGATTCTGGAACAGAAAAAGGACATCAGCTAAAAACTAAGGAAATTGGGATAAGATATCGACTTTAGTTCAGAAGAATGCATCAGCACTGGCTCACCTGTTGTAACAAGCGTACCATACTAGTCCGAGATGTTGGTGATAGGGAAACCAAGTGTGCTAAGTTATGTGGGAACTGTCTGTCCCATGTTCTCGGTGTTTCTGTAAATCGGAAACTGTGCTAAAAAACGAAGTCTATTTTAAAGAAGGTAATTGGAGGATCTGCAAGCATTGCATGCATGTGAGTCCTCCAACCTGGTAGGTAGGCACGGAAGCTCAGCCTTGACAGGTGCAATCGTGTCTTCCACGTCTCACAGTTAAGACTTGAACTTTGGACTCAGGTCATGCGGTTTCAATTCTAGTCTGGCTTTTGCTATTACTCTTTGCCCTGCCCCCATTTTATTCACAGATGTCTAGGAAATTATGATCTTCTTAAGAGACAGTGTTCAGGGACGCCTGGGTAGCTCAGCGGTTGAGCACCTGCCTTCGGCTCAGGGCATGATCCCTGGGGTCCAGGAATCGAGTCCCACATCGGGCTCCCGGGGTGGAGCCTGCTTCTCCCTCTGCTTGTGTCTCTGCCTCTCTCTCTCTCTCTGTGTCTTTCATAAATAAAATCTTTTAAAAAAGAGAGAGAGAGACGGTGTTCAGGTCCTGTCTGTGTGCCATCATCTGGTTGGAACTGCCAGAGCCAGGCTTCTTCTGATTGATTCCTTGGGTACAGTAGGAGGGACAGTATGTTTTCCCTTCCATGTCACTGACCAGTACTAGGTCTCCTGGTCCCCTTCCATGGGCCAGTGAGGTAAAGGCCAAGGGAAAAGCTACTGTGAATGGTTCTGATTCAGCCCCCCAGGGTCTGGCACATTGCCAGCCAGACAAAAGGGCTTCTGTTAGGACCAGAAGGTGGAGGAGTGGCTTCTGGGTAGACACCAACACGTCTCCCCTAGTTGGGGATCATCCTCCTCCTGGTGACAACCTTATCAGAGGCTGGGAGTGATGACCACCACCAGGGTCTTCTCTCCCCGTCATGTCAGTCCTCAGGCTCTGCCTGAAGGCAGTATCGCAAGCAAACTGCTGAGCCATGAAGAAATGACGGGACAGTAATTAGTTTGTCTGATTGAAGCTACCGTACTTAACTGGTTGATTGTTGGGGTCGGGGTGGGAAGCAGGAAACCTCCAGAGCCATCTCACTGTGCGGCCCTGTCCTGACTCACCTGGAGGGTGGTGGTGTCAGGCCAGAGGTGGCTTCATGGAACCAAGGGGCCTTGGCTCAGGAGACAGGATAGCAGGACTCTTGTTCTGGGTTCTTTGACGGTCACGGTGGGGTCACCATAGGTAAGGGTGGATGGATTTAACACAGCTCCTGCCTTTAGAGAGCTCATCGTCTAGGTAGGAGTGAGACGTGCACATGATCCCACAGCGGTGCAGGGTGGCCCACCTTTGTCTTCACATGTGAGTAAATCCTTATTTTTCCATCTGTGTGACCCCAGAAAGTTTGCATAACTTTCCTGAGCTTCAAATTTGCCATCAGTAAAATGGGAAAATAGGACCTGCCCCATCAGACCACTGACCATAGGAAGGCATAATGGCTAGAAAGCAGCTGTCTCCGTACTCTTGGTGCCAGTGGTAACGAATGACTCCTGGCACGCAGGCTGGGAGTCACAATAAAGGCAGATGGCTGTGGGTTGGTTCTGGGATCGGACTCTGGCAGGCTTCCTGGAGGAGGCAGCTTTTGATCTAGGCATAGAAGGATGCAGTGCTGTCAGGGTGAGGGTTAGGGCTGAAGGCAGAAGGAGTAATTTTGGTGAAGCCTTGGAGGTGAGAAATGTAGCAGGGGAGTCAGGTGTGACCCTTTCCCGGTGGCTGCAGGGAAGGGGGCCGGGCGATGGAAGGGAGGGGGCGGTGAGAGGATAAAATAGCTGTGCTTGGAGGAGTCAAGCCTCTTGGGCGTATGGAATCGCCTCGTACCTCTGGACAAGAAACTCTTGTGTTTCTGTGCCTTTCCTTCTCCCCTGAAAAATTAGGTCGTTGGATACTTTCTAGGCTTTCTCAGCGGAGACGCTGTCAGCATTCTGGATGGAACTCTTGCTCACTGGGCAGCAGTGTCTCACATTGTGCAGGCTTCTCAGCATCCTTGTGGGCCCTGCCTATAAGATGCCGTTACAACTCCGGGTCCTCATAAACCAGACCACTCCCAGGATTTTCCCAAGGTGCTGATGGGGGCGGTGGCACCCTCGGCTGAGGACCACTGGCCTCCAGGGGCTGTCACTCTGTGGCTGATGCCACGAGTCCAGGCAAAAATATATGTAGGAGGCTGGAGAATTGATTACACTCACAGGGTCAGTACAGTGTTTTTATGACTTCAAGAAATCCCCAACTGCTTTTGGAGCCGCAAGGGTTTGGCTCAGGTACGATACCCACATTCATCATTTCAGAAGTTGGGGGAAATGAAAGTTACCCAAGTACAAACCACATACTGCACAAGCACGCATGCATGCGCATGCACACACACACCCCCCACACCCACACCCACACCCACACACAGACCTATACCTTCATTCCTAAGCTTCAGCTTTTGGAACATTAATTAGTGTCCCTGCATGAAATAAATTAAGCTGGGGACCTTGTTGCTTCCAGCTGGAGAAAAAAAAAGAAAAAAAAAAAAACAGGACTGGGAATTGGTGGCATTGGAAATGCAGAGCTGTGCACTTGTTACTGTGTTATCAGCACCACAGCACAGACCCTGTGCCAGGGAAGCCCACTGCTCCTGGGCGCTTGGGCTGGATGGGGAGGCAGTGTGTGGGTGACCACGGGGCTTCTGTGTCCAGCGACAAAGGTGTACAGTGGAACAGAGTCTCAGCTAGGCTGCAGGGCTCCGAGGCCTGGCTGTGTAGCCGCTTGCAAACCACACTTTGCTTCTGTGCATCTCCGTTTTCATCATCTGCGACCGGGAGGTGTCACAGTGCCCACCTCACAGCATGGTCGTGAGGATCACGGGACTTCAGAAGCGGAAACCATGGAGAAGAGCACCCGGGTGCAAAGCTGGGGCCGTGTGTATCTGCGGGTGGGATGAGGAAGGCCTGTGGAGGCCTCCAGGATTCTAGCTGCAAACGCAGTAGGTGCTCAATAAACACCCACTGAAAAATAAGGCCAAATGAGGCACTGGGAGTCAGGGTAGGCCGCCCACGTGGGAGAGTGGCTGCCTCCTTCTGCCTTATTAATTATTTCACTTGGAACATACTTGTGATGTGAAATGTGCCACTTCTGTGCAGTTCACCACCATCCAGAGAAGCTTTTCCATCTTGGAAAACGGAAAGGCCGCACTTGTCCATCCGTTGAGGCTGCTGAGACAGAAATACCGTAACCTGGGTGGATTCAGCGACAGGCGTCACTGTCTCGTGGTTCTGGGGTCTGGGGAGTCTGAGGTCCAGGTGTGGGCAGACTTGGTGTCTGCTGAGAGCCCTCTTCTGGTTCCCAGCCAGCCAGCTTCTCGCTGTGTCCTCACATGGCGGAAGGGCAGGGGAGCCCTCTGGGGTCCCTGATAAGCCAGGAATCCCGCTGATGAGGGCCCCACCCTCACGACCTCCCAAAGGCCCCACCTCCTGATACACATCCCTTTCAACTTGGGGGAGGACACCAGTATTCAGGCTCTGGCACCAGTAAACACTAACTGGCCATTCCTCCCTCCTTCCCTCCCAGCTCCTGGTTCTCTCCATTCTACTTTTGTCTCTCTGTGCATTGGACTCCTCTGGGTACCTCCTTTAATGGAGTCACAGGGCATTTTTCCTCTTGTGACTGGCTTGTTTCACGTAGCACGATGGCCCCAGGTCCATCTGTGTTGTAGCAGGTGTCAAAGTTCCCCTCCTGTTTAAGGCTGGGTGACCTTCTACTGTGGTTACACCACATACTGTGTGTCCTTTCCCTGTTAGGGGACACTTGGGTTGCTTCCACTTTTTGGCGATTGTGAGCGATGCATGCGAAGCCACGTGATGCTTTCCCCTGTTCTAGGATCTGTTTGTGTTTCTCTGGTGTCTCGAGTCCATTCCAGGGACTGTTCCATGGCAGGAAGGAGGAAGAAGGACCAAGCACATATTGGGCGCCAAGGTGACCACGTGGTAGCCAGGTAACTTTGGGCAGTTCCATCGTCCCTCTGTCTCGACTTCTTCGTCTGCAAAATGGGAGTCCTCATGTTCCCTTCCTAGAGTGTTGACAGCATGAAATGAGTTAACATACGCAGCGCTGACCCCACGCATTGTGTATACACACGCGTATGCAGCAAGCACTTCAAGTGGAACTGCTGTTAGTAATATAACATCTGGGCATGTCACTCATGATTTTCATCTCCCCATGACCCCGTGTGGACATGAGGAAGTGGAGGCTCAGAGAGGTTAGGTGACTCGCCTGCTGGCACACCGCTGGTTGGGTGTGGAGCTGGATGGGAACTCGGGTGGCCCCGAAGACCAGCCCGTGCTTCCCCTCCCGGGCCCTCCCCGGCCTTTCTCCCCAGCTCCAGTGGACCTGGCACCCCACTCATCCCGCATTAAGCTCTGCCTTGGCAGGGTTGGCCATGAGTATCCCAACCAGATCGTGGCTCGGTTGCAGGCAAGAGCCATGCATGATAGGTTTTCGTTTCATCGGCAGTGCCAGGCATGATGCTGGGCACAGGGTCCGTGTTTAAGCAACACTGTTGACTAATCCGCTTGGCCGTGCAGCATCTCCGCTGAGTTCCAAACAGAACCCAGATCTGAATGAGGGCATCGAAAGCTGACGTTGGAAAGCTGAATGCGGCTGACTTCCGTGTGTCCACGCACACACCGGGAGCTTGGCAGCCAGCGGAGAAGGTTCTGTGCTCTGGCCGGGCAGGGTCAGCTCTCCCGCCAGTTCCTCAGAACCATCCTGGCCAAGTAGCCGATTTCAGCCAGAGCGTGCTGTGTGTGGGTTCTAGTCAGGTTGACTCAGTGGTTGCCTGTGCTCCGAAGGTGACAACAAAGAGACCAATGGGGACTGATGATTTAGGAACCAGCCTTGTGGCAGGGAGGGTGTTAGTGGGTTGGAGGGGAACCAGGAAGGAGCTGACTGGCCTTTAGGGCTGGGGTCTCCATGAGCCTACAGGGCCCCTTGGGGTGTAGCCCCTGGCATTGAGCCCGGGCTCTGTTGTAAGAAGGTATAGAGAGGGCTGTGCCTCCTGAAGGCCCAGCTCAGCATCTCTGGCCTCACCCCTGCAACACCCCAACTTCTCTACCGGCTTCCACCCCTGCCTACCTCCCTCCACGGTGCACCCGGAAGCCAAGCTCGTCCTCTTCCAACGTGAATGAGATCATGTGCCTCATTAGCTCACGGCCCCTCAGTGGCTGGCTGTTAATATTGGCACAAAACCCGGTCTCCTTGGCAAGGCCCACGGGCCCCGGGGGATCTGGCCCTCGCCCCCTCACCGGCTCAGGCAGGATGCTCCCATTCCAGCTCACTGTGGGCCTCCCCAGGGCACACCGGGCCCTGCCTCCCCTCGGGAAGGGCCTCAGCTTGTGTCACATGGCCTCTCCAGGTGGGGCCTCTCTGAGCAATCCCTCTCATGTCACTCCTCACCAGATTTGTATCCTCCCAGGCACCCTGCCCTGTCAGAAGCCATAATGGCCACAAGCCCTGAGTTATGCATTTATTTACTCGTTCGTCTCTCTCCACTGCATTGCGAGCTCCAGGCGGTCAGAACCCATGTTAAACTCCCTGGGGTGCCCCCCGTTCCCAGCTCGGGGCCAGCTTCTCCCAGTATGTGTTGAAGAAGTCCCAGAACTTCTCCCAGTTCTCCCAGTGTGTCGGCCACTGACCAAGTGGCCCAGAGAGACTCAGGAGATTGTGTCTAGAGGGGGATGAGTGGGATGGCCAGGGGGTGGCCTACACTCCCTGCCTTGCTTGGTAGATGGAAATACTTCCAGCTTGGAGGAAGGAGGGGAGGAGGGCTGCGAGCCTCACTTTCAGACATCGCGAGTCCTGTGTTCTGGGTGAGGACTAACTTCCTGGGACTTCACAGGCCGTCTCAAGCACCAGTGGGTGGAAGCAATAGGATTACCTACCAACGAGCCCAACAACTTGATACCAGGTAGGCTTGACGGCGGACGGATGGCTGTCTTGGAGGAAAGGGAGTGACTCATCTTTGCTTGTAGGTTCCGGCAGAGGTGATAAAGCAGCCCTTGGAGGGAATATTATTCAGCCTTAAAAAAGAAGAAAATTCTGACACCTGCCATGACCTGAATGCACCTGAGGACATCATGCCCAACAAAAGAAGCTGGGCACCAAAGGACCAATATTGTGTGATTCCACTTATGTGAGGCACCCAGAATAGTCAAAATCACGGAGACAGAAAGTAGGATGGTCGTGGCCAGGGAGCAGGGAAGGAAGACTTACTCTCTAACAGAAGCAGAGGTTCATTTTGGGAAGACGGGCACATTCGGCAGAGGGATGGTGGTCACATAACGATGCAAATGCCACCACATTGCACACTTAAAAGTGGCGAGAGTGGTAAATTTTACATTATGCTTACTTTTCCAAATTAAAAACAATTTTTATGTTATGTTTATTTTTCCATAATTAAAACAAAACAAAACAAAACCCAGCCCTGGCCTTTGGTGTGAGACGAGGTACAGTAGTGAGTGAGTGGATCCTCTGGTAGTAGAGGTCCCTCTAGTTGTAGGATGGTTAGTTTTATGTGAAATGAATTTTATTTGAAAATGTTCCATTATTCTGTGTTCCTGCTCAGCTGAGCCTCCTGACACCCCAGGCTGGCCGGCCAGCTGTACCTGGCCTAGGTGGGGGCCCAGGGACATTAGAGCCCATGTTATAAGGCATTGCAGAAAATAGCACAGGTCAAAGAAAAAAAGAAAAAGAAAGAAAAAGAAAATAGCACAGGTCACATATTTTCGACAGTTACCACTTCAGACGTCTGCTGTGACTCTCAGCCAAGTCCCGTCCTCCCGGCTCGGAGTCTGAGCCCTGCGCCAAGAGACCCCTTTTGTCAGCTCTTTACCTGTGTTTCTGCTTATTCAGGATTAAGTCTTCTTCTTCCTTGAGCTCTGGATATGGCCGTGGCCTTCTCCCTCGTTAACTGGTTCACTCAACATTTATGGAGTGCCGGCTGATCGCCTCTCCGGGGCGCTGGAGCTGTAGGGACGGTCACGTGGAGAAGGTGCCTGGTGGGCACACGGGAGGGGTGGATGAGGTCTGCCCGGGGTGCGGCTGGGGGTGCATCAGGGAGGTTTTCCCAAAGGGGTTGACTCATAAGCCTGAGAGCTAGAGAGAAAGCTCAGGAAGGCCCCAAAACAAAGGACATCAGCCAGATGGTTTCTGGCGGGTTTAATTCCATCCTTCTCTGGAAAGACTTTCTAAAGCAACCCTTTCTTCCATCCTTTATACCCCCTCCAACTGCTTTCCTTCTTTCCTCCCATCCCATCCCCTGGTCCTCGCCCTCAGAGAGGCAGAGGCAAAAGGGAGGAGATTAGGAATGGGAGGTGGAGCCAGGGGTGCTGAGACTCCTCTAGAAGGAGAAAATGTGCAGGCTTCTTCTTCCCCCTTTTTTTTTTTTTTTAAGATTTTATTTATTTATTTGACAGAGAAGGGGGGGAGCGGCAGAGAGGGAGAGGGTGAAGCAGGGCCCCGCGGAGCAGGGAGCCAGATGCGGGGCTCGATCCCAGGACCCTGGGATCATGACCTGAGCCGAAGGCAGATGCTTCACCAACTGAGCCACCCAGGTGCCTCTGTTTTTCCTCTTCAGCTGTGCTCCCCACCCCCCAGAGTCCTTGGCCTTTGCCTGTGGGGGTCAGTGTGAAGTCAGCCCCTCGGAGCCCAGTGGTTTGGGGGCAAAAGCACATGAGGCCGAGTTGAAACATCCTGCTTGGAGACTGGAGGGCCCGGCAGGTGGGGAAGCCAGTGTGAGATGAGGATGGGGAACTGGATCTGGCTGTGTAGACAGAGAATATTTTACACTGACGCTGAGACCCCTGGATGCCCAGCAGGGTGTGGCAAGACCAGGTTTATGTTTTGTAAGAGTGACTTTGGAGAGTCGGAGTGGAGAAGAGATAGATGATGGAGGGATACGTGTGGTACTTAGTTGTTCCAAGAAGGCGCTGCAAGTCAGAGTGGGGCCGTTTATAGTAAGCTCCTGTGCGGGGCCAGGAGGTACACGTGGTGGTCTAACCCCTCAGATCTCTGCAGCAGCTCAGCTAAGTGGAAAGTCATTGTCCCCATATTGTCATTAAGAAAACATGCTCAGAGAGGCCCAGTATGTTGCTCAGGGTCACACAGCCGGATGCAGCCAAGAGTAGCCCAGGCCAGGCCTGTGCTCCCTGCAGGGTCTCAGTGACCGCACATTTCCCTCCCCCACCAGTGGGGGCCCTTCCTCCTCTCTCAGTCTCTCTCTCTCTGCAGCCTTCAGGAACTTTCAGGGCCAGGGTTGACATTTGTGTGCGAGATGATTTCCTTTCTGCTCACAATAAATGTCAAACTGAATGATGGAAGTGATTCAGCAAGAAATAGAATTGGAAGGTGGAGGGTGGGGGGGGGGGCAGGAAGAGTTGTGTAAAAACATTTGCAAATGGATTAAAAATTTGAGTCCACCAGCTCATGCCAACATACTTGGAAGTTTGGGAGATATTTTTAGACCACGGAATCCAAATGGCACAGATCGTGGGTTGGAAAGATGGAAATGCAAAGAAAGACTCATTGGGTAGCTGTGACCAGAGATTGCTTTTGCTGAGCTTCCCTCAGCTGTCACTCAGCAGCGTCCCCAGTGCAGAAATCCCCTGGATGCACACTTTTTTTTTTTTTTCCCCTCACCCTTCCCCTTGTACAACAGAAAGGGCTCAGCACCTGTTCTTGGAAGCCCTGGAGAGATCTACATGCTGCTGCCTTTTGATGCTTCTGCAGGCCAGTGAAGGACGCCCGGCCAGAACCAGCTGAGGAATCCTGGAGAGCTTGTCAGCCCACAGACCCCAAGGGAGATCAGGAGCAGGATCCAGAGTGGGAAGTGGGGTTTACCTGGAGCTAAGAACCCCTGGAGCCAGGGGCTGGAGGCCTGGCCAGACCGGAGCTCTCATCTTTGCTTCCCTCTGCAGACCACCCCCCGCCCCGTCCCCACCTCCTCCATATGGTGGGGACCTTGGTTACCTCCAGTGTCTGTGCTTTCCCTCTCTCTGTTCCTGGAGAGGGAGTGACCTTGCTTCTTTGGTTCTCAGGTTAGGTACTCTGGGAGCCGGCTGCTGGATCCCCCTTCCCAACCCCAGTCCTTGGGGGCGAGGGTCATGAGAGAGCCTGATGGCAGCGGCAAAACAGGGGACAGAGCAGTTCCCAAGCCGAGGGAGGGGAGCTGGTCAGTATCTGCAGTGGATCTCTTGGCTACTTTTCACTGGATTTCATTGGCAGCTCACCTGGCACTTTTCCAGATGCTCTACCTGTGTTAACTCTTTTAATCCTCACAACATTGGCCTGGAGTAGGTGAAGTTAAATGGAACAGATTACCCTGCAGGGGTTATTGGGACAAGGAACCAGATACCCTTTATAAGTTGCTGAGGGCGATGTCCGGTGTGTAGCACTTACTCAGCTTTAACTTCCTTTTCCATCCTTTTAAAAGGTTCTTGGTTACTTTTATTTTTGTCAAAAGAATACATGCATGCAGTCCAAACCCCGAGCTCAAAAGCCCCAGCCCAGCGCCGTCCTGGCCCCTCCCAGAGGGAACCCCTTCTCCCTCCTGTGTTCTCAGACCTCCTGGTGCTTTCCTCCCTGGCTCTAAATCGTGGGCTGTTTCTTGATGAAT
This sequence comes from Canis lupus familiaris, assembly GCF_011100685.1. Classification (NCBI taxonomy): domain Eukaryota; kingdom Metazoa; phylum Chordata; class Mammalia; order Carnivora; family Canidae; genus Canis; species Canis lupus. Next base: position 29,532,222 of record NC_049234.1, on the reverse strand, counting down.
CAACTTTAGGCATTTTTATTGATTTCCTGTTCTATCTCGACTCCTTATGTTTTATATTCTCTTCTCTCTCCTCCCTCTGCTCTGCTTCCTCTGCTCTTCTAGTCTCAGATGCATTTTGCCTGTCCCCCTGCCCTGTCACCTTCCGTTCCTCGTCCCTTGCCTGGTCCTTCCTTCTGCACCCAGAGGCACCTCCTCACTTTCTCTCCACTCTCATCTTCTTCCATTTTCTTCCAGGGCCCTCTTCCTAGAAACTCTTAGCATCCTTTATTTATTTTGGTATTAAAGTTGTTTATAACCAGGTTATCGCTTACCAGTTATTTAGAAACCTTTTTCTTGCATACGTTACCTTACGAATCTTCAGAACAGTTTGTGACATAAGTTTTGGGGTTCCCACTTTGTGGAAGAGCGAGGCATCCGGTGGGTTCCTAGGTGGCTCATGTCACGCAGGGGAGAGTGAGCAGCACACGTCCAAGCATGTTCAGGGCCAGGTCCCATCCGACTTGCCTTGGTTCTCTCCAGCAGGGCACCTGCTCCCAGGAGGGGGTTCGGGAAGTGCTGGTGCAATGGCTTCAGACAAAAGTCATGTTCACCATAGAGGCAGTGGGACTTCCATGGGCTGTTCTGCTGTGATTTCTTGAGGCCCTGCACATGCACACATACACACATGCCCTGCACATACCACGGACAAGCCTCTGGCTTTACATTAATCTCCTGCCTTCTCCTTCTCCTTCTCCTTCTCCTTCTCCTTCTCCTTCTCCTTCTCCTTCTCCTTCTCCTCCTCCTCCTCCTCCTCCTCCTCCTTTCTTCCTCTCCTCCTCCTTTCTTCCTCTCCTCCTCCTTTCTTCCTCTCCTCCTTCTTTCTTCTTCTTCTTTCTTCTTCTTCTTCTTCTTCCTTTTTTTTTTTTTTTTTTTTTTTACAGCTTTCCATAAATCCTGATTGCTATTTGGGAGGCAGCCTGCTTGTACAAGCCGTTGGTAATTTTTGTCTTCCTGACGCCCTGGATATTTATGGGCTTGGAGATAGAGAACTTGCCTCTTGCACTGACAGTATTGAATATACATCGCTTCCTCGCAAAATAGCCTTCAGAGTTGCCATAAATCTTCTGGAAATTAGCTGGAGTTAACTATGGGTTGGTTAAGTGCCAGTAATTATGTGTTCCCTGGGAATTTCTGCTGACATGTAGACGCATGACTTTACTGGTGTCCCAGAGCCCTAGAATTTTGGAGCTGGAAGAGGCCTTTGGGATGAGACCAGAGAGGGTAGGGGGTTCGCCTAAGGACACACAGTTTACTAGTGGCAAAGGACACCAGGGCCTGGGGCTCCTGAGCTTTGTTTAGCCCCTTTGCTCCATCTCTGCCCATTTCTAGGCAAGGCACCCTTAAATCAAGCTAACCCGTGGCCTGATGCAGTTTACCAAGCTGTTCTGCACAGCACTTCCCAAATTCGTTATTAATTGGGCACAAATCTCACTGGCCACAGTTAAAGCATTGCATGGATAGGAGCCTGCGGTGGGCAGATAGATGCCGAGATGGGGATCGAGAAGCCACCACAGAGCTGTGAGGAGTAAACGTGTGCCAGAAGGTCATCAGGTACTTTTCCCACTCTGAGAGGGAAACACTAACCTGGCTTGTGTCCTCTGGCCCCTGTCCTGTAAAGAGTCCAGCATTTGAATAGATGCAGGTGATTAAGGATGGTTTAACTGTGTCAGTGTCCCAAGAGCGCAGCGTTGTGTGCCTTGTCACTGAGCAGGGTCCCTGGCTGCAGGCGTGTGGATGACACACATCTTGCCTGGAAATGAATGGCATGTTTTACAGGCAAACACAAAAGGGAGGTAGAAAAATAGCCAAGTTCTGGCCACCAACACAGAGCCCAGTTGAATCAGGCATTTTATTTATTTATTTATTTATTTATTTATTTAAAAGATTTTATTTATTTATTCATGAGAGACAGAGAGAGGTAGAGACACAGGCAGAGGGAGAAGCAGGCTCCCTGCAGGAGCCCAATGTGGGACTCCATCCCGGACCCCGCGATCACCCCCTGAGCCGAAGGCAGACGCTCAACCACTGAGCCACCCAGGTGTCCCTGAATCAGGCATTTATTAACTTGATGACTTTGAGCCACTGATGTGACCTCTGCTCTGTAAAGTGAGCGAGCTGTGGAGTGTAAATGGCACTCTATGCGAAGTGCCTGGCTTGCCAGTGATTATTTCCTTCTGTTTGGAGGACTGGGGAAGAGGTCTGCATGGCCTCACTGCTTGTTGGAGCCTTTTTCTTATTTCATCTTAACATGATCCCTGTGCTTCAGCTAACTTGTCTCATTCGGTGGATCCAAGGCATTGGGCGCTGTGCTAGGTGCAGGGATACCAGGTGGAAGGCCCTAAGTCTTGGGCCCCAGGGGACTCAGTCTGGTGGGGAGGCAGGGAGGCCCGGAATGGGTACTGTGGTGGGCGCAGACTGCCAGGCGCTCCTGCCCACTCTGCCCTCTGTGGCTTTACTGGGGACTGCCCGGCTCTTCCTTTCAGAAAGGCCTCTTCGTCACTTCTCCCCCCAAGTGACAGTGACATGAAAGTGAGTGCGACACCTTGATTAGGAGCATCGGGACTTGAGTCCGAATGTCTACTTTGCCACTTCCCCATCCTTTGACGTTTCTGAGCCTCGGTCTCCCAGTCTGTAAAGTGGTCGGGAAGGAGTGGGAGTCGGGGGATGACATGGGTGGAGTGTGGACCATGTATCCTGGAAACCCCCAGAAGGTGCTAGTCTACCCTGACTCAGAAGTCCAAGGCCCCTTACTGTGTCTCACCAGCCGGTCTGTTCCAGGAATAACGCTCACTATTTTTCACATTGCTTTGTAATTTCCAGACCCCTTGCACGCTCTATTTCCTTGACTCTTCACAACCAGGTGAAATGGGCAGGCATGATTTTCTCCATTTATATAAAAGGAACAGGCGTGGAGGTGGGTGTGGTGTGATGGCACTGACCCCCGAGCCCTTTGCGGTCTGTCCCTTGTCCCGTACAGTGGCCAGCAGAGCCACAAAGCCATGTTGCCAGCTGGATTTCAGCGGCAGCAACACCTGGCACTTCTCCCACACTCACCTGTGCTGCCCTGGCGTTCTTTAGATTCGGACTCTCACTCTGCATGACCTGATGAGGCAGGTTTTGTTATCCCATTTCTTTGTTTCTACAAATAAGGAAACTGAGGCACAGAAATGCAACATGACTTGGCCACGTGCAAACCGGGCTGTTGGGCTGCGGAGTCCTTGCTCACGTCCTGTACACGGTGTGAGCCTTTTATTATGAACCTGTGCCTATTTGGAATCATATTAATGACTCTATTCAGTGTAGAGGCCCCTCCACTGCGGACAGACAGGTGACCTGGGTTGTGGCATGAAGTCACAGCCTCAGAATTCCCAGCGTTCTCCTGCCACCTGCAGAAACAGAGCTTAATACCAGGAGTGAGTGGTGGTGGCAGGGTGAGGGCAGAAAGGACCACACAAGAGGCAGGTGAGAAAGTGCCAGAAGGGGCATGAGCTAAACCAAAAAGAGGAAGTCTGTGTCATCTCCCGTATTATAATCCGAGGGTGGGCGCTGGGGCCGGATTGCATGGGTTCCAATCCCAGCTCTGCAATTTACCAGCTGCGTCACTTTGGGCAAGTTTCTTAACCTCTCTGTGCCTTTCAGGTTTCTGATCTGAAGAAAGGGGTCACGGATCCGGCTTGTCTCGTGGGCTTGCTGTGCAGATTAGATTACTTGGTATTTATAAAGCACTGAGAATATTGTCTGGCACTCAGCTATGAAAATAGATATTAAGTAAATAAAGGAGACAAATTGGGGTTGGTGGCTCAGTCGGTTAAGCAGCTGCCTTTGGTTCAGGTCATGATCTCAGGGTCCTGGGATAGAGCCCCGCACCGGACCCCCTGCTCAGCGGGGAGCCTGGGAGTCTGCTTCTCCCTCTGCCACCCGCCCCCACTTGTACACTCTCTCTATCTCAAATAACTGACATCTTAAAAAATAAAAAAGATGACACATAGTTAAGAAGAGTCTCAAAGGGCCAGGGTGACTCCATTGGGGTCCTGACGGGGATAAGAGCAGGACCTGAACCCAGGACTCCTAGAACCTGCTTCATATAAATCCATACAGCTTCCCTTATATCTCGCTACTTGCTGCAAAAATGAGAAAGCTGTCTCACTTGTGGATGGCTTGAGAGGAGCACCTCGATCAGGGTGTGTGTGTGTGTGTGTGTGTGTCTGTGCTTGGAAACGTGGGCTGAGGGGTTAGGGTGTTGGGGAGCAAGGGGAGGTAGTGGGGGTGATGGTGATGGATCTTTGACCAAGCCCTTTTCTCCACATGCCTTCTGAGAACGCAGGTGCTCACTCATCTCTGACACGTGGGCACCGCCATCCCGGCCTCTTTTCCCATCGCTTTGATTCTCCTTAATGCTGTTTTTCAATTAAATTATTATTAGCTCTCGAATCTACGCAATTAAAGAAGCAATTTTCTGACCTTTCCCTGGAAGAGATTGCTTACCTGGCTTGGCGGTGCCTTTAGCAGTGAACAAAGCGGGGCGCGAATACCCCAGGGCCCCCGGCTTTAATTGGTGATTCTGCAGAGGGGAGGGAGGGATTTCCATTGTGGGGGGATTTCTGCAGAGGCTCACCTGACAATGAAACAGGCCCATCAAATGCCAGTCCTCCTCGCCCCCTCCCCACCTTGATTTCCAAAGGTTATGCTCAAGCGGGTCTTAGTGATAACTCTAATTTGTAATTCTAATTTCCTGGGAAATAGGGCTAAATAGAGCATTTGTCATTCCCCTCCATGTGGATTACCAGCCACAGATGAGGATTTATGGCCTGAGCCGTTGGCCTCCAAAGGCCTCTCTCTGGGGAAAAGATGGGTGTTGGGGGATAGGGGTGGGGGCTGGGTGTACTCAGTTAAAAATATCTCAGATACATTTTTTTTTTTCCCTGAGCCTGGAGAAGACAAAAACATGCCCTGCTAAAGCTTCAGGTTGCCTGGTTATATTCCAAATAAAATACGAAGCAGGAGCATGTCTTTTAAAGAAGTGCAGTGCTTTCAGGACTGTGGGAGTGGTCTTCGGCCTGGGTGTTTATTTGGAGAAGGAGAAGGCTCTGACTTTAGAGGGTCAGGGGAGGACTAGCAGGCCCTGTCAGGAGCCTATGGGGCTCCCCTAGGCCGACAGCTGAAGCAGGCTTTCCAGGTGGCTTGTCCTGGGAGTGAATGGAGAGAGGATGGGGCCCATCTTGGCTGAAGCGACTGCTGTTGGAGAGGTTTGCTGTTGGAGGCTCGAGCCTGGCCTTGCAGCCGTTTATACACTCCATGGATATATTTAGCACCTACTGTGTGCCAGGCTCTGTGCTAAGCCTCCACAGAGCCAATGATGAACCTAAACTAAAAGGTCCTTTCACTCCATGGAGCTTATAGCTAGGGGGAAGACAGACATCATTCAAGGAATCTAAACGTTAATGTCAAATACTACCATAAATAATCCAGGGCCACCTGACTGACTCAGTGGTTGAGCATCTGCCTTTGGCTCAGGTCATAATCCCAGGGTCCTGGGATCGAGTCCCGCATCAAGCTCCCCTTAGGAAGCCTGCTTCTCCCTCTGCCTATGTCTCTGTCTCTCTCTCTCTGTGTGTCTCTTGTGAATAAATAAATAAAATCTTTAAAATAAAGAAGTTAATAATCCAGAGGAGGCTCCTTGGAGAACTCAGTGGGCTTTGCTGATGTTAGAATCAAGGTGCAGAGAAAGAACCTGGTTCTTTGGGCTGGAGGTAGGCTGTGGCGGCTGAGGTTGCATGGACTCAGGCTGATAGCCCCGTTCCTGTCCTTGCAAAATGGTCACTTATGCTCTTGGAGCTTTAGCGTCCCTTCTATAAGAAGAGTCATGGAAGTCTCAGCCTTGTTTGTGAGCATCTGTAAGTCTGCAGATGCTGCAGCTCAGAGCTGTTCCCTCATCTGAAGAACCCCACACCTGTTCATGTGTTCATTTGTACGTTCACGGTATCATTTCACAGAATATTTGAGCATCTATCACATGCTGAAAATGTTAATATGCTAACAAAGAATCAGTTCACACAAATAAATACATCAAATCAAATCAAACAAAGAAAAGAAATAATGATTACTGGTGGAAGCATTGGATCGGTGGTCCAGAATGCCCTGTGCGTTGCTCCTTGAACTTTTCACACACCCTGTCTTAACTACTGGGTGTGGGCCTGTGTGCTGCACTAGGCCCTAGGTGCGTCCTTACACACTCAGCCTTGGAAGCAGTGGGTGAGCAGTAAATATTTGTGGGACAAATGAATCCAATGCATGTCAGGCCATAGGTCTTGAGAGCTCACTTATCTTTGGGGCTGGAAACTTTGCAGACCCAGAAAAGTTTGCAGAAAGAGGTTCATATCAATTCCACGTGGTATTGACCTTCTCTGGTCCCCACGGTTGGCTGGCTCCTGGCCACCTCTGTTCTGAAGCTTCCTCTGTTTCCATGGCACAGAATTCCACTTCCCTTTCACCTCTCCCAGCACTTGCTGGCTCTACTGGGCATCGTTTGGTTTTGCCCACACACAGTTCCTTCTTTTCAAGTGTTGCCCCGTAAGGATCCTGCCAGCCCCTTCATCTTATGAGTTGGCTTCTAGAACTTTGCATCCATATTATTTCAACACAGCTTTAAAAAAATCTTAATTCACTTATGGTAAGCCACATCTTAATTTGAAAGATACCTGGATAATCTCAGAAAACAATATAACTTCCAGGGGTGCCTGGGTGGCTCAGTCGGTTAAGCATCTGCCTTCAGCTCAGGCGATGATCTCAGGGTCCTGGGATTGAGCCCTGTGTCAGCTCCCTGCTCAGTGGGGAGTCTGCTTCTCCTTCTCCTTCTACTGATCCCCTCCCCCCTGCCAGCTTGTACTCCTCTCTCTTAAATAAATACAATCTTAAACAACAACAACAACAACAACTCACCAACATAACTTCTCTAAGCCTTAATTAGTAGGGTCACAAAAATCTGCCGCTGAAGGTTCTGATGACCATATGAGCAGATTCGTTCATTCAGCAAATGTTTAGCCACTGTCTACCATGTGCGGGTACTGTTCTCAGTGCTTAGAATATAGAAGTGAGCAAAAAAGGAAAATGAATCTTTGTCTTCGTGGAATGAACACTCAAGTTGGAGGTGGATAGTAAACATGACAACGAGGAAAACTTTATAGTACGTTAAATGTGCTACAGGTAAACATGCTATAATAAGAGCTACGGGCTTTCAATTATACCTCAAAAAATTAATTTAGAAAAAAAGTGACTCTGGAGAAAAATAAAACAGAATAAGGGTGTTGGAAAGATTGAACGCAAAATATCATGGAGGTATTAGTTTATTTTGTTAAGTAGTAACGAAAATAAGACAATTTAACAAACTTTTATCACCTTCCCTCAACTCCCAGAAAGGCAGTATCTGGCCCTTCCACATGCATCCATCTGAAGTTCTCCTGGTAATTTTCAGAAAATTGGGATACTGCCTCTGAGGTCAGACCACTCTTGCTGGCTTGAAAAGAAAACTGACCCAGAAGCACATGGAGGAGTTAAGTGGTCTCTGTTGAGTCAGAACTAGGGCACACTTCAGTGGGGTGTTGTTTTCCACAAACGGGTGGCTAGTGGGAGTTTTTCATTGAATTGGGAGCCGGTAGGGGCTGAGGATCCACATGAATGGCATTGGCTTTTATGACATCCCAGTCCTGGAGAGTTCAGGATGCCTGCTCAGATTCTTCTCCTGTAGGATAAGACTCTTTGACCCCATGGACTCTGGACATTGAAAACAAAACAACAACAACAAAAACCCAGTAACTCTAGTAACTCCAAATGGGGACTCTTCATCCACCATGGAGAAAAGACAAACATTTTATGTCACCCAGAATTTGAGGTCATGCTGTTGCTATAATGGTTTGTGTGTTTTCTTTTGTTAAGATTTTATTTCTTTATTTGAGATAGGGAGAGAGGGAGAGGGAGAGAGAGAGAGTGAGCAGGGAGGAGGAGCAGAGGGAGAGGGAGAAGCAGACTCCCCCCTGAGCAGGGAGCCCAATGTGGGGCTCTATCCCTGGACCCTGGGATCATGACCTGAGCTAAAGGCAGACACTTCACTGACTGAGCCACCCAGGACCCTCGTGTTTTCTTCTTTTCAAGGGGCTGGCAGGTTATTCTCAATGAGAATGGGGCCATTAGTTCCACAGATAGTCCTCGAGCACATTACCTGTGTCTGGCAACAAGATAGCCACTGGGGATGGAGCAAGAGAGATACTAAATTCATGCCTTCATGAAGCTTTGGGTCCAGTGGGGGAAGACAGGCATTTCAAGCAGCAATTGCAGTAAAATGTGCCTAAGGGCAAGGTGTCTGGTATGCAGGACAAGGAGGAAGGGAAGCCGGCCTCAGGGAAGATTACAGATAGAGTCCTCTGCTCAAGAACAGGAAAGGAAATGTTTAAACTGGGAGCCAGTGATTGGCTTTGCATTAGAAGGGGCCACTCTAACTTTAGTGGCCAGGGTGGAGCAGAGGGACAGAGCTCTAGAGGGAAGAGACCAGTCAGAGGGCTGGTGAAGACAGTATTGGAGTAACATCAGAATGTAGGAAATTGAACGTGCCCTTCAACCTCGTTGCAGCATTTGACATTAATGTATTTAAATAAATTCTTGATTGATTTAAACTCTGGACTTGAAAACAACATCCAATATTTTGACAGACTGCAGCTTGGTTATGTCTCGGGTTTTGCATCATTTGTTCATTTTCTGCCTTGGGTCCTGGATGTCTTAGCTGGGCACATCTCTGCCCCTGAAATACTGCTACTGGGTTGCCATGGGTTCGTACCATAACCCCGATTAATTCCATTCCAGCTCACTCTACCGGTACGCATCGAGAGCCTGCCAAGGGCTCCGTCCCATCTCTGGTGCTGCCGATACAATGATAAAGAGAACGTGGACCCCTGGGAATGTGAAATTTTGTCTTGGGTCAATAGAGAAGTCACAGGAAAACTTGGGGCACGAATCAGGTTAAGGTAAATGAAATCAGTGTTTTGCTTCTGGTTCTCCGTGGCTCCTTCCAGCAACCCTGTGAAGCAGATTTTATTATAATCACTTTGGAGAAAGTAAGACCGATGTCTAGAGACACGAAGTCACTGGCCCAGGGTTGCATAGTGAGTGAGGAAAGGTGAAGAGCTAGGAGTCCAGGCCTCTAGGGTAGAGACCACAGATGGGCCGAGCACATGCCTGGCTGGAGAACACGGGGCTGGCCTCCCGGGCTCCTCCCCATGGATCTCCGTGCAAGGTGGGGCACTCCCAGCAAGAATGATGCACACATTTCCCAAGAGGGCCATGAAGATGTGTCCCTGGATGTACTCCGAAAGCATTCCTTATTACCTCTTCTCCCACTCTGGGGACTGTTGAGCCACTCATTAGGACAGCAGCCTACACACTTCAACCCCCATGTCTGATTGGGTGGAGATCCTCTCTGAGGTGAGGCAGGCTCCATCGTTCTGGGTCCTGTGGAGAACATCTGGCTTTCTCCAATGTGTCCACGGTGGGCTCTGCAGGGAACCGGACCAGGAGATGCACGCATGACTGTGGGCTCCCCAGATATCAGAGCTGGCCAGGGAGGGCTGTGTCCTCTGACTGAGGATGCAGGACCTGGATGATCATATGGCAGGAATGTTGTCATTGCAGGATTGAGACCCTGGACATAAGTGACTGTACCGTCCCCAGTGCCTTCAGATTCTGGGAGAGTGTGATTCTGGTGTGGGGAGCAGCAGGTGCGGGAGCCTCTGCTAGTCCATGTGTGTGATTAGGACAGGGCTCTCTTAGGGATTGCAGAATGGAAGAATCTTGATGTGTGGACCTTGAGGTTTCAAGGGCTGCAAAGAGTGGCCTCTGGGAGGCTGTGATGAGCTGGATTTGTCACTACCTGGGGTGAGTCCGAGGAGGAAAATTCTAGGGCCTTAGCTGGCAGGGGTGGAGCGTGGGGAGTGGGTGTCAGGCATAAGGTCTCAGCCAGGGTCATCGCTCTGCTGTGTACTTGGGCCAAGGGGCAGGGGAAGGGGTGTGAGCCCCGAGGTTGGCAGCCAGGGCAGTGTGGGGACGTGGCAGGATCAGTAGGGCTGAGCAGTCCCTACTGAGCCTTTTTGCTGATGTTGGGGAGGAGAGAACAGCAGTGGGGACTTCGGGATGGCAAAGGGCGTGGGGACGAGGATGATCTAACCCTTTGAGATGTATTCACTTATGAGCCTTTGAGAGTTTAAGTGGGAACACCTTGCTGTTACCGTGTATGGAAGGACACCAAGACCAGCAGATGCTTTGTCTCCAAAACTAATTGTTTTGAATGTAGAGGGAGGAGCTTGTGGCCATGGTCTCCCTACTGATTTCATCGATGCTGTGTGTGTTCATGCTCTGGAGTGGAGCAGCTTCTAAACCGCTAGCGCTCTCATAGGCGCACCGACTATGACAGTTGGAAAGGCCCCAGAAGATCCCCTAATTTGGCTCCTTGGTTTCACACAGAAGCAAACTACCCAAGTCTAGAGGTGAGAATCGATTGGTCTGAAGTCCCACGGCAGGCTGGTTGAAGGCCCGGGGCTGGCACTCAGGCCTTTCAGCTCCATTCAGTGGCCTTTCTATACCGCATATTGAGAGGATGCTCTGGAAATGCATGGTTCAGCATTTCCTAGGGGGCCTGCTCACTTTTGGGATTTCTGTGGCTGCTTCCCGCTCCACATCGAGATTCTGGTTTATTTGGTCTGACATGGAGACTGAGACTAGTGTCTGTCTGTTTGTTTTATATCTTTTTGGGTGATTCTAATGTGTAGCTATTGGCTCTGTTGAACTAATTCCAAATGATGCTTAACAAGGAAGGTCTGGGTGGACGTCTACCAAGGCACATACTGGACATGATTTCTAAGAAGAAATGACTCATGAAAGAAGGAAGCAATGTCTCTGATCTTTGAGTGATGGTCAACTGCTCAGGGCACAGCACGCCCCTTACTTTGGTTCTTGACACCGGGTACCGCAGTGAGTAGTAGGTATTGGAGCATTAGTAACTGCTCGTTGAATGAATGGATGGATGAATGAATGAATGAATGGGGGCACTTTTTCTAGAAACCATCCAAGGCAGCAAGCAGAGGAACTCTGGGCCGGGTGGTTGGGACCGTTCTTAGGACTTTTTCTGCTTCCGTTTCCTGACTTGAAATCGAGACAGAACCTTTGAGAGTGGACCTATAAATACTTGTTCTTTGGAATAAGAAAAAAAAAATCAGTGTTTGAGAGAAGAGGGTATGGAAGGAGTCTCATGGTAAATGACAGCGCTTCTCTTTTTAGCAGTTCTTTTAATTAGCTGGATGACCGTGGCCATGGGATTCCATTTTCTGTCTTAGTCTTTTTTTTTTTTTCTGTCTTAGTCTTATCATCTATCCAGTAAGGATATGATGCCTCCACTTCCTGCCTCACCCAGTTATTCATTCAACACGCACGTAGGGGACATCTGCTGGGAGCCTGCTTGGGCTTGGTGCTGAGGCTGCAAAGATAAGAAGGCACGATGCTTGCTCGGCCAGAGCTGATCACACAGCCACTCCTCCGTTCCTTGCTGACACCTCTGCAGGGAGGGCCAGCGTGTGCCTGGCGCTGTGCTTGCAAGGATCAGAACAGAGGGACCTGGAGGAATGTGCTTTTAAATAATGTTTTGAAAAATGTAAAGCATTTCTCCAAATGCCAAGGTCACTGTCCTATTTCATTTCATTTCTTCTTCAAGAAATAAGCTCAGAAGTCTCTGTCTGGGTCCTCCTGACCTCCCTCAGGTGTCCCTTCTATTATGGGCTTTATCAGTAACGTTCCACTTGGAACATTTGTTTCCTCTTTTTGTGTACAAGTTCCTTTATGGGGGAAGGCTGGTCTCCCTTTTGTATGTCAGCCCCCAGAACATAATGAGTGCTTAATTTTTGCTTGTTTAACTGAATGAATAATTTTGTGCCAATGGGAAAGGTGTTCTGAAATGCATTCGAGTGAGGCGCCTGGGTGGCTCACTGGGTTAAACATCCAGCTCTTGATTTCTGCTTAGGTCACGATCTCAGGGTCCTGGGATCAAGCCCCGTATCAGGCTCCTTGCTCAGCGCGGAGCCTGCTTAAGATTCTCTCTCTCCCTCTCCCTCTGCCCCTCCCCACCCTGCTCATGTGCTCTCTCTTTCTCTTAAAAAAAGTACATTAAAAATAAATAAATAAATAAATACAAATAAAAATGTAATCAAGGAAATGTTCCTGGTAAGGTATGTGCTACATATTTCTCTAAAACACAGATTCACGTATATAATTTCAGATGCTGTACCTTGTCCTGTGTTTTCTATTTTTAAGGCATATTAAAGGAAATCACAAAGCCAGTAGCATTTTAAGGGTTAATCATTTTTAGTGAACTGCAGGAAGTCATGGTGTGTGTGTGTTTTCCTAGGTGATGGGTAAGAAGGGAACCCTGAGTTGTTTCTAGGTGCTGGTTTTCAGGGACCAGAGGCTGTGGTTGCTATTTTAAATTGTTTGTGTTAATTATTGCCATAATGTTTTGTAAATAAGTTGCCGTATGCAAGAGTAGCTTAGTGGGGATGATTCCAACGAATTTTGGACTAGATGTGGCAGGCAATCCAAGTTGGAAGAGCTTCTCTGGAGAACAAAGAGGGAGGATAGGTAGCACAAGGACGGTGCCTCCGTGCCTCAGAGGAAAGGGAAGTCTCTGGGGGATGGAGGGAGCAGCACTTGCTGGGAGAGAGGAGCGAGGCAGAGGCAGCTGCAGATGGACCTCAGATGGAGGCCAGGAGGTGGAAGCACCGGTGAGGGGTCAGACCTACCAAGGTCCCGGATGTAGGGTTGGAGACAAATGTGATATAGGGAGAGACAGGGCTGCAGCGGGACAAAGGGGACACAGAGGCAAGCACTCAGGGACAGACTGGGAGAGAGAGCAGGCCCAAGAAGCATCCCCAGGCAGAGGCACAGGAGGACCTGGGCATGGTGGAGAGATCATGGCTAGGAAGCATTGCCTGTAATTGGTGCATGGGGAACTTCTTATAGAGTCTTTAAAGTGATTAAAGACCATTTTATTGAAAAGAGATCTGGGCCTCTTTGGTGAAGAGAGAGACAGCCTGGGCCATTTTCTCCCCAGCGCTCATCTGTTGTTTCAGCAGATGGGAGTGCGAAGGCGGGGTTGGGAGAGCTGTGTTTGCCTCCCCTTTTTCCTCCTGCCTGGGCTGGGCTGGGGGTGCTCCCTCCCCAGGAGATTCAGGAGGCAGTGTGCACAGGGCCCAGCAAGGGCTTTGGTTTCTCTGGCTTTGCCACCAACCTCTTGGGTCTTGCTGGGACAAGGTTCGTGACTCTGTTTTGAGCTGTTGCTGCAGGTGACAGTTACAGTTTGCAGCAATTTCTTGGTGACAGAGGCTTCCGTGGGAATCAAGGAAGGGTAGGGCTGGTAGGGCTTTAAGGGTTAATCAGGAAATAGTGCAATTATCTGAGAATGGTCAGAATGGTTTCTTGCTCTCTCTTCCTGAGCTCACTGACCTCATGCTGCCTTCTCACCATAATGTGATTAATTAAAAGAGCCAGAACAAGGAAGAGGAGGTGGGACCCAAGATCACTAGTGCAGTCATTTTATTTACAGATGGAGGCTGAGGCCCTGAGAGGCAGACTGGCCAGAAGCCCAGGGCTCAGCATACAAGGTCAGTGCTCTTGCCCCTGTTGAGGGAGGGAGGGCACCTAAGCCAACAACCTGCTGCATGACCCACTGCTTTTCCCATGGCAGACATCACTAGTCGATCACAGGCCTCACCAATAAGTCCGCTGCTTGCAAAGCCTTCTCCAGCAGGGTTGGAGTCCTGCAGATTCTATCCCCGGCATGAGTTCTCTTGACTCTCTCTGCATTTCACAGTGCATGTTTATCTTCCTTATGTAGGTAGCTTTATAGTTTTAATCTGTGCCCCACTATCCACTGACTAATCATAACACACGTAATATTAAAGGTAGAGGGAATAATCCATGCCTTCTCTAGAATCTCAGTGTTATGGTTCATGTGTGAAGGTTGGGAAGTGAGAGGGGATGTATAGTCCAGTCTCAGTGGGAATTTATGTCCTTATTTTTCTGCTTATTTTTACAGGGGGAAGGGCAAGGAAGGCCCTACAGTTAGAATTTGAGTTTTGGTCCTTGCAGGGAAGGTTTGATCATGCCTTGGAAGATGGGGAAGCCATGAATCAGAGTTTGGTGGTCTAGACAGTCGGAACTTATTTGTTTATTTATTTATATTTTAAAGAGATTTTATTTTTTCATAAAAGACACAAAGAGAGAGATGGAGCCATAGGCAGAGAGAGAAGGAGGCTCCCTGTGGGGAGACCGATGCAGAGCTTGATCCCAGGACCCCGGGATAATGACCTGAGCCAAAGGCAGATGCTCAACCACTGAGCCACCCAGGCATCCCACAGTTGGGGCTTTAATCAACTGTGGTGAAGGGGAAGCCTGGCTCTAGGGTTACAGGAGTGGCTGAACACACAACCCCGCACTGGGCAGATGGGATCGACAGTTGTTTATCATTACCCATGCTCACAGCCCAGGGGAGGAGGATACTACATGCCATGCAGGACCCCATGGCGGCTGCACTCATGATCAAGATGGGTCAGCAGGAGGCAGGCTTTGTAGTATCAAGAGGGTGAGGTGCCCCTGGATCTCACGGGAGGATGTGATAGGCTTGTTCCAATACCTCTGGGATTGCAGGAGACTGAGATCCACTACTGAGGGATGAGAAGGGACTGTGCCTGGTCGCCCTGAGAAGTAGGGAGGAGAACAGGGAGGGGAACTTGCCATCCGGCTGTACAGGGTCCTCTCGATTTCATCCGAGGTCAGGGCAGCAGCCTTAATTTTAGGCCTGACTCCACAGCTGAGACAGGCAGAGCTGGAATTTGAACCCCGGGCTGATGACTCCAAGGGCAGGGGCCTTTCCCATCCCACTTCCCCGGGCTCCTGCACAGAGCTTGCCATGGACTCAGACATGGAGCACGTGTTCCTTCCCATCTTCTGCTCATCAGTTACTCCCAGTGCCGCATCTGAGTCTGTGTTTCATGACACCTGGCCATTGTTTAATCATAGCATTCATTTCCTCCTTCATTTCTCTTTGTTTGTCACGTTGTGATGGCTGGGAGAAGCAAAACATCCTAAATGAATACAGGCACTGTCTAGGAATTGGAGTGAGGTAGGCAGTCAGTAGGGCTGAGAGCAGCCAAGGCTGGGAGGCGGGTTCGTGGAGCTTCCAGAGTCATGCCCACTGAAGTCATCGGGACGTGACCATGTGGGCAAACACGCAGGACAGACACCTCAGCACATCCATGCTCATGCTGTCTGAGGACGGTAAGCCTCTGCAGACGGCGTCCCCACGGGCTTCTGTACACAACAAGCTTCCTGGTGCATCTCCAAGTGTACAAGTACTGCTCGTGCTCAATGGAGGGTTTGGAGTCATAGCTGTTAAGAAAGCACATGGAGCAGGACACCTGGGTGGCTCACTCAGTTGAGCATCTGCCTTTGGCCCAGGTCATGGTCCCGGGGTCCTGGAATCAAGCCCCGTGTCGGGCTCCTTGCTCACCTGGGAGTCCTCTTCTCCCTCCCCGACCCGGTTCATGCACATGCATGCTCTATTTCTCCCAAATGCGTAAATAAAATCTTTAAAAAGAAAGGAGATGGAGCACTGGTTTTTCCAAAAATTTTATGTAGACATTGAATAAATAAGTGAGTAATGATGGTTGTGATGACAGACCCAGTATTGAGAGCATCTTTTGAGTGTGTCTGTGTGCCTGGGTCCCGGGCATTTACCCTACGTTTTCCCCTTTATCTTCTTAGGTAGCCCCTCTCAAGGCAGTTTTTTTTATTACACCAGTTTTCAGATGAGAAAATTGAGATCCAGAGAATTTAAGTGTTTGAAGTCCCCCGACTAACACGTAATGGAGTTTACACACTACTTCCCTTACAAGGTGGTTGTAGGATGAAGAAGAATGTGTATAACAATTAGCACTGTGCCTGGGATGCAGTCGGCCTTCTATGGGTGAGCCCATCTCCTACCTGATGTTGTATACTCCCCGTCTCTCTGTGACCGTAGGGCAGGTCCGGTCCGCTGGTATCCTTGGAGGGCCAGTCCTTGCTGCAGAACCATGTGCTGCTCTGCTTTGCCACAGACATAAGTTGGGTCAGAGGGTTTTTCCCACACTTGGGCTCACAATTTCTGATTTCCAAATAGTGCCTGGAGTCCTTAAGGAGAAGTTCATTGTAGTGGGTTGAATGGTGATCCCCAAATCCTAATCCCTAGAGATTGCGGATGTGACCTTATTTGGAAAAAGGGCCCTTGCAGATGTAATTAAAGTTCTTGAGATGACATCATTTAGGATTACCTGGGTAGGCTCCAGGTCCAATGACACGTGTGGTGTCCTGATAAGAAACACTCAGAGGAGAGACACAGGGAGAGAAGAGGAAAAGGCTGTGTGAGGATTGACGCTGAGATGAGGGGGAAGCAGCCACAAGCCAAGGACCGCCTGGCCACCAAAAGCTGGGAGATGCAAGGAAAGATCTCCCCGAGAGCCTTCAGGGGAATGAGATCATGCCGACACCCCAATTTTGAACTTCTGGCATCCAGAACTGTGAGAGAATGCATTTGCTTTCAGCCTCCATGCTGTGGTCTTTCATTAAGGCAACTTCAGGGACCTAACATCCCCATGGTGTCTCAAGGGCCCTTCTGCTGGTGGGATAGAAGGATGACCAGCCTGAGTGCCAGGAGCCCTGGGTGCGTCCCCTGGTCCTTCACTGACAGGCTCTGGGCCTTGGGACAATCTGTTTTACTTTCTGGATCTGTTTCCTCATCTGTGAAATGAAGGAGGAGGAGATTATGAAATACTAGAGCAGGGTGCCGTGAGATCCAGGTCAGAATCCTTGGAGATGGTGAGGCCAAGTCATCAAGTCCTTGCAAGTCCTTGCAACGTGCAGCAGAGGGTAGAGGCTGGAGCTCAGTTGGACCTGGGGCAAGTCTGCTTTTCTGAATGTGAATCCTGGGGAGAACTGCTGGGAGTCAGCAGCTCAGCCTGCCCCTCTCACTTTTCTGTGCCTGGAGACAGCTAGCTGGGGTGGGAGGGGACAGGACAGGGGCGGCGGCTGTGGGTGTGAGCTGCTCCCTGGAACAGGGATTTGACACGGTGAGAAAGGAAAAGAATAATAGCAAGCTGTCCATTTGAGATCACTTGGCTGCAAATGATGGGAGACACATTTAGGATATTCCTGCAGGTTTCTTCTTTTTCTTCTCTTCCTCTTCCTCCTCTTCCTCCTTCTTCTTCCTCTTTCTCCTCTTCCTCTTCTTCTTCTTCTTCCTTTTTTAATCCCAGAAATAATTCTTTTGACCTAGTTTTGGTTGTGCTCAGGATATAGTTCTAGTTAACTGAGCTGAAGTACAGTATGCTTTTTCAGCGTCCTTGAGTGACCTCCAAAGCTGCTCATCTGTTTGGGTCTCAGTGTTGGGAAGACAGGGTAGGTCAGGGCTAGGCTCCACTAGGCAGGTCAGGGTGGCTCAGGGGGTCAGGATGTGGGCTCTGGAATGAGACCTTGGCTCTGCCACTTGTAGCTGTGTGACCTGGTTCTCAGAGGGAACCGAGCTGGTGTGTTCCAGGAACTGTAGGCAGGCCAGGGCCACAGGAACTGGGAGACGTGGTGCAGGAGACAAGTTTGGAGAGGCTGACCTGCAGGATTGGGAGTTCAGATTTAAGTGTAAATGCAAACTGTACACTGTGGCATGATCCCTTTGCCTGCTGGTTGGAGAACAGACTTGGTGGGGACGGGGTAGGGGACCGTTTCAGTGGTGCAGGTGGGAGGGGATGGTAGGTTGGACGAGAATGTAGAAGTAAAGGGGAGGGAGAACTTTCTGGATTCATTCTGGAAGCGGATGTGATAAAGGAAAAGGAAGGGTCTGAAATGCCTGTGGGTCTCCAATTGAAGCAGTAGGAATAAACCCCGGTTCCATTCCCTGAAAAGAGCCCAGTTTGGGGGTGAAATCCGGAGCCTGTTTTGGACACAGTGGGCGTTCATTGTCTGTGGGTGTCAGCTGATGGAGGCGCCGAGGAGGCAGCTGGGTGGTGATCTTTCCGACGTCCCGTCTGTTCTTGCTTCCTCGGGTTTGCTCCTCATTTTCCAGCTTGGCAAACATTTTTTTGGCTGAAGACAGGATCACCAGTGGAGGGGAAAGAGACCACTTTCTGCCCTTCATCTGTTGCAGCCCACCATCTGCCCCAAGCGAATCCCCATTTTGCTTTCCATCCTCCTCCTTCACGAGATTATGCAACAGGGCTCTGGTCATCCTGGTGTCTTTCTTCTGCTCCTTCTGGGTTGGCCTTGTCCTCACCTTCTTCCTACAGATTTGAAACACTTTTTAATATGTCGCCTGCATCTCCTGTTCCTTTTGCTCACCTGCCCTTGGTAATCGGTGGCTGTCGGAGAGCATTGCCCAGTTGCCGACATCAGTTTCTCGAGATTTCTTAGCACACTGTTTGCAACTGCGTTATCGGGACTTCGTTTTCTTGGAGCTTTCCTTGGACCAGGGTAAGCTATCATTTTACTGTGCACGAGTTGCACGCATGCATCGATTTGTCATCAAATATCTTAAAATCCATTATCATTTGTCTCCACAGATGCAGTGAGCACCGTATTGCATATTATGTCCATATATATATGTCCATATATATATTAGAGGTTATATTTTATATATATGTATAAAATATATATAAAAATATATAACTATATAAAAATGTAATTATATATATTTTATATATATATATATATATATATATATATATATATATATATATATATATATATATAATTAGAAAATGTAGAAAATCCAGCAAGGTGCTCCTCCGTACACACGTTGACTGTATATAAACCTTTGACTCATTCATCTTTGTTGCCTTCTGCTCAAACTTCCCCTTGGAACATCCTAGTCTTTCCTTCTAGTTTACCTTTCAGACATCATATTTACCATTTGGATTAAAGTTTAAATGCATTCCGTGTTAACCCAGGCAGCCCTTTTTTTGCGGGCACCTACTATGTGCTGGCCCAGGTGCCAGAGATCCAGGGGCAAATGAAGCACAGGACTTGCCCTGGAGAAACGCAGAGGCCTTCTGCGCTGTGGTCCCGAGCTCCTGAAGCCTCATCAGGGAAGAGGGCATTCTCCTTGGAGGCTCGAGGAATACAAAACACATCAAAAGCTCAGAAACACGATGTTTCTGCGGTGTCATTAATCAACACATCTCGAGCACACTGTGGTTTGGTACAAATTAGTTATTCATCACGGCATAAAGCAGTTTCATAAACACTTGTGCTTGTCTAGAGCATTCTTCCCTCCGCAAGTCTGTTCTGACCACAGTGACCTCCCTGGTGCTGCCTGGGATCTGGTTAATCTCTGTCTTCTTTTGAGTAAAGAACACAGCCCACACACTTCCGGGTGTCAGCCCAAGAGACATCCAGGCTTGGCTCTGGATGTTTCCGGCTCCAGAGAAGGGGACAGCTGTGATGTCACCGGGTTGGTCTCCTGACCACCCGTGTCCTGACGAGATGGTGTTTTCTTAGACCCAGCAGAATTTACCAGCTAAATATTCATCCATCTCCTTGGGTGGGTGCCCATGTATTCCAACGTGGCAGCTCTGTTTGGTTTTGCTTGTTTGTTTGTTTTTTCCTTTATTATTATTTATTTATTTATTTATTTATTTATTTATTTATTTATTTATTTATTTATTTTTGTTTCTTCCTTTAAAGAGAGAATGGTAATGTCTGGAAGAAGAGCACAGGCTCTCTAGTCAGGCATTACTGAGCTCAGATGCAGGCCCCATCGGTAGCTGTTACCGGTATGTTCCTGGGCTGCCTTACGGGCTTCGGAGCCCCAGTATTTCCGTCTGTGAAATGGGCTACTAACATCGACCCTGCTGGAGGATTAGAAGTAAGGCTGGCACCACATCCGGAATAGTTCCTGCGCATCCGAGCCACTTAGAAAGTAGCTCTTCTCTTTCTGTATCAGCCGAGCAAGCTCCCTAGGGCCCAGGCAGCTCCAGCGGGGGAGGTGGGTACAGGCACCGCCATCTGTCCTCTGGCCTCCACGGTGGTTTCTTGCCGAGGACCTGAGTACCCCCCCATCCGCAGCTTTCTTTTCCAAGTCTTCAGGCTCCGTTGCCCCCATGGTCACCGTCCCAAAGCAGACGATCCTCCTTCTCCTTCTGCTCTAGTGTCCAAACGAAGGCCGCTAGTAGCCTCTCGCTGTCGTATTGCCCACGTCATCCCCCCCGTCATCATGGGGGCATTTTACCCTCTCATGCCATCGCCAGTAGGCAAGTATTTGTTCGATAAGCTGTTCCGGGGCAGCCTGGGTGGCTCAGCGGTTTAGCAGCACCTTCAGCCCAGGGCATGACCCTGGAGACCCGGGATCGAGTCCCACGTCGGGCTCCCTGCATGGAGCCTGCTTCTCCCTCTGCCTGTGTCTCTGCCTCTCTCTCTATCTCTCTCTGTCACTCATGAATATTTTTATTTATTTATTTATTTATTTTTTAATTTATGATAGTCACACAGAGAGAGAAAGAGAGAGAGAGGCAGAGACACAGGCAGAGGGAGAAGCAGGCTCCATGCACCGGGAGCCCAACATGGGACTCGATCCTGGGTCTCCAGGATCGCGCCCTGGGCCAAAGGCAGGGGCTAAACCACTGCGCCACCCAGGGATCCCTGTCACTCATGAATAAATAAAATCTTTAAAAAAAAAAAAACTGTTCTGGGAGAGACACAGAAAGACCACATTCACATAACTTGTATTACAGTATATTGTATAATTGTTTTATTACCATTATCGTTCACCTCTTACCGTGCCTCATTTATACATTAAGCTTTCTCATAGATGCGTCCCTATAGGAAGATCAGGGGAGATAGAGGGTCCAGTCCTCTCTGCAGGTGCAGACATCCACTGGGGGGTCTTGGAAGGGTTCCCTGTGGATAAAGGGGTGCCGGTGCTGCATTTGAGAGGACCCTTCCGTCTGGTCCCAGGAGCTGGGTGCTCAAGGTCCTCAACTTCCCCTGTGACTTTCGGCATTGGTAAACTTGCGGTGGTAACTACACAGGGAGCTAATGCTCTTAAGAGCAATATTCGAATGGAAACTGACACTCATTAGATTTCACTCAGGTGGCTCTGTCTTCAAGTACGGCTGTAACCAGTTAATCCATTTTCGAGATGTTTGTACCACTGAATCGGAGACGACAGACCCCTTGCTGAGGCTTAGGTGAGAGCCGTGCTGTCCAGCCCGGAGCTCACTAGGGGGAGGAGTTGCCTCTTTCAGAGGAGTGCCTCTGTGCCTGAGATCCTGGAGCTCTTCCACCTTGGCGAGGGAACAGCTTCCAGACCTTTCTAGATGGGGCCCCTCTCAGTTATGCTGACTCCCTTATGCTTCAGATACGGAGCTGCCCGTCTGTATCCCTCTTGATGGTCACAAATATGCTCTACGGTAGGTGCCGTGACACATTTTGCAGATGGGAGCACTGAGGCTTAAAAACTGACTTGCCTTAGGCTGCATGGCTTTGAAGGGTTGCACTAGGATGCAAACCAAGGTCTGACTGCCAACACCCCCCCCCCCTCCACGGTGGAGGTACCACTTTGTTCCCCTGCCCACTGCCCACAGGTCTCTTCATTTTTAATTTAGCAGATAAGGAAGCTAACACTCAGAGTGGGGGAACAGATGACCCACCCTCAACTCGCAGCCAGTTAGAAGCAGAACCAGGCTGGGCCCTGGAACTGACTCGGGGCCAGGCCTTGTCTCTGCTCTGGGCCCTGCCTCCCCGAAGCACACCTCATTAAACCCACCCAGATGCCACTTAGCACTGGCCCTGTCCAGAGCGCTCATGATCTGAGCTTCTATTTATCTTGTCCTTGGGCATCAAAGTAATTGTTTCCTCCTCATTTTCCTGTGGGACCCTCGATGTGGGTAATGATGCTCCTGCTCCAAGACAACTCAGCTTCAGCTTCCTTATTTCAAGCCGCCAGGTGCCAGAGGTGCTCGTGCTCGGTGCTTAGGACAATTCCTAGAGGTCACGATGCCTCTCTGTGACCCTGGCCAGCTGTGGAGAGTCACACCGCCCCCGCCCCTTAAGAAGAGGCAGGATGGCTCCGTGGAGAGGAGCCTCTGCACTGTTCAGGCCTCCCTCTGCTTCTTCCTCTTGCCGCCTGGGCCCTAGGGGGTGGTGACTGTTCCCTGCTGGGGACTTTACCATCCCTCGGCCCGGCCTTGCCTTTGTAAATAGTCCCCAGATAAGATCTCCCCCGGTTTCCCCCTGTTCAAGTGTGCGGCACCTGGACTCAGGTAGCCCACCACACTCCTGCATACTCACGCCCTCGTGCAGACACATAGAGGATTCGCTTCTGTGTCTCACGCCTCAGGGAACTCCGACCCAGCTGTTAGGCTTCCCTTCGGAAGCGACTCCTTATGTATGCAGTCTTTCCTTTCCTTTGGGTGCCTTGCAGTTTCTCGAGTGGGCCCAGCCCCAGACAGCACCTCCCCACTGGCCTATGAACCCCCGAGGGCGGGTTCCCTGTCGGACTCGCCTCTGCAGCCTGGGAGCTTCAGGCTTAGGAGCTGCTCTGTTAACTCTTGAGTGATTGTGGGTCTCACTAACACTGGTAACTTTGGAATTGCAGGAAGAAGGCCAAGTTTAGAAATCTTATGGGCAGTCCGGTTTGGAATTTTAGAGAGAAGGCAAAAATATTGGGAGAAGCTATCTTAGCAATGAATATTTATAGATTTTTTTTAAAGGAAATTCCTTTTTGTTTAGAAACATTTAATTCAAAGACAAAAGCAAACTGAGTGCCTCAAGAAATCTCATTCTCAGGAATGGAAGGCGTCATCTGGAGGTAGAGCCAGCGCCCCCAGGCCTGAGTCCTACGGCAGCTCTGACACTGTGATCTGGGATGTGTCCCTCGACCTCCTTAGGCTCTGATTCCTCTTCTGAGAAACCAAAGACATGGCAGGGAGGCCTCTAGCAGCTGGACCATCAGGTGTACAAATAGCACAGATCTGTGTTTCTCAACATTTTGTTCATTGGTGCCCCCTTAACGAGCCTATGGATTCTTTCTCCCCTGATCATATGAACTTTTAACACAGTAGATATACTCTTAGGTACTAGAGCCCTTCCGAGGGCCATGGTGAGAACTAAGGTATTTCTGCTCCCCAAGAATCAGCCTGTGCCCCCATAGAGAGTGTGAAGTTTCAGTGCCTTCTCCTTGGTGGCCAACAGGACTGCCCAGACTATAGTAAGCGCCAGAGCCTGGAGGAGGTACCGGGCCCGGTCCTGCTCTCGAGAAGTTCACGGTCTCAGAGGAGGACAGATAGACATGGAATCCCATCTGAGCCTGTGGCAGTGCCTCAGAGTGAAAGGGGGCCCTGTGCTCTGTCACTGTCACGATGGGAGGATGGATGTGCTGTGGTTTGGTTCTGCAGCTGGGGACCGGGCTCCCGAGAATCCAGGGGAGGGTAAGGGTCCCTGCAGTAAGGGAGCTCTCAGACTCATTGGAGGAGACGGAGGGATAAACAAGAGCGGCCAGCATTCTGGAGCCACGTAGAAGATGCCCTAGACAGGGTTCACCATTTGTGGGTGCCAGTGATGCTCCTCTGGTGGTGGATCTCATGCTCGCTGCCCTGCGCCAGGCTGGAGTGGAGGCTGCAGGGCCTGCTATGCGCAGATTGGCAAGAAAGGCTATGGGGGTTGGGGTGGAGGTGGAAAGGAAGGCCAAGGTGGGCTCAGCCTGGAGTCGAGGTCCCTGCAGTATGTGGCTTAGGGGGATGCTGAGAGTCCACCCAGGAATTTCTGCACCTGCTCTAGCTCTGGGGGCCTTTGATCTCATTTACGCTGGCGAGGTGCCGCAGCCCCTCCAGGGAACAGCTGCGTGGCACTGTGGCTGTGCCAAGTGTTTTTGACAGGACTGACTGCAGCCTCCTAGGCCGTGGCTGGGGGCTCAGAGCCCTAGCCAGGCCCACTCTCTACCCCTGTTCCTGCCAGACACACTGCTCATTGTTCACGATGCCTCCTTCCTCTTGTTTTTTGTTTGCTGGTTCCTGTTTCGCCAGAGTCTATGGAATCTTGTAAGTGACTCCCAATCCTTTGTGAAAGTGGGAGGATCATAAATTCATAAACAAGCAAAATGTCTGTCTTCTCCCCTCGATATATCTTTTTTTTTCCTTCTTGCTGACTTATATTTATATTCCTCTCCTAAAAGGATCATGCTACTTGTCTCTTCTCCTTTGCCATGATAGGTCTGTGGGGTTGGACAGTCGTAGCTGCGTCAAGGGGTTGAGCTCCTGGAGATTGCCCTCCTGCTCTGTCCCCCCCCCCCCCCCCCCCAGCCATCCCATCTAACTGTCCTCCAAAAGCATTGATACAGCCACATCTAATGTGACAGGGCTTCTCGGGTAAAGAAGCTGCTGCTGGAAATAGCAGCCGCATTTGACAAGGCTGGGGCTGGGGAGAGCTCAGAGTCATCTGCCTGCCAGTGCGCTGCTCTGAATGTGAAATCCAGAGGGGGGGACTGGGAGGGCAGGCATTCCCCAGCTCTGCTGGAGGGGATCCCTCCCTGGGCTTTCCCGAGGCTTCCCGGCTCTTTCCCCGATGCTCCTCCCTGCTCCTCCCTCTCGCCCCGGGGAAACATCCCTTTCGGAGACCAGGGACGCCTGTGGGACTAGGGGCTGGTTACTCTACCCCTCTGCAGTGCAGATGCCTTGTCTGTAAATGGGGTTGATGCTATCTCATCCCCCGCGGGGCTGTTGTGAAAATTAATAATTTAGGTTAAGCTCCCAACAGGGCATGCTGTAGGAACTCAAGACGAGCTGGATGCTACTGTTATTATTAATTATTATTATTTTGTGCAATGGGACCTGAGCCCGGTAGTCACAAGGGTGCTTCTCCAGGCTGCACCCGCTCTGGGAGGCTGGGGCGAGCATCTCCGCAGCATGAATAATTCATCACCAGTCTCCTTTGCTCCTGAAGCAGCAGCTCCTGGCAAGCACTGCAGACGAATTCATTTGTCATGGGTGGGCGTGCATGCGAGAACAGATGGGATTCCCCACTCACGTGCTCCTGCAGACGGCGTGACACACAGACGGGCTGAGGAAGCCCTGCTTCTTGGAGGAGACAGGCAGAGAACCTCAGCCTCTGAGAATGGATGTGGCGAATCTGCTGCCCGGGGACATATGTGGCAAGAGCTTTGTTCTGTCCCATCCCACTGTTGTCCTTGACAACATCTCCCAGTGTTTGTTAACCACGGGTGGGTGGGGAGGGGGAAAGGCATGTGTCCCCTGGGAATTACAGGATCAACCTACTTAATGACTCTGCAGTTATTTCTTTTATTTGCACTGAGTTCCAAGCCCTGTTAGGCATGAGAAAACAGAGATGGATGGCCCTCCTTACAGAATGTCACGGAAACTCAAGGAAGGGGTTGCAGACGCACAGTAGGACCCTCTACTGAATGAATAAACCATTAACAAACATTTAACCCAGTCCGTGACAGTCAGGGTAGGCTTCCTGGAGGAGGTGATGATTTGCCTGAATTTCGGATGGTGGGTTGGAGCTTTTGGATGAAGGAGGATTTTGAGGACCTCAAAGAAGCTGCTGGAAAGCATGTTGAGGAAAGAAAGCATGGTGTCCTCGGAGTACTAAATCGATGAGCGTCTGAAGACAAGGCATGGACTGGGGCACGGAGGTCCTGGTATCCCTTGCTGGTATGCACATGCTTCATCGGGAGCCCTGATGGCTTTGGGGTAGAAGGGGGGCCTGGTGTCAGAATGCGTTGGGGAGCAGGCATTTGGAGCCCGGGAGGCAAGCTCATGTGTTCATTCATTCACGAATTCATCCACTCAGCCTGTTACTTACGCAGGAGCTGCTTCTCCAGTGCCTCATATGTGCTGCCCTGCAAGGTGGGGAGAGGAGGCCACACGGCTGGGGAGTAAGGGCGGGCTGGGGGCACCCGGGCTGCCTGTCCAGTCAGATCAGTATTGCTTTAGATAAACAGGGTAAACAGAACTAAGTTCATGGTGGGATGGGAACCTGCAGGAGGACCCTGTTTTGAGACATGACACGCAGCCCCAGGTAGGAGGCTGCACAGCCCCTGGTGGTCCTCTATCGGGGGCGGGGTGGGGGGGAGCCCGGGGCAGGGGAGGTGGGCCCAGGTGGTGCTCCCATAGCTCCCAGAAGCCCTGTGGGGCTCGGTCACAGGCTCCCTCCTGTTCTATGAGCTGGCTGCCTTTCTCTCTCTCTCAGGCTGACTGCTCAGGTGTGCAATGCACCTCTTCTGCCTTCAGATCACTCAGCTGGCCAGTGGTGTTTGCGAAAGCATTTCTGTTCCATGCCAGAAATGTTTCCAGGACGCTGAGGGTGCCGGTTGGAGATGCATGGTACTCATCTGGGGGCAGAAATGACCCCCCCTGCTTCCTCCTCCTCTTCTGATAGCCTTCATGAGCATCTTTTCTTGGAATAGTGTGCTCTGGGGCTTACCTGGCTCAGAGGGTCACCTGGGACGATGGTTAACAGGCGGCTTCCTGAGACCGGTGTAGACTTACTGAATTAGAATTTCCGATGGTGCGGGCAGGGAGTTGGCATTTTAAATCACTACCCCTGGTGGGTCTGAACTTTCTCATGTCTGAGAAACACCATTTTAAAGCACAAAGCTTTTTTTTTTTTTTTTTTTTTTTCTGGAATCAGCAAGGGACTGAGCAGCTGCTGTGTTCTAGGCGCTGTGCCGGGCGTCACACAATGGACTCATTTCATCTTCGTTCTGGGCCTGGAGGGCGGTGGGGGGAGTCCTTTATTTTACTCAGCAAGTATGGGGTGAAGCTGAGGTGCATGCCCCCGTTGCCTAAGACCTGTGGGGTCCTAATCCGACACCCGCACTGGGTGCCCAGAGCGGTGGCACAGCGGTTCATTGGACTGGACAGGTGCCCAGGGCGCAAGCCCCAGCTGTCTTGCCATCCCCTTGTTACCCATGTCACCCCCACCCACCCTGGGAGCTCCATGCTGCTTGCCAGGACACGGCTGATCTGTGCGATCAGATGAAAGAGTGTCCTGCAGTCCCCTGGAGTCTCAGTGTGCCAGCCCCGGGGCTGCTTCTAGCTCCTGTGGGAGGGAACAGCAGAGGAGGAGAGGTGGGAAGCAGGAGGCCTCTTGCGGTGGTCCTGATGTTTCTGTTTATGTGTCCCTGGCTGGGGCAGGTGCTGGGCTCTGCTGCCTCCTCTCATGGGCCTTCCCAGGTTCCGGGCAGCTTCCCTCCTCCCCCTTCCACGTCCCGCAGTGCCTCCCCTGGGCTGTCTCCTCTGCTGTCCCCTCCCAGAGCCACCTCCAGCCTCTTTCTTCCCAGGGAGCCTTTCCAGCAGGCAGAAGGCCCATCAGCATCTCTCGTGGGACATCCCTACCTCCCTGGTCCCACATCGCCCTGGGAATCAAGCATGCTGGACCACTCACTGTTGGAGAGCAGTTACTTTGCTAGTGCCCCCCTATCTTCTTGCCCAGCTGTTCCCCAGTGTCCTTTCCATCCAGGGGACACATATTCTCTCCAGCTGGTCTCAAAGCCCTTCTCACTCGGTCTGAGATGACAGTGGATGAAGCAGTCTCCATGCCCTCCCCCACAGAGGGTATTGAATTCACAAGAAATTTCTTTTAAAAAACCCCACTTCCTCTTGTTTTCACCTTCTCAGGTGAAATCCCCATATGCATTTACAGCTGGGTCTATGCAGCCTGCTTAGCTATCCCAGCATCTGCCCTAGACGTGGCTTCCCCTCCTGCTCAGCATCACCTGCAGCTTAATAGCCATGGGGCTCCTGGGGCCCATCCCAGACCTACCAGTCAGAAGCTACTGGAACAAGATGCCCAGGTGCTCTGTATGCACGGGAAGGTCAGAGGAGCCTCACCTTGAAAAGCAGGGGTTAGGGGGTAGCTGTTGTATGAGGACTTGGCTGAGACCAAGGCTAGAGTCCCCTTTTGCCATCTGTCACACTGTCTATAAATTAGCTAAGCGGTCTCCAAAAATATCTCTCTGCATAATGACCTGACCTTGGCATCCATGAGGCTCAGTGTATCCCAAACTCTTGTTAAAAAAATGTGACTGAATTTCTGCAGAGCTGCCGTTGAAGATAATGTGTCACATACGATCCGGTTTTCTTTTTAAGGACATATCTGAGAAGTGAAGGCTGCTTCTGGTGGCCGGCACTTCCTGGGACTGATTGTGTGCCAGGCACCCTGACAGTACCTGCAGTGCAGCTTCTCATGGGATTCCCCCGTGAGCCTCTCATCACGGAGCCCCAAAGACAGGTGTCTCTCTCCAGGTGGATGGGCTGCTTCTTTGCACCTGGCAGCAACAGTGGAAAGTCCCACTATCTTTCCCTCTGTGTCCTGGCTTTCTAGAAGCTCAGGGCCAATCTTAGCTGAGACTCCTGGCCTGCCTTTCTTCTCCTTCCCCATAAATTAAACCTTTCCATTTTGGAAATCTTTAGTTTCACTGTCAGTTTCTCTATTTATTGTAAGCTGCCATATGTCCTTTAAAAAATTAGTGGTGGTGTCGAGAATATTTTAAGTGGTTCCTCTCTTGAAAATGACTTGCTAGAGTCCTCCCTTAAGGAAATAGCAACCCCAGTGCTTTTAAAATGTGGCTGGACTTGCACAATTCAGCAAACACATGCCATTTCTGCATTTCTGCAGTTGACCTTCCGTGGAAGAGGAGGGTGCCTGTACTCATGCCCGGGATAATTATTCTAAGTGGTCTAGGTTGATTGGGGTCATCAGGCAAAAAGTGGCTACACATTTGACTCTTGGGGCCCATAGTATTTTCTCACTTCCATATATGCTGGCCTCTGGAATGGGTAGGGCCGAGGGCTGGGTGGTAAGGGGATGCAAGAAGGCATTAGATGAGATGCTCATTTATTCACCCAATGTTTCCTGAGCCTCATCTGCATTTCAGGCACTGGGTTCTAAAGACAGAGAATGAGGCATGATCCCTGCACCAAGGAGCCCACAGTCTAGTGAGATGTACACACCTTCTTCCCAGTCATATTCACAGTAGAACCAAGAAGTGATTAGCAGAGGCATGAAGGAAGCCCTGGAAATGCTGGGCACCAGGCTCTGTGTTTCGATGGGATATCTAGGAAGCAGGACCTGGGAGGTGGCATTCATGCTGGGGATCAGCAGGTGGCACAAAGTTGAGAACGGACACCTGGGGCCAGAAATGAGAGGCTGGAGTATCAAGAACTGTCTCTGGGTCACCTTGAGTCCCCAGGGCCTAGCACAGCTTGGGTACAGAATGGGAGCCCAGCACAAGTTTGTAGATGAAATGGAGGCATAGATGGAATTGGAGATAAGTGGGAAACATTTTTTCAAGGCAAGTGGGGCTCCACTTTTTGAAAAGTAATAAAGCTATGAATTGCTCTAACCTCAGAAACTATATAAACTAAGAATTACTTGCCCCTGTTTATCATCCCTACGTGTCTGTGAGCTCCTTGGGGGAAGGATCCTGTTAAGTCTTTCCTTTTGCTGTGTAACAGATTTCTAGGAATTTAGCAGCTCCTGATACAATTTAATACTTTCCAAGATTCTGCAGGTCAGCAGCCCCAGCACGGTGTGGCTGTGTTTCCACTCAGGATCTCAAGGCAGAAATCAGGGTCCCGCCTGGAGCCGTATTCTCATCTGAGACTCAGAGTCTTCTCCCAGCTAACTGTTGTTGGCAGAGTTCACTTCCTTGTGGGTGTAGGACTGAGGGTCCGTGCTTTCTGGCTGGCAACCAGGACTCATCCTCAGCTCCTGGATGCCAACCACTTTCCCTACTACTGAGCCCTCTCTGTTACATGGTGACTTGCTCCTCTTGACCTCTTTTATGGGCTCGTCTGATTAGGTCATGCCCACCCAGGACAATCTTCCTTTGGATTAACTCAACTCAGTTGGGACCTTAATTACATCTGTAAAATCCCTCCTGCCACATAAGGTAAAATAACCGTAAGAGTGCCATCCTGTCCTTTTCACAAGTTTCACACATGCTCAAGGGGAGGGGATTCTGTAGGGCATAGGGCATGCACGCCTGGGGCTTGGTATTGGGTCCATCTGGGAAGGCAGCCTGCCATAGGGCCCATGTTTGATCCATCCCCGTATCCCGTGTGCTTGGTATAGGGTATAGGGCCAGATACCAGCTTCATGGAAGGTCAGGGCATGCCTGGAGGAGCAGAGCAAGGCACACAGAGCATTCCACCTAGAAGGTAGAAGCAGAAGACTCAAACTCTCTGAGCCAGTGTGTGGCAAATGGCCTTGAGATATTGTTGGATTCTCAAAAACATCTTCATGGAATATTATGCCAGAGATTTTCTAGGGATAATTTTGGGGAAGCCATTCTACATTTGAACCTTTAAGAAGCAGCCTGCTGAATGTAGTCCATAATGATTTAAAAAATAATAATAAAGAAGAAGGAGAAGAAGAAGGGAAAGAAAAAAAAATGCTACCTGGCATTTGTAGTCTGCTCAATACTTTTTATAGCCCTTTGGCACAGAGCTTAATTAATTAAGTGGATGGGTGGGTGAGCGAGTAAGTGGATAAGTTCGTTATTACTGAATTAATTTATTTACTCACTCCTGTCTCCACCCAGCAACTTACACCAGCCGGTATTCAACATCTCTTTATTGAAAACCCCCTCCCCAAGCTGTGCTAACCGCTGGTGCCCTGATACCAGACAGTCCTGGCTCTTCCTTTATCACAGAATTACTCACTGTGGGCTCTGAGGGCTGCTTGAACCTCAGTTACCTGGGAAACATGGAGAAAATGCAGATTTCTGTGCTCTGCTACAGACTGTTCAATTATACTGTCTAGGAGTGTGTTGGGGGGTGGACATCAAAAATATGTGCTTTTTTATGATCATCCCAGTCCCTGAGGGTAGTGTATGTTTGAGACCTCCTAGCCTGGTACAGGCCAGCAAGTAAGTACTTTTCATTATGTGATGATGGAGGAAGGCAATGGGGACTGGAGATGCGGACAGCAGCTGAGCCATTGTTCTAGGGACAAGGAATAGCACCACAGAAGGCTGAGGGAGAAAGAAAATGGAAATGGGCAGGAAATATAGTGCCACCGTGATTCTGGCATTGAGGTGAAGGGAGTCTGAAGGACCAGCGGGTTTTCAGGTTGCAAGAAACGCTACCCACATTGATTTGTCCTGAATCCAGTTTAACCTGGGTAGCGTCAGTTGAATCTGGCTGTAAGCCCCCACTTTCTGGGGTGGAGAGAAGAGCCAACCAATGATTTTTGGGGGGATTCCATCCTCCTTCCCCGTCAGAGATAATCCTGGAGCTTGGATGGTGCCGGAAAGGATGTCAGCTGCCCTATGGGCCAGGTGAATGAAACCACTGGTCCTTTGGACAGTCCTTTGTCTCTGGGTTTGGAAGAGGTTGCTGCCTCAAGCTCCTGAGTCCTGAGCCCCTTCTTTCACCCCCTAAGATTTCTATTCCCAGCATCACTGGATCCAGAAAAAAAAAAAAAAAGTTAACACCTGGCACTCATGGTGCCCCTCACCAAGGACATTCTCTGTTCTGATCACTCAGTGTCTGGGCAGTACCTGGGATTAAATATCTGGAAACAGCAACTCTTCCCTCAGTTAAAAGATTTAGTCTTCACCATAACCATGTGAAAGAGGAGAATTCAGCATTATTACTCCCAATCTGCAAATGACAAAATGCTGCATAGAGAATTCAAGTCACCCACGCATGGCCACCCACCCGGGACATTTCTGCCTGGTTTCCTTTTCTCTCTGGTTCAGTGTTCAGTTCCCTGTTGGCTTTCCTGCCCTGCAGGCTGTTGGGGAGTAAAGTTCTCAGAAGAAGCAGTTATGTTTCAGGGGGAGACCTCTGTTCCTTTGAAGACCCCTTCCACTGTAGGGCCTTTCCAGAGTCCCCCGCCTCATCTTTGTGGTAAAGTCATATCCCTGCTGCAGGCTAGGGGCACAAAATCCATAGTGTTTGCTGCACGAAGAAGTATTAGTTAACATGAAGACAGGACAGGGTCCTGCCGCCTTGAGCCAGCCAGTTAATTTTGAACTTAGAGTTTCCACTGTGAGATGCAAACTCCTGGAAGGCGGGACCCCCCTGCTCCCAATTAGCTCCTTTCAGCACCCCACCTGACTGGCCTAGCACGGTCCCTGGCACCAAGTGGGTGCTTTATCAGAGTTCTTTGATGGCATGGGATAATCATCAGTCAACCACACCAGGAAGTTCACCTTCCAGATAGTGGGAAAATGAACAATGAACCTCAGCAGTTCTCTTACCCTGCACCCCAATACAAGAGAAGCTTGCTCAGAAATGATCTGTAATCTTCAGTGCATGTGGAATGGGGACCATATGACTCAGAGATCCTCATATCCATGAGGAAGTGGCCTCTATTCCATGTGGGAGTGGCCATTTCATGCAGCAGGACATCTCTCCCTGCAGCGAGTAAACTTGAGGACTCATAGGTAAGGTCTGTCCCCTTCTCACGTCTCCTCATGCAAAATTCAGGAGCAGCCTAGAGCAGCAATGTGGCAAACTTCTGAAGAAAGGGAAGTTAGCTGAGGGCATGCTCATCTGCTTCTGCGTGTTCCCCATCACCTTTCTGCATCTCCCCTTCCCGTCTCCCCTGACCTCACCCCAGCCCTCAGCGTGGCAGGAGCATAAGCGTGTGGTGGTCACAGAGACATGCTTTCAAAGCTCGTTCATTCTCTAACACGGATCTTGGATGAGTCACTCGGGAGTCTTCACTTTTCCTCATCTGGAAAATCAGGACAGTGGGGTCCATGTGAAATCTAAGATAAATGCTTCACATCCAGATTCCCTGGCCTTTATATAAAATGCTTGGTGAGTATTCTCTCCTTTGCTTCGTCCACCAAGAATGTCCCATGGTGGAGTGACTATCAGGAGTTCTAGTTCTTGTCTCAGTCAAGGTTCAGCCATAGAAGCAGAGCCTGGAGGAGATACATATTAGATTTATTGTGAGGAGTTGGCTTATATGACCGTGGGGCTGTTCGGGCAGTCCTGAGATCCCTAGGGGAGGCTGTCCCGGAAGGCAGGCTGGAGCTCCCTGCACAGACCGAAGCCACTGTCGCAGAATTCCCTTTACCAGAAGAGCCTTCCCTCTACTTGTGAGGCCTTTCAATCGATCCAATCAGACCCACCCAGATTATCTAGGACGATCTCCCTTATTGGAAATCAGCTGATTAGGGACTTGATGCACATCCATAAAATACCTTCTCAGGAACTCAGTGTTTGAATAACTGGTGACAGATTGTACCTGGCCCAACTGATACATCAAACACACACACACACACACACACACACACACACACACACACACACACCAGAAAATCCACCCAGGTCCTAACCCGTGGAAGAGGGAGAGGAGAGAGGGCCATCCTCAAGCGACAGAGCCCTCCTTCCCCCTGAGACTTTGGTAGGTGACCTTTCTCCCCATCTAGAACCGCTGATGTGCAGAGCGTGCTTTGACCTACCTCCTTCTGCCCTAATCAGAAACTCTTTGTCCCTCCATTTGCTCTGAATTTATGGAAGAGTAGGGGAAGTGGGGCAAGTCTGAGCTGCTTTGACCAACTCGAAGGTCAGCTGAGGAGTACCTGGTGGCATTTGGTGTCAGATGAGAATCAGAGAGAAGTATCAAGAGTGGCTCTGGGGAGAGGATGGCATCATACTCACCCCATGGCCCTGGTCCCATGGTGAAGTCTTAATAGCTGAAAACAAGCCCAGCCACAGGATATTTCATGAGATATCCAAAGGATAAATAAAACCAGGTCCCTGTACTCTGCAGGGTCTTCCAGGTGGAGGAGTGGTTTCCCCCAGCAGGGTAGGCACTAGCTGCTCCGGGGATACAGAAGGAGATAGTCATGAGCCCCAGGGTGGATGGGTCAGTAGAAACTTCCAGGGGAGATGACTCCTTAGCTTAGTTCTGAGAGATTCAGACACATTGGCCGGTGGGAAAGGGATCAGATGCTTTTATCCTTGGGGCTGTTGAAGTTTGCCGTCTACATGGTTTCGGTGGGTCACGGGTGTTACTTGGTAGGTTGTGTTTCGGAGGCATGGCAGGGAGGCAAGATTCACACTGCAGCCCATGCCTGCATGCTGCTTAAACACCCCAGCCGCTAATTAACGAACCCAAATCCGCTGCTGCTCAAATGTGCCAGACATGGCATTTGGAGCAAGCCTGCTCCCTGGAGACCAGGAATGGGCTGCAGTCTGTACACAGAAGGCTCTGGCCTGGGAGTCTGGGGGCGGCTCAGAGGGGCCACAGGGCCTGCTCGGACCCCAAGGGCTCCCAGGATCATGGGAGGGCTCCGGGTCATGGTTGTCTTTGAGATAAGTCCTCATTTGAACATTTTCTTGCTTTGGGGAAAAAAAATTATTTTCTGCATTAATAAATTTTAGTGTTTATTTCTTTTTAAAAATTTTTTAAAAAATATTTTATTTATTTATTCTTGAGAGACGGAGACAGAGACCTAGACAGAGGGAGAAGCAGGCTCCCTGAAGTGGACCCCAGTGCCAGACTCGATCCCAGGACCCTGGGATCACACCCTGAGCCAAAGGCAGACGCTCAACCACTGAGCCACCCAGGCATCCCTAAACTTTATTGTTTAATACAGTTTCAGGTTTGCAGAAAAAGTGAGCAGAGGGTGCAGAGGATTCTTGTACATCCCATTCCCTGCTCCACACAGTTCCCCATTATTAGCATCATGCACAGGGTGGAGATCAATGCTGATAAACTTAGCATTCAGCTGAAGTCCAGGGTTCCCATTGTGGTTCACTCTTGGGGTCATACCAAATGCACAGTGGGTTTTGCCAAATGCACAGTGTCCTGTATCCACCTTTACAGTATCAGATAGAGTAGGTGCACTGCCCACAAGTTTCCTGGGCTGCACCTGTAGGAAGTCAGGTGGAGCATGCCTGGGGAGCCCAGGGAGGCATTCATGAACAACCTAGTAGGTCATTCTGGGCTCTACTAGGGGACCTCTGGAAGGCCATACCCCATAATAGCAGCCTTCAGGGCCTTTAGGAATTAAAATGTGCTGGAGATTTATGTTTAGCAGAGATGGGGCTTGTTTAAGAAAGAATTAAGAGCACTCAGCCTAAGAGCTCAGCAAGCTGACGTTCACCACCAGACACAGTGCAGTGTGGGATGGCGCTCGGCTCTGGGAACAATTCTCAGGCTGGGCTCCTTAGGCCAGGAGGAAAGTTGATGCTCAACAGCCAATAGGAAGAAATCGGAGCAAAATGGATGGATGGTCCCATCATTGGATGATTCACTCACACGAGAGCCTCATTCTCCCCACGTACATACATGCTCTGGGCAGGGAGATGGCTCTAGATGATTCTCTACCGCTCTGGATGGAGCCATCTCTGGGGTTGATATTTCAGAATCCATGGCCCTGCCTGTCTCCCACACCTCAGGCCAATGCCCACGTGCCTTCCAGGGGAAACACACAGTCACCTCTTTCCCCGGGGATTTGCTTGGGTGCCTGCCCAGCACACTGGGCCAGCACTCTTGCTAAGAAGGATGCAGAATGAGCTGAGGATTCCAGCCTCTGGATTCTCTGAGCCTCTTCTCAGGTCCCGCTGACCAAATCTAGCTGGGCACTGTCCCTCCCTGGCAGGCCATTGCTAGTGAAAGCGTTGCAGCGTTTGATACAGGCCTCGAGCACTTGCTCTCCAGTAGCACCCTCGGTTCGGAGGAGGGTAGGTGGGGTCTGGAATGACAAGAAGAGATTCCTTCAGTGCTTTCCAATTGCAGACTGAGTTGCAACGAAAAGTGTTTCCTTTGTACCCAGTTCTTGGCATAGTCGGGATCCATATTCACACAGTTAAAAGGGACACAGGGCATCCTAGTGGCAGGATCTGTTTACCCAGCTGTCTTACAGAATCGGGTCCTCTCTGTTATCCTTGGAAGCCCCCCCAGCTGGGAGGATTCTCTCATTCATGGCTCCTTGTTCATAGCTACAGCCCCGGCTCCTGCGAAAGAACAAATATTCAGTGCCACTTGACAAAGATAGTAAGGCGCTTCATGCAGGATGGTCTCTGTAGCTGTGGGGACCACTGCAGTGGGATCTCTCCGTGGAGGATGGAGATTGGGCTCCACTCCGAATGCAGCGTGGACAAGTGGCAGGATGGACGTCAGTGGATGGGAAGTGATGGAGAAAAAACATTAAGGGTAATGGGGGAGGACGGGCTCTGGTTAAAGAAACCTAAGAGGAAGCTTGCCGAAGACAGGCCGGGATGGGGGAGGAAGAGGAGGGACCCGAGAGCCCACGTTATCAGGCATGGAGGCCAGGAGTGCTAGTTAAACTGAGCAGTAGGCTTGCTAAAACCAGATTTTTTAAGAAATATTTTATTTATTTATTCATTCATTCATGAGAGACAGAGAGAGGCAGAGACACAGGAAGAGGGAGAAACAGGCTCCATGCGGGGAGCCCGATGGGGGACTCGATCCTAGGACTCCAGGATCACACCCTGGGCCAAAGGCAGGTGCCTAACCGCTGAGCCACCCAGGGACCCCCTAAAACCAGATTTTACAAGAAAGTGCACAGGTGGGCCTGGGGGGGGAGGTTCAGGAACCCCACTAAAGTTTGGATGCATGAAGAGCCTTTCCCACCCTCACCTGGTTCCCGGCACAGGTGTCCCTCTGCTGCTTCCCCGAGGCCTTGCCAGCCGCCCCTTGCCCACCCCGGCCACGGCCCTGTCCTGCTAGTCTCCTGGAGCTGAGCGATGGTTTCCTAGCTCGCTTCTGCTGAGCGCTGGCTGTGGCCTCTGGCGGAGCAAGGTCGTGGCAGGGGCCTGGGCAGGTCCCCCTCCAAGCCTCGGTTCTGTGGGTGAGAAACAGACACCACCGTCTGCCTGTCACCGTCCTGGGGAAACAGCCAGTGTGACAGTGTGAGAAGAGGGATGGAAGGGACCGCAGTTTACTGCCATCATGTCCATAGCATCCAGACCCCTGGAGAGCCTCACCACCCTGTTTCTCTGTGCCTCTTCCCAGCTCTCTCTCTCCAGGTGGACAAGGCTCTGGGATTGCTTTCCTTACAGATGGACAGACAGACAGATGGGTCACGGAAGAGGGACGGCATGGGTGCTGCCTCCCTGCACCAATCTGAGCTTCCTTGGTGGCCGGAGTCACAGCTGGGATGGGCTGTGGCGCAGGGACCGATGGTGGCTCTCCGGCCAGGGAGCTGGCCTTTCTCCCCTGTAGCCAGGTGCCCTTGTGGCCACCCTGCAGAGAGCCAGTTGTTCCAAGTGTCTCAGGCCTCACTTTCATTTGGGTTATTGTGCAAGATGCATACCTGAGGACAAGGCTATGGGGTCCAACTCTGCACCTGTGAGTCAGATCGTGATCACGTGAGCATGACCAGCCCTGTGGTGAGGCAAACAGGTAATGTCAGAGGTCCTCCTGCATGCACCCCTTCCTTAGCATGGCTCTCTCTGCGTTGTCTTTGCCTGTTTACATGCTCGTCCATTCTGCTAGCCTGTAAATGCCTGCAGAGCAGGGGCCATACCTTATTCTTCTGTCTCCAGGTGGGTCCGGCTCACAGTGTAGACAATAGACTACTTGCCAAGAGAATGAATGAATGAACAAATGAATGATTGGGTAGTTCAAGCCAAACTGGGTGAAGAGACTAAATCTCTTGAAGATAGTGTAATTTTTTTTTTCACTGAAAAATATAGATAGAAGACATGCTTTGGCTGTGGATACATAATGACTTACTAGGGAAAAGAATTAGGAACCATACAGAACAATATAGAACCAAGTGTTAAATTACGTAATAAAGTCTAGGGGTAGCTTACACCATCTGCTCTCTACCTTGATACCAGCTCTGAAATTGGGATGTGCGTTCATTTGTTCTTTAGCAAATATTTATCGAGCAGCTCTTGGATGCCAAACTGGAAATTCGGCACCAGACAAGATAGTGTCCTGTCCTAATGGAGCCAAAATCTGGAGTGGGAAGATCATTGAATCAATATAACAAATATGAAAGGAAACAGAGAAAAACCGTAGTCTCTGGACTGATCAGCTTTTTCGGTAGGAATAGTCAGAAAAGGGCTTTCTGAGGAGTTGATATTTGGACCAAATAAATGTCAGGCAATCAGTTATCCTTGTGGACAAAGAAAATAGTAAGTGCAAAGGAAGGTCCTGAGGCGGGGAGGGCTTGACCTGTTGGAGGGATTCATTAAAAGGCAGTGGGTGTGGGACCAGAAGGTCGATGGGAAGGATGCCATGGGATGTAGCTGGGGGACCTGTTGTTCATACAGAGGGAGTCTTCTTGGATTTTCTTCTAAGGGCAGCTGGAAGCAGTTGGGCGGGGGGTGTTGATTTGTTTTTCATTTCCTCTGGATTGCTTAGTGCTGAAGGCTGTGTGAGGAGAAGGTTCTGAAGAATGGGTTGAAGAGGAGCAAAAATAGAAGTTGGGCTGCTCTCAGGGGACACCTGAATGGCTCAGTGGTTGAGCATCTGCCTTCATCTCAGGTCGTGCTCCCAGGGTCTTGGGATTGAGTCCTACATCGGGTGCCCCACAGGGAGCCTTCTTCTACCTCTCTATGTGTCTCTGCCTCTCTCTTTTTCTGTGTCTCTCATGAATAAATAAGTAAAATCTTTTAAAAAAGAAAGAAAGAAAGAGAGAAAAGAAAGAAAAGAAAAGAAAAGAAAGAAAAGAAAGAAAAGAAAAGAGAAGAGAAGAGAAGAGAAGAGAAGAGAAGAGAAGAGAAGAGAAGAGAAGAGAAGAGAAGAGAAGGCTTCTGTGGGGCTCCAGGTGAGAGGTGATGGGATTGGGTGGGGGTTAGCATTCAAGGTGGTCATAGCTAATGCTTACTGAGCACATATGCTGGAGTGGCTCCTGTAACACTCCCAACAGCCCTATTTGATGGGTCTCTTACTGTCCCCAATTCACAGGTGGGGGAACTGAGGCTTAGAAAACTCACTTGCCCAAGGACACAGAGGAGCCAGGGCATGCATCGGGAATTTGGATGCCAAGCCCAAGCTGTCCCCCACTGCCCGTATGGGATCCATGTTTCGAGGTAGAACTGAAGAGTCTTGCTACCAGGCTGGATGTGAGGAGGTTGGGAAGAGAATGGGTTGGGAAGAGTATCTGGTAGACAAGGAAACCAGAGTTCTTTGCTGGACTTTTGTTTTTTCATCCCTTTAGCTCAGGTCCCTGTTTCTTCTCTTCAGGCCCTTTGCACTGGTCTCCTACCCATCTGACACATCTGCAGACTCTAACACACGCACATCTCACCATCAAGCCATTGACATTGCGCTCTCTCCCTTCTCTGTAAGGCAGCGCCGCTCCTTTCCTTGGTGTCTGCCTTGGTTACTCTAGTACCCTACCCAGAATGATCTTCCCTACTCCTCCTCCGTCACTGCAGTCGGAAGCCATGCCATCCCCCCAAGCAGACTCTAATCCCAGAGTCCTCTCAGCTCTGAGCACAGGATGCAAGATGCTTGAACAGATCATTAGGGATGCTGGGCTCTCCTGTCTCACATGGGTGCATGCTGGTCTCTGAGCCAGATGCACTTCCCTGACCTATGTTCAGCTGACATCCTGCACATCGTGCCAAGCCCACCCTGAATTCCTGCTGCTGGGAAGCTTTCTGGGATGATTACCTCCTCCTCATAGTGAGGTGATCAAGCTCAGAGGCTGCACTGGCTTCCGTCACTGACTCCTCTAGGAGAGACCTACCTGCCCACTGTGTGGGAGGAGAGGGCCTCTGGAACACATCTTCCATCAGCTACTCAGGGAGAGTGGTTTGCTGGGATGCACTGGGTGGCGAGGAGGGGCTTGTTCAAGGGACCACAGGAGCAGAGACGTCAAGGAAGGGAGAGAAGAGAGGAACGCTGAATGTGTCAGGCCGAGGGATGAAACAGGCTTGGAATGTTCTAGCAGCAGCAGGGAGACCAGCGAGATATGTGTTTGGAGAGGTTGGAGGCCGGGGGCAGAAGCCACCAGGGCCCCAGGGCCACCATGAGGCCTGGACTTTCACTTTGAGGGATTCAGAAACTCCTGGAGAGTTTTGAGGAGTAATGTGAGCTGACTTTGGTTTTAGATGCATCTCGCCAGCTCCCATGAAAGCAGGTCATCCTTGGGAATGGTTCCATTTTACAAAAAAGACCTCCTGAAAGCAGGTCATCCTTGAGAATGGTTCCATTTTACAAAAAAGAAAACCCAGGCTCAGAGTTTACTTGAAGTCAAATAGCTAGGAGAAGGCCCTGGGCTGGTGACAGGGGGACAGAATTCTGGTGACCTGCATGTGCTAGAGCATCATGGTAATGACCCTGATGGAGGCACCCACCAAGTGCTTCCGCCAAGTGCTTCCGTCTGTACGGATGCTCCGTATTGTGGACACCGTCAGGCGGTATTGAAATCTCGGGCTTTCAGGCTCCTTTTCTCTCCCTCCTCCTCGCCCTGTGGACCTCAGCTATAAAGTGGCTGCTGAGGGCCAGGATGACCAGGATGGGATAGAGGAAGCAGAAGAGCGGGTGCATGGGGAAGCACATCTTCCTGAGGGCAGACAGCTTGTTGTTTGCCTCCTAATTTGACAGCTTCCCATGAGAGCTGCAAAAATGTCCAAGTGCCCTGGAAGAGAAAATGCCCCCCAGAAGCTGAGGCTCAGGATGCTCTGTGGGCACACAGAGGTGAGAACTTTTTCTGTAGATCCGGAAAAGAGTTTTTATTGCAACATTGTTAATAAAAACCTGGGAAGTAGGTTGATTCCACTGCATGTACAGAACCGTAGCTTATGAATAAATGCATAAATCATGTCGTATTATGTCACTGGTAGGTGGCCCTCCCATTGTTTGGAGAGCCCGGGGAAAGGCTTCCTGTTTTGCGGTGGATTTCTGAGATGGCCTGGCTCAAAAGGCATGGGATGTATGGCTGCACCGGGTGCGTCCTCAGGTGTGTGCAGGCACAGTGGCTTCCCCCTGGGGTCAGAGGTAGGGTGCACCCTGGTCGTCTGGGGGATGCAGTGTGGTGTTCAACTCCTTCCCTTTGGGGGAGACCCAGCACCACCTGCGATTCTGAGGAAGCTCGATCGGTCCGTCAGACGTGCCGTGTGGTTCATCTGTTCCTCCCTTCTCTCCAGCCCCATCTTGCTCCTTTCTCCCTCTTCTTTCCCCAATTCCACCCACCTCTCCACTTCTAGCATCATCCAATCTCTTCCTGTCTCTCTTTAATCCAGCCACCTAGCCTGTAATATTTACACTATTTATACATTTCTAGCAAAATTAAAATAGCATTTTTAGCAGGGCTTATGCAAGTAACCTTTAATAAAACGTGGAGTTTTTTGGGGGGCACCCTCAATAAGATTCTGACATTTGAAACTTTTTTTTTGGAAAAATACCTAGAGAATATAGAAAATGTGAACAAGCAAATCATTTTGGAGAATGCCATTTAAAAAAAATGAAAGCCACTGTAAGTTGGTTTCTTCCCATTTTATTTGACTATAACACATTTTTAAAAAAAAATACATAAAATGCAAAAGCAAAACCAGGAAGCTCCAAAATGTGGGGAGACTGTATGGCACAAGTGAAAAGAAAAATTCACCAGCATGTCAAATGGCAGACCTGAAGCCCACTGCTCCCATGCTCTGGTTCAGCAGGGACCCCTTGTAGCAGATTGGATTCTGGGACTTGTGTTGCCTTAGAAGATGCAATGATTTCTCTAGAGACTTGTTGATTTTTCTAACTGATGTGGGATTTGGTGTAACTCCAGAGTTTGGTGCTCCATGTTTGCCTCTGACACCATCTGTCTCCTGCTATCCTGGCGTAACCACCCCAGTACAGCACACACATAACCTTGTGAAGCTTTTGCACAAAGAGTAAATGTCTTATAAGTTGATTTTATTCATAGTAGATACACTTTTATTTTTATTTCTTTTAAGATTTTATTTATTTATTCCTGGGAGACACAGAGAGAGGCAGAGACACAGGCAGAAAGAGAAGCAGGCTCTCTGTAGGGAACCTGATGCGGAACTCGATCCCAGGACCCCGGGATCATGATGCTCAACCACTGAGTCATCCAGATTCCCTACTTTTTCTTTTTAGAAGACAATCTTAGGAATCAAAGAAAGAAAGAAGAAAGGGAAGGGGGAAGAATGGAAGGGAGAGAGGGAAGGCAAGCAGAAGGATGGATGGGTAGGTAGCATAGCTAAATATGAAGAAGACAAATTCTTGAACGTGGAGTCAGGTAATAATAATTTTGAGTCCTGTGTTTTATTTGCATCCTTGAACAAGTTACTTGTTGGGGAATTTTCTTAAACCTTTGAAAAATAAGTATTAAATGAACAAGAGAAAGCCTCTCAAGCTAAATGTTCTGCAAGCCGAGGAGGTTCACTGGGTCACCCATGGTAACCCCTTGTCGAGCACTATCTATTTGTTTATCTCTTTAGAGAACACAGAAGCAGGGAGAGGAACAGAGGGAGAAGGAGAGAGAGAATCCTAAAAAGGCTCCATGCTCAGTGAGGAGCTGACATGACGCTGGATCTCACCACCCTGGAGATCAGGACCTGAGTCAAAA
Source organism: Canis lupus familiaris (assembly GCF_011100685.1). Taxonomy (NCBI): domain Eukaryota; kingdom Metazoa; phylum Chordata; class Mammalia; order Carnivora; family Canidae; genus Canis; species Canis lupus. Next base: position 29,489,576 of record NC_049234.1, on the reverse strand, counting down.
TCAACAGTCGGCCCCTTCACCACATGAGTGACCCAGGTGCCTCTGAGCACAATTTATTGAACACCTGCTTGAAAATCATTCTTTTTGTTTTAGAAGACAATATTAGGATCCCAGTTTTTTAGAGATCACTGTCAGAAAACAGCATTTCATGAGCTTCTACTTTGTCCTGGCTGCTCCCCTATGGGAGATTTCAAGGGATTCCCCAACCCTAGGTGGTGTACCTGTTCCTGTTTTGACCACCTATTGTAGAAGAGGCAGCTGAGTCCTAGTGAGGTCAGATAACCTACAACATGCCCAGGTCACCAGGCGGGAAGGAGCAGGAGACTTGAGGTTAAATTATCACTTCCTCTTGAGGTCACTTGCCCTTTGACCTCACCGTGTATTGAAAGGGAGTGCTGAGGTCAGGCAGGATGGCAGATGATGGTCAACGACACACAGGATGGTCACATGGGATTCAGGGGACCCTCCAGTCAGCCTCCCACACTGAGCACTGAAGTTTCAGGTAGTGATTTGGCGAAATGAGATTTCAGCCCATTAAGTCATCATCAGACTAGATCAGTTGGATCTGATGTGTGTCTTTGGCAGTGGGGTTTTTTATGAAACGTGCAGTAATAATAATATGCCACTTGGGAAATAATGGGCTCAAATGTCAGAAGATGACATACATAACCAAGCTGTAGTCATCTCCGAGGCAGAGACACAGCATAATGATAAGCAGGAATAATAATAATAATCATGGGGCTAAAATCTGTGTGTCATTGGTGACGCCGGGGTAATCTCTCCATCTTCATGTGAACTAATTAACAATCTAAATCCCATCTGCAAGCCTAATGCCCATTCCCTATGTAAGCCAACATATTCAAAAATTCTTGGGATCAGATGATGAATTTGGGGACCATGATTCTGCCCCCAAAGTCATGATGTCTTCAACTTATTTTCAAAGGGGTCATCATTTCTAAAAAGTGTACATAAAGCAAAGGTGGCCAGAATGTTAGCATTGGATAAATCTGTGTGAAGGACGCATAAGCATTGCCTGTTTTCTTTCAACTCTTCTGTAAGTTTGAAAACATTCACAATAAGGGGGGAGGGAAAAAAAGTGAATGGGAAGTGAAGACTGAAGACAATGTGTGTAGACCAATGGGTTGAGAGGTGGGGCTGAAATGGGACCATGGGCGCTTGGGGGATGTGGACGAAGCAGAGGGTTTTAGGATGGGGTACTCGAGGGCCAGGGCCCTTCCAAAGATCACTGAGGTGGAACCAGTGGGAAATCCGCAGGAGCCCAGCCCACTGCGAGGCCAGGCCCTGCGTGGAAATCTCTCTGTCCTCACCAGCTGCCATGCCTAGAACTTACCCACTTTTTGGGATGTTGACCTGCTTCCTGCCAAGTGTTGTGGGTGGGGAATCAGAACACTTGCAACTGTTCCTGCTCTTGGACCAGATTTTAAATACGTTGTCTCAAATTTAAAAAATAACTTTACAACCACACTATGGGAAAATAGGGCTCCTTCCTTGTAAAATGCAAGCTTGAACTGAATCCTTACCTTATTTTAAAGCACCACGGAAAGCCTGAAGGGTGTTTGAGGGAAAGGCCAGGACTAGAATTGGTTCTTAAAAATGTGGTCGACCCTTGAGCCAAGTGGGGTTAGGGGCACCAACCCTCCATATAGTTGAAAATCTGTATATAATTTTTGACTTAACCTGAAACTTAACTATTAACAGCCTCCTCTTGCCCAGAAGCCTTACCGATAGCATCAATGGTTGATTAACACAATTTTTATTGTGTTAATTTTTTATTGTGCTTATGTTTTATTTTGTATATTACATGTGTTATATACTGTTTTCTTATAATCAAGTAAGCTGGAGAAAAGATTATTACAAAAATCATAAGGAAGATAAAATACATGTATAGTACTGTATTTATGGGGGAAAAGTCCACATGTAAGTGGATCTGCACAGTTCAAACCTGTGGTGTTCAAGGGTCAGTTGTCATGAACCAAGTTATCTGAATAACAGAGCCACACGACATTATTGCACGTTTACCTGGGATTGTGTCCATGCTGTGGATTTATTTGCGGTTTGCCACCCCCGAAGCAGTCTCTGGGGTGTATACCATGACTGTCCCCATTTCACACAAGGAAATTCATGCTCCGAGGTGCAGTGACTTGCTCATGGTCACCCAGGTGGTCGGAGATGGAGCTGGGATTTGAAGCCAGGCAGTCCGATCCTATAGTCTATTTGGCACATTGGCACTGTCACTCAAAAGAAATACTCTTCCCGGGTCACCTGCGTGGCTCAGTTGGTTGATCATCTGCCTTCGGCTCAAGTCATGATCCTAGGGTCCTGGGATTGAGCCCCACATCGGACTCCCTGCTCCATGGAGTGTCTGCTTCTCCTTCACCCTCTGCTTCCTCCCCCCCTGCTCATGCTCTGTCTCTCTCAAATAGATAAATAAAATCTTAAAAAAAAAACACAAAAACTGAAAATGAAAGAAATATTCTTCCTGAGAAGCAAATGGAACATTTCTGTGACTTCACAAATGCTTCAGGAGGTGAGGGGTGACATTCATTGCCCCCTGCAAAACTTCTGGACATTCACTTTTCTCAAAGGTTTTTCAGAATAGCTTTGACTCCCTGGCTCCACCCTGAACACCCTGCCAAGTGTGCAAGCATATGTGTGCACACATGCATGCACACTCAGCTGTCTCTCATTTCCTCTGATCCCTTTCCTTTCAAGCCTGCTCACCTCTGGCATGCTCCCTCTGACTGCTCCAGATCTTCGGCCAGCTGCAGCCTGCCCAGATCCTGCTGCTGCTGCTGTGTGTATACACTGGGGGCAGGAGCCACGGGGACCTAGCCTAACATTCTGGCTACCACAACCCTTCCTCAGATTTCCCCGAGGTCCTGGTAACTAGATTTGCACCTTTGCTAGGAGCAGGACTGGACAAATCCAAGACCCCGTTTGAAAAACAAAAGAAGAAACTTCTCCCTCCTGGCAGTATGACATTTGCAGCTACTGCCCGGGCAGGTTTCTGTTTGACCATTTATGTGGCTCTGAGGAGGTCGGGACATAGAGGGGGGGGGGGTTGTATTGCTCTTTGCAATATCAGCAGATTACTTTTCTTCTATATATATTCAGCTTCTGCAAAGACCAGCTCTTGGTTGCAGACTCTCACCGCTGTGTAGTGGCTCAGTGGCTAGAGATTTGATTTCCATGGAAACAGAAACTGGACACCCAAATGTTTCATACCCTGATATTTAAAATGGGGGGAGTGGTGCCTCCCTGCAAAGATGGATGAGACAATACACCTGTAGTGCACAGAGCAGGGATCCCAGCCCAGAAGAAAGTCATGACAACAGCATGTGCCTGAGCCTCTCCCCTCTCTTGTAGTATCTCATTCAACCCTCCCGACCCCAGGGAGAGATATCAGATTCAGCTCCAGTTAGCAGATGAGGAAACTGGAATCAGAGAAGCTAGGTAGGGTGGTCAGGTCCAGAAAGATCGTACACAGAGGTGGGCTCGGACTCAGGGCTGTGGCTCCAGCCTGGGCCTGGCATCTGTGGGATGAGAGTGCTAGCTCAGGTCATCTCTGAGTACCACTGGGTCCTGTCCCCACCGGTAGTGTCCATCCCTTATCTCTGGTGAGATATGTCCCTCTGCTAGGAGATGCCACTGGTTCCTTTGTATGGCTTGGGTAAGTCCCGTATGCCCCACTGAGCTTCACCTTCAGCCGGTGCTCACCCAGAAGTTATTGAAGGAAATAAATAAAGGCACATCGATGAACACCCTGACATGTTGTAGAAGCCCCGAAATGCTTGGCGAATCAGAAATCTCTGGAGGACAAGATGCTGGATAAGTATACGGTGTTATTATATCGCTTTGTGATTAAAAGCCTCTCCGAGTTCCTGAGTTTGTTTTTGTGTTTCTGAATTGCCTTGAGCACAGATGCTCGGGCGGGTCGAGAAAGAGCTATGGTTGGTTGCAAACACTGTATGGAATGGAGCAGGGGATCACCTCGATTTGAGTTGCAGGATTTGAGTTACAGTGTGCGACACGGACTTCAAGCCATCTCTTTGCTACTGAGTCAGAACCCCCCGATGCTTCTCTTAGGGCATGGTGCGCATGGAGAGTTCCAGGAAAAACAGCAGGACGGGGAGGGAACATTTAAAAGCACCTATTAGCACGGTGCCCAGTCTGTGCACTCCGAGTGAGTGATGCTCGCGCGGGCTAATCGAGTTGGGGCTGGTTGCCAGGGAGGCAGGCCCGTTCCCAGCAGGCCTCAGCTTGGTTTCCACATCCTGTGCAATTAGAGCTGGTCCTCCAGTGTTGGGTTAAGTTTGCATCTCTGGACAAGAAGCACATTCTGTCTTCCCAGGCCATCTAGGCAGCCCTGGCCAAGGGGCACTTAGCACCTCTTAGCAGCACATGGAATCCCTCAGTGCTGGTTAAATTAGCAAATGATGCAGTTTGAGAACTTGCTGGCTTCAGGCTATTTAATTAACAGGGGCCTCAGGATCTGGGCAGTCCCAGAGCTTCTCCCTCCACCCCTTACTCATCACAGCATGCTGAGCCCCGCTCCAGCTTTCAAGAACCCCATCAAATCAGAATGATGAAGGTAACAATTGTGGCCACATTTTAAGTACTTACCCTGCACCAGGAAATCATGGTTTGTATGTTAACCCATTGCATCTTCTAAACAAAAATTGGGGGGCCATGAGGATTGTAGTATTTTCATCACTGTTTACTGAGGCATGGAGAAACAGAGTCATGTACCCACAGTCTCCAGAAGCTATGAGGTGGCAGGAATGGAAATTGGTCCCAGGTCTGACTCCCCAAAACACATGACTTCACTGTTACCTTTGGCTAAAACCTTCTGTGAGCCCCAAGGTCAAAGTCTACTCTCTTTGGAGCTCCCCAGCCTTTGTCTGGAACTTCTAGTGATGCCCACTACTTCTTCCTAGCATGGCAGGGAAGGATGGTGCACCGTGCCCAGCACAGAGAAGGCTCTGAGTGCCTGCACTTTTGGTCTCCTGAGGCCAGGCCCTCAGTCAGAATCAGGGTTTTTAATGGCCACATCCGGTGCCTGCCATGTGGTCTATACTTGCTGCATGCTGGTAGCTCCTTTGCTTGAATGTAGACCTGACCCTGACTGAGGTTTGTATGACATGGGACAGATCACGGGACATGATATGTCCTGGGCACACCCTAGCTGAACAGATGAGTAAAGAATATCCACATGGTGGATGGGGAAGGATTATAGCCTTATCTTCAGCGTGCCTTGGCATTTTCACGGAATGTGTCACAAGACTGGAAGGCACGTGTCCAGTGGTGCAATGACCAGAGACCTGGAACACTGGATTTCAGTCCCTGCTTTGTCGCTGAATCGGGGTGGCCTTAGGAAAAATCAGAGGGCCGCCCTTGGCCTCTGTCCTTTGACCTCTAAGTCCTTAGTTTGATGGGTGGTTCTGCGGCTGAAGTGAAATGCTTGGAGGAAAGCCCCAGCGTGGTCTAACACAGAGCAGGCACTTGAGAAATTATTCAGTTGACTCATATAGTCAGCAAATATTTATTGTACACCTACTATGTGCCAGGCACTGTTACAGAGCAGGGCAGAGAGGGGGTCAAGAAACTATGGCCTGCAGGCTAAATCTGGCCCAGGATCCGTTTTTGTAAATAAAGTTTTCTCTTGGAACCCAGCCATGCTCATTATTTATGCACTGTCTATGGCAGTTTTTGTGTTACAAGGCAGAGCTGAGTAGTTGAGACAGAGACAGTATGGCTTGCAAAGCCGAAAATGTTTGCTTTTTGGCCTTTTTCCAGTAAGAAAAAGTTTGTTGAGCTCTGTTCTGTGTAATTGGGATAGAGACACGAACAGTGAAGGCGACACTTTGCTTCTCACGTTACATAATGTGAAGGAAATGGTACCTTCTAGGAGGAGGATAAAAGAGAGTGTGGGGTGGGGAGGAGCAGAGAGGAAGCTATTTAGACCTAGACCGGGTGGCCTCTCTCCTGAGGTGACATTTGAAGAGAGATCCACCTATGAAGCCACTCACTTCTTCATAGACCAGAGACATCAGTGAGGACTTCCAGAAGTACTTATTAAGTATCTACTGTGGGCTTTTATGTTGATGCCCTAGAAATGAACAGAACTGTTCTAAGGGCCTAGAATTTATGGTCCAGAGCATGTGATATACACACTGAGAATGAAACACTGCAAAAAACAATTTAAAAAAACTCTATCTTGAATTATGCAATAAAGTAGAAGAGGCTATAAGGGGATGGTCAGAATGGGGTGGTGGAGCGTGTTGCACTTTTTTGAACGTAGATCTGAGGCTACCCGAGGTTTGTATCACACTGAGCAGATCCAGGGGAATCAGCGTAGGCACCATTGGGAAGGTGACATTTGAACGAAGTGTCGAGGGATAGGAAGGGCTGAGCCAGGCTGCATGTCACGTAAGAACTTTTAGGGCCAAGGAAACAGCTAGTGCAGAGGCCCTCGGGTGGAATTGTGCCTGGCGTTTTGTGAGATACAGCAAGGAGGCTAGCGTAGCTGGGGAAAGTGGTGAATAGTAGCTGTTGAGATCAGATAGGGAAGGGGCCGTGGACAGGGCCTGAAGGTCAGCAGAATGTCTCTGTTTTGAAGGTCACAGCAAGGATGGTGGATTCTCCTCTGGAAAATTTTAACCCAACTCAGGAATCAAAGATGAGTTCCAGAGGGTTTCTGTTGGACACGGGTCAATAAAATTGACCTAAGAGCTAAAGAGCCACTATTCTCTGTGAACACAAAGTGACTCAATGTGGGGCTGAGGAATGACAGTGTAACCAGATACATTTCTCCGGGGGGCGGGGGGGAGCCTGGGGCTTCAGGGTAATTAAGGTCCATGATGGTCTATGAGGGCAAGCATGCAAGTGTGTGCACACCCCCACAGGTGCGGTCTGGGGACACACAGGCCTTGCTCTTTGTATGTCAGTAGACATTTGGTTGGGGCTTTAGGATGGGTCCTTATTGTCCTTTTTCTGCGTCAGATAACACCCTAAGTCCACACTCACTCTCTCCTGCACTGGAGGCATTTTCTCAGAAAGCAGCTCCCCAGCGTGACATCTGTACCAGAGCACGGTTCTCTATGAGACGGGTGGCTGCAGAACGCTGCCCCCCATGTGGGACGTGGTGCAGGAGGCTGGCTGGCACTTGCTGAGAATAGGCCTCGAGGGGGTTAGGAAGATGAGAAACGAGGTAGCTGTTTTGAGTCTCCTGCTGCGGGGAACCAGTAGATGTTTTCTCTTCTGCTTGCTGCAGACCAGTAAGGGAAGATGTTTCGGACTCTGGTCCCTTGGTGAGCGCTGGGTACCCCAAGGGCAGCCCCACAAAGCAGTTTGGTGGTGTTTGTTTTAGCTTGACAGGCTCTTAAAATCCAGATCAGCCTCCAGAATTTGGTGTTATCAGTGTCATTTCCAGCCACCTGCCGGGCGTGGGGGTGTAAGGCGTTTTGTAACAGAGCACATGTTGTGTGTTCCGGGCTTCTCTATACCCTCATCTTGATGCAGCCTCACTGAAATATCCAGGACGAGTGAGAGCTGCCTTTGTCCCCTTCATCTTACAGACACAGATGCGGACGTTATGTGCCTGGCCCAAGTCGTCCAGCTAGTAATAGGTGGAGGGATGTTTAAGATCTGGCCTTTTGATACCCCAGGCTTCAGGACTAGTGTCTGAGCTACAGACCAATGAGTGTCGGTCCATACAGGCATCACTCCTCTCCCAGTGCACATGGTAGCCACTGTCGGCCAAATCAAGGAAGGAAGGATCTGGGCTTTGTCTCTGGGGAATTCACAACCTTACAAAACTAGAGGATGGATCCCAGGTGGAAATATGCACTTCCTCTATGACTACTTTATTTCTTTCGATTCTGGATGATATTTCACTCTTTACTGAAATGGGATTCCATTTCTGCCCCCACTCACAGCCCACAAGTAAAAGTGATCCTAGTTTGTCCAGAGATGTGGAAACCAAATACTTAATAGTAATGACATTTTTAAGTGCCTACTAAATGTTTGGCATTATGTCAACCCCTTTGTTCCAATTATCTCATTTAAAAAATAACGTGGACTGCTACTTTATTATTGTTATTAAGACACCAGCCTGAAGCTTCCTGAGGACTTAATGTGTGCCAGGTAATGTTCTAAAATCCTCATGGGTATTGGCATTGTTGCTGTAATCCTGACAGCATATTGTGAAATATTGTTATGGCACCCGTATTTTACAGAAGAGGAAACTAAAGCACCGAAGAGTGCTCAGAGTCACGGAGATGAGGTGAAATGGAGGTGGCTTTTAAGTTCAGACACACAGACAAGAGAGGTGACACTTCCCCATAGCCATGGCACTTGTATTTCTCAGCCCTCAGGCTGCATGAGAATCACCTGGGTACAGTGCGTGGTCTAAAAACACAGACGTGACACCAGCCCCTCACTTTCTGTTTCATTGCTCGGAGGTGGGGCCCAGGCATCAGTATTACTCTTGTCACAGCTTTGATATTCCTTTTTATTGTGACTATGATATTCATGATGAGAAAATGCATGAACACGAATGGACAGTTTAGCGAATTAACATATGGGAGAAACTGACCCCCAGGTGAGAACATTGCCGGCACTTTAGGACTCCTACATGATCCGTTTCCACTTGTCACCCAGAGTCTTCCCCCAAAGGAACCACTGTGCCAACTCTCACAGCAATCACTCTCTTGCCTTTCTTTGTCCTTTAATCACGCAAGTGTTCATTCCCAAATGCAATAGTGACCCTTGCCTGTTTGGGGACCTTAGGCAATTGGAACCATATAGAAGGTGTTATTGTTACATCTGGTTCTTCCATTCAGCTGTGCATTGGTGAACTATGTCCCTGGGAGTGCATGTCACTCTGTCTCATTCATTTCCTTGCTGTATAGAGTGCCACTGTATGACCCCATCATCGGTCTCGATTGATGGACATTTAGGTGGGTTCCCGTGGTGGCTTATTACAAATGACGCTGTTGGGATCTTTTCTTGTATATGTTTTTTGGTGCATATATGTGGATGTTTTTTGCAGCGTGTATACTTAGAAGTATATAATTCAAGGAGTACAAGGGAATGTTAATTTTCAAATATGGTATAGAGTGTCTGTTTTCCAATGTGGCTCTATCAGTTCGTACAGCCACAGTATAGGAGACTTCTCCATACCACATCTCAATGACCCCAGTGTTATCAGCCCTTCTGATGGGCGTGTGGGAGTATCTCCTAGTGGTTTTGCTTTGTACTCACCTGATGGCTTATGAGATTTCTCACTTTTCATTTGGTTAAAAGCCATTCGGAGCTCCTCTTTTGTGAAGTGGCCGCTCGAGGCTCCAGATCATCATTCCATTAGGTTGCCTGCATTTTCCCTACATATTCTGGATAAAAGCCTTTTATTAGTGATATGTCCAGCAAATGTCTTTTCTTACTCTGTGGCTTCACTTTTCTCTTCCTTAAATGGTTTTGTTGCTATTATTTTGTTTTATGAACAAAGGTTCTTCATTTTAATGCAGTAAAATTGGCAAATTCATTTCCTTTATGACAAAAGCCACGAAGATCATCTTCATTATTTTCTTCTAGAAGTTTTACTGTCTTATCTTCCATAGCCGGGTCCATCAACCTGGAACTGATTTTTGTGTATAGTGGCAGGAAAAGGTCATGTTTCACTTTTATTTTTTTTCCAATCAATACCGAATTTTTTCTGGAAGATTTTTTGAAAACTCTGTTTTATCAGCTCATGTACTAATATTTGTTTAGGCTTCCTAGTAAACTCCAAATTGTAGCCTAGAATGAGAACTACCGCATAATGCATAAAATTACATTTCATACAGAACATTTGGGAAAAAGTATAAAATCTCAAGAACAGGAAAACTACTGCTAATCCCACTACCCAGAAATAACTACATCATTTATTTCATGAAGACTGGCATCTTGGCTATTTTATTTGACAGTACCTGGAACCAAACATGGCACTTGGTAGATGCTTTATATTTTTTCAAAGAATGAAAGCTTGTGTGGTCTTTGTATATTTACACGAATTCAGGTCACTCTCTGCATGCAATTGGCAACATGATTTATTCACTTAAAAACAAATCTTTTTTGTTTTCAACTTTTATTTTTATTGTTTTATTTAAAATCAATTAGTTAACATATAGCGTATCATTAGTTTCAAATATAGAGTTTGGTTATTCATCAGTTGCATATAACATCCAGTGCTCATTCCATCACGTGCCCTCCTTAATGCCCGTCACCCAGTTGCCCCATCCCCCACCCTCTCCCTTCAGTTTGTTTCCTAGAGTTAAGAGTCTCTTATGGTTTGTCGCCCTCTCTGTTTTTGTCTCCTGTTTTTAGTTATTAACTTCTAAGTGATGAGTCCTCTTGGTTATCTGGTATTTCATTCTATGTAAAGTGTTTTTACCCAGTGCCCTGCTGTTGAATTTATATATTATTTCCAGTTTTTAACTAGTATAAATAACATCCTCTGTTTTGAGGTCCTCATTTTCTCTCCCATGTATTTCTTCAGAATGCATTCCTACAAGTAGATCAAGGTATGGATATTTCATAAGTCTTTTAAAACTTATTTCCAGATTGCTTTCCAAAAACTTTTGAATCAATTTAAATTTCTCCAGACAAATGATAACAGTGCCTCTTACCCAGAATCCTCAAAACTACTTGCATCATTTTTTTTACAAAAATTATTTTATTTTTATATCTTAATGTATTCTATTTATTTCTAATATTTATTTTATTTTTCAATTTGTTTGAAATGAATTTGTAAGTGGTATCTATATCTCTTTGTTTCTTCTTTTGTAACTTACTGAGATCTTGTAAGAGTTCTTTATCAAGGACAATGATGCTGTGATGATCAGATATACTGCAAATATATTTTTCAAACTGTCACTTATCTTTAAAGTTCATTGCTTTTCTTTACTTTGGAAGTTTCACATCATTGTGTACAAGACCCACCCTGTCAAATTTTTGTTTGCTGTGTTTTTTGTTTTTTGTTTTTTTGAGTTTCTGCTTCTTAAAACTTTCCCTACGTTGTCTTAGTGGGACCATCACTAGGCTTTCTGCATTAAGTGAGATGTTTCCTGTTGATTTCAAACAATTTTCTCATACTGAGGAATTCTTTCAGGGCTACAAATTTTAAAATGGCAGGAACAGATATCAAACTTGATCAATTGCCATTGGTCTTCTATTAAGATGACTATATGGATTTTTCCTTTGACTTATTGATATGATGACCAGTAACCTTTGTAATGGTAGACTTTTTTTCCTGGCATTAAAGACCTTACTATTTTTGACATTAATTAACATAATGTCCTTGTTGAACATAATAAGTTTTGTTTTCTTAATGTGCTCCTTATTTCTCTCACTGGGATTTTATTTAGGATATCTGTACTGCAAGTATTTGATGGAATGATTTTTCTGTCTTTTAAATCCTGTTTTGGTTCATTTTTCAACATAATGCTATGCTCCCCAAAATGGATTGGGAGAATGTCTGCTTTTCCGGAGAGCCGAAGGAGTGATTCATGATCCATTCCTTGATGGTTTAAAAGAATTCATAACTTTTTATTATCTCTCTCTGCTGTGTTGAGCTTTTATTTTTTCCCCTTGGGGCTGATTTTGGTAACTCAAATTTTCCTTTGAAATCATCTATTTCTTCTACGTTTAAAAAGATAACTTCACAGAACCAGCTACAAAACACACTTTTGTGATTCAAAAATGTATCTATTTCTGTGGTTACAAAAGCTTCTTATTAAAATTTTATTTGCCTGTGTTGGACCAGCTTCAGTTTCTTTTTCAACTTTACTCTTAATTCATTCTTTTGTGCTTTTTAATTCCATTAAGCTGCTCCATATTTTTAAAATTTTTCAATTGAAAGCTTATTCCATTTATTTTAAGCTAGCCTTCTCCAATATGGATAGCCTTGAAGGCTATGTATTTTCCTCTGAAAACAGCAGTGGATGGCACCCTTAAATTCTGATATGAGATGTGCCCATTACAATTTTATTTCTCATCAGGAGAGTATGCTCTCCTAGGAAGGTAGATACCAAAATCACACTATGGGTCTCTCTGGACAACATACACAATCTCATAAAGTCTAATATCTTCCCTGCCCCCTCCAAGCCCTTTATTTTATTTTTCCTTATACTTTGTTACTTTGTTTTAGATGTGTTACTAGTCGATAACAAATCATTAGGCTTGATTTTTTTTTTTTTTGCCCTCTCAGAGTGTTTTAAGGAGATTTTAACCTATTTGCATTTACTGTATATTTGATCATCTGTTATCAACATCTTTTTTATTTTATGCTTTCTGTACATTATACTTCCTTGCTATTTCCTTGGTATTCTGTGTTTCCGTGTGGGCCTACTTCTGTATATCTTTTGCTCTAAGGTAGACTTCTTGGTCTGGCGTGATGCTATGTGGGATACACTGCTGGTCAACCAAACAGGTTCTTAGATCATGGTGCTGGCTAAAGTCCAGAAGGCAGGAAAAAGATAGCCAGACACAGAATGTGTGTCCATTCTGTCGGATGGAATGGCTGCCCATTCTGGATGGGTGGGCTACAGTGTATCCACCTTGCCTCCCAGTGGCTGGTTGTTCTTCTCAAGTGACTATGCTGTTATGAGATCTCTGTGTTGGTCTTTTTGCTGGCAGATTGGGTTCCCCAGAAAGCAGACTCTGGGGACATTAATCTGCAAGACATCTATTAGAGAGCGTCCTGAACTTAGCACTTGCGGAAACAAAGAGAAGTGGTATTGAGCATAGTGAGAAGTTTGGTGCACTGTCCCTACAGAGGCCTCTCAGCCAACTCCACTGGGATCTTTGAAGCTGGGATGATCTTTCACAAGATAATCCCAAGTTGGGGCAAGGAAACTAGGCCACTGCACCCCCATATCGCTTGGTGGTGGACCACCTCTGGAAAGAAGCAAGCATGGTGTCAGGTGAAGAGTTTTCTTCAGCCAAGACCATCCCCTGAAAGCTGGTTACTGGGTTGTTCTGGTAGTTCCAGCATCTGCAGGGACAGGGGGGTTGTCCTTTGTTCCTGAAGGGGCATCTGAGTGGCACATCACAGCGTCCACTGAAGCCTACTGCATGCCAGTCACTGGACCATGTGTTGTATATGGATTATCCTGTTCAACTGTCTCACAGGAGTTCTGTGAAGTCGGTGCTGCCAGTGCTCCCATTTTACAGATGGAAAAGTGAGGTATCAAGAGGTGAAAGGACTTGTTCCTGATCACTGAGTAACAGAACTGTTACTCAAACTTGAGCAATCTGACTTTAATATACTGCCTGCTTCCATACTGATATGGAAGGTGTAGATCATGCTTTCAATTTTCCTCACACTTACTTTTAGTATTAAAAAAAATTCCTTGAACACGTATGTTTCCATTGACTCTGGTTATGCCTCCATGTTGCCATTACACTTGGGTGACCAGCTCCCAGGTAGGAATTCTTGGGTTGCAGCCTTTTCCTATTAAGCCTGTGCATGGATGCTCCAACACTTTCTAAGGTTTAATGCACTGTGTTGGACAGTCTTAGGGCCCCGATTCTTCTATCTCCCATTATACATGAACTATTTGTTTCTGTTTGTGTGTTTGTAAGAGTCTGTTTCCATTCCAGAATTTTGAATACGCCATCCCATTACTTCACCACATTTTCTTTTGTACTATCTGCTCTTGGGGAGATCACCCATTGATTCTTTCATTTATTCATCTTCTGAAATGTGTTGGTATTCATTCCCTGCCAGGCACAGTGCTGGGTGATGGGTACATGGAGATAAGTCAGCCAACACAGCCCATGGGGATAAGAAGATAGTCCAGAAGGTAAGATGAAGTGTCTCGGGGTTGGCAAGTGTCAGGGAGACAGACCCAGCAAAGACTTGCTGAGTCTGGGGAAGCTAAAAACTTCAGGGAAGAGAAGCCTTGTGGTAGAAGGAGAGCTCTGATTTGGGATTTGAAGGATGCATAGAAGTTTTTCGGATGCTAAATGGAAGATCTTATGTTGACTGCCTGTCTCCTGGGTTAGGCTTTTCCTCTTAGACATGGAAGTCTGATCAGAGAAGTTCATCACAGCTAACTGTAGCTAATGCTTAACTCAGAAACTCCCTAGATGCTTTTCCTCCGTTCACTCATTTCATCTTTATTTTTCAGAGGAGACACTGGAGCCCAGAGAAATTGCATGGCTTGCCCAAAGTCACACAACTAGGAAGTGGCAGGGGCACAGTTTGGTTCCCTGCCCGACATGCTCAGAGGGAAAGGCAGAGCCAAAGGCTAAAAGGCTGACCTGGCCCATGCCAGGAAGTAGAAACAGTGCTTCTAGATGCTTCCACTAGGAAGCTCTTCCTTCCCCACTTCACTCTGACCCATCACCAGAACCCTCTCCACTCACCCTGCACACACTGTTGGCACCCCTCTGGGTGCTGTGGGCTATGGAGATGAACAAGTGTGGGCCCTTCTGATACTTGTTAAAACAATAAGGAAGACTTTATTCAGGACTGTGGCAAAAGGGAGGAGTGGTGGGGCTCAACTCTGAATGGATACAAGGACAAGTGGGATGTACAGCCAGAGTGTGTGTGGGGGGCGGCGTTATCCAGGATCCCACTGGATGGAAAATTGCTGTAAGGAGATGTGGAGGGTGGGGGTTCCCACTAAACTGATCTAACAGAGTTCTTGCTAAAGGCAGAATGGGGATGGAGACATCAAAGGTGGGGCTGTGGACCCTGATCAGCTATCATGGGGGATCAAGTGTCAAGCATGGGGGAGTTCTTGCTAAACAGACTCGGCAGGACTCTTTGCCAAGACTGAGCTGAACGGGCCAAAGATGGGACAGGGGCCAAGGTCAAGGCCTCATCAGAAGGAGGGCACGGAGGAACCTGACAATACATGGTCAAGGAGAGAGTCTTTGTCCCAAGTCGGTGTTATATGATGCAGGGCTCAGCAAGGTCTGTTGAGGGTGTGAATGCAGTGTGACCATCTCAGCACTAAGCAAGTGTGCCTGGCTCTCATCCCCAGCCTCCCCCCTTCCCTCACTGCCTCTCCAGCAGCCTGAGGCCCTCTCTGACCTCTGCCTTGCACCCAGCATGCCCTTCCGCTGCCTTCAGGCTGGCAGGGCCCCTTTGCCCCCACTCCTGCTCCCTTTCCACCTGGCTCCATGTGATCCTGCGCTCTGCAGACGAAATACACTGCACAAGTCATTTCTATGGAAAATGTGGAGGATTTCCCAGCCCCTGCATGCTGGATGGCCTCTGTGGCAGCCGGGGGATTCCACTGTGATGCCAACCCCACCCCCTCCCCAACACTACCTCCCCGCCAGTCTCACCGCCTCACCTGCCTGGTATCCTTCTGGAACATCGGTGCCCAGTCTTCAGAGGAAAGTCGCTGGATGTACAGGGAAAGAAGACAGAATGATTTGGGGATGAATTGTGTTTAGCTGTGGGCGCATAGGAGACATGGTGCTGAATTTTTGTCTGTTCTAAATTAGACAGTTTTAGGAAGAACTGGACGCTTCTTATGCTGATGTTCTGGGCCTGGCACCCAGCTTGGTTCTTTGAGGGACCGTGTCCCATTCAGTCTTCCCAACAGCTCTCTGAGGCAGATACCTACCTTAGCCCCATTTTAGAGATGGCAGCACTGAGATTCAGAGTGAACTGAGCTAAAAAGTGGCAGAGCCAGGATCTGGGTGCAGATGGTTGGGCCCCTTGACCCAAGCTCATCCACAGCATCACCTCGTAAAGGATGGCATGCTGCCTCCAACCTTCTCCTGTCCAGTCCCCAGGTCCCCAGCAGCTTGGAGGCAATATCTATATTTACTCTCTTGATGCTAAAAATCTCTCTCCTGGGGCCTTGTCCCCTGTTTCCCTGTTTCCCTACCTCACTTCCAAAAGCCTGACCCTCACAGTGAGGTGGCACCAAGCCCCATAAAATATTATGACATGTGCATTATATCTCAATAAAACTGTTTATAAAAAAAAAACTGGCAAAGGTTCAAAACTCTGTATTATGGTCTCTGCCTCCCCCCTACCCCAACTCTTCTTCTTCCCTCCTGCTTCCCGGAAATACATTCCTTTTTTTTTTTTTTTAAGATTTTATTTATCTATTCATGAGAGGCACAAAGAGAGAGGCAGTGACATAGTCAGAGGGAGAAGCAGGCTCCCAGGACCTCGGGATCATGACCTGAGCCAAAGGCAGACACTCAACCACTGAGCCACCCAGGTGTCCCCCAGAAATACATTCCTGCATTGGTTATTATTTATGTGACTGGGACAGGTTCCCTGCCTGGCTAGTACAGTGGAGGCCAGGGTGGGGAGAGAGTTCACCCAGCGTGGTGAGCTAGCACCGGGCTACCCAGCCCAGGAGGCTTCCACTCATGTGTCGGGGTGTTCTCATCCGAGTCCTGACTCTGGGCTCAGGCTAACCACGGTCAGGCCTGCCCAGGCCTCTGTGATCCTCCAGCATATAGAGAGGGGCTGAGCCCCAGTGCAGGGACACTGGCCTGGTGAGTGCCAGGCTGCTGGGTGTTCGCTCCTTCTGCATCCACTGCTAGAATGTCAGCCAGCCTTTGCTGTCTTGTATCCCAACCGCTCGGGCAGTGCCCAGCACGTAGCAGATGCTCGGTAAATATTTGTTGAACAACTGAACTCCCTTTGCAGACTGACGGTGATGTCAGCAGTTTGCCTGCCAGGGAATCTTCCATCTGCAGAAAAGTCCTCTCCCCTTCCTTGCAGAATAAGGAGGCACTCCTGGCTATTTCTCAACACTGGGGGTCCGGGAGCCCGTGCGCCTTCTATAGGACATGATGCCAAATCCATCAGCACCCCTTTGGGAGGGGCTAGTCACTTTTCAGGAGCAGGCTGCATTGAGCCTCTCTCCAGATGTGCCACACCTCTCCCCTCTTCCGAGTAAGACTTCCTGCTAAGGAGGCATTAGTTGCTGCCTCCTTAGTTTTCCTTATGGCCATACATCAACACGAACTGGGACACTTCCCCTGGGGCTGGAGACCCATGAGGGCAGAGCAGTGTTTGCCCCATCTCTGTATTCACAGGGTGGGTGTTTGGGGCATATGAATTCAATGAACTGATGGGTCCCCTTTGGACATTTTTGTCACTCCACTGTAGGACTGACTCCCCAGGATGTCTTTAGTCTGATGAATGTGGTTCAAATTCCTACAGCCATCTGTGTGTGTGTTAGAAGGAAGACCTAGGGTGTGTGCATACCGCGGGCAAACATGAGACTCTCTGGCATGAGCAGATTGGGAAGTGGGCTAGGCAGAGAGGCCTTCTTCATCTGGCTTCTGATGCAATGTTTGAGCCGCCAAAGTTGGGAGAATCACCTCCTGCCTATGAAGGTGACCATATGTATATAGGACCATAGGAATTGAGATGGTTGTTTCATTCTTATAGGACCAGTTATGAGCCTGGAGGGGCTGTATCTGTGGTAGCCGGAAAAGAGCCGGCACTTTGGGCTTGCACTGGCCTAGGTTCAAAACTCACTTCTTCTGATGCCCTCCTGTGTGTCTGGTGTGGACAGAGGCTTTTCCTTCTCTGCTCTTCAATTCTTATCAGTAGGAGTGGGGATTAAAGAATCTCACAAATAGTTCTTGAATAAGAAAGAGGGAACAGGGCAGCCCCCGTGGCGCAACGGTTTAGCGCCGCCTGCAGCCCAGGGTGTGATCCTGGAGACCCTGGATCGAATCCCATGTCAGGCTCTCTGCATGGAGCCTGCTTCTCCCTCTGTCTGTGTCTTTGCCTCTCATTCTCTCTCTGTGTTTCTAAGAATAAATAAATAAAATCTTAAAAAACATGCACTCTTAAAAAAAAAAGAAAGAGGGAATGGATGAATTTTTTCCCATACCCCACCCAATGCTTGGCACACAGTAGGGATTCAGTAAACACTCTGTATGTTTTCTTCTTGTATCAAGGAAAACATGGCTGCACATCTTTACGTTGTCTTAATTACTGTTATCATCCCCAGCAATAATACAACTCCAGGATTTGTTGGCCTTTATATAATCATAGGTAGGCTAAGCCAAAACAAATAAATTTTTTTAAAAAGATGCCAAGATTTCCTCAGGAGCTCCTAGAAGGGAAATAGGGAATGTAACATAGCCCCAGTAGTCACAGCAACTAGCAAATACTTAATTTGTGGCGATATGTTCCATGTCTTTGTTTCTTGAACAATTAGCTGGATGAATAAATAGCTGTCTGCCCTCAGAAATGGAACATAATATGCAATTAAAATTAAGGACTTTCTATTTGAGGGGACCTTCTACGTGAAATTATAGGAGGAGGCAATCGGAGAATATTATTGTTTTGCATTTTTAGGAATCAGAATAATTGGAAGAGAGCAAAGAGGGATGGCCAGCGGGAAGGGGGCGTGGAGGGAAGAAGGAAGAAAGACCCCACTTTGCTGGGAATGGGCCGTCGTTGGGGGTGATTCGGTTACATACAGAAAATGGGGTGTCTTGCAGCTGTTGTCAGTGATGGGGTGAATCCTGGGGGCTGTGGTTATGGAGGAGAAACTTGACTCTTGACAGACTGGCCTGGGTTTACATTCTAGCCCCTCCATTTCATTGCTGTGTTATTCTCCCCTTGCAAACTTTGATTTCCTTTTCATCTGAAAAACAAGGCTAATCTTTTGACCACAAAGATGTGTCATGGAAGTAAAAATGAGAGAGTACTCATAATATGCTTCCTAAAGCACTTGCAAGTAGTAAGTCTTTATAGACATTTTTATTATTTTGTCTGTAAATGTGTGGAAATGTCCACATATGATAGAGAAGGTGAAAAGCAAACACACAAACCAGGTTACAAATAGTACCTGGATGGTAAGGATGCTTCTGGCTGCTGGTAAAAGATAACCCAGCTGAAGAGGACTTGTACACTAAGAGCATTTGTTATCCCACAGAACAGGAAGTCCTGACTTGGTTAAGTCAACTGTCAATGACTTTATGATTATTAGCAGATGGAAATGGGTGGTTACCAATCAATGGGCATAAAGTTCAGTTAAGCAAGATGAATAAGTTCTGGAGATCTTCTTACAACCTTGTACCTCTAGACAGCAATATTGTGTTGTTATACACTTAAAACTTCATTAAGAGGGTAGATTCCTTGTTAAATGTTCTTGCCACAATAACATAAAAGTAAAAGTAATCTAAGGGGCCGAAAAACTCTCCCAAAATACAAAACAATAACAATTGGAAAAAAAAAACAATACCAATACCAACAACAACAAGAAAAACCAAAAGCCTTGGGACCAACCTCTCTGGCATCTGGACAGTCACATCTATAAAAGTAATGGTCTTTTTTTTCTAGATCACGTGACTCAAGGCTACAGCAGTTAGGCTTCAGTGTCTGAAATTCTTCCATTCCTTTCTCCCTGCCCACTCCCATCAAGTTAACGAGACCAGGTGACAACAGTGTGAGGAGTGTATGGAAGGCCATAGGTAAAGGCGCAGTTGTGAATTACCAGCATTGTACTTGGAACAGGAAGATTATATTCATAAAAAGTAAACTGCTGCTGATTGTTAGACTGTCAATTTGGCTACAGCTTTTTGGGAAGAGAAATCAGGAATGTTAAATGTACACATCAACTTAAGACATTCTGATCTCAGAAATATAATAATGTGAGGAAAAAGAAGCGTCTCTCCTAGAACTGAAGAATAAGGATAATCAGTGTGGGAATGGGAATTTGGACAGATGGGGTTACGTAGAGAGAGAATAAATTTGGCATGCTAGGCAAAATCAGTGAGATAAAAGACACTGAGACACGAATGTTATGTGAGGATCTCACACAAGATGGGCCCTGGGCTCTGTACTGAATCACACACCCTTGCCCTCAAGGAGCTCATAGTCCGTAAATGATACTGCTTCCTAACCTGGAAAAGCTGTTCCAGCCAGGTGAGTTTTAGGATGAGGGGTGCAGAGAGTGCTAAGTGAGCTCAGGTGAGCACTTACCTGGGCTGGGGGTGGGAAAGCTCGGAGAGGATTCCTAAAGGAAGTAATATCTATGCTTTGTCTCCTGGGTCAAGCGGTGGGCCGGGGGGAGACGCTGGGCCAGTATTGCAGAGAGAAGAGCAAACCCAGGCAAAGGCACATGGAGGGGCGATGTGGCTGCTAGTTCTTTTCAGGGAGGGCCAGGGAGGGGGAGGCAGTGACCCAGCCTGTGAGAGGTCACAGGGTGGTGGACAGGTGGGCTTTGGCCTCATTTACTCAGAAAGCAGTGAGAACCAGCAGATGTTAGCCCCTCAGAGAACAGGTCTCCAGGGAACCCAATCACCCTAATGGCTAATATGCAAGCAGCTATTCTCAGAGTGTGGTCTGAGGACCATGGGAGCTCCGGAGACCCTTCCAGGGAGTCGGAGAGGTCAAAACCGTTTTCTTCCTGATATTCAGAAGCTGTTTGCCTTTTCCGGTCTCATTGTCTCATGAGCATATGTTTCTCAGCGGCTCCATCAAGACCCACTGAAGGCAAAAGCAGGAATGAGAGCCCGGCCTCTTCTGTTAAGACAGATGTTAAGAGAGTGAGCAAAAAGTCCAAACCGTGCGGTGCTCAGTAGCGATTGCTTTGCGAAATGTGGCAAGTTCTCATAAAAGATATTTATGCTGCGATAATAAGTTTATTATTTTTAAACATATGTTAAATATCTCAGCTTTAATTTAGGATAGGGTAAATATTGATGGGTAGGATCCAGGCAACAAAAGGCGACTCTGTAACGTTTAAGAATGTCGAACTTTGAGAACCACTCCGGCTTAGCTTTCTGGGAGAGCCTGTGCCAGGAAGGGTGCCAGCAGGGGGCAGTATTGAATCCAGGCTCTTTTGGCCCAAGGGTAGGAAGAAAATGGGGCAGGAGGGAGTCGAGGCAGGTAGTGAGATAACTGACAGCCCAGGACAGACCTGCCTCCACCACTGTCCCTTCTAGATGTTAACAGGTATCACTTCCCAAAGTCCCTGGTGCTGGATCTGACATTCGTTGTCTTTCATCTCACCGATCTTGGCAACATCACTGTGAGAAAGGTGCTAGCAGCGTTTGGATTTTAGAAATGAGGACACTGAGGCTCAGAGAAGGAAAGTGACCTCCTCAGGGATGCAGAGCAAGACAGGGCAGAGCCAGGTATTCAAGCCCAGGTCTCTGTGACTCCAGGGTTTGTGCCAGGGTCTCCTGTGACCTGTCACCTTCAGTGTCGGGAGGGTGTTGGAGGCCCCTGGCTGCTCTGCGGGGTGGTCTCAGATGGTGTCTGGAGAACACTCTGACCGTGGTTGGTGGCAGACTGTGAACATTGGGTCTGGCAGAGTGGATCTTAGCCTGAGGAGGGTTTTAGCCACTTGCAGGGGCTTCTGGGAGGAAATGTGCAGCCAGTGATGAGCTCATCCTTGGGCAGGACCAGTTGGCAGCTTGGGAGCGACAGGGGACTCAGCTTCAAGGCAGGCTGTCTGCTTTCAGCATGTAGCCGAGCTCACTGGGTGTCTGTGATGTCAGGTAAGAGCTTGGTCCATTGGGGGAGCACCCAAGAGGAGAGACAAAAAGAAGAACGAATATTCGTTAGCCTGGCAGAGTGTGGTCAGCAAGCAGAGGTCGAAACTGCACTGGGCCCGTGGGGGCCGTCAACCCAGAGGCTTGACCTGCCACTTGTTAGCTGTGTTACCTCAGACGTGTGACTTAACCCTTCTGTGCCTCAGTTTCCTGGAAGTCAAATGGAGATGGTATGCAAGTGCCCACGTTGTAGTTGTAGGGTTGGCGTGAGAATCAGGTGAGTCTGTACACATCTTGGCCTAGGTCTTGGCCTCCAGATAGAAAGCGCTTGACAGATGTCACTCCTAACATGGGATTATACCTACCACTCAACATATTAAGATTCAAATGTCTTATCAGAGCGTGTCAGCTGCTTAAGGCAGGTCTCACCATGCCATTTGCACTGAGCCCTGCATGTTAGGTGTTTTAATATTGCCCCAGTGCTTTTGGTAAGTCAACAGGGGCTCAGAGAGGTTAAGTGACTTGTTCCAGGGGTGAGTCCAGGACTGTCTCTCCCCTATGAATTCATTCAGCCACTGTTGGTGGCTGACTTTTCAGTGTCTACTTCCGATGCCGGACGCCTGGATGCTGGCACGGCCTTGAACTCATATTCTTCTTCCAGGACAAGGAGCTTCTTTGATGGAAGAGGCCTGGGTGGGAGTTGGGGGACTTTCTGGTGAGAAGGTGGGAATTTGCTGAGCTCATCCTTGGGGACAAGGTGTCACGTTAAAGACAGACCCAGGACCCCAACTGGAGACCATGACCATGGCAATTCTGGGAGATTCTACAGCCCTGATCATTCTCTTGTGCTTTCTCTCTGTTGCGTCCTCCTCACCCTGCTCTTGAATAACCACAGTTAATTTCACGGAGTCCTTCCTTCCTGAAGCAGGGCTCTGTAGTCAGCCTGCATTTCTGCCTAGAATAGTCACAAGGAACCCATGCCCCATGCTGTCATCCTAAGGAGAGTGATCTGTGCTCCCCTGAGCCCACCCTGCCAGGCCCTGTTCTAAGTGCTTCTATGTCTTCACTCACTCCAATGTCAGAAGAGCCTTGAGGGGTAGTGGGAACTGTCAGGGTGCCCATTGTGCAGATGAGGAGCTGCAGGCTTGGAGACACACAGGAGAATGCCCAAGAACACTTAGCTAGAGAGTGGCGGCAGCAGAACCTGTGTCAGAGACACAGTCTGTTTGCAGAGCCCACCGTTAAGCACCAGTCTTGGACAGAAAAGCCTGATTGACTTCCGTTGGTGGGGTACGGTTCTGCAGGTGGGACAGAGCAGATGGAATGGGGTGCTGGGAGCCCAGGCCAAGCCGCTGAAAGGCTAGAGACGTGCCCATTGCTGGAGCTGGGGCTGCAAGATGAAGTGAGGGCTCACAGCATGGGGATGGGGTGGGGGCCGCACACCGTGGGGGCCGCTGGGTGGGGCTGGGGCAGGAGCTGGCAGGCCTGGGATTTTCTTCACTTCAGAGCTTGACCTTGGCTTTGTGCCTACTGTGTGCAGAACAATGACGTCTTGGATGGTGACAAGCCCCCCTGGAATAGCTCTCAGCCTGGATCGCAGGCCTGCACAGAAGGCGCGTGTTCACCAAAGGGCAGTGGCATAATGTGTTTGCCGTGTGCAGAGGGGAGATTGAAGGAACACAAGGGCCTTCTCTGCTGATATTTACTCTGGAATTACTAGCTGTTGACTTTGGAGCCCAGGCTTGAGAGGATCCAGCTGTGCTTCTCAAGTCTTAAAGGAATAGGATTTTATTTTTTTTTTATGGTCAGGGAGTAGGGTGCAGCATTGGGTTTTGCCTGCTTTTGCGCTGGCTCCTCCTGAGGACAAGGGCCACCTTCCATGCCTCTGGAAAATACTTCCTCCTGCCTTAAACAGGGCATGCCCTCAGAGAGGGTTTAATCTTAACAAACCCCATTCTTCTGTGGGGACCAGTGTGTTGAAGATAGCCATAAATACACCCCCACCAGCTATTTCCTTCTGGAGAAGGAAATACCGAGATATCCCCGATATCTCGGCTCAGGCATGTCCTCTTCCAGGAAGTCTTCTCTGATTGCCTAGGCTAGTTTGAGTCTTCCCTCCTACATCTTGTTGCACCCTGCATGCCCGAGTTCTCGCCCTCACCAGACTTTATTGAAGTCTTTGATTTCCATGTCTGCCTCCTGCAGCCTCCTCAAACCCTAGACTTAGCCCTCAATAAATATCTGTGGCCTAAATTCCACAACCGTAGAAGGTAGGCTATTAGTCCCATTTAGAGCAATGATACAGTTTCTGAGAATAAGTCACTTACCCAAATTATTAAGTGTCTGCTTGGGGACTCAGAATCATTTCCAGTAGATCACATTGCAATTCCACGCGGTGGCTTAAAGACTCTAGAGGAACAAGTGAGTCCGGGGAAGTGACAGGAGCCAGTGAAACAGCCAACGAGCAAGCCTGCGTGAGGTGCCTATGAAGTGTCCTCTTCAGCTGAGGGAGACAAGAAAGCTCAGTTCCTGCCCTCAAGGAGAGTCAGACTGAAGATAAGGCATAGCTGTGAGATGACTGTGGGCACCGTGCTGGGCAGTGGGTAGGGATTAGGTGTGAGGGGCATGGAAACCACCCTGCACAGCTCCAGGCACAGTGTTAAGTGTTCCAGAAACGCTGTCTCCTGTTACCAATGCGATTGTGATTTCCAGTGGTACCAGGAAGAAGGGCATTCCCGGCAGTGGGCTCTGCTCCTCTGTGCCCAGGCTTGGAAGGGGTGGTTCCTAACCTCGCCAACTGTGTAACTGGATCCCCTTTTGCCCTGCCACTGAATTCGGCCAAGCACCCTTGTACTCCTCTTCCTATTGATTGGGGCCGTTTGAGGCCAAAGAGAAAGCACAGGGCTCTAATGGCAGGGAGAGCTTGCCAGAAGGAGCAGGCCAGCCCTTTGCCAACAGCTGCCCCTCCCAGCCACTGCCCTGACGGAGCCACTGGGGACTCACTGCTCCAGGTAGGCATCCGGAGGGCATTGCAGGACACCCTTAATGGTTCCTGTTTCTTCTTTGGGGTCAGGTTTCTGCAAAACTCACTCATTCACCCATTCATCCATTCATTCAGGCATGCACACATGCTATGAGTTATTTATTAAGTGCTTACTGTGTGTAGCTCATCGTTCCTGCCCTTCTGCAGCTTGGTACCCTTGGAGGTCCAAAGTGCTGGAGAACATGACTAGGTGAAGGGTGCCCACATGGAGTGCTGAGTCAGGAGGACAGAGTCAGCCAGGGGTCAGAAGAGACTATTGAAGGACAAATGGGATTCAAGGAAGGGGAAACGAGGAGGGGGTATAATGAGCATGGTCAGCAGAAGAAACAGAGCAGCTTGGGGAAGGCCTGCACATTTAAAGAGCTGTGCTGGATGTGGGAGGTAATAATAATGGTGCGTGCAACTGTAGACTTTGACTGAGAGCCTGGTCACATGTCCGACCTTCCTAAACACTGTGCACATGTTATCAAAAGCAGCTTCAACCACCACATGTGGATACACTTACAAGAACTTAATTGTAGGGTTGAAATGTCTGGGTTTAAGTCCTAGCTCCACCCCCATTCGCTGTGTGATCACAGACAAGTTACTGAGCCTTGCTGAGCCACAGTTCCTTGTCTTTGAAAACTGGCCATTCAATCATGTATCTATGTCAGTATGGACCCCTGAATATATATTTTATACTTTGGGTTAATGTTTAATTCTACATTATGTTATTTTGTTGCTCAGAAGGCTCTAGCTTTGGTCATTGAGAGCTTCCAGTTGGCTCCTGTGTCCCTTTGGCATGCTGCCATTGATTGTGTGTGTGTGTGTGTGTGTGTGTGTGCACATGCACACATCTTTACTTTGTTTTGTGGTGTGGTCCTCCAGGCTCATCTTATAGTCCCTGTCCCAGCCTTGGAATAAGCCATTTTTCTACAGATCTCTGGTTCCCTTTGCTGGACAATGGTATTAGATATAAAAATCTGGCTGGTGGTAGGCTCATTGTTACTGGGGTATTATTGCTTCTAGACAAATCTCCAGAGCAGAAGAATTCAAAATAATTTACCTAGAGAATCCTCTTCAAGGAAGTAGAGCTTTACTCCTCAACCCCTCCTTTTTTTTTTTTTTTAAGATTTTATTTATTTATTCATGAGAGACACAGAGAAAGAGGCAGTGGCACAGGCAGAGGGAGAAGCAGGCTGGCCATGGGGAGCCCGATGTGGGACTCAATCCCAGGACCCTGGGATCATGATCTGAGCCGAAGACAGACACTCAACCATTGAGCCACCCAGGTACCCCTACTCCCTACCCCTTTAGTGTGGGCTGCACACAGTGACTTCTTTCCAATGAGCCCAGTATGTAAAGAGGGAAAGCTAGGCAAAACCTGACACTGACAACCTCAGCCAGGTGGTCAGGGCCAACATGGAATATTGACAGTGTATACCCTTGATACAATGTGATGAGAATGGCACTTTATCTCCCCCCAAACCCATAGCTTCAGTCTACTCATGAGAAGAACATCTTATAAGCCCAAGTTGGGAGACACTCAACAAAATATCAGTTCCCCTTCAAAACTGTCAAGGTCATCAAAAACAAGCAAGGTCAGAGAAACTATCACAGTCTAGAGAAAGCCTAAGGAACATAACTAAATGTGATGTGGTATTCTGAGTGGGATCCTGTAACAGAAAAAAGGATAGTAGTCAAAACAAAGGTGAAATCTGGATAAAATAGGACTTTAATTAATACATCAGTATGAGTTCATTACTTGTGATAGAAGTACTGTGGTGACATAGGTTGTCAACAATAGGGAGATTGGTTATAGGTATGTAGGCTCTCAACTCTTCAAGCTTTCTGTAAATCTAAAACTATTCTGAACTGTAAAATGTAGGTAGGGGTACCCAGGTGGCTCATTTGGTTAAGCATCCTACTCTTGATTCCAGCTCAGGTCATGATTTCAGATCAATCCCCATGTCAGGCTCCATGTTCAGTGGGGAGTCTGCTTGAGGTTCTCTCTCTCCCTCTCCCTCTTTCTCTCTCTCATAAAGAAAATCTTTAAAAAATAAAATATATTTTAAAATGCTGATATTACCAATTAAGGTTCTTGTGAAAAAGAAATGAGACATTATAAACTCAACACAGAGTAAGTCCCCTATCCATGTTGATTCTTACATTATTGTTACTCAGTCCTCACCAATCACCGATGAAGGGGCTAATGCCCCATGATGACCCTTTGAAGGAGGTGCTGTTGCCACCTCCTTTAGCAGGATAGTGTGTTCCTTAGGCAAACTCAAGCTTCATGTAGTTCAATTTCAGAATGTTTCAGGGTGTACCCACTGTGTACCCTAGCAGTTTGCTCTATTCCTCTGGAAGCACATTCTGATTCTCAACTATGGCTTGGAGGGGGAATGCTGCTGGGAGCCATGTCGTTCCGATGGGACACAGTGACACAGTGAGTACGTTTCATTCTGACAAGTCATCTGGGGAAGAGGTATTAGCAGAAGATACAAGATGACCCCACAGCACGAGGTCTACCAGAAAGTGTTGTGGAACTCAGACTGCCACTGCCTCCAACTAATCCCACTGATGCTTCTTGTATGTTTGGTTTTATCTTTGAGTTTTGGCTGTCAGGCACTAGAGGTTTAAGAAAAATGTGTGGGGGAAATTGTTTTTGAATTGAAAAACAAATTCCAGCCAGTAGCTTAATTTGTCATCCAAAATTAGGACTAAGCCACCCTTATGCTTTTCTCCTTGGTTTTGAGGTCTTGAGTGCAGGGACTGTATCTGATTTTTCCAGGTCTTGCCAACACACTTAATAAATGTTGTGTAAACGAATGACTGAATAAATGTGAAGATGACTTAATTTATTAGTCCAGCTCTTTATACAACAATATGCTGCTGGACTTTAAGAACTTATTCTCTGGGGTAAGCAGAGGGTCTCATAAAATCTTGCTGAAGGAGGGAAAAAGTATGCTAATACAGGAAATAATTGTGGATGAGTCTGCAGGAGAGAACAATGATATGCACTTACCTCTGAATATAGCATTAAGGATTGACTGGAAGGATAAGGCTGCAGACTTGGTGTGCAGTGGCCTTGGGCTCAGAGTTCTCTGCACAATGATGTGTAATGTTGGTTTTTTATGTATGTGTCTTCAATGCAGTGCTTCCCTTTTTTATCCTTACAATATCCCCTGGACTAATTCATAGTTATCCTTTAGGATGAGCAGCTCAGGAAAAAAAAAAAAAAGAAGGAAAAATTCCAAATTCTTTTTATAAAGCAGTCATAACAACGATGCCAAAACATTATGAAGGCTGCTCAGAAACAGAAAACTGTAGTCCAATCCCACTATGAATATCAAGCAAATACCTTAAATAAAATATCAGCAGAGGTCAGCAGTACATTAAGAGATCCCATGATCAAGTGGAATTTGTTCTGGGATGGAACATTAGGAAATCAATAACAGTTTTCATTGTAGAAAATTGAAGTGAGGAAAATGGGCACAGGATCATCTTGATAGATGATGAAAATGCACTTGGCAAAATTCAATGTACATTTCTTGAAAATTTTCTTAGTAGAATTAGAATCAATGTACGTTTTTTTACCTGATTGAAAAAAAGGCCTATCTTAATACAAAAGCTAGCATTATATCTACTGAGAAGACACTGGAACATTCCGAGTAAAGAAGGGTGAGAGACAAGAGCATCCATTGTTAATACTGCTTTTTAACATTGAGTTAGAGATACTAGCCAATGTGATTATATAAGAAAAAGGAATTGGAAGTATGAAAATTAGAAAAAAGGTAAAATTGCAATTTTCAGATGATATGATTAATTCCTGAAAACAGGAAAGAATCAGATTCAGTAAGGTGGGAGTACAAAAATTAATACACAGAAATCAATATGGAAATTATAATGATACCACAAACTTATATATGATAGTAACAAAAAAAAAGAAAGTGTCTAAGGATAAACTTAAGAATTGTGCAACGAATAAAAATTAAAAAAAAAATTAAAAAAAAAAAAAGAATTGTGCAACGGTTAAATGAAAAGTGCTTTAAATTCCCCCAAGGTCATCAACAAAAGCCCTAAACAAATGGAGCATTTGGCAGGCTTTTGAATTAAAAAGTGTTTACATAAAGATCTCAATTCTGCCTATATGCATCTATAAAATTAACCTAATCTCATTATAAATATGCTGATACTTATTTAACTAATGTATTCATACATTAAATGTTTATTTTGTTCTAGATTCTGTTTACACCCCTTACTAGCATTTATATATTTAATAACAAACCATTAAGTATACAACATTAATATCATCATGTCTATTCTACAGCTGAGAGAACTGTCACATAGAGTTTGTGAAACTTGCTTAAGATTACACTCAGCTACAAAATGGCAGAGCCAGCCTAAAAACCCAGGGAGTTTACCCCTGACTCTCGTCCCCATTTCATCCATGGTGCTACATTGCAAAATAACAGGAAACTGAAACTGTAATGGGGAAAACATGCATAATCACCCATCTTACTGTCTTTTCTTAATGGCAAAATATAGGAAAAATGCCTGCCTCATAATATTGTTGTAAGAATTAAATGATTTTACACGTGACAAATGTGCACAATAAATGTTAGTCCATTTCACCTAGGAGAAAGCCCAGCAGAAAATCAGCTTAGCGTTTATTCACTAATGTACTCATTGCAGTCTTTATGCTCAGCTCTGATATAAAAAAGGACAAATATTAAGTGAATGAGTAGAGAAAATAAACAAATAATAAAAATTAAAAACAGAACAGAATCAAATAGCAGGACTGATAGAGGAGCCTTTATCACCTTCTCATTGATATTCCATCACCATATTGATATGGACATTGTCATTGTATTGATACTGCTTATCAAGGTGGAGAATGGGAGATAACTATTTCTTAGCTATGTTATTTTGACCAAGTTAAACTCCAAACTTTAGTTTCTTTACAAAGCAAGGCAAAAAAAAAAAAAAATGACAGCATATACTTTATGGTAGAATAATTTCTACCAAAAAGTGCATAGACAATTTATCAGTGTTCACTATTATATGATTATTAATATTTGGAGTAGTTGTGTAGTAGTATCTCCATGAGCTCATGCAGACCTCGATATGCCATTCATTCATCCATCCATCCATCCGTCTATCCATCCATCCATCCATCCATCCATTTATTGAACCTGTTTATTAAATATGTATTAAGTACCTACTGTGTACCAGGCCTATACAGGGCTCTGCACACAATAATAAGTCAAACACATGTATCTTCCCTTCTGGAATCTGCAGGCAAGAACAGCAATGGTCCTCCAGCCTAGGCTCTCACCACTTTACTTCCCAAGCCCTCTCAGGGTAATCAACAAGGCGGGCTCCCTCAATGATAGAGAAGTTTTTCATGATGAAAAGATACATTCAATGAGGAAGCCTTAGGGAATCCATTGTAGCTACATAATGTGAAATCATCAACCCAGAGCTATCTGTTATATAGGTGTGTTGCCAACACTTAGATACCTGTATTGGGGTGTTTTTTTTTTTTCTTCTTCCTACAGTAATTTCCTCCTTAAATGTTTTCAAATTGCATCTGCTCCAGTATTGCCTCGTGCAATGTTAACCACATCCTGTGTCTAATCTGTATTCCACCTGCCCTGAAATGTTTTAATTCAATTTTTGCATTATGTCCGATGTGATGAATTAGAGCCAGAGAATCATTGACTAAGTGTCAGGAAAGATGGATTGAGGAGTTGAAACTAATGGCATTTGGGGACAATATTTTTCCGCAAATATCAGAGTCACAAATGAAGAAGTGAATTATGTTACAGCCAAGAGCACTGCACAAACTTCAGTGAGACACACGGACTTTTTACAAAAGAGAGTGAATTGCATCTGAGTTTAGATTCTTTGAAAGACTCCAGTTTTAAATATAAGGTCAGCTAGGGATAAAGAGTGAAATCACTGGTCCCTGGCACTCGGAAAGTACAAAGGGTAGAAGAAAGGAAGACCAGCAGAAGAAGCAGGAGTCAGGATGATGTGAAGGTTAAAATGGGTCAGGCATGGAGCTTGGTTTGGAAAGAACACAGTGAATGAAGTTCACTCTGCAGCCGCACACTGGGGGTGCTGCTGTTGGCCCTGGGCTAGGTTTGCAGGCTAAAAGAAGCCAGCCAGGGTAGGTAGTGGCAGTTGCCACCTATCAGAAGGTCTCCCTGGGTCAACACCTTTTGAGATGTAGATTTTAGGAACACGTTGATGAACCCTCCTGACATATTTGTTGCATTACAAATGCTCTTGGGTCTTTTTTATATGAATGTTTATCTGTATCAGAATCACATCCTACACACACACACACACACACACACGCATACACACACATGCCATGGCCTGGTAACATTTTCCAGAGTGTGCTCCAAAGGACACCAATCAATTCTTTTAGTTTTTCTTTGTGCAAGTTTTCATCATAGAGCTCAAAACCCTACTCATTTCATTTACATAAAAGAGTAGTGTTTTACAACATCATTCATATTTGCTGACATCATTCTGTTTGTGTAATTTTAATTGTTGTGTAATATGCTCTCCCTGTATTTAGTTTAAGGGACTTACTATTTTCCACTATTACCTTGTTATAAATAAGACTCAAAGACTTTCCTGGGCCTCTATCTCTGGCTTGGTTTTAGATACAATCAGTTATGGAAAATAAAGGCTCAAGAGCAAACTAATCTGGGAGACGCTCCTCCAACAAGTGGAGAGTCATACTACAGGTTAGTTTATTAAAGGCTCTGAGAAGTCCAGAAACTTCGAGCCTCTCCCAAAGTCGTTTGCCACCTGACACTCACTTGTGTCTGAAGGTTTTATCTACAAATATCCTTCACAGTTAATGTTGCACTTAGTACTCTTGGAGACATCTGAATCAACACATCTTGTTAACTCTCCTGCCAGTGGCCAGGTTTTGCTGAATGGAGAGCTTGCTTCTGGATCTGGTTTCTTACCCTGTGCTTGGCCCTTACCTGACTTCTTCATCGTACTCAGTGAGAGTCTGTTAGATGCCAGGCGTTCCTCTGCGATGTTGCCTTTACTCATGTGTTCACTGCTTCCCCTTCACGCTTCAAATCTTTGCCTGATGGGATTCCCTACCTCTTGCCTCCCCTAGCTCTCCCCTCTGAAACCCAGACCGACTCTGTGTCCCCCAGCCATGCTTACAAACTCCTCATTACAAGTCCCATTAACATGGTTATAAACCCTCACCTCCCCTTGTCACGTCCCAACTCATTATGTCTACCCTCCTGCCAGCCATGAATCTGCAGACCACAGGCCCTTCAGGCCAGCTTGCCTTTGCACTTGCTGAGCATCTTTTTGTCATGCTCTCCCCTCTTTGCCTGACTGATCCTGCAGCCCCTTCTTGTGCTCCCACATGTCCTACTTCCAGGCATCAGGGGACCTCAGTGATGCGCTGTCCAGCAGTGCCTTTGAGACTTGCTCAGAAGTGAGCATGGTCTGCCCCTGGGGGAGTATTTGCCTCCATGTGTCATCCTCTCCTTTGTCTGTCTCCCTGCACTGACCGCTGACCGAGACTTCTCAAGGGCACAGCTCTCTGGCTTGTTCCTTTCTGTTTCCACAGGAGCTGCTGGGTGCTCAGTAGATGTTTGCAAATGACTTGGCAAAGTGGAATTTCGCCAGGTTTAAAGCGTGGTTTGAATTTGGATAAGTGGTAAGGATTAAAGGGTTTCTATGGTACGAATGCAGCATTCTTAGAAAATGACAGAGCCTGTGTTTGGAACCTTCTGGTAGACCTAATCTAAGACGTAGGAGGATTTTGCTGTATGGTTTGCAGGTACATTTTGAGCATTTTTGAAATTACACTTATTTTTCCAGTATGAAATTAGTAGTGGTGTCTTTTGAAATATTGGAAAATATATAATCATAAAAAGATTGATAAAGAAAAATCACCCACGCCATACACGGAAAAGGAAAACACTAACACTTTTTAGAGGGTTTCTCTTGGATTTTCCTTGTTCAGGTTTTCATCATACGATTCAAAATCCTATTCATTCATTACAAAAAACAAGTGTTTTTACAATATTATTACTTGATATTTGCTGACATCATTTTGTTCATGTGATTTTAATTGCTGTATAGTATTCCTCTCCTTGGATTCAATTCATGAGGCTTACTATTTACACTATTAATGCTGTTATAAATAAGACTCCTAGACTTTCCTGGGCCTATATGTCTGGCTTGGTTTTAGACACGTAAGTGAGTGGTTTGCAGGTCTAAGTAGACCTTTCCTGGATTAATTTTAAAAATATAGTGGATCCCTGGGTGGCGCAGCGGTTTGGCGCCTGCCTTTGGCCCAGGGCACGATCCTGGAGACCCGGGATCGAATCCCACATCAGGCTCCCGGTGCATGGAGCCTGCTTCTCCCTCTGCCTATGTCTCTGCTTCTCTCTCTCTCTCTCTCTCTCTGTGACTATCATAAATAAATAAAAAATTAAAAAAAATATATAGTTATTAGTGTACTCTCTGCTAATCAATAATTGAGAATTATGTTTTAGTGCCTTTTTGACTTTTCTAATTTTATGGGTAGAAAAGGAAGCTTACTTTATTTTCATTTCTTTGATTATTATTAACGTTGACTACTCTGGATATTTTGTCATTTCTTCAGGTCTCTTTATTTATTGATGTATTAAGGACACTTCCCACAAATAGAAATTTTGCAGGCTGATAAGCAGAGTTGCTATTGGAAACAATTAAAACAACCGTGATTAGGATGTCAGCACACAGAGGAATTCAGAGAATAAAAAATACTTATTTTTTAAATAGATCAATACATAAAAACCACACTGGAAATAAAAGACCTTGGCCTGGGAGCTACCAGGCATGGACATTGGTGGGGAGTTGTGGCTAAGGGAATCTGGGAGTGAGGGGCTGGGGAGGTTAATCTGGCACAAAGTGAAGCCAAGAGTTCTGCTTTGGGCGAGGTATTCCTGGTGCAATTCCTTTTATGACCAAAGTGCTTGTCTTCAGAGTGACCACTCAAGAGGGGTTGGGGCCTGGGATTTAGAGAGCTGCATCCTGGCTTCTAAGCTCTGTGTCAGAGTGCAGTGAGATCATTGCTCTGTACCTCACCCTCTCCATCTGTAAAATGGGCTGATTCAGCTGGTGGCAAGGATTAAAGAATAAAGCACCCAGAACACAGTATAGGCGACCTCTAAACACAAACCTAATGCTGGCTGTTGCCTGACTTGGTTTCAGAACAGACTGGTTCTCCTCCTTGCTGAGCAATCTGTTGGTTAAGAGACCCCCATGACCCCCAGTTCCTCTGATGGTCCTGGAATAGTAATAATGCCTTGTATGTTTAGAGGGCTTTACGGGTTGCAAAACATTTTCATTTCTGTGGTTTTCCTCGGTCTCCACACTAACTTGTGAGAAGGGTGCCGTCATCCTCTCCTTTAGGTCTTATTCCTGTGAAGGGCACCATCGCTCTGGTCTGCCTTTCATCTTGGCTGGTGCTCTCAGCACCCATATTCAACACTGCTTTCTGTGGCACCTTCTCCAGCCCCCCCCCCCCCAAGTGCCTTATGTCCCTTCATGGTCTTTGTATCCTTTTGATACCAGTATCATGGTTTCCTTTTTTTTTTTTTTTCTATTTTTTCTCTAGCACTGTGGTCAGTATACAATTGTCAATAGAATTTATGCAAAACCAAGGTACCCAGCTGAAGGAAGACTGGGTGGGCTAGCATGTGTGAAAGGGCACTGGAGGTGTTCAGTAAATGTTGGTTGGTTGAATGCACATGAATTCCTTCCCTCTGCCCTTGGGATTGCTGGATTGGATAAGACTTTATCATTCTATCAACAAATTTGGCATCCAATGGGTTAATCAGTAGACCTGCTCCTCCCAGGGAGGATGCTATTGTGAGAGAGACCTTCAGGTCGGGGATGTGGAGTTCTCTACCATGGAAAGTGGGGAGGGACCTGAAGGAGGATCCAGACACAACGTCCATCTTCTTCTGGTTTTCCCAGTGATAGCTCTTATCCATAGACCATAAACACATGGAAGTTAGTCAACAGAGAAGTGAGAACACGTGACAACAAGCCTTTGGGATATGGCATAAGGAGGCCTGGACACAGCTCTTGCAGGCTGTCACGTTAGGTTGGGTGATATTAATACCCACTGTCCAAAGTGCTTTTCGTTAAGTCAGGCCTGGGAAGCCAACTGTTGGCTGTGATTTGGGGAACTCGCATGGGGGTGCTGAGTGAGGGGTGGAATGAGAACCAGAGAGATAAGGGAAATCAGAACAGTGCCCTCTGGACAAGCCAATATGAAGAGCCAAGCAGAAGCCTGACAGAAGCATCACCCTAAAGGGTCTGAGCAGCCAGGCTGAAGCTGGGTTTCCCTCCTTCCCTCTCTTCTTTTCTGGCACAGACTCCTTTACAGATGACAACCATGCGCCCGGCACTGTCCTGGATCCCAGGGATAACAAATAACGACCCATCATCATGACATTCTCAGTCTAAAGAGTGAAACCCAGAGTAAAGGGGGAACTAAAAGCTATAAGCCAGGGAAGCACAGAGTGTGGAAACCGGAGAAGAAATTAACAGAGGTGACATCCCAGGGAGGTAGAAGGAGAGGCAGCAAGAGGTGGAGGTGTCCGGGAGGGCCTGGTCCACAGAGTGGAGGGAGCAGGGCCTGGGTCTCAGAGCAGAGGGAGCAAGGCCTGGGAGCAGCTCCCAACTCTCCTGAGTGAAGGGCCACATCCAGGAGTTGGGAGGGATACCATCCAGCCTGACGCCTCTTTCAAAGGTGACTTTTTCCTGTGAGGTTTTTTTTTTTTTTTTCTGTGAGGTTTAAAGTGTGATCCTTAACTCATTCCACTATCAGTTCTTGAGCACCTACTATGTGCCAGGTCCAGTTCCTGTGCTGGGCAATAGCAGTGAACAAAGCAAGGTCTCTGTTCTCACAGAGCTGACATTCTGGTCAGAGGAGCTGTACCATCAGCAGGAAGACCCAATGTCATAGGTCAGGTGGGCATAATGGCCACGAAGCAGAAGAAAGTGGGACAAGGGACAGAGTGAAGAGGATGAAACAAAAGAGAGGGAGCTATAGAGGAATCTAGACTAAGCAGTTGGTTGGCTAATTCCAGGAGCTTCAAGGAAGCCAGCTTGGTGGGAAGGGGGATAGGAGGTGACATCGCAAGCTCTGAGAGCAGCACTTCACCGCCCATAGCAAAGGGCTTCTTTATGTGGCTGATATACCAATCAGGGGCCTTGGAATCTTATAAACTGAGGCCGTGTTGGGTGATGATAACTGGAAGAAGCTAGAACAGAGGTCAAGGGTTGCAGGTGTCAGGAGGATGGGGTGCCCAGGTTAAGGCCTGAGAAACTAAATTTGTATCAGATCCAAGGGGCCAGTGCAGGCCCGGAAATATAGATGGGAGTCAGAAGCTGGGTAAACACAGTAGGAGGGAAGCAGGAGAAAATTCTGTCCATGTTGGCAGAGACTGGGCCCAGGTTTCCAATGATCTTGTTCACGTGATCTTGTTCACCCACCAGGCGGGTGCCTTGACCTACGTTTGCCAAAGGAGAACCTTTAAATAAAAATAAAGTAGCTTTGTAAGCTCCCATTAAATTATTCAAGTATATCAGTGGCATCATCATTAGTCTCTCTAATGACCATTAATGTGATTAGGAAGCACTAATGAACTCTCTCACCTTGTCACACAGAGGGTTAGCTGGATTGGTCTCAAGGTCTTTCCAGAGTGTGGGATCAGATTCAACCAGTAGCTCTCCGGATACAGAAATCCAGCACTCCACTGCCCACAGACCTCTACCCCACCAACTTGTCCAAAGACTCTGGGATCCAAGGGGCATGGTGATGCTGCAGAGCAAAGGTGTTGTCACTGGCTTGGCCCAAGCAGGAGGGGCTGAGGAGCTCCCCAGAGCTTCCAGTAGGACAGAGCCTACAAGAACCTAAGCCCATCCAAGACGAAGGGCAGTGAAAGATGCGCCAAGCTGGAAGGAGTTCCAACAATTTGAAGGTTTTCAGTTATAAAATATAAGGTACAGGTTGCCTAGCAGGATACACTTGATTTGAATCACAGATGAGACATTTCTCCCTCTTAGATCTAAACCAATGAGCGAGAATTTTCCTGTTTTTTTTAAATGGTGGGTAATGTGGCTGATGGCTCACTACTAGCAAACTGCTATGTCATGTGACGCTTTATCGTCCTACTTGACCCTCACAATTATACTGTGCTGTTCCCAGCTGACAAATGAGGAAATGAGCACGTGGAAAGGCCAAGTACGAGACCAAGGTCAAAGAGATGGCAAGCATGAGGGCAGTGAGTGCAGAGAATTCATTAATGAGCGTGTGGAAGGCAGAGTTCTAGCAATAACCAGGGTCGGCCCTGACTTGTTCTCCTTTCTGTGTGTGAGCCGAGGGTGTCTGTGCACTTTCCATGGCAGCATGAGCCTCCACTCTGGACCATCAGGGGGCCCAGGGGCCTTAGTCTTTGGGGGCTCATGGACTCCCTTTAGAATATGTTGAAAACACTGAGTCCTTATCCAGGAAAAGTGTGCATTGGCACAAATTAGATTTATCTCAGGGGTTCATACTCAGCCCATGAGCACATCCCTGGACGTGAAAGCTCATCACATCTTGTTGTTCAAGAGTTTTTCTAGAGCTTGCTATGTGGCCCCTCCCCTCTCCCCTTTTCCAGAGGTCAGAGGGATGGTGGGACTTCCAGCCCTCTAGCCACTTGGTCCTTCTGGTGACCAGCCCCACACAGAGGGTGTCTAGGGGCCCCCACCCATCAGGCCTCATTGGCATAAACTCAAAATGAATGACAAAGGACACTCCTGTCACTCAGGAGCTTGCAAGAGTTTGAGGAGCTCTGTGCCCGGAACTGGGATGAAGATAAAATATGTTATAACTATACCACTGGAAGGAAGGGCAGGTGACCCCTGGCATGCAAGAAAAGGTTCTAGTTGGAGAAGGAATAGCTGAAGGTGGAGATGAATGGATGGGATGGGGGTCCCATCATGAAGAGCTTCCAATGCAGCAGTCCTGGCTCCCAGCTTGCCTTGTCACCATGAGGATGTGGAGCAGGCCAGATTGTCTTACCAAGATCATCTGGGGCCTTGAGCTTAGAGCACTGCAGACTCGACGTAGGGCAGTGACATCCATGTAGAGGATTTGACACAGGGCAGTGAGTTGGGGCTGCAGGTGCCAGTGATGCTCCCTGTCCCTTCTCCTCATCCCCGTCTCATTTCTGCTGTGGCTGCCGGTGCCACCCTAGGTAAGCTCACCCCGGCAGACTGACTTCGGTGTGGCCTGCATGCATGCCAGCTCAGTTCACAGTGCAGCACACTGAACAATCCTAGTGGCCACTGAACTGCCGTGGGTTACCATGTTCCATCCTCCTGTCCTTCATGCAGACAATTCTGGGAGATTCTGGGAGCATCTCAGGTGGTCCTGGGGCAATGGAGCCCCTGGCATAGGCCCACTCGGGCTCTCTTCCCTGCCTCCCTTTCCCCACTCACTCCCTCACTCTGACTCCCTGGATTTACCTCCCCGGTGAACCACCCACCCCAGGCCCTTTCCTCAGGCTCTCCTTTTGGGGAAACCCAAGCAGAGCCAGAGACATAAAAGAAAGTGGGTGTTGTTTCTGTTGGAAGTCAAGTGAATCTCATGCCAGATGGCCTGACTCGGTGAGTAACACAGTATTCTCTGGCTCATTTAAACAGGGATGATTTTCAAGATGTTCTTGGTGCTCCCTGAGTGAATCAACTTCCAGAATCCCAGGGCCTTTTATTACTATTACCATAAAAAAAATTGTTTTGGATTTACTTCATTTTCTCCAAAGCTAGAGGACAGCAGAACCTCTAACCTGACACATATTTAAAAAGCGATCTAATCTGATCCTGAGCTCAACTTTAAATTGTCTCCATATCATTTCCGTTATGTGGCCACGTCCTTCTGTTGTTTTTCTTTTTGCAATGGGGAACTCACTACCTGGCAGGCAGACCATACCGTCCCTGGGCAATTTAGTTAGCATCTGCCAAGAGTTTGGTGTGGGGGTTTTTGAAGGATGTGTTAATCGCATTTCCCTTTGCCCCTGGTTGTAAAGCATTTGGGAAATCACACCCAAGTCAGATGAGGCCGTGTCTCAGCTTTGTGGCTGATAATAATTCACTAGGAAATGGGGCTTTGTCTGGAGCCAGAAAAGCTTCCTAGGATTTCTCTTTCTGAATACAGACCATGGGATGTTCCTGCAGGGAGATGCAGATCTGCAGAGTGGATGCACCTCCGGCCAACTCCAAGTAGGGCTGGGGTCTCCCTGGTGGCTCTCGTGAACTGAGGAGCCAGACCATCAAAGTAGGAAGATACTCATGGGTGGGCACGGTTGGCCTCCTCTAGGGACCAGTGAGGATGCCATCACCTTTACGGGACTGTAAGGAAAGAAGTAATAAATGTCCTGCCACTTCCACCCCAGTCCCAGAGATTAGACGTTAGATGAAGGGACAGACGCTGTCTGAGACTTGCCCCAGTGCACAGCCTGGGGAGCCAGCGGGCAGTGTGAGTTTATGAAATGTGACCATGACCCTGATGTTGGGCCCCAAGAATGCCAGGCCCTTGGAGATCATTTCCCCCAGATGGTTCTCAGCTGTGGTCAGTTCTGCACCCCCAGGGGACATTTGGCAATGTCTGGAGACACTGGTGATTGTCACAACGGAGAGAGGGGTGCTACTGGCATCTAGTGAAGTTGGGGCCAGGATGCTGCCAAACGTCCGACGATGTAAAGGACAGCCTCCACCACAAGGAATTGTCAGAGCACAAGCATCAGGAATACTGAGGTCACGGACCCAGCTTTCTGTTTCCGTGGACCAGCTCTGGTGACAGGGCCCGACAGGTGACAGAAGAGCTCAAGGATATAAGGGGGTCCGGGGCGGAGCAGGAGCCAGAATCAGAGTGCCCTCCATCCCAAACCAGAGATCCTCCCTGACTGCCGTGCCGCCTCCTGAAAACAGTGCCCAGGAGACGTGTGCTTGGCAGGGGAAGGCAAAGGAAAAACCCAGGAACCCCACGCTGGACCATCTGTGGCCGTGTGCGTCTGTCTGGAGGAGACCAGGTCTGTGTGTCCTGGGCTGACAGCACCAGCCAGGGGGCGCTGTGCAGGGAGGCCTGCTCAGGGCAGGAGCCTCAGTTGGTGGGAGGTGTGGAGGGGGCGGGTGAGGGTGGCTTTGGGCGGGAGGACAGCCTTGGGTGAGTGGCAGCATCAGCTGCTCTGTGGGCCAGCACACTTAGCAGGAGATGGGGGGAGTGTGTGTGTGCACTTGCACATGTGTGCATTGTGTGCGTGCGCCTCAGTGTACCCGTGCGTGTGCATGCACGTGTGTGTGTGCATGGGCATTACCGTGGCAGTGGTTAGGATGTAGATTCTGGAATCCAACTGGGAATGAATCCTGGTTCCCCCACTTTCTTCCGACTCAAATGTAAAGTGAGCCACTCAGCCTCATGTGCCTCAGTTTACCTATCTATAAGATGAGAAGGAAGCTCCTTCTTCATGTGAGGCTGGGGTGAGGCTTAGATGAATCAGCAGGCGGCAGTACTTGGGTATATGCAGACTCAGTAACCAGTAGGACTTCTTATTATCCCTTGTCCTGAAAATTACAGCATTTGGGACTGAAGGGGCTTCGGGGACACCTCAGCTCCCTTAGTTTACAAGGGGTGAGGCTATGCTTCAGAGCACCAGGCTCACTGTCTCACATCAGCCCAGGACAAGGCCTCTCTCCACCCACTGAACTCTCTGCCCCTCCACCCGCCCCCCACCCCTGAACCCAGCAGTCTTCCCAGAATATTCATCTTGGAGAAACTTGGCTTGGAATGGACAGACACTTATTTTTTTTGCTGGGGTGCCAACCTGGGTGAGCAGCCTGGGAACAGAAGATGTGTCTTCTGCTTCTACTATATAAAAAAATATATATTTTTTATTGGAGTTCAATTTGTCAGCATATAGCATAACACCCAGTGCTCATCCCGTCAAGTGCCCCCCTCAGTGCCCGTCATCCAGTCACCCCATCCCCCCGCTCACCTCCCCTTCCACTACCCCTTGTTCGTTTCCCAGAGTTAGGAGTCTCCCATGTTTGTCACCCTCTCTGATTTTCCCCACTCAGTTTCCCTCCTTTCCCTTATAATCCCTTTCACTATTTTTTATATTCCCCGTATGACTGAGGCCATATGATGATTGTCCTCCTCTGACTGACTCCCTTCACTCAGCATCATACCCTCTAGTTCCATCCACGTGGAAGCAAATGGTGGGTATTCTGCTGCTTGTCCAATAGTGAGGAACAAACATGCCTGGCACGATGCTCGGAGTCTCCTAAACTGCCCCCCCAACAGCCTGTGCTTGTCTCCCGTGTACAGATGAGGAAACTGAGCCCCAGTGAGGAAGTGAGATTGCCTGAGGTATCACAGGGCACGCGCTGACACTCAAAGTTGACCCGCCCTCACAGCCCCCCTTACTGGACTTTCCAGAACCCAGGTGATGTCTGCCTTTTGCTGTTGCACTTTCCCTGGAGCTGAGAGGGCCATCTGAGAACCTGGGATGTCTTTGGTTTAGGAAGGCAAATGGAAAAAAAAAAATTAAAAACAAAAAAGAAGGCAAATGGAGAACCAGGATAGTTAAGGGACTTTGGCTCCAACATTTCTGGGGGTGAGTGTGCCTCAGAAGTCCAATGAGCCTAGACTCCTTGGTTGCAGGTGACACAGTCCTCATCTGCACTCGCTCCAGCACACGAGGGAACGTGTTGGCTTGTGTCAACAGACCACGTGGTGGGCAGGCTCAGCTGAAACCGGACACACCCCAAACCTGTGGGTGGTCTCTCCCACCCCGCTTCTCTCTGGCGGCCTGCTTGCTGCTTTCAGACCTGCCTTCCCACAGGTGGGGAATCACAATTGCTGCCAGTTCAAAACTCACCCTCCAAATGCCCTGGGCATTTCCTCTTCGACTCTCATTTGAAATTCCAGGGAAGGCTTCTGACTGGCAGGTTTGTGATCATAAGCCAAATCCCTGAACCAATCACCGTGGTAGAGAGGCGGGACATTACGATTGGCCCACCACAGGTCAGGGGTGCGTCTCCCTGGACAGAGAAGTGTGGAGGGGGTGTGGCCAGCATGGTGGCAGGGGGCAGGGAGCTAGTAGACACAGGGAGCCCATGAGGGTGCAGGGTGGCGGGAAGCCACAGAGGGCCTGGATGGCGCCTCAGTCTCTTTTAGAAGCAGGAGAGCACTCTTCCTGGATGTGTGATTCTTGCTCACCACAGGTAACAAATAGCCTTGAGGTCTTTTTATAGCAGGAATTTATGCTCACCAAACCCACAGCTCTGCAGTAAGGTAAAGGGAAGCATTCTGTATCCTGACCTCAATCCCGTTTCTAGAGGTGCTTTGTGACATTTCCACAAATAGATCGGCTCTTAATTAAGTAGCATAAAGAACCTGCACATTGTATTTTCACCAAGAGCCCGTTGCTGCCCGGAGGACTGTTTGAGAACTGACACTGTTGCTGATTGTCCTCCTGGGTCGTGCCTTGGGGACCGTGGTGGAGACAATGCCAGGGTGATACTCCAGGCAGAAGCCTCGCACCAGGCCCTCCCCACGTTGGAAGGCCGCTTGCTGGGAAACGTGAGGAGCAGTGGCTACCAAGGGGTGCTGGGGGTGCCCCACCCACTCTGCGAGCCCAGCAGCAAAGGCAAAGAAAAGAGCTTAGGTGGAGGGAGAATGCTGGGGTCTGCAAGGCAGGATGGTTCCGCATCCAGAGCAAGACCAGCCTGCCTTCTCACAGAAGGTAGGAAAATCTCTGGGCAGTCCAGGTGGCTCAGGGGTTTAGTGCCACCTTCGGCCCAGGATGTGATCCTGGAGACTGAGAATCGAGTCCCACGTCGGGCTCCCTGCACAGAGCCTGCTACCCTCTCTGCCTATGTCTCTGCCTCTCTCTCTCTGTGTCTCTCATGAATAAATAAATAAAATCTTTAAAAAAAAAAAAAAGAAGGTAGGAAAATCTCTAAAGGAAGAATTTGCCTGCCAGAAGTTGGGGTGGCCCACCATGAAGTCTGGATATGGAGAGTCAGAGGAGCAGAGAGCAATGTGCCCCCTGAGTATCGTCCAAGGGAGAGGCTCAACTGACTCAAGAACATAACCTGCATATCCTTGTGGTGGAAATGGAAATATCAGGCTGGCTAGAAGCTCAGTGCCAAGAAACACTCCAATCATGCCCTAATTCCTCTTGTTTGGATTCCTGTCACACCAAAACAACTTCTGGTTTACAGCTGGTCTGCAGGGATAGACTATCCTGACCCGCAGAACTATTGTCTTTGTATCCTTGGCATCCTTGGCAATTGTTCCTGCTGCACAGTAATTATTTGGCGTGTCGGTTTATACATTGGTCTCTTAGAGTTTGGTTAATGTGAGTGTACCTCTGAGAGGAGGAGACCCTGTAAATGACAAATGCATTCATGTTGAATTCCACCCTGTGAGGGTACAGGGCAGCCAGCCGCCTCTCCCATAGATCTCCTTCTTAGCTGTTCTTCACATTTTTACGGTCCCCACTGTATTCAGTGAGTGCTCAGCAAAAGTTGGGCACTAGGAGAAAAGTCAAACAAGCTCCTGCGTCTCACAATAACTCACACAGTTCAAGCCCTCTCTTGTTCAAAGCCCTGAGCCTGGCGCTGCAGGGCATGCAAAGACAAGAACACGCTCGGTGTCCCCAGGGAGCTAGTAGACAGATAAGGAGCACACACTCATAACCACAAGGCAGTGATGACCTCCACCTATTGCCACCCTAGAGCTTACAGTGTTCTCTCTTGCCTATGATCTCACCTCATTGCTTTCAAAATCCAAAATTTGCCGAGGCAGATATTGCTAACTTGAATTAGAGAGGAAGGAATGGGACAGAAAAGTCTGGCTGGGTCTGCCCAAGGGCCAAGGTTTGGACACACGTTTGTCCGACTCCGTGGTTTTGACCCTTTCCATGTGCCAAAAGCTGCCCCAAATTGTCTATCTTTTGTTTTTGTTTTGTTTTTTTTTTTTTTGGTAGTCCTTCTGCCTGAAAATCCTCTCCCTCCCCCTCTGTTCCCTCCCTGCCTTCAGCTCTTTCTGCTCCTTGCGTCTTTCCAGGTCTGGTAAGTCAGAATCCTACAGCCAGCCCTTCTGTAAATCTGAACCATTTACCCAGGTGTTTATTGGACGTCGTGCTAGGTGTGGAATTGGGGTCAGGACAGTGAGGAGCGGGCAGGCTCTGATCCCCAAACTCCCCAAAGAGAGAAAAAATGATCCTTGATTGGAAACTCATGAAATCAACTATGAAGTCATGACACATGAGTCATGGAGTATTTTTGCCCGAACAGGTTAAAATAGCATAATCTCCATCAAAATGAAAAATTAAATCAAAGAAAAAAAAAACACAGAAGAGCACGTGGACATCATGAACTGGTATCGTCACTTACTGGTGCCATCTTGTGGGCAGAGCTGTCATTCCCAGAGCTAAGGAACACCACACCCACCCCCCCAATCCTCCCCCAACACCACCCCCCACTCTGTCCCTTCCTTCCCCTGAAACATTAAGGTGCCCCTGGGCCTATGAGCAGCATCTGACTTAATCAGCACTGCGGTCCTGGACAGTGACTCCCCTATGTCATTCTTTCTGGGTCTTCCTGAGTCGCCATGGCTTTTCAGCCTCAGCACTATGCATCTTTCCAGACTGATAATTCTGTTATAGGGAGGACAGTCCTATGTATTGTAGGATGTTTAGCAACACCCACGGCCTCTCTCAGATGCTAGCAGCACCTCCACCAGCCAGAAATAT
Organism: Canis lupus familiaris; assembly: GCF_011100685.1. Lineage (NCBI taxonomy): Eukaryota > Metazoa > Chordata > Mammalia > Carnivora > Canidae > Canis > Canis lupus. The sequence goes on along the minus strand of NC_049234.1, from coordinate 29,445,179 downwards.
TCTCACATTTGCCAAATAGCCCCTGGGGGAGCACAAATCCTTCTTTCACCCCTCTGCCCACTACGGTCATCCCCATCCCTGGTGAGAACCACTGCCTCAGAGCACTGCTTGCGAGTGAATCCCAGATCAGTTGATTCCTTGCTCTGTAACCTTGGACAAGTTACTTCACCTCTCTGAGCCTCCTCCTCTAACACTGGATTAATAGCAGTGTTGGTCTCACAGTGCATGGGCGTTTTGTTCGGGTTGAATGACTTAATTCGTAAGATGCACCTAAATCATTGGTGTGGCAAATGGTATGTTTTGAACATATATTAGCTATTATGATGACTTTCAAGCTACTGACCTCCCTCCTCTGTTGAGAGGGTCTTTTGAAGCCTTCTTGAGATAGAAATGAAACCGTGTGGCCTCATTGTCCTCATCATGGACAAAGTAGACTTTCCTGTCCCTTTCATCTGGGCATAGTCATGTGACTTGCTTCTGATCAATAGATACTATGAGATGTCAGCAGAAGTGATGCACTCAGGGGACTTGGGATAAGCATGCATGTTTGAACATGCGTGTCCTCTTAAGCTTTTGCCAAGCCCTGGGAAGACCATGCCCTGCCAAGTCCACTAGTCAGAGGAGGATGAGAGACTCATGGGCAGATCCATCTGAGACACTAATTTGCTGACCCTTCACTTCAGCTCTTCGAAGCAGGACTTGCCAGCCTTGTGGTCCAGTCAGATGGGGCAGCCTTCCATGAAGGGGATAGAAGATGGATTAGCCAGGCTCTGGACCTGTACTGTCTCGGAGGACAGCCATTAGCCACATATGGCTATTTACATTTAAATTAACTAAAACTGAATACAATTAAAAATTTGATTTCTTGGGCAGCCTGGGTGGCTCTGGTTTAGTCCGCCTTCAGCCCAGGGTATGATCCTCGAGACCGGGGATCGAGTCCCACGTCGGGCTCCCTGCATGGAGCCTGCTTCCGCCTGTGTCTCTGCCTCTCTCTCTCTCTCTCTCTCTCTGTCTCTCATGAATAAATAAATAAAATCTTTTAAAAAAATTTTGATTTCTCCATCACCCTAGCTGTATTCCAGGTGCTCAACAGCCTCGTGTAGCTGGTGACACCATATTGACAGCACAGATCTAGAACATTTCCTTCATTACGAAAAGTTCGGTTGGACTGTGTAGCCCTGGATTTTCCACGCAGCAAGGATGCCCTGACTTGTTGGGCTTGTCAGATTCCAATGTAAATACCACCCATGAAAACTTACTTCTCACAGGCGTTATGCAAACCAGCAAACCCTGTGGTGCAAATTTACACAGAGATATTTTCAATGTTAAGTAACCACCTCTGAACGTGTTGATTCCAAATTAGGGCAGTTCATACCCTGGTTTATCATCCTGAAGCGTTGGTTCCTGATTAGAAGCTGCAAATAGTAATTCACTTCCCCTAGGGTGTGAATTAGAGTTAACTTGTAGGAACAGATCACACTTTTTATAATGTAGTATTTTAATGTTGAATTACACTGTAGGAAAATGCGGCAGAGAAATGTCAAGTCCTTCCTTGCCTCTGAGCCTCCTTATGTACTATTCCTCTTATCTGGATGACTCTCTTCTTACCTGGATAACTCTTACCTAATCCCTCTTGTCTCAATTTAAATATCATTTCTTAAAAAACAAAAAAAGCCCTTCTTTGACATGGTCATCTAGATAAATTCACTTGCCTCTTGCTGTCCTCCACTCTAAGGATCCTGTCCTTTTACTTCACAGCACGTGTTATTATGTATCAGCTTGAGAGTTTAGTTCACCTTTTTCTGTGCCCCTCTCCCTCTAGCAGATAATTCCATAAGATAAGAGAACGCAACCATGTGGTTCACTGCTGAGTTTCTAGCATTAGGACATTAACTAGCATATAAGCAAAAAGCAAAAGCAAACAAATCAGTTTATTACAGTAATGCAACGCTAAAAAAATAGTTTGGGAAATCACCAAAGGGTACTTACTAGGCTCTGGAAATACTGGATGGATAAAGGGAGGTTCCAGGGACCTGGTGGGGGTCACACTGCTTGTTGGTGGCCAGATCAGGATTAGAATCCATACCTGTTGATTTGCAGGTGCTTGTTTCTGAGAACCTTGGACTCTAGGGGCAGAAGGGATCCTTAAAATCAGCTAGCCCAGGGGCTAAAAACTCAGGTGTCTACAAGAGCCAGGCTGATATGATAGGTGTGTGGACCAGCCTACACAGGACAATAGAGGACGATGGCAAGGCTGCCAGTGCCGCCAGTTAGAGGGTGTCCAATTCAACTATGTAAAAGCAAGACCAGCCAACTGACTTGGATTGCTGACCAGACTGTTCTGCACTAGATTCCTCCTTCCTAACATCTCCCTAAGTGTTACCAGCTTCCATTCCTCAAAAAACAGCCGTTCTATATTCAGGGATAGCCTCCTGTGCTACTCTGGAAGGAGCAGCTTCCCATTCTCTTTCCCCAGACTCTGTCCAGTGGTCAGGGCAGGTTGGCTAGTGGGCCACCATGCTGCTTCATGGGCACCTATTTGCTTTCCAGACTGTACCTCCTGGGAGATTTTTCCAGGCAAATATCGAGGAATTTGCTCCATCATTTTGGAAGCGAACCATCAGCTGCAGCTCAACAATATAAATCATCCACATTCCCTCATTAGACTTGCCGAAGAAGGGAAAGAAATGGTGAGTCAAGCTTCTGAGCCGTGATGGAGAGTGGTGGAGAGAGCTCTAGTCTTCCCTTGTGCTGACAGCATCACCCTCCCGGATCACCCGCGGCTTCTCAGAGGATGGCTGAGTCATCCTGACCTTTAGAGATGCTCCTGCCCCCGCCTCCCTAGGCTCTGCTCACCTCAAAGAGTCTGGCATTTCCTCAGGATGAGGTGACGCTTGTATGAGTAGAGGCCAGGAGAAGAAATGTAGCTGGAGAAAAAGCAGTGTGGAAATGCCATTCTGCTCTTTCTGGAACCTGACAGCCAGAGCAGGGTGCCCACGTGGCTTCAAATTCCAAACTCACTTGCAGAATAACCCCTATGTGTCCTCTATGGTGGGGAGAGTAGGACCAGCTATGGTCAGAGCCTGACAAGCATTACTTCCATCCTCACCATTACCGTCACCATCATTGCCCCGTCAGTATTATCACCCTCACCATTACCATCATTGCCCCATCAATATTATCACCATCATCACCATCATTATCCTCACCATCATTATTACCATCACCATCAACCTCATTCCATCATAAGAGTGATCACCATTATCACTGTTACCATCATCACTACCATCATCGCTACCCTCACTATCATTGTTATCCCATCATCATCAATATCATCATCTTTAACATCCTCCTCCTCACCCTCACTGCTACCATCATCATCAGTATCATAACCATCATCATCATCACCACTATCATCATCCTCACCATCACCATCATCAGCAATATCATTGCCATCACCATCATTACCGTCACCACCATCATCACCACTGTCACCATCATCCTCACTCTCACCATCATCACCATCACACCATTAACATTACTTCTCTCACCATTACCATCATAGTTGTCTTTGTCACTGTTGTTATAGCCATTATGGAAAATAAATTACAACTATTTATTGATCCTATTATGTATCAAGTCCTCTGCTTATCATCTCATTCTCCTACCACTCTTCAAGACTCTTGCATTTGAGAAATAGGAGCCCTGAGACTCAGTGATTTATATAATGGGAAGTGGAAAAAAACCTCCCAATTATGAAGTCTCAAGATAGGATTCAACTCAGATCGTGGCTTGTCCCAAAGTGTACAATCTTGGCGTACATGAGATCTTCCCTTCATAGTGTTCATCACAACTGTACTCAAGTAATTATTCATGTAGTAGTTGTCTTCCTGCTTGAGAACCACTTTGCTCAGTGCTGTATCCCCAGTGCATAGCCAGACCTGGCACAGTGCAGATGCTCTGTACCTACCAGTTTGCTTGAACAAGTTCCTGGAACACCACATTCCCACATTCCAAATGTATTCACCTTCATTTTATTTGTTTTAATGTTTGATGCAGGGAGGCAGGCAAGGTATGAAGGCCCACATTCAACAAACAAGAGAAGCTGAGTTAATGCAGCTACTCTATGATTGAACCAGAACTCCAGTATTCATCTCTGACTGATGATTCAGTGATATTCTAAATTTCACTGGGGTCATAAGTGTCAGTGACTGGAGGGACAGAGAGGAATAGCGTTTCACTGGAAGTCCCTCAGCAAATTAGAACTGCCACACTGTACCCCTTGATCAGCTCACCAAATGGGAACATGGTCTCGTAAAATTGCACCATTGACCTTGTGGAGCAGTATGTTGCCAGCTAGGCTGACCTTGAGAAATTGTTCACTTTATCATAGCTCCTTGTCCTCTTCTGTGGATTACTACACATCCTTTGTCTTCCTCCTTCTCTTCTCCTTTTTTCTAAACCTCCAGGTACCCACCGCCAAGTCTCACCCAGAGTACCCAGCCCCCTTCTCACTACTGGACCCCACATATTGCTCTTCCCCCACCTCCCTTGCTTCTACTACATTGACCTTGTCTTTCCCATCACCTCCACATAGGTGTTCCCATCAGTTACCTACTCCCCATATCTATAGCCAGTGCTGGGTCTTTCCCAAGAATATAAACAAAGTCACTTACTATGTGTTGGTTACCTGGCCTCTCTGGAAGTTCCAACTCTGATGAGTTACGTGATCCTGGGCACTTTTCTTAACTCCTCTGGGTCTCAGTTTTGTCATCTCTGTAATAAGGATTAGAACAGCACCACTTTACAAGGTTTTCTTGAGGAGTCAGTGAGTCAATATGTGTAGAGGGCTCAGAACAGTGTTTGATACCTATAGCAAACCCAGTAAATGTCTGTTTTATTCAGCTCTGAAAATGACTAGTACTCTCCACGCACGACCTCATTTAATCCACATGACAGCTATGTGAGAAAAGTATTATTATCTATATTCGAATTGAGATCTCTCTTCTTCCAGGACCCATATCTTTTACATCATAATAAAAAAGTTAATTCATTCTTTCATTTAGGATACCTTTTTTTTTTTCTCCATATAATGTCACCAGACAATAAAAAAAAAAAAATCAATTTGTCCCTTTAGGAAGGCCTTGTAGAAGAAAATCTATGGTTGAACATTCTAGGCACCACAGCCTCCTATAGAATAGATGCTTGCAGCAGACAGAGATGGGAAGGAAAGCATGCAGTTTCCCTTAGATGACACCCCATAGGTACTTCCCACTCAGCCCATGTGCGGATCTAGCTTTGGCAATGTCTTTGAATATGGTGCACTTGTGAAGTTACTGGGAAGGCTAAGTGTTTAGCAAACATGAGGGTTACTTCTAAATTTATATTATTAGAGAGTAGGATACTAATCCTACTCTGTATATACTCTCTATATACTCTGTATATAGTGGAAATTTCCTCACTACCTAGAGATGCTTGGATGAGGTCACAGTATATCACTGGAGAATCCTCTTTCCTCCTTGGGCGTATTTCATAATGTACTTTCCCACTTAACTGAAATCATGTCTGCAAAGAGGCCTGGATATCCCACCAAAAACACTTGTAGACAGAGGCCAATTATTGCCCAGCAACAATCTTGATTTAAGCACAAAGGACATGCGCAACTTCTCAGAATATTTTCCTCTCTTCAACCATAGTCTTCAAAATGGAAAAATGAGTAAGTAGCATCTTGTCTGCAAATTTCATTTCATTTCCTGTCTTCTTCACTGAGCAGATCTGACACAGATATGCCTTTCATTCCAGGGTAGAAAAAAAAAACACATGTAATTGAGAACTGCATACTGTAAGGATTGGGAGAACCATATGCAAAGTCATTCAGGACATCACATGGCTGTCCCCACAAGAATGTCACCTCTGGCTTGAGAAATCAGGGAGAGAGTATCTTTTGGGCGGTAGGAGTAGCTGGAAGGTCATTGAGGAAGCCACAAACAGCACCTTGATGGTGGTACTCTTCCTGCCTTCCTGCAGTGACTCATGATACCTCATCTGAGATGGCCTTTGATGAGGCAGCCTAGGGCCTTGAGGTTAATTTCTATGAGGTTATGAGCTTTCATCTTCTCCAGCTTTATGTCCACTGGCTCAATCGAATTTCCTAAGCATTTATGTGGCCTTCCTGCTGTGTTTCCCTAGCTTGGTGCCTGGAACACAGTTTGGACTCTGGTTCCAAACCCTGGTGCTAAGACTGGAACACATATTAATGTACTGAAGGCAGTGTAATGTACGTACTATAAAAGAGTGTAAGCAAATGTATGTTTTCCCTCTGCCTAGCACGGGATCCGGAATACAGTGTAGTCTCAGTAAAATTGTAGTGAATAAAGGAATGAATAATTGATATGATGAATGAATGAATGAATGAATGAATGAAGGAAGGAAGGAAATGGAGCAAGCAATCAAATCCACTGAATACATTAGCTCACCAAGGGGTTTGGAGAGTGTTTCAGGATGAAGAGGTGGCCATGCAAGTGGGCCTTATGAAGGCTACATGTGAGCAGGACCAGGTTAAACCCTACACTTTACTGTGGTCTTCAGGCACTGAGACAAGGCACCAGCTCACAGGAAAAGCTCTCAGAGCTCAAAACAGAGTCCTTAAAGAAGTGACCCTGTGCTTTCTTTTACTCATGTATAAGTGATTAAAAAAAAAAAAAAAAAGCTATGATGTATAAGAAAACTGGCAATGGTGGTGTAGGTGATAGGGGAAGAAAAGCCCAATCTCGTGAGCTTCTGTGACAGTTAGATTTTTATTACTATATCTTTGGAAGTATTGAAACACTTTCATTTTAAAATAACCACAAGGGAAAAAAAAAACTATCATAAGTTTGAAACTTTATAGTCCAGGAGGTACAAACCCACATGTCTACAGGGGCCTGGCAAATATTGCAAAGGAGTAATGAGACCCATGTGAGACAGTAGGGATTAGTAGGGCTTGTGGGAACTGGCAAGATCTAGTTTCTCTAATGGGAGACACCACTGCTTCTGCCGATTGCTGTCCAGTGGCAATGGAAGCCCAGTGTTGCCAGATCTCATCTGTCACAGAGAGGGCAAATCTGGACTTTTATGTTAATTTTCATCATTCTAAAATACCTCATCACCTTAACAAAACATACTCACTTTGCCCTACTTGTCCCTCTTTCCATTCTGAACCAACAGCCAAGAAGGAGGGATTTGGGAAATTAGATGATGTGGATCGTGAGAATAAGGACAGTGATTCCTTCTGAAAGAAGTGTTAATAGATGAGGGATAGAGTCAGATTTCTGAGTAAGTGGTTGGTGAAGAAACAGCGCATCTTTGAAGAGGTCTGATGGTGAAAAAGAAAGGGTCATGGTTAGGGTTTGAACGAGGGTCATTCAGGTGGATTCAGGACATGTAGAAAGAGGTTAAGAGATCAGCATCCTCTATCTGAATTTATGGAAGACCAATCACGGGCAATCATAAATGCAAGATTGGGCAAGGGAGGGGTCAGTGATTGATGGATCAGTAACAATCCACAGGCAGGTGGATTGATTGGATCAAGTGGGAAGAGTTGGCTCAACAAGCAAAAAGGACACTTCTCCAGGTCTGGAAGGAACAGAAATAGGAAGAAGATGGGGTGAGGAGAAGAGTCAGGATGTTTTTGTGCATGCAAAGCCATCCCCTTTATTGGAGAAAAAAGGTGACGCATGAGTGTTATTTTTGTCTAGCGAAAAGTGCATGGTTGTGTGAGTTTTGTACTGGGTGATTAGAGGTGCCTAAGTCCTGTGAATCTCCTTTTCCAACAGCTTTCTGAGGTTAAAGAGATAGTAACTAAACAGCTGACATAGAACTCCAGCCTTTCCAAGTTCAACGGATAGGAAATCCATTGAATGGATAGGTTTCCAACAGAGAAACCAGATCTGGACTAAACCCACAGTGGAATGGGCCACTGTGTGTGCTTTCATTCATTCACTTACTCATTTTTCATGGACTCATTTATTCATTCAGTTATTAAATTGCTGTGCTAGGAACTGAGGGTAGGGAAGTTGCTTGCAGCTAGTAGGAGGGACCGTAAAACATGTACATATATGATTGGGATCCAGGGTAGGATGTCTGTGGATGTGGCCAGAGCAAAAAGATGAAGAGCTCAGAAGTTAAGGGCGGAAGCACCTGGGAAGAGGAGGCATCTATGTTGAACCCCTCAGGATGGAGAGAATTTGTATCCAGCTGCGTAGATGGTACTCCCATCTTGCTTTAAGGCTGAAAAAGACAAACTGCCAACTCTCAATAGGCACCTCTGCCATTGAACTTTACCAGTAGTTCCTACCTGTGGAGCAGTTGGGCAGTAATGTGGAGCTAAGGAGGACGCCTCTTCAGCAGTGCTTCATGCTTTGCCTCCCAGTTGGCTCTGCTTTCTCTTTCCTTTCTCATTATTTGTTCTGGACCAGAGCTGTCCAGTAGAACCTTTCTGTGATGGTGGAACTGTTTCGCATTTACGCCGTCCAGTTCGGTAACCACCAGCTACATGTGACTGTTGAGCACTTGAAATTTGGCTAAGGAACTGAAGCAACTAAATTGTAAATTTGATTTAATGGTAATTAATTGAAAGTTAAATAACCACATCTAGCTAATGGCTAATGTATCAGATAGCATAGCTTGAGACTTAGGACTTCTTGCAGCGTTCCATATCCATGTGGCATCCAGCTCAGTTCCTGGTGCTTGGTTAGATGCTCATCAATACATGTGCAATGAAGGAAATTATTTTTTAAACATTTATTTGCTTATTTTAAAGAATGAGAGTGGGGAGGGGCAGAGGGAGAGGGAGAGGGAGAGGAAGAGAGGATTCCAAGCAGACTCCATGCAGAGTGTGGAGCCCACGTAGGGCTCCATCTCAGGACTCTGAGATCACAACCTGAGTGGAAATGAAGACTCAGTTGCTTAAACAACTGTGCTACCCAGGCACCTATAGGAAACTATTTTTTGCTGCTTTAAGTCCAGAATGATCCTCTAAAAGGGAGCATACCTTTTTTAAAAAGGTTTTCATTTTAATTTCAGCCTGTTACATTAGTTTCAGGTGACAATGTAGTGATTCAACAATTCCATACATCACTCCATGCTTATCATGATAGATAGAGTACTCTTAATCCCCTTCACCTGTTTCACCCATCCCCCCTGGAACCATCAGTTTGTTCTCTATAGTTAAGAGTGTTTTTTGGTTTGTCTCTTTTATCCTTTATTTGTCTTGTTTCTTAAATTCCCCATAGGAGTGAAATTATATGGTCTTTGTCTTTCTCTGACTTATTTCACTTGGTATTACACTCTCCAGCTCCATCCACATTGTTGCAAATGGCAAGATTTCATTCCTTTAGTGGCTGAGTAATAGTCTATTGTATATATATCTACCACTTCTTTTTCCATTCATCTGTTGATAGACATTTGGGCTGTTTTCAAAATCTGGCTGTTGTAAATAATGCTACAATAAACAGAAGGGTGCACGTATCCTTTCAAATTAGTGTTTCTTGTATTTGGGGGGTAAATACCCCATAGTGCAGTTACTGGATCGTAGGGTAGCTCTATTTCTAGTTTTTTTGAGGAGCCCACATACTGTTTTCCATTGTGGCTGCACCACTTCGCATTCCCACCAACAATGCCTGAGGGTTCCTTTTTCCTCTACATCCTCACGACTAACTTGTTTCTTGTGATTTTATTTCAGCTGTTCTGACAGGTGTGAGGTGATACCTCATTGTGGTTTTTGATTTGCATTTCCCTGATGATGAGTGATAATGAGCATCTTTTCATGTGTCTGTTGGCCATCTGTTGGTCTTCTTTGGGGAAATGTCTGTTCATATCTTCTGCCCATTTTTAATCAGATTATTTATTTTGGGGGTGTTGAGTTGTAAAAGTTCTTTATATATTTTGGATACTAACCCTTTATCAGGTATGTCATTTGCAAATATCTTCTCCCATTTTGTAGGTTGTCTTTGGAGGTTTTTTTTTTTAAAGATTTTTATTTATTTGACAGAGAGAGAGAGAGAGATTGTACAAGGGGAGAGGCAGAGGGAGAGAGAGATAGAGAGAGGCAGGGGGAGGGGCAGAGGGAGAGAGAGAGGCAGGCTCCCTGCTGAACAGGGAGCCTGATGCAGAGCTCAGTCCCAGGACCCTGAGATCTTGCCCTGAGCCGAAAACACTTAACCAACTGAATCACCCAGGCACCCCGTCTTTTGGTTTTGTTGATGTTACCTTCACTGTGCCGAAGCTTTTTATCTTGATGAAGTCCCAGATGTTCATTTTTGCTTTTATTTCCGGTGCCTCAGAAGCCCTATCTAGAACAACATTTCTACAGCCAATGTCAGAGACATTACTACCTGTGCTGTAGAAGACAGAGTATCTTTATAAAGAAGACCTTTTTACCACTGAGCATGTTCCCTCCCATGGATCTGGTTTTGCAAGTTTGCCAGTAAAAGGTGCCCCATATGTATTTCCAACGTCAGTGTGTGGCCAAAGGCCAGGCTTTGGGGGAAGGCGAGGCTACTGTGCCCAAAGAGGCAGAGAAATTGGGGTTTATGGTCATGATAAAGCAGTGGGGAGAGAAGATTGGGTGAAATCAGGAAACTAAGGCCATTTGCTTGTCAGATGACACTCCCCATAACCTGCCTTTACCAATCTTAATGATCCAGACTGATGAAATGGTAATGATGAGTGGATATTTTAAAGAAACCAGTGAAGAGGAAGACCCATGTACCTTGGGGTTCAGAGCAAAACAGAGATCCCACCCAGCAGGAAATCCTGGTTTTAGGAAGTCTCTTGGTTCTTTCCAGCAGCAAAACAAAGCCCCACAAGCTGGATAGGTTATAAACATCAGAGAGTTATTTCTCACTGTTTGGAGGCTGGAAGTGCAAGATCATGGTGCCAGCATGATGGGATGAGGGCTCCCTCCCAGGCCAACCTCTTGTAGTGTCCACGTGTGGCAGAAGGGGAAGCACTGCAGGGTCTCTTATAAGGCCATTGGCCCCATCCATGAGGGTTCCCCACTCATGGCTTAAGCACCTCCCGAAGGCCCTATCTCCTAACACCAGCACATGAGGGTTAGGATTCCAACTTGTGAATTCTGGGGAGACAGAAACATTCACACCATTGCAGCAGGTATCTGAGGGCAACACACTGAATTCCCAGGCATTTGGGATCGCTGAGGACACACTGGCTCAGTTTAGGGTTTTGAGGGGTGAGGGGGCCTCTGGGACACCCAGTTGGACTTGGTGGAATTGAGCGGATAAATGAGCAAATGGAAGGATTCAGGGAAAGAGTTAAGAGTTAATATACGACATAGATTCTTGTTCTCTTAAAAAATTCATCAGTCCCATCTGCAAGGGCCCTGGTCCGGCTCTGGTCCAGCCCCTACATTGTTGGGCGGAGGCACCTGAGGCCCAGAGAGGCTAGAAGACTGGACTGAGGCCACACAGCAGTCTGATTAATGGCAGGACACAAGCTGGCTCCAGGTCCCACATCTCTGACTCTGATGGCTTTTCCATCATATTCCAGGCACTCTTGCACTGTGGGAAATGGGATTTCTCAGTATGCAACTCCTTTAATGGGTTTGCTCTGTGGTACCTCCTCATGCTCTGCACTGGCTGCTCCTGGGGTTTGCCAAGCCAACCTCCCCCACATGATGTAGGCTCGGCTAGGAGATAGCCCACTGAGGAGGGGATGGAGAAGGCCTCGGAGTTCACAACTATGTGGTCTCTGCATCCGTCCTCCCTCCCTGCCACCCCCAGGGCCATTACCAACCCCCAGAGCCAGTTTTCTGCCTGGCTGTGTCCTGCCAGAAGCAGCTCACTTTTCTCTGTGTCAACATCTCCTCAACAGTAAAGGGCATTTGCTGACAAACAACCGGCGTGTTCCTGAGAGCACAGATGGGAATTGTGGATGGGCGGGTGGCGTTCGGGGCTGATGGTAGCAAGTGTTCTCTTACACCCTCGGCTTCCCTGCGCACACCACTGTCAAAGCACAGGCTTCCAGAGTGCAGTGATAGAAGTAACAGCAATAAAAGTGAAGTGAACAGTCCCTAAGTGCCAGGCCCTGCTCTGAACACTTCCAGAGATGAACCAGCCAGCGGCCCTCTGAGGTGGGTACCACAGTTATCTCCACAGAGGGCAGGGGGCTCGTCCCAACTCACACAGTTAGGAGATGGAAGAGTGGGGATTTGAAGAATGTTTTTTTTTTTAAGATTTTATTTATTTATTCATGAGAGACACAGAGAGAGAGGCAGAGACATAGGCAGAGAGAGAAGCAGGCTCCCTGCAGGGAGCCCGATGTGGGACTTTATCCCAAGACCCTGGGATCATGACCTGAGCCAAAGGCAGATGCTCAACCACTGAGCCACCCAGGGACCCCCAGAGCTGGGATTTGAAGCCAGCCAGTCTGACTCCAGGATCTGTGCCCTGAGCCAAGCAGGGGGAGTCCTGGTGAGCCAGGGATCCAGTTCTGTCCTATGCATTAGTGTGTGACTTTGGGGCCACGTGGAAGCCTTGGCCTTCAGTGTCTCCTAAGCAGGGTAACATCCACTCTCACCATAAGGACTAGAAGAAACGGCATGTGATCGTGGCCCCTCCACACTCTGCCCAGCACCCCAGAGGCTCACAGGATATTGGAGAGAGAATATTACAGAAGCCATTTGTCTCACTAACCCATCTGAGGCTTGCCACAACATTTTTCCTCTTACTCAGCTCATCCCATCACAGCCCTGAGGTGGTTCCCATCTTCCCCGTGTCAGGTTAATTTGGAAAACCATGTGGATGTGAAGAATATGACATGCATTTTATGGGGTTTCTCTCCTGAATGGTGTTTTACAGAGCTCATTTCTATACTGTCAGACTTCCAAGTTCAGCCTCATAGCACAGAATCAACCCCTGCAAGGGCCAGAGGCAGGGGAGAGGATATTGAATATTTACTATGTGCCAGGCACAGACTGAGGCCCATTGGTTTTTATCCTCACACTGAGCTCGAATGCATTTGGCCATAGCCATGATTTGTGCATCGTGACTCCTGAACTGCAGTCAGCAGCTTCGGGGGTGTGTGGCCCTTGACACTCTGAATACTGTGTCTATAGAAATGTGTTCTGAGTCCCAAACCATTGGCCAAACACAGGGCATGTTAGTACTGGCCCATCATCTATAAGTAGGAACTGATTCTGTAGTTCTTAACCTGAAGAACATTCGATCTCCGGTGGGTCCATGGACAGGCTTCAGGACTTCTGCTCCCCCTTGAATTATATGTGTGTGCTGTGGCCAATAGTAGCTCATGGAGGGGACTTTATACAAATTAGGAAAAGGTGAACCTAAACATCTTCAGGAGGAGTAATTGCAAAAGGGGTCTCCTCATTGGGCACATTCATTACCAAAATGGGATTCCTGCCCCAGGACTCAGGGCTTGCTTAGTAGCCTGTGAGCTGGATTTCAGCCTCTACTGGAGGACTCTTGGCCTGATGCCCTTATGCAGTGCACAACCTGAACAATGCTCTAGGAAGCTCTGTGAGTTGTTGCCTCATGTATGATCATTTTGGAGAGAGGAATTTATTGGTTGCATTGGGGCATCTCTGATCCAAAAATATTTAATAATCACTAGTGATAAGATGAAGGGTACATAATACTGAGAATAACTATGAGGAGGTAGGAGAGGTCCATAAACTCCTGCTGGGAGGAAAAGATGACAGGCCAAGGGCAGGGAGGCTTTGGCCAGGCAGAGGGGAGGTGAAGGGTGCAGGGTTTGGGCTCATGGACCCAGAGGAGGGCTGCCTCCTGAGGCATGAGGCATATGAGGAGGATCCTCATATCCTCCTGGGCATGCTCCTTAATTATCATCTACAGAGCAAGGATAATAAATCCTACCTCACAGAGTGTTTCTGGGATTAGAAAAGGAGGAAGACTAGCAAGTTGGGCCAGAGAAGGAAGACATAGGGAATTCCAGGTGGAGGGTACAACTTGAGCAAAGGTTTGTTGGCCAGGAACAGAACAGTGTGACTCTCTTAGTATTATAGGAATATAAGTGGATGTCGGGAATGAGGAAAGTTAAGGATAAAGGGGATTCAAGAACCAGCAGGAAGACATGGCCTGGAACAAGGAAACTGGGGATCAAGGAAAGCCTCTATTAGATCACCTGCCTCAGAAGAGTGGAGGGCTGGCATGGCAAGGGGACTGATTCATTGTGTCTTCAGCAGATAGAAGCATAGCCTGGGGTGGAGATGCCACACACCATGGCAGAGCTGTCCAGCCAGGGCCAGGTACCCCTAGAAGGCAGGGGCATGCCTCCTGCAGTAATGCACTGTTGGCTTACCTCTCTCTGGAATTCTGGCCTGAGATCCTGGCACATCACCCTGAGGAAGCTTGGTGATCTTGGATGAGCCCATAAGCCTCTCTGATCTTGGTCTCTCAGTGCTGAGAAAATTGGCCCAATCATGGTGGCTGCCTCACAGAACTTGGTAGACTATGAGGCATGTCCATGGCCATCAGCTCACTAAATCTTCAGATGATCCTGGGAAGGAGCCAGGCACCATTTATTTCTACTTCATGCATGTGGAAACTGAGGCTCAGAAAAGTTAAGTGACTTGCTCAACTTTTGCAGTTAAGTAGCAGTTGGAGAGAATATCCTTGTTAGTCCTCCCACTTACTCTCCCATGCTGACCTTGGCCTCAGTTTGTGCTGAGATTATTTCAGGGCATTAGCCAAATGGGTGGTAGGCAGTAACAAGGATGGGAATGCAAACCAGTGTCCATGCCGCTCTGACTAGTGTTGATGCCACTCTGACCTGCGTTAATTATGTATATTATGTTCTGCTTTCAACAAGTAATCCCAAGGTTTATTTTTCTTTAAAGATTTAGTATTTATTTTAGAGAGATAGAAAGAGAGTGCACAAGAAGGGGGTGGGACAGAGGGAGAAGCAGACTCCCCACTGAGTAGAGAGACCATTGCAGGGCTCAGTTTCAGGACTCCAGGATCATGACCTGAGCCAAAGGCAGATGCTTCATCGACTGAGCCACTCAGGCACCCCAACAAGTATTGAGCATTTTGAAACAACAAATATTTATTATCTTCCTGTTTGACTGGGTCAGGAATCTTGCTCTGGCTTTGCTGGAGATCTCTGATTCAAGTCTCTTACACATTGCTATCAGACTGCCTGGTGGGGCTGCAGTCTCATCTGATGGCTGGTGTGTGTGTGGGGGGGTCTGTTTCCAGGCTCACTCTTGTCATCTTTGGCAGGCCTTGGTCTCTCCCCACATGGACCTCTCCATGGGCTGCCTCACAACATGGCAGCCAGCTTCCCCCAGGGCTCAAGTGAGAGTGAGAGAATTCATGAGAAAGTCTTCAAGAAGGATGTCACAGTCTTTTTATAACCTAATTTCAGAAATGACATCCCATCACTTCTGCCCTGTAATGTGCATCAAGAGCAAGTCTCTAAGTCCAGGACACTCAGAGGGAGGAGTCTGTACAAATGTGTGATTACTAGGAGACAAGGATGGTTGGAACATCTGAAAGATTACCTATCACATGACCACTGGCCTGCATGCCCTGATAATGTGGAGGTCTCTTGAGACATTGGACTTTTTGGAAGAAGGTGGGTGATGGATATGGGGCATCCTCCAGTGCTTTGTCAATGCGCCACTGATCGGGCTCAGCATGGGAGTGGTTCTGCATGGCCAGTCTGAGCTCCTTTCTGTTTCTCAGCACGTCAAGTGCTTTGTCACCAAAGCACCTCTCTGTCCTTGTGATACCATCTGCCTGGATCCCAGAAAATTTGTTTGGGGTCACCCCTCTAAAGCACTGCTCCTTCCTTCCCAACTGGCTCAGCTACTCTGAAGGGCTGTACTTTATACTGTACACATGATTTCTTTGTCAGTAATTTTAATAATAATACATGATTTATTATTAATTTTCTATGCAATAATATATATGTGGTGTTCATTTACTATTGCTCGCTGCCTCTAGTAGAATAAAGGGACTTTATTTCCCTTGCTGGCTACTATCCCTCAGCAAATCCTCACTGAGAACCTACCATGTTCTGGATGTGGGGGTGTGGTTTTTAGTTCTCACCTGCCCAGGAGCTCACCAGCTAATGAAGAAACAGACCATCTGAAACCAGGTATAAAGAAGGCTCATATCTTCTCTTTTCCTCTTGTGTGAACCATTCACTGTTTCCCAGAAGCAGGTACAAAGAATAGATTCCCCATCTCTGCCTTAAATTGACCAGGAGAATTGGAGTTTTTAATCCCTTAAATGGAAACAAGTACAGTTTCAAGAAGTTCAGAGTAATGATCCCCATTCACAGAGAAGGAAGGTGAGGCCCAGAAAAGCCAAGTTTTACCCCAGCTTCATAATGAGAAGTAAGTGGTGGAGTTGGATTCTGAACCCAGGTCAACAAAGTCTGTGGCTGTCCTATGCCATGGACTCACCCCCACCCCTACCTCAGCTCCACCCCATCAGCCCACCCCCACCTCAACTCCACCCACCTCCAGCGGCTCCAGATCACTTTGCCACCTGTCTCCACTCACTGCATGTTACCTGTTTCCTTCTCTTACCTGTTCTTTCTCTTGACTCTTCTTTTTTGTAGCATTTTTGAGCTTGGACATGTTTCCATTTAAGGCATTAAAAATTCCAATTCTCCTGGGTCTCTGTAAGGCAAAGATGGGGATTCTATTTTTTTTACTGACCTGTGAAAACCAGTCAACACTATATGGAGGAGATAAGCCACTTAGGGTTGTAGGGATTTCTCTACAAAGAGGAGAACTTGAAATCCTTCAGACACTTGAATCATTATACATTCACTCCCTTCAAAGTGGCCAGAAAAGAAAGTTCTGACTTCAAGTTTGCACAGCACAGAACAGCTGAAAGAATGTGGTCATGACATAGAGCCCACCCAGGCCTGTCCATTCCAGTGGGTTTTCCTCTTGACTTCTTCCTATGTAGTGTCAAATCCTCCTAGCACTTTATGTTACTTTGACATTACCAGATTTTGATTAAAATGTGCAACATAAGGTTTTATTTAAGAGACAGAGCAAACATTTTTTAGAAGTCTCTTAGTTACATGGAAGGGACAGGGCAGTGACAAGGGAGAGAGACAGAGACAAAGGTGGACAGAACTGCCAGCCAGGCTACAGGAGGGAGAGGGTTTGTTCCACCATCATACAACATCAGGGGCCAGTTGCCCCCACTCTCCACTCCCAGGCAGTTTGACTATGATGCCAGGCAAGTGCCACCCCCGGGGGCAGGAGGCTGGACGGGCCCAGTTGAGGCAGATGGGAGGGCGTGCGGGTGAAGGACAGAACTCTATGCCTTGTGTCACTTCCCCTTCTGGATATTTGACTTGGTCCTGCCAGAGGACCATCCTCCCGGCCTTCTGAAATCAACCCCCTCCCTCCCTGGTGTAGGCACCACATTTGTCCTGCAGGAGCTTCCAGAATAGGGAGCCCCTTCACGTAATCCCCTCAGTCTGACTCTTGGCTGGGTAGAATGTTCTCAAGAGATCCAGGTTAGAGATTAAGGACCTGAGCCTGGAGTCCCACAGACAAAAATACCCCTAGCATGTGTGAGGCAGGGACTGCAGTACAAACGGGGCTCTTCAGACCACGGGCTACCTGCTTCCCGACCCTCCCCATGCCATGAGGGGCTTTGGATGCATGCTTGTGGACCCTCAGCTCACAAGTCCATGCTCCTCCATTGCCCCCCCACCTCAGTGTAGCATCCACCTCCCAGCTTCACCTTAATGTCTGCAGGGGCCTGGGATGCCCCAGGGAACCTAGAACCAGAGGAGGCTCACCTAGCCTCTGAAACTTGGGCAGAAGAATGGCATGGTCCTAGGTGCTCTGTTGTGCAATAAAAGGGGGGATGTAGACCCTAAATTATGACACCTCCCTTGGTCTTGAAGAATCCTTCCCCTTGCAGGGGCAGCTACAGCAGGAGGAGGACCCTAGTAGGACCTCTAAAGTCAGAGCCAAGCCATACTACCCACTGGGTTTAAGCCCCACTGCTGCCTATTAACGTACAGTTCAGAGCAAGTGAGTTAATCTCTCTGAACCTCAGTGTACTCTCTCTCCCTAACACGGGAATAAGGACAGCACATGACTTCACAGAGGCTACTCAGATCCAGAGAAATAAGATATGGAAGGTCTTAGGGTGTCTGGCATGCAGAAAGCCCTCATTTATATTAGCTCTTGCTATTTTCTCAATTTCCTTCAGATGGTGTGTTTCTTGGCCATAAAGACAAAGGCCAGATTTTCAAATTTACCACTGTTCACCCTGCGCCTGTCCCAGGGCTGTGCACATAGTCAGTGATTTGCTGACTTCTTGGGTTATGGGTACAACAGTGAATAAATCAGCAAAATAATCAGACCCCCCCCCCCCTTTGTCTGGTGCTTTCATCTTAGTGAAGGAGTTGGAAAATCCAACCAGCACCAAATACAGAATGTGGTCAGAGGCTAGAAGTGCCCAAGCAAAAATGTAAAACAGGGAAAGGGGATGCTATTTTAGAAGAGACAGTCAGGAAAGGCTCTCAGGAAAGAATGAATGACTTAGTGAATATTAACTGTGTGAGGGCAGGGACTGGGTCCTTTCCTTGCTGTGTTATTAGTCTCTTGTGTTATATCTGATGAACAACAGATGCTCAAAAGGGTTGTGCTGTGGATGAGTACAGGTGTGTTGGTATAAACTCTGACCAGGGCTGTGATTCTATGCCACCCTGCATGTGGCCCTGAAACCCTGCCTGTATCCCCAAGTATGGAAATCCCGTGCTTTATTTGACAGCCTTCTCCCAGCTGAGAACATTTTCCAATGTTACTTCATATGCTGCACCAACTTCTGCCTCCATGGCCTTTCCTCTTTCAGCTATAAGCCTTTCACATCATCCCACCCCATCCAACTTGAATACTCCTGGAGTTGGGAAGCTTATGACTCTGGAGAATGCCACCCTCATGCTTACCTGACATTTCTCTCCCTGCTGCTTCCATTCAGAGTATGTGGGTCTGTTGTGGACTGATCACTTGTGTCTTTCCAAATTCAGATGTTGAAACGTAACTCCCAATATTACGGTATTTGGCAGTGAAGGCCTTTGGGAGGTGATGAGGTCATGGGATTCATGCCCTTATGAGAAAGGAAACATAGGAAAAATGGTCCCTCTCTTTGCCATGTGAGGACAGAGCAAGGACAGAGCACTTGTCAACCAGAAAGTGACTCTCACCAAGAACCGAATCTACATGATCTTGGATTTCTAGCTTCCAGAACTCTGTGAAATAAATATTTGTTGTTTAAGCCACAAGGTCTGTGGTATGTTTGCTGTAGCAGCTGGAACTCAGACCAGTTTCCTCCCATAGGGCCCAACCAAGGTCTCTTTTTCACATGGGACATGAGAAGGTTATGTTTCCCCATATTTTCTGTCCCCCAAACTAAATAGTCCCAGTTCTGTGTTTGGCTACCAGTTCTGTCCTGGGCATTAGAATCCTATTCTCTTCATTTGGGACCACAGAATTGGACCCATCCATCCCAGTGTTACATTTGGAGCAGAAACTGGATGTCTGTTATGTCCAGCTATAGTAAACTCCTTTGGCTGCCATAACAAAGTACCACTGACTGTGGATCTAAAACATTAAAAATGTATTTTCTCACAGGTCTGGAGGCTAGAAGTCCAACATCAAGGTTCCATCAGGGCGGGTTCCTTCTCTTTTTGGTTGAGAGGTGGTCATCTTTTCTTGACTGGGTCCCCAGCTGGCTTCTCTCTGTATGTGCTTGTGTCCTCATTTCCTCCTTTTATGAGGTCATTCGTCATTTGGGATTTGATCCCACACATATGACCTTATTTTAATTTAATTACTTCTGTAAAGACCCTGTATCCAAATAAGAGGACAATCTGAGGAACTAGGGGGTTAGGACTTCAACATATGAATTTGAAGAGGGACACAATTCACCCCATGTCAGTCAACCATCTCCTTTCTCAGATGGCAAAACTGAGTCTCTGAGTAGGGAAGGGTGTTGGCCAAGGGCCCAAGTCAGTGCTGGGGCTTACAAGGGACCCGATTCCCCTACTCCCATCACTCTGTTTATCTTTTCCATCCATGTGACCGATGTTTTCTGAAACCCATTTGCTGCCCTCATGATTAGCCGATCTCTCCTCTCATTACTGCCCGAGTACCCATGTTCCCCCATCCGTCCCTCCAGGGCCTCAGGAAAAGGCAGGAGAAAGCCAGTCTGTCACTGTGTGGGTGTTGGCTCTGCCCACTCCCAGCTCCTATTGAGCTATGGTGTGGGGCAATCCTAGAAACAGTGGGATGAAGGCCAGGGAACACGCTGGCCTGATTTTTTTTTTAAGAAAAAAAATTAACTAGGACAGTGAATACAACATTATTCTGGGTTTGTGCAGGCTGAGAAGCCTCTAACTTTGCTTCACAAAACAATGACATAACAGTAAAGCTGAATCACAGGGAAGGGGCAGGTTATGGTGGCAACAGCTAGGCTGAAGAGGCATCTGCGCCATCACTCGCCATCTCAGAGACCCTCAGAAGGTCACCATCTGGCCTCAGTTTAATCATCCAACAAAAATGGAGCTGATAGGGATGCCTGGGTGTCACTGTCACTTAAGTGTCTAACTCTTGATTTTGGCTCAGTCATGATCTCAGGGTCATGAGATCAAGCCCTGTGTCATGCTCTATGCTCAGCATGGAGCCTGCTTAAGATTCTATCCCTCTCCCTCTCTCTCTCTCAAAATAAATAAATAAATAATAAATAAAAAAATGAAGCTGATAACCCTTCGTCCTTTTTCTGTCAGTGTCGTGATTTGAGATAATATGTATGTAAAGAAGTTGGCATGACATTTGGCACCTAGTAGGTGCTCCATAACTGCCCCTTAATGAAAAGGGAAATTCACATTAGACTGTGTTCACTTCCCTTTTTCTCAAGAACTACCCTTCCTTAGAGACACAGTTCATGGGGTAAGGAAAAGGAAGTGAGAGCTCAAGACCATCCACATGCCTTTATGCGTTCAAACATCTGTTTGCCTAATCCAATTACCACGTATCTGCAGATTTCAAGACGTCACGTTTGGTGATTAGGGATATGGAGGTAAATAAAGTCCTTACTCTCAAGAACTGTATAGTTTTACTGAGAAGAGATAACGTAGTACAAGCCATTATAATGAAGTGAAGCGTGTGTGTGTGTTGCGCAGAGGGAGTCTCAGCCAACTGGCCACACAGCTGGAGTGATACATGACATCCATGAGGCCTTCCTGGAATTGTTGACATTTGAATGTAGTATTGAAAGGTGTGTGAGATATTTCAGGTGGAAAATGTTAAGGAGAGTGCTGCAAACTGAAGGAGTAGCACAGACAGCCTAGATCTGGAGGCATGAAACAGGATGACAGTTTCAGAGAAAGCACAAGCAGAGTATAGTTGCTGAAGCATCAACTGTAGCTGTGGGAGAGGAGGGTGGAGAGAGAGGATCCAAGATCAGATATCATGAGAGCTTCGAGGCTGAGATTAGGAGCTCTGGCTTCCTTGTGTAAGCGACAGGAACATACTAAGTGTCAAGAAGGAATGAGACAATTGGATGTATTTTAAATAGATGATGTCAGCAGAGTGGTAGTGGAGCTGCAGGTGGGCAAGGCTAAGAGCAGTCTTATCTCCATGGTTCCATTGAGCATGTTACAGGATTCAGATCACCTAGTGCAGAGATATGACCAAAGAGGCGAAATGCTAGAAATATGGAACTGGAAGCAGTAGATGTGGTGACTTTAATAGAGTGTGAGGTGAGGGAGAAGTTGAAGAACAAACCAAAGGTTTGATTCAGATGATGTTGCCATTTCCTAAAAGAGGCTAGGAGCAGGTTTGCAGGAGAAATAATAAAGTTTGGGATGTGTCAAGTTTAGGGGTAGGTATGAGACCTCTGATGTGCCCCATGGTGAAGAAGCCAGGAGAAAGGAGATATGGGTTAGGTTTGGTGATTTAAGGCATGCACATAATCAGATCCAGGGCCAATGGAATATTCAAGTGAGGAGTCCAGTAGGTGGTTGGATTTATGGGTACTGAGCCCATCAGCAGAGTGATCAAGGCTGATGAGAGGGATTGGGAGTCATCAATATAAGGACTGCAGTTGAAAGCATGGGAAAGAAGCTTGAGAAGAGTATTCAGGAAACTCAGCTACTCTTTGTTCATTAAGAGTAAGAGAATCCTGGTCTTGGGTGTTGATGTCCTAGGGAATCCATTCTGTGGGTGGGAGATACTAGAGGGCTTGGGTCAGGATGGTACATATGGGATATCATCAAGTGTGGGATCCTTGTAGCACTTGTACCTTAGAAAGATGCCCAACCTCTGTCATAGCAGGCTGGGGTCATGGCAGATGGGTCAATGAATAGAGGGTGAGTAAACCCTTGAGTAGGAGTCCCACGTTAGGGTCAGAAACATCACTACTGATAAGACAGGCCAAAGCTCATCTCAGACTCAAGGAAATAGGTGGCCAACATAAGTTACTCTAGACCCTCCCATATGGTGGGTTAGGGGCTCTGAGGTTCTCAGTGTCCTGGCTCGTATGGGCTGGGGAGTTGGGAAGGACTGAACCCACAGAGGAAATCAAGCGCAGCTCCAGCTGAGTGGGCCTGGCAAAGGCCAGGTGCACACACCTCTTCTGGGCCTTGGCGTCTGCATTATAAGGTGAGAAGATTGGCCCAGGATGAGACCTCTTGCAGCTCCAACTTTCAACAGACTGTGTACTCTTACCCTAAGGAGGTTGCAAGTGCTGAGGGCAGGAGCAGTCTTGGGTATCTTTGTAACTCTACTGCTGATCCAAGCTTAAATCCTGACTTCAACTCTTGAAGCTGTGTGACTTTTGACAAATTACTTAACTCTGTTATGAGGACAATAATATTTACCATTGCTTGTTGAGAGAAATAAATGAGAAATATCTGTAAGTGCCTTCATCAGGATGTTTTTGGGTGACCAGAGGTCATCAATCTTTTTTTTTTTTTTTTCTAAAGGGCCAGATAGTAAGTTATTATTTTAGGCCTTGTGGGCCACAGTTTCTGTTACAACTACTCAGCTCTGCCATTGTATGAATGGACATGGCTGTCTTCCAATGGAATATGTATTATTTCATTGATACATGGCATGCTGGATTTGCAGGTTTTGACTCATGGGCTACAGTTTACTGACGCCTAGCTTAGATCCATCAGCCAAATACCATCTTTCTTGAGACCATGGGATCTCTTCCCTATACTCCTCCCATCTTTAAGGGAACAAAATTGGGATTTGTTTTGGAAGGAAGAAGACAGAAGGTATCTGAAACCAAAGTGTGAGCCTTGGTACCAAGCAGAGTCTGGTGCAAATAAAAAATGCCTCCCTTGCTTCCTAGGGGGAAATGAAGCCTCACCAAAGGTATGTCTAGGGAAGGGACACAGTGACCACTGGTCTGAAACAATGGACCTGGGGTTCTCAACTCTGCACCGACCCAATAAACTTGCAAGTGGCACAGTCCACATTTGTCCTTGGGCTGCACGGGAAATGTAATTCTTTTGGAAAGCTCCATTCCCCTCAAATGTGTTATTCCCCCCAACTGTGCAAAGGCTTTCACAATGTGCCTGTTTTTAATTGGTTGTGTGGAAGCTTGGAAGCCTGTACAGTTCAGAGCTGGCCTCCGAGGGGCAAAGTAGTCACCTGCCTCCAGATTCCTAAGCCAATGGATCTGAGCTTAACAAAGGAATGTAGCCTGCTGTCTGAAGGCTTGGCCTCTATGGTAATCATGCTTGGGCCCATTCAAGTACTCCACATCTTTGAGATTTAAATGAAAAGCAGGAGCTATCTACCTCTTTTCACCCATGCACAGATGTTGGGAACACCCAATGAGCTATTCTCCAATCTCCCAACATCTTTGCCACTTGGGGTGGGGGAGGGGCAGGGTTTCCTTCTCCAACAAATGCTTCATCTCATCTTGCCTTGCCTGCTATGCCTGGTCTCCTCTCCACTCTGAGCTAACAGAGATGTCTGACTAAGTCCCTTGCCCTGACTTTTCTCTAAATCTCTGCCTTGACGTAGTTGGCTCTAGAGTTGACTTTGCTGGGAGCTCAGGATACCAGCAGAGAAGGGAGAAGCAGATCAAGCACTAAGTAGCAAACAAAACCATATTTTATAGATTTCTGTTATTTAGTTAAATACATCCCCAAGAATTGCTGTCTCGTCAGCAATCCTTGTTAGCCCTTGCCTCCCTAGGCGCATGGTGTGACTCTGACTTTATATCCTTCTCTGTTTTCTTTCTTCTTTCTTTCTTTCTTTCTTTCTTTCTTTCTTTCTTTCTTTCTTTCTTTCTTTCTTTCTTTCTTTCTTTCTTTCTTTCTTTCTTTCTTTCTTTCTTCTTTCTTTCTTTCTTTCTTTCTTTCTTTCTTTCTTCTTCTTTCTTCTTTCACTTTATTTATTTATTCATGAGAGACACACAGAGAGAGGCAGAGGCTTAGGCAAAAGGTGAAGCAGGCTTCCTGTGGGGAGCCTGATGTGGGACTCGATCCCAGGAGCCTGGGATCACTACTTGAACCAAAGGCAGACAACTCAACCACTGAGCTACCCAGGTGCCCCTCCCCATCTACTTTCACTCCCCTCTGGGCTCTCTCACTCTCATCAAACCATGCTCTGAGACCACATCCAAGCCATTTTCTAGAAAATGTACTTTAAAAAACCCTCTCTGTGCTGGCTTTCCACCTGCCATGGGGGCACAATAATAGTACCTATCCCCTAGGGCTTAGCACCTATCCCCTAGGGAAGACAAGCAGAGATGGCCCAGGGTCTGATAAGCACAAGTAAGGAGTTCAGAGGACTATCTGCCCAGGACTCTTTCATGATGCTAGATTCTTTCTCCATATGTAGTAGATAAAAACAAAAAACAAAAACAAAAACAAGTTGGATTTCACCTGGTGCACTGGTAAGGATGACATTCTTGGTGAAAAATAGCCTGGGCCAAACCATAGACATCTGGGAGTAGACAACGTGTTGTAGAAATGGAACATAGATGAGTTTGGCTCAGGTATAAATAACACGGGGAAGCCACAGAATAATGTGATTAGGAAGCCAGGAGATATTGTGAAGGGCTTGCTGAGATTATGGGTCATGCTGAGAAGTTTGCATTTTATCCTGTAGGAATCTGAGTCCAGCCCAGTCAGATTTTCTGCTTGGACGCACCCTTCTTTGTCTATGTAGAGGGAAAACAAATGAAGACAGGGAGCAAACAGTGGCACAGGGAAGAAAGATGAGGAGGGCCTCCATGAGGAATTAGCAGAAAGAGAAGAGAGTATTTGTGGCACACCAGAGGATTCTACAAGCTAGTGGGACCATGGCCAACTCTTAGCGAGGCAAGATGGTAGTGTTGGGTAGATCTTAGAAGCATGAAATGGAGGGCTTTACTGGTTATTAGTAGTAGTAGGGTGATAAGAACCTGGTGCGACCTAGGAGGTAGGGGACAGTTTGGGAGATGACCTACCATGTATCCAGCATCATGAGTTTCTATGACTGACTGACTCCTGAGTATCCCTACAACTCCACAAAATGAGACAACTTACATATCAACTAACCAACCACTCAACAATTATGACCTAGTTGAGTGGTTCTTGCCTGCTGCATGTTTTAATCACCAGGGAGCTTTAAAAATGCAAAGACCAGGTCTCACCTTAGACCATTTGAATCAGACCTCTGTGTAGATAGATCGTGAGTACATCTGCTTATTTATTGGTTTTTCATATGTCACTCAGGTAATTCTAACTAGTAGCCACAGTGGAGAACCACTTGTGAGTGGAAATGTCAGTGAAGAGGAAGTTGTCACATTTGCAAGTGGATAGAGGGGCTTTAGCAGGTGTGGATGGAGGTGCCGGTAAGTTGCAAACTTTTTGAAGCTTCATCTGGCACCAGCATTAATTTGTGTTCTCATCTGTTGTAAATAACAGCAACCGGTGGATTCACGAAGGCTTCCTTCTTCTGCTTGGTGCTGAATATAACTTCAGGGGCTCTGGCTCTGAGCAAGTGGTGCTGTCAGGATGTATTAGATTTCCCTCTGAAAGATCAAGTCTGGCTTCCCCCCTGAGTTGAGCACAAGCTGCTTTTTGCTCTTAGAATTAGGTGGGATGAGAGGGTCAAAGAGAATTTCTAGGATCATGAACAATGTGGGTAAATTTCAGGCTGGAAAGCGTCTCTGGCTGGTGTACAGTGCTGACCCAGATCTCCTGGGTTTCGGTGACACTGTGACCTTGGGCATATCACATAAGCAACCTGACCCTCAGTTACTCCATCTGTACAAAGGGCAGGTAATGCCATTCCCACTAGACAAGGCTAACACCTCCAAAGAGATAGTGATGATGATGCTTCATGTATGTTTGTTCAGGTGTTCTTTGCATTGGCCTTGTGTACGCAGGTGTTATCATCCCCATTTTAACAGATGAGTAAACTGAGGTCTGACAGTCCAGTAACTTGTCCAAGGTCACACATCTTGTAAATGACAAAACCAGGAGTATGACTTTGGCTTTCAGACTTTAGAGCCCATAGTTTTAATCATCGGATAAATCAATATGTGCTATGCAACATGGCAAGTATATAAATCTAACCCTGTAGCAATTTTTTTGAGGATTCAAAATTGACAGCTTTACTGTTTGGTAGAAGTAAAATCTTTTAGATTCATTAGAAATCATGTCAGGCATTTGTTCATGTTTTATTTCATTCATCCATTCAACACATAGTCAGGAAGGGAGCTAAGCTTGGCCAAGGCTGGCCACTACATGTGCCATGGGGATGAGGGGGTAAGCATTTCTGAGGACCTGAGAAGGTAGGATGAAGGCTAGCCTAAGCAAACTCTTCATTTTGCTAGAAGTTGGAGCCCTGAACAGGCCCCGGTGTCCCAGTCTATGTAGTGATAAATCCATACTGACAGGCCAGACCATTAGAGCAATGGAAAGCCCATTACATCACACTGCGCCAGTGATCCAGGGATTATAGATGAGCAGGAGACGGAGCAGGAGTCCAGAGGGTCCTGTGGCTGCCATCCATCACCCCAAGGCGGTGCCACTGCTTCATGGTGGGAGCTCAGTGGCTCCTTAGTTCATGGGCCCGCAGCCCAGGGTCAGAGCGACTATGGGGCGGCCTGGCTCCCATCAGTGAGATGTCTGCCGGTCCTCTGTTCTGATCTCAGCCGTGTTCTTAAGGCGCCTGTGTTGATTTATTCTTTGAACTCACTCAACCAAAATGTACTGAGCCTGCTGGGTGCTGGGAGGTAAGATGTGTGAGACCAAGGCCCCTATCTTCAGGAGGCCACACGCAAGATGAAAAGGAGACCATGCAGAAGACAGGCATTTCTGATCCATCCCTGGCCCCATGGTTAGAGCCACTTTCAAGAAGATATCTCTCTCCTCGGTTTGAGATCTCCTCAGTGAGGGGAGCCAAATCCTGTGATCTCACATTTTTAGTTTCCCAGGATTCAGGAGAAAAGCCCAAGCATACCTGGGGCAAATTCCCATCACATCAGCTATGTGATCTTGAGTTTGGACAAGCTCCCCAAATCTCTCTGAGCCTCAGTTTTCCTGACAGTCTACAATCTGTACAGTCTGATGTGCCTCTGGCCTTTGTCATATTTCCTAACACTGGGATACATGAAGAAATATTATCATCCTCTTAACATGCCTCTCTCTCTCTCAACAAGCCCTATGATTATTTCCCGTCCTTCTGGATTGCCTTGGTTTACCTTCTGCTTTACTTCTCGGGGGCATTTGGGGAAGCATAATCTTGTTATAATTCAGTCTTCCAGAAACCCTCCTCCCTCACCTTTAGTATTACCTCTTTTTGCATCTTCCCATACTCACACCCTAATGTCTCTCTGGCCAACCCAAAGCACTTCTCCAAGGTCATGGGACCTAGATATACTTAAAAACAAGGACCCAGGATTCTTTGGGGCAATGGATTCAGACCAAGTTGATGCTCTTATGGCACCTAGCACATCTCACATAGAGTAGGCATTCAGAAAATAGGTTCAGTGACTGCATGCATCACATCCATTCCCTCATTTTGCCATTTTGAAATGGTTGTTAACAGATTCCGAGAAGGTGGGTGATTTACCCTAGGTCATACAGCTACGTCCGCAGCACAATTTGATCTCATGCTGCATGATGCCATGTGTGCATGGACAGTATTGAGCATTTGCTCTGGGCTGGATGCTGTACTAGTTCTCTAGGATCACACACTAAGCCTCACAGTGGCCCATGTAGAAGGAACTTCTGCTTTCTCCACTTTGCAAATGGAGAATCTGAATCTTAGATACATCAGGAGCTTGTCCCCAAACTACAGAGCTAGAGAATTGGCAGAGCTGAATTTCTAACCAGGTCTGACTTTAGAGACTTTATTCTCAACTATAGTTTTTCATCTCCTTCCTAACAGCCAGCTGTGTGAGGTGGTGAGTAGTTAGGGGCCGCCAGAGCAATTAGGAAGAGAAGATAGAAGGCATGCAAAGTGGACAAGGTGAGCAGAGCATTTAAACATGAGCTTTCAGGATTGGATGATGCCGAGGGACTTTATGCCACAGCAAAGCACTGAAATCCTGGACTGTGGATAAATGGGGCCCATGTAATCACAGTGCCTCATCTGGGGACAAATGTGGTCTTTCAAAAAAAAAAAAAAAACTCACTACATTCAGGAAAAGAAAATAAGCAGAGAAACGAGCAGTAACTCACTTGTTCCAAACCCGAAGCAAATTCCCCATGCCAGGGTCATTGTTAGTAAAAATGTTTCTATAAAAGTTTCCAAAATTATAGACTTCTCAAAAATACTCATTGAGCTACGTTCGGGCTATTTTAAGACAGTTCCCCTCCTGCCTCCAAAAGATTGAAAACCATTTAGAAGCATGAATCATAGACCAATAACTTGTGATACATGAGAGGGACTAGTGATAGTTGATAATTCAATTTCGGCCTGAAATGAAGTTTAATAATACATGGAGCAGCCTCACTTTCTTCTTATTAAAGTGAAGGATATGGCTTCAGGGAGAAATTAGCTAATTGAATAGAAATATTTCAGCTATAAGAAAAATAAAGGACACAGATTGCCCTCCTAAAAGGAAAAACAGGAACTGAGAAGTAAGTTGTCTATCAGCTTGAAGAAAGTACTCCCAGAAAACCTGTGTGACAACCCAAAGGACCCCCTCCCCCACCAAATAAAATTAACCGAGGAGGGGGAGAAACTCCAATGTTTCTTTTAAGGTAGAGGCTGGATATGTCAAATCCTGCGAGTAGGAGCTTTGACCATTTCCTGCCCCCAGGGTCACTGCTCAGCTCCCTTAGTCTTGGGTCACAGAACCGTTTCCAAGCTGGTTATGCCTTCTGCTCCCTGCATTTCTCATCTCCAGCATTGGCCCTGTTGCTACCAACTGGAAATGCCACACACACACACCCATGCTCCCACGCCCTCCCTACCTCTTCCGAGTGACCGTGAGCCAGGTTGGTTCTCCTGCCTCAGCAGCTCTGGGTTCTGTACCTTCCCGTCCCCGTTCCCCCACCCCAACCCTCCCATGCAGCTAAGTGATCTCCCTAAGACACTCACCTGGCCATGTCTCCGATCTTCTGAAAAATTGTTCTGCAGTTGGGTCCTCATCACTTGTGATATGGAGTCCAAACCCCCTATCCTAATCCAGTTTGCCCTCACAGACTTCTTTCCTTCTGCTCCCCTTGTTCTGGAACTCCGTCCTCAGTCTAACCGATTTCTTGCAAATGTCAGAACGCATTCTACTGTGTTGTGCCTTCCATTTGCCTATCCATCTTCTCTGCCTGCTGTGAACGTCATTACCTCGCTTGTTCTCCTGACATAATCCTGCTCACATTGGCCACGTTTCTCAAGCATCATACCCTCTGTTAGGTATTATTTTGGTGTTTGGATTAGAGGACATACTGAATTTTACTATTTGCTTGGGAAAATAATTACTGGGTCATTCTTGCTCTCATTGGTTTCTGATGGCTCTGTCCCTTCATAAACCAAATTTCACATTCTGGGGGATTCTTTCCATGAAATGTGCTCTGTTGCCTTTACTTCACAATTCTGGTACCTTTCTGTGTTAATCAATATACTTAATAATTCTTATTTTCTTTTAACACAAAGCCCCCACCATTACTCTGTTTTTCCAAACATTCTGGCATATGCTCCCAGATTCACTTTAGAATCAGTTAGTAAAAAAAAAAAAAAAAAAAAATAGAATCAGTTAGTTAAAACCATGCATCCTCCACCAAAGTCTTTGAGGTTTTGTAGGAATATTAAGCCTAAAATTAATTGGGAAACAATTAAAATCTATATAGTTCATCTTTTCTTCCAGAAACATGTTTTTTCCTGCTTGTCTTTCTACAGGTCTGAATATTTTGTGTTAGGATTTTCTTTCCCTCATTATAGTTACTGGAGTTATCATAGTGGATTTTGCTAACTTAGATGGAACTATTAGGGACACCTGGGTGACTCAGTGGTTGAGTGTCTACCTTAGGCTCAGGGCGTGATTCCGGGGTCCTGGGATCAAGTCCTGCATCAGGCTCCCTACATGGAGCCTGCTTCTCCCTCTGCCTATGTCTCTGCTTCTGCCTCTGCCTGTGTCTCTGATGAATAAATAAATTAAATCTTTAAAAAATAAATAAATGGAACTTTTTTTTTGGTTTTATCATTCCCGTTTATGTATAGGAAATGTATTACTTTGGGCATGTGCATTTATTTTTATATCCTGCCACTTTGCAATCTTGTCTCTTATTGGTGATAATACTTGGCTTGGCTTTGTTTTGTTTGTTGGTATGCTCAGGAGTACTCTTTCAGAGGCAGACTTTGGAGCCAACGCATCTGGTTCTCTACTGACTATGGTATGATCTGGAGCAAATTAACCTCACGGCTTTTCAGTTTTCTTATCTGTTCATTGAGTATACTGATATTACCTACACTCTAAGGTTATGATGGAGAGTCATCTTGGAGCTTTATGTAAAGTGTTAACTGACATCAAGTCCTCACGAGGAGGCAATAAACATTACGTCTTCCCATTACTGGAGGTGGACAGTCATGTTACTAGAAACAGTGATATGTTTCTCTTTCTTTTTGCAAAAGCCAAAACTCTTATTTTTGTTTCTACTTCCTCTGATTATTCCTTATAAAATGATAATATGAGATTACTTTGATGATAGTGTGGGTCCTTGTCTTATCCAGGACATTCATTGGATCCCATTTCATAGCTCACAGTCAAGATATCTTCTCATGGGAACAAAATACTCTTCCGTTTTCAGTTTACAAGACTTTTTTTTCTTTCACAAGTGGATAATAAAGTTGATCAGATGTTCTCTTGATACAAATAATTAAGTGATTTTCTGATTCTAAACCCTTGTAGCATCTCTGACATAAGCCCTAGTTAGTTATTATAGGATATTCCTTTAAAGTCATCTCCTGCAATGTATACACTGACATATTTATGGAGGACTTTTGCACCCATCTCCTTAAAGTACATGGTCACCTTTTGTCACACCCTCTTCTCTGCTTTTTTCAGACTCTTTCCTTGTAGCTCTCTACTCTTGTTCCAGAGAGACCAATTCTCTTGTATCCTACTGCGCAAGTCTTCTCTGCTTTTCTAAACGATTCTTTCGGCTCCTGTTGCATGTCTTCATCAGACATATCTTCTGCCTTTAAGACCTCAGAATAATTTTTCCCTCTGCTCATATCACACTACTCTGTCCATAGGCTCCACATCTCTTATTGTCTTCTCTTTTTTTTATCTGTAGATAAGGGGTTTCTTTCCAAGCCAGATCTTGGCAGAAGCAGGCTTTTTTGGACTGCCTGTGGCCTTGCTCACTGCCACATTAGTGATGGCCACAGCCTTTTACCAGGTGTACATTGAGGAGGTCAATGTGCACAGTGCCTCCTGGCCCGGGTCCCAGGGGCTTCCAGGCATTTGCCTTGTGCAGATTTGATGAACTGTGATGGGGGCTTCTGTTCCCCGTCAATCTGCTTTTCCATCAGTGTGTGGCACACAAAGGACCCCCTGCCCAGGCTCTTCCTGTCTTCAGTCCCAATGGACTGTTTGTTTCTCCTGCGGTGAGACCATCCCCCAGAACACAGTGTGCACTGATGCTCTCTGCCTTAGCTTTTCCCTGGAGATGAAAAGACTGGGAGAAGAAAGTGATTGAACACAGTGTTGGCTGACTCCTAAAGCAGCACTCATGAGCAGAAAGATGTCTGCTAACTTTCCTGGTGAATACAGACCCTGGTTCTCTGCCAGTAGAGAGAGAGAGAGAAGGGCAAATACCTCCTGTATGAGTTTCCCAGGGCTGCCATAACACAGTCCCACAAAGCAGATGGCTTAAAACAACAGAAATTTATCCTCTCACAGTTCTGGAGGGCAAATGTCTAAAATCAAGGTGTTGGCAGGGCCACCTCTGAAGGCTTGAGAGAAAAATCCTTCCTGGCCTCTTTCAGCTTTGGGGAGCTGCCAGCCATCCGAGGTGTTCCTGGGCTCATAGATGCCTCCCTACGGTCCCCACATCCATCCTCATCTGGACTTCTTCCCTGTGTGTGTCTGTGCATTTCCTCTTCCTCTTGCAAGGACACCAGTCATTGGATTTAGGACCCACTCTACTCCCTTGTGGTTTCATCTTAACTAATTACATCTGCAGGTTCTCAGGTTCTGGGTGGACATAAATTTTGTAGGGACACTATTCAACCCACTATACTTCAGCACCCTTGAACTTGGGGCACCTGGGTAGCTTAGCCAGTTGAGCATCTGACTCTTGGTTTTGACTCAGGTCATGATCTCGAGGGTGTGGGATCAAGCCCCAAGTCCAGTTCTGCACTCAGTGCCGAGTCTGCTTCAGATTCTCTCTCCCTCTCCCTCACGCTCTTATTCTCTCTCTCTCAAATAAATAAATAAAATATTTCAAATAAATAAATTGCTTAGAAATTAACATTCTGGGGTCAGCACCTTTGTTCTTATAGTAACTCGTTTTTGTGAGTAGATAAAATACGTAAGAGTATAGGTAGTACTTCGATAAAGCAAAGATAGTGATAATACCTGACCAACACACCTTCTGGAAGGTGTGGGAGGGATGTAGGGCCCTTCAAAGTTCAGAATTTCACATCTCAGGGTGTTCTCTATGAGACAGCTGGGGTTCAAACCTCCATAGAGGGACCTGTTTGCAGGACTTGGTAATCGAAACAAGAGAGATCTGTCCTACTTTCTGAGGCTTCTTCAGTTCTCTTTTTTGTTTGCAGAATCCCTATGATGCAGAGACTAGTTCATTCCTTTAGCTGGAATATGGTAAGAGTCGGGTTTCTTGCATATGGTCTTTGCTATTTCATGTTACAGTTTCTTTGGTGGCAACAGTGGAAGCTGACTTCATTTTCTGAGGCACACCTATCAATGCAGGGCAGTGTTTGGGGTGCCAGTCCTGAGTGGGAGCTGAACCGTTCCTTAGAAGACACTTCTTTTCCAGTGGGCACATTGCTCCACACAGTGGTTATGTCCCTGCAAATCTGCTTCTAAATCATATGCCAAGAATCAACATAAGACAATGTAATAGAAGGTGTCTGAAATATAGTAGGTGTTTAATAAATATTTGTAGAATGAATAAGCAGCAGAAGATGATAAGAGTTAACAATTCAGACTCTAGAGGCAGATAGGCCTGGTCTAGGATCTTGGTTCTGCCACTTACTAGCTGTGGGATCTTGTGCAATTTACTTAACCTGTCCGAGCCTCAGTGTCTCTCTCTGTAAGGTGGGGATGACAACATTCTTATGTCGTGGAACTATTGTGAGACTTCCATGACTTATCTGAGCAAGCAAACCATGTCATCACTGTGGCTACCCCATTGCAAGCACTCAGGAAATGTTACCTCTTGCGGTCATCATTACTTTCATTGCTGATGCTAATGATTATAAAGATAAATACATACAGGTGGTTTGAATTACGGTGCCTGATTCACACATCTGCCTTGCATATGCCCCTCCCATACATCCTTAATGATTAGCTTTGGGAACCCCATTTTTTTCTCCCTGCTGCTGTATTCTTTCTGGAAATGCCTTCCCTGCTCACCTGTGTCTACTTTCCCTCGAGAGCCAGATTCTTTGTCCAGTCCTTCCCAGCCAACTCAATCCCCCTCCTCATTCTCCTGAAGACCTCTTTATACCCTCTGATCCAGGCATGCTTAACACAGTGGATGCCAGGTTGCCTCTTTATGCCTCACTGGACCAGCTTGTCCAGGGTGGGACTGCATTTGGAGATGCTGATGAGGATGAAGGCCCTGAAGGAAGAGAGGAGAAGAAATCCAGGTAGAGTTGCAGAGGCCAGCTCTATTTTTAGTCAACCAAAAACCTGGGACTGCTTCTGTTGTGAGTTTCCTGGAGACGTCCTGCCCTTCTTTATTCTCTGCCTTCTTGCCTGTGGCACCCTGCAGACCTGACACTGACAACTCTCAGGAAGCCCTAGGAAGCCTTAGTGCTCGTTTCTAGGACAGGAAGCAAGCATTGCCATCCTCAGGGGGCCAGAGGAGGAGACAGGCTCTCATGGGAGGAACCAGGAGGCCCAGGGAGAAAAGAAGCTGGCAGATGCATTTTTGTCACCAGGGAGCATAACGAGAACCATAAGGGAGCTTTGTGACTCCTCAAGAGTCACATCACCTTTCTGAGCTTCTGTTTCCTCAACTCTGAGACGTAAAGCTTGATTAGAAAAGCAATTTTCCCACTGTGTTCAGCACAATCCAAAGCATTCTTCAGGCTGAGCCAACGCCCTCCCCTTCTGGCCCCTCCCCTGCACATGCCACCAACCACAGAAGCTCTTCCCTTCTCAGGCCACCAATCAGAATAGCTCTGGCTGAAGTATTTTTACATATTGAGCTTTCCTCTGTGCTTTTCTTTCATAAGATACCATTATTTGATTTTTAAAAAGCTTAAAAAGGCTCTGAACGAGATCATTTCCATGTCTCTTTCCGTGCCCTAGAGTCTATGACACTCAAAATTACAGTTTACAAAGACAGGAAGGAGGATTCAGGAATGGACATTTATGGGCCATCTTCCCTATACTCAGCTCTACATGAATCCTTTCATGACCAATATCCTGGCCCTAAGCTGATTCTTCCTTTGCATTTGCCTCATGACTAAGCTTACTGAGGAATAGATCATGCTTGAGATCATTAATTCAGTTCAATTAAACAGATATTGGTGAGCGAGTGCTTTGTGCCATCCACTGGGCTCTGGGGATTCTTCACTGAACAAAACACTGGCCCTGTTGTTATGGAGCTTACAGCCCTCCAAGGAGTCTTGGATCTGGAAAGGATGCTTTAAAGATGAGCAGATTAGGCCCAGAGAAGTGAAGTGATTTGGTCCAAGTCTCACACAGCAAGTGATATCCCTAGAACTAAGCTGTAGGGTTCCCAGTGATTTTTTTTTTTTTGAAGGGTTCCCAGTGATTGCTATGAACGACTTCACATCTGCCTTCCTGGTTTTTTCCTTATTAGCAGGAAGACTAGAATCTTGCTCTTGAATTGGCCACAATCCCAGGCAGCTTATGTGGTTCAAAAAAGAGCCAGTCCTACTCTTTGGTGCTCCCTGTGAAAATACCCAAGTCCTCGCATTCTGTTCTTGCTGTAATTTCTCACTGACATATGGTGTCACTGTTGAGCGCAGGTCTTGCACAGTCCGGTGGCTGCTTGTTTACCCTGCACAGGAGCTTTTGCTGACCCCAAATCTACACTTCTTTCCAAGATGCTGCCAGCTTGGATGCCAGGATTCCCTCTGATGAATTCCATGCTTTCATGTTTAGTCATTGGTTGGTAAAGAATATTTTCATGGCAAGGTGGCTGGATCAGCTTTAACTACGTATGATGCTGGAATCAACCTTCCCCCACAAATCCTATGGTCCATGTATTAAATCAGCGTCACTGACCAAGACTCTGCCAACCTCTGAGCCACTTTGTATCCTGTCATGAGTTATTTCCATGGAGAATCCCATAGACTCTTTCACTTGCAGATTCTTCCCCCACCTCCTAGCTCAAGATATAAGGGAACGCTGTTGAGGTTATGTCTTTGTGAAGCCAGGTAATATTCCATTATCTTCTTCCTCCAGAGCATTTTGTGTGTGTGTATGTATAACAAGGGATATCACTCATGATGCTTTCCCCTAAATATCAGTCTTTATAAGGTTATCCATTCCATCTCTTTCAAAAGATTTGCTCCCTTTTATATTAATTACTCACACAAACTCTTCCTAGCTTGTTGGATTCCTATAGTAATTTCTCTTGTTAATAGATTCAGATGTGCATATATTAGTATGTTTTAGCTGTGCCACACCTTTGCACACTCAGCTAGAAATGGAGCTGAGACTCTGCCCTCCTTGAGGGTCATCCTATGGCCTCTGGCTCTTGGTTTCCAGGTGTTGGCACCTGCCAGGGCTGAGACCAACTTTGAAATGAACAGTCAGGGATCTTAAGGATAGAGAGTGATTCCTTTGGCTGGCTGCTTCTTAGAGGAAGTGAAAGAAACATGTCAGTTCCTGAGGGGAGGCTGTGAAAGCTTACTGGAAAGTATGACCAGGATGGGGAGGGAGAGAAAAAAACCAAAACCAAAACTAAACACGCTAAGAACAACTTCCAGGAGCCCATAAAATATTCATCTGAAGGATGATGAAGGAGAGGCTTTTTTTTTTTTTTTTTCAAATGCCCATGCTTGGGTTCAGTGCAGAGTCATGTAAAGAATACAGATGTTGGAATTTGAAAGGCACGTGCTCCTGGACTGAACTTGCATGGGCGTGGCCTTGGATGAATCACTCAACTCCATGAGTCAGTTTTCTCATCTATAAAATGGAGTTGAATATCTATTGTGTGGATTTAAGGAGATACAATCCAGGAGATGGAATGTAGCACGTGTTTGATGATACATAGAAGCTTGCACTGTCATCAAGTAACTCAAGGGGCACCTGGGTGGCTCAGTCAGTTAAGTATCTGACTTGATCTCAGTTCAGGTCATGATCTCAGGGTTGTGAGTTCAAACCCCACACTGGGCTCCACACTCAGCGTGGAACTTTAAAATATCTATCTATCTATCTATCTATCTATCTAGATACATAAATGATATATATATATAGAGAGTATATATATATATATATACACTCTCTCTATATGTATATATATGTATATATATATATATATATATATATATATATATGAGAATAAATTCAATGAGTCCACAAATAAAGACTGTGTAGTGAAGGGATATTGTGTTGATCATGGACAGGAGCAAGGGAAGAATGAGAGGATAGTGAGGTACCCAGAGGCTCACAACTGCAAAAGCCATTATCACCCCAGGTTAAAGGGCCATGAGGAGTTACTGTGGCTGGAGTCCACAAAGTGGGGGCCACCAAACAGAAGCTATGGTGGGGTGGTACAACTACCTACCAGAGTTGGTGCTGAAATTGGGTGGGGAGTTGGGGAAGTCATGATTCACCTTGTTCCTACCTTTCTGGCTCCAGCTACGGCCTCCTGTTGTAGTCTCCACCACCAGGGAAAATTGGTTTAATAAACCAAGCTGAGTTTATTAAACAAGATGAGCAAGGAAGACCAGCTGTGAACTGGTGTTTCAAGAATATATATTTCAAAGGAGGGAAGGTAATTATAAGATTGTGGGGACTCATAGGAGGGTTTTAGGGCAGCAGTTAGTAAGCCTGGCCTGGGCAGAGATTGACCAGAATTTATGACTCAGGTAAGTCACTGGAACAGTCAGTGGTCTTATCTCTGGAACACAGGAGTTCACACAGAGTTGTTGCTGTTGTGTCAGTTTGCGGCCTTATCCTAGAATATACGGGGCTGTATGAGCTGAATTGGTGTTGCATGTCATGATTCATTTTATCCCTTCTTTGGGCCAGTGTTCATTTTGAAAGTTGGTTTCTGTTTTATTTCTCATTTCCATTAGCCAAACCCTACCAGAAGGTAGCCAGCCAGCAAGCCCAGACAAGGTGGTCAGGAAAGGGAGAAATGTTCTGACAGACACATGTAGAAGACCCAGCACTCTTCTCTGCCTGGCTGCTCCTTCCCTCACTGCTTCGTTTCCCAACTGATAATAATTCTTCCTCATGTGTTTCACGGCAATGCGCCACTTTTCTCTGCTCATTTCCACACTTGAGAATTACTGTCCTAGGGCTTTGCAGATTAGATCTATAATATAACATAATATAATATACCACGTTGTTGAACCATTTTAGGTGCCAAACACTTAGGCAAGGTGTCTTTTATACTCAAAAGCCTTATTTTCTACATCAGCACTGTCCAACAGAACTTTCTGGATAAGTCTTATGATCGGATAAGATGGTAGCCATTTGCCATATGTAACTATTGAGCATTTGTATTGTCACTATTGTACTTAAGGAGCTGGGTTTTTAACTTTAGTTAATTTTAGTTCATTTACATTTAAATGGTCTCAAGCAGCCAGGGCCACTGTATTAGACAGAGCTGCTCTGAGTTGCCTTGTAAGGACTCCTTTCATTTTTCTATATTTTACACATGGGAAAACTGAGTTCTGATGAGGTTAAGTGACATGCCCGTGATCATCTGATTGGTAAATGATGGAGCCAGGACAAGAACTCAGTTCTTTGTGGCCCTTCCTCTGCCTCAGTACCATTCTTCTTAGCTTCTCGGCTAATTCCTACTCATCCTTCAAGATCCAACTCAATGTCTCTTTCTCCATGAAGGCCCCATATAATCCTCAATCAAAGTTTTCAATACATGTCACCATCATATCTAGTATATATCTCACTCAGTTTACTTTTCACATTGCATTGGAGTTATTTGTTTAATCATGTACTTTTCTTTTTAAACAAATATTTTGTTTATTTGAGAGACAGAGGTTGCAGGAGCAGGAGGGAGGGGCAGAAGGAGAGGGAAAAGCAGACTCCTGGCTGAGCAGGGAGCTGGATGCAGAGCTCGATCCCAGGACCCTGAGATCATGACCTGAGCTAACGGCAGATGATTAACCAACTGAGCCACCCAGGTACCCCTTAATCATGTACATTTCTTAGCAGATTGTGAGGTCTTTAAGGATAAGAAGTGAGTCACTATGGGAGGCACATAGGAGGTACAAAGAAAACGTTTCATAAGTGACTGCTTTATCCTCATTGTTGCCTTCATGGATTCCATAATCACTGAAGTGGTAATGCTATGCCACGGGCTTGTTGGTGCTAATTTCGTCCATTTCCTTCATAGTTTTAAATTCTATAGATCAACGAGATCTCTGCTGAGAGAAAATTCAGGCCTGCCTGCCTCCCTCTTGGGTTCCTTGCACACTCCTGTTTTTGGGCGATCAATAGCTCTGGTTTGGAGTATTTTAAGCCTGCTGTCTTTTTGACTTGAGCCTTTCTTCTCCCAGCCATCATATATTTGCCAGCATGCCTCCCCAGCAGGAGGGCAGATCAGCGGTGCCTGAGGATTGTAATATAATGCAATAGGCTCTCCTGAGCAGCATACAAACATGGCCAGCTGCCTTCTGGACAGACACATCTCTGGGTGTCCAGGATAGCCGTGGGCCAAAGGACCTCCATGCTGGGGTGTCCTGGGAAGTGTGAATTTCCTGGTGATGTAGGATTGAGGCGTTCTGGCTCTATCTGGGACACAGCATTGTTAGAAATGGATTTGAGAGAGCAGAAGAGGGAAGAAGTCCGAGTCCTGAGGAAATGACTCTGAAGACTTGGAACACTCTGATGATGTCTATTCAGAACTAGTCTGTGGTCAGCCCTTTCAGGTGAAGGGACTCAAAGGGCATGACCTTGTGCCTTCACTGTCACTCTTCATGCTTCAGCTGCATTGCACTGCCCTTGGGAAGAAGTCCTAATTCCTTAGCATTGCTTTCCAGCCATGGCAATAGGTCAAGTCTCAAATGCCAACAGGGGCCAGTTGGATAATATCAAGAATGAAGTACTGGTTTGGGGGATCTGACAAACTGGAAAACTGATAGCTATTCAGAGGGACCAGCCACAGCTCCTCCTGACCATTGTCACATGTAAGAATGAAAAGCCCGAGGTTTTCTTTTTCTTTCAGTAGAAGAGGGAAATCTAGATTTTGGTATAAAATAGCTGGTTTCTTACTTTGTAAGACAAAGCAGAGCATACCTCTGGATCAGGCTTGGTCCAAGGGCTATTATTTTGCAGTCCTGTCACCACCCCAGCTCC
This sequence comes from Canis lupus familiaris, assembly GCF_011100685.1. Lineage (NCBI taxonomy): Eukaryota > Metazoa > Chordata > Mammalia > Carnivora > Canidae > Canis > Canis lupus. The sequence continues at coordinate 29,404,977 of NC_049234.1, read as the reverse complement.
ATTGACATTGGTTCCTTCATGCACATTCTTCTTCTGCCATTTTGATCTGCTCTCCATTTCTGGAATATCCTGACTTCATTCATACCTCAGTATATTTGCACATGCTGTTCCTTCATACCACAGTTCCTTTTCCTCCCATTCCTATGTGAAGGTTACAGTAGTTCTTCAAGGACCAACTCAATGCCACCTCTTCTAGAAGTCTCCTCACATACCCGGGCATTTACTCCTTCCCCTAGGCTCTCATAGCTCTGTTTCTACCGTAGCTGTTGCGTTTACTGCTTTATATGCTAGTTTGTGGGCTCATTGTGGGTTTTCTCAATTAGACAGAGTGCTCCTGAGCTCCAGGACTGGACAGTTTATATAGCCAACTTCCTGCCGAACACCACTCCGCAAGTGCTTCCCAGCAACCTCAGACTCAAAGTGTCCCAGTGGGAACTGATTTGTGTCCCCTCCCACCAGCCTGATTCCATTCCTATGTTACCATCTCAGTGAATGGCAGCACCCTCACCCACTTATCAGGCCAGGCATTGGGGAGTCATCTTGGATGCCTTCCTTGCCCTCACCTTTTAAATCCTACCAATCGCCAAGCAAGATCTCCTTTCAATGTTTCCACTTAATCCCCATCCCCCTCGGTTTGCCCTTATCATCACTTAGTAGGTGGTCAGTAAATACTTCTTTGATGAATTGTTTAATTATGAGCTTGTTATTATGTAGGATTTCAGAGTAGATTGCACAGTGAGGACTACAGCGATCAGGGACCACTCCCCGAGGAAAACGGAATAGAATGGGACCTTACTGGCCCCATAGGCTGGGGGCAGGTAGAGGACAAAAAATATGACAGTCAGGGAGGGATGGATTAGTGTATGGAGTAAGCAGGGGCCTTTTTATAACAAGAAGGGTGGGCTGGCTTGACTGGAGTGGAATATTATGGGAAGGGTAGACAGAGGGGAGTGAGGCACGATGAGTGAGCCAAAGGGCCAGTTTTGAAGGGTCTGAAAGCCTAAAAGATACTCAAGTCTATGCATCAGAAAATAAGGAGACTCTGTTGGTGCTTGAGCAGGAGATCTATGTTTATGTGCCCAATATAGGAAGGAACAGGAAATAAGAGAAACTAAGGGTGACAGTGGGGAAAGCTCACAGCATGGGCTTGGCTTGGGGTTCATCAGAATCTGGGGCAGCTACAAGACCCCTGGACACTGGGTTATGTCTGAGCAAGGGCCGTGTTGGAGGGAGAGTTTGCACATCAGAAGGGCATGAAATATATAGAAAGGAGGCCCATTGCCTCTTAGTCTGATTTGCTAAGTGCTGGCTGAACATGAGTCTTCTCTCTAGAAAAGTTGGAAGAAAAAACCAGTGAAGCTGGCAATGTTTCTCATTCTTCATTGGCTGTCATCATCCCTTGTTAGAGCAGCAAGTTAATGAGAACACTTATCACCATCCTGATGCTAGGGGACCCTTCCTAGTGCTTTCCAGATGACAAAGTGTGTGTTCTTCGTCTTCTCTGGTTTCCACATCAAGCCTACCAGGTCATTGGTGGTGCTGGTCTTAACCCCCTATAGATGAGGCTACTTGGGTCCTGGAGGAGAATTCACATAACCATAGGTCAGGCAGGTGAGAGTTCTGTAACATGACTGTTAGCTGAGATTCACTGTAAAACATAGTTTCTTGGGGTCAGGGGAGTTCCCCCAAGATTCTGTTTTAGTGTGTGCTGGGTGGAATTAACTTTCCCCAGGTAGTTTGGGTAACCACAGTGCTCCCCCATCCTGCCTGGGCATAAGACCCAGCCTGGCTGTGATGTTACAATTATGGGGTCACAGTGCCCAGCGCTGATGTGTCCCAGAGTTCTAGACTCCCCACGGCCAACTCAAGCCCCCGAAAGACCTCTGGGACAACTCTCAGCAGGGACCTGTTTTTATAAACTGCTACTTTTAGGCAGCCTGTGAGCACTGCCTTCAGCAACCCCTCAAAGTTGAGACAGAAATAGCCCTTCCTACAGGGAACAAAAATAGAAATCGTGAAACAAATCCATGTATTCTTATCTTTGTGCAGGGCACTCCTGTCATATGGGCAGCTGCCGCTTCCAACTTTCTGCCGCGTGAAATGGCAGCAAAGGGCTTTCCCTGTCAGGGAGGGAAAATGCAAAAACTTGTGTCACTTGCCATGATGGAATGGTCCCTGGTCTTGTCTTTTTTTCTTCCTGTAACGTCCGGCAAAAAAAAGAGAGCGCAGGAGAAAAACGAACACAGAAAAGAAACAAAGGAAGGAAAAGGTGAAAGAACGAGACAGGCAACGAAAGAAAAGCACAAAAAGGAAAGAAACCACGAAAGGAAGGGCAAAAGGAAAAAAAGAAAGAAAAAGGCCCAGGAAAGGAAAGGAACGGAACAGAAAGCAAAGACCCCTTCCTTCCCAGAAATCCCTCCCTCCCTTCCCTCTCCTTCTTCCTTCCCTTCTCTCCCTCCCCTCCCTACTTCCCTTCCCTTCCCTTCCCGTCCAATCCCCTTTCCCCTTCCCTCCCCTTCCCTCCCCTCCCCTTCCCTCCCCTCCCTTCCCCTTCCCTTCCCTACTAGATGCTTTCTTTCAATCTGCCCCCATTGCAATTGGAGTCAGGTTGCTCTGGGTGTGTTAATATGTCAGAGATAAGTACGGGAAACAGAAGGATGAGATGTAACCCTTGCCTGCAGAGCGCTTCCCACCAGTAGGGAAAATAGACACATAATAGATATTGACAACCCAGGGCTGTAAGTTCTGGAACAGAAGGATGCCCAAAGAGCTCTGAGAGGACAGAGAAAAGGGGCACATGGCCTCTTTATAAGCCAGCATCTCTTCGCTGATGGGAAAAGCATTTCCATCATTGCCCGGCCTTGGGCTCAGTTCTATGACCTTATAAACAGAATTTAAATTGCTTCATTTTTCAGAGAGGCAGGAAAGAATTGCCTGGTTGAGACTTTTTAACAAGTTGTGTGCCCAATTCTGGAGGAGGCAATGGGATCTGCAGGCTGAAAGCCATGGACACCTCCCTAATTATATTCCATTTTCCAAAACGAGGACATGCCATTTCTCAGATCTTGGAGCAAGATGCCTCCAAGGGATTAAATATTAATAAGATCCTTCCTTCCTCTTTTCCATCCTTATCACATTTTAAAATGCATTTTTCCTTCCCTCACCTCCTTCATGCATTCATTCAAGTCTCTTGATCCATCCAATTGGAATTTGCCATGAATGTTACTGGCACAGGGGATACACAGATGAAATAACACGTTCCCCCCACGATTCTTAACCCTGGACATTCCATCAGAATCGTTCAAGAGTCTAGCTTTCATATGAATACAAATGCTCTGGAACCACCTCCAGGTTAGATTTTTAAGTGATAAAAGCAAAGTGTAGGAAAGTGTGTAGTCTGCTAACAGTTGTGTGGGAAATGATTTGGGAAGGAAAAAATGTGCATATTTTCTTCTATCTGCACAGAATATGTCTGAAGGAATATAGACGAAGCTAGGAGCATTGGTTGCCTGTGGAAATGGGAAGAGTTTTCTAAATAGCAGAGGGGGAGGGAGACTTCCTTCTATAACCTATTGAACTCTGTGCCATATAAATGTATTTTCATTTGAAAGTAATTTTGTTAAAACAAAAAGCAAATAAATAAATAATAATCTGCAGACGTCCCTCCAGACGTCTGAATCAGTGTATCAGGGTGCTCCCCCCCCCCCGCCCCCCGCCAATCTCAAAATCAACACACTGGCCATCCTTAACTATTTGCAGTTCTCCATATGGGCCACCTTCTGTCTGGTCTCCACAGTTTGCACGTGCAATCTCTCTGCCTGGAACACACTTCCCTTCCAGAAACCCATCCCCACACCCTCATTGCTACCCCACCCTCCACTGCCTTTTTCAAAGAGATGCTTCATCTCTGAAAACAACCCACACTCTCTCATCATAATCCTCTGCAGTGGTCTATTTACTTGTGTAGAAGTACCCACCAAACACCAGAGAGAAGAGGTCATTCTTAGCACATTTCTCCAGGGACCCTAAATCCAGTACCTAGAATGAGGTAGGTGCTAAATGAAGATGGAATTATGACAGATTAATGAACTCTGTGAATTATCTGCTGTTCCCAATCACTGACTATTGAAACCCACTTTACCTTTAAGAATCCAAGACAGGGAATGCCAATCTGCAGCCTCCAGGCCACCAGCTCTTTTTTTTGTAAACAAAGTTTTACTGGAACACAGCCATACCCATTTGCTTATGTATTATCTATGAGTGATTTCATGCACCAACAATGATTTGAATAGTTGTGACAGAGACTATATGGCCCACAAAGCCTAAGATGTTTGTTATATGGTCCTTTTCAGGAAAGATTTGCCATCCCCTGGTCCAGAGTTTCTTTGGCTCCTGCTACAAGGCTCTAGTCCCTCCTAGCTTTGCCTTTTGGTTGACTGACATAGCTCTTATCCTAGGTTGGCCAAACCATCATGGTCTGCTGAGGACAGTCTTGCTTTTTAACATTTAGAGTCCCATGTCTAGGGAAACCCCTCAGTCCTTTGCAAAACAAGATGGCTGGTCACCCTGTGCATCTCCTGTTAGCCAGTAGACTTCCTGTGGACAGAAAGCATGTTGCTTCCCTAACATTGGTCTCCCCTAACAGAGAGCCCAATACTCAGCTCTGCAATCTGCATGCCCAATAAACCTCTTAGGGGAGCAAAAGCATAAATGTTTATGCTTGCAGAATCAGAACAACCAAAGAGCTCTCACAAAATACACTTTTAAGGGGACAGGTTAAATACCTATACAGTGAGTCACTTGTAGCAATCATTATTAGTACCTGCACCATTTATTTTCACCTCTTGCCCTTTGAGATGGCCCATGCCTTGCTTTGGCCAATGAATGAGACTAGCAATAACCCATTAGTTCTGGTTGGTTACATTAGGAGCCAGTGTATCAGGGTGGCTATGGAAGAAAAGATGACAGTATAGCCTCCTTCAGCATAGCCCCTGCCCAGACCCACAGTGGACTTGTAATATGAGTGGGGTGGAGATAAACTCTGATGGAAATAAACTCTGATTACATGAAGCCACAGAGATTTGCAGATTGTGTGCTATTAGCATAAATTACCCCACCATGACTGATCTACTGATTTATCATTTAAAACATCTTTATGGCATAGAGTTAGTTTGTATTTGTGTTGTAATGGGGAAGGTTCTTGGAAAAGCCATGTTCAACCTTCTTGGACAATGAAAATTGTCCGTCAACAAATTGTCCATGAAATCAGAATAGTAGGTAGCCTAAGGTCATGAAATGAAATGAAGCTTTGGAGTCAGAGAGACCAAAGTTCGAATCCTGGCTTGTCTGTTTGTGCATTTTGTCTTATTGGGCAGATGACTTGTTGCTCTCCTCAGCACTGTCCAGTAGAACTTTCTGCAGCAATGGAGGTGTCCTATTCTGCACTGCCCAATATGGTACTCACTAGCTACATGTGACTATTTCAATTTAAATTAATTAAAGTTAATTAAATGAAATTTAAAATTCAGTTTCTATGTCATAATACCACATTTTAAGTGTTTGGTAGCTTTAAGGAGTAGAGAAAAAATACATAAATTACCTGACCTAGCATAGTTGCTCAATATGAAAATTATTAATCTCACCAGCATTTGATCCATTCCACGTTTATGTGGACAAAGGGTGAATAGAAACACCGCTCTTAGTGGGGCAGTGCTTAGTGAGCAGCTGTCAGTGTGGCCAGCATGGGACCATAGGGTCAGCCAAAAGTTGAATGTCTATACCTCCGAAAATCTAAAGAATCTGATCATGTAGACATCCCATGAGTACTCATAAAGGAATTTCCCTGTGTTATGCAATAAATCTCAAAATTTTAAGAGTTGTGTCTCAGAAAGAGAATTTCCCAATGGAGAGGGCAGATAGACCAAGAATCCTAAGTCTTCAGTTTCAGACTTTTGCTTTTTCTCTCTGATTCTCTTTTTCATCCTAAGGTGACCCCAAAGAAGCATTGTTTCCTGTAATAATGGCCCAAAGAATCCCAAACCCCTTGCTCCCAAATCCCTTCTGCATCACTGGAATAAACTCATCTTTCAAAACTACCTTACTGAACTCCAAGAGAGAACATTAGAGGAGTTATCTCAGAGCCTGTGAGGAATTTACTTTAAATAATGGAATTTACAAAGGAGAGAGTTCTGGTCCTTTACGGAGAGAGTTCAGCAGAACTCATCTGCTCTGTCCCAGTTTGCATGAGACTTGAAAGGTGGGAGATCCTTACATTACATGAGTCATTTGCTTGTGGCACCTGCCACACAGCATCTTATCACACAAGTCTCTGGAGCATTGTCCTACACATCATGACTCTTCCATACTCAGGACCTAGAGAAATAGAGCCCTTCTCCCCACTCAATGCTTTCATTTTCTTTTTTTTAAATATTTATTTATGATAGACATAGAGAGAGAGAGAGAGGGGCAGAGACACAGGAGGAGGGAGAAGCAGGCTCCATGCCTGGAGCCTGACGTGGGACTCGATCCCGGGACTCCAGGATCGTGCCCTGGGCCAAAGGCAGGCGCTAAACCGCTGAGCCACCCAGGGATCCCCAATACCCTCATTTTCATTCCAATGTCCCACTCTGAAGATCTGACCCTTCTATGAACTGACACCAAGAAGGACCACCCTCTTCAGATCTGACAAGTCCTCAGGTGCAATTGCATAACCATGAGTCATTCAACACAGAACCCAGTCACGATGTAATTAAGAGGTACAGCATTGCATCACATGTTCTCATGTGAAGCTGGATTAAAATCATGCAAACATCAGTGTTAAATCAATATTGTTAGTCCTCTGTGAACTATTGATAGTTCATAGTGAGCCTAAGACAAATGACTAGACATATATTCAACTCTCCATTCATCCATCCATCCATCCTTCCATCCATCCATCCGTCCACCCACCTATGCATCATTCCATCTGTTGGTCCATCTCACTATCCATCACTCATGCATTTGTTCAACCATCTCCACCTGTCCTGTCTGTCCATCCTCCTTCCCTTCCTCCCTGCCCTCTCTCTCCGTGCCCTCTCTCTCTCCCTCCTCTTTCTTTCCTACTGTATATCCACCTACCCACCCACAAATATTTGTAATGTGGTAATCAATAGCTTATTCTCTGGAGCCAAATTGAATGGGTTTGGATTTTAGCTTTAAGCTACTACCATGTGCCTTGGCCTTACTGAACCTTCTTTCCCTCATTTGCATGATGGGGATGGATAATAATGTTTAAACAAATACATGCAAGGTCTAGCCATCGGTGAGGAGCTCTTCATTGCTATGAGATTCTACTTTTTATGTAGTTGATTTTTTCAATATTAATCACGTAAAGTAGCACAATAGGTCAGTCAAACATATCATTTGAAAATTAGAACTCAGTATGTGAAAAGTAGATTCCAGAGCTTTTAAGTGTAGGAGTAATACAAAATTTGGGGGATTTGGATAGGACTAGGGTGGGATGGGACTGTTTTAAGGAAAATCTTAAAATCTGTGCAGCAAGAGCTCTTGCTCTGTCTCTATCAGTTGGGCCCTGGACTGTCTGTAAGGCAGGATATTTCCTTTGTTATCTCTCTTCTGTTATCTTGGTCCATAGAGGCCAAGCGATCTGTTCTAATTTTGTCTTCCAAGTCAGGCTTAATGTTGTAGTTGGCTTTTTAAAATTATTTTTTCCCTTAGAGTCCTTATATGGCATCCAATACTCAGTTATAGATGGCATGAGTGAATGGATCGCCCCAATAATTTGGAGGTCCTGGCTCTGGGGTCCTCTCCTTAGATAGGTTTCAATAGTTTATTTGCATCCAATTATGGGATAGCATTTTTCATACCTTTTTCTCAAGAAGTGAAAGCCTTTATTTTCCCCACTTGAAATCTCTTGTGGATTTTTAGGAAGTAAAATAGAAAAAAAAAGGAGGTAAAACAGATAATGTGAATCTTGTATACAACCAGAGATACACGTTGGGGACAATATTATCTGAAATAAGTGTGGTTATATGTGATTGAGAAATATGCCTGAAAACATTAGCAGAGGATTTAAAAATTAATTTACCTCAATTTAAAAAATGCTTTTATTATTATATCATTTAGATGACTTGATATTGGAAATGCCCCGTAAGACAATAATAATAAATGGTTCTTCTGTGCATATATCACATCAGCAGGCTAAACTTTGGCAATGGAGAATTATTTTTATTGGTCCTTTCCCAAGCTGTGAAAGGAACATTTGTGTTAATCTCTCTCAGTATCCAAAAGGGAAAGTCTATTTGTGTTCAGATGAGAAATGCAAATAAATTAACATTTATGGTGCACCTCCTAGGTGTTTGCGCTGTGCCAAGCGCTTGATATACATTATCAGCTCCATGAATCCTCAACGCTATTGTCTGGATTTGCTGTCTCCATCCCTCCCCCCACCCCACACCCACCTTCCACCCACTCCAGTCTGGATTCCTTCTACCACCATTCACTGAACTAATTCTTGCCAAGGTCTCTAGCGCATGACTTTAAATCCAGTGGACATTTTCCAGTGTTTATCATATTTGACACCTCAGCAGCATTCAGCACTTCTGGAAATCTCTTCCTTTACCTTCGATGACACTATATGTGTTGGCTTTCCTCCTCTTAGTCTCGCTATTTCTCTCTGTTGTTTCTCTGTTGTCTTGGAGGCACCTGTCTTTCCCAGGCAGAACATTGTCCCAGAGAAATCTCATTTACATGTGGGACTCTTACCCTCTTCCATGTACATATCACTCCCAATTATATGTCTGTGTATCCATTCTCAGAGTGTCCTCTTGCCTTCTTGTTATCACCACCTAGTTAGCTCCATCTTTTTCTTTGTCACCTGGTTGTTTTCCAGTATTTTCTAGCTCTGTGGTGGCACTTCCATCCCTTCTCCACCAGAAACTTACAAAACATCCTTGAAACCCCCTTCTTTTTCATCCTTGATAGCCAATTGACCACCAATTATCTCCTAAGGTCTCTCTCTTCTCCATCTGCACTGCCATCCTTGATAGCCAATTGACCTCCAATTATCTCCTAAGGTCTCTCTCTTCTCCATCTGCACTGCCACCCTTAGTTGTCATCCTTAGTTCAAACTACCATAATCTCAAGTGTGGATGTCTACAGCTTCCAGAATGGCTTCCTTGCCAAATATTCTTGCTTCATCCATATGAATCTTCACCCAGCAGCTAGAAGGATCCATGTAAAAATGCAGGTCAGGTTGTGTCTCACCCATTTTCTGCCCAATCTACCTCCAAATGAAACATGTCAGTGCTTTCTTTCCATTGTTCTTGGAATAATTACAACATCATGACCAAGATCTACAAGGAGTTTCCACCTGGAATGGCCTCCATCTTCCTCTCCTGCCTCACCTCCTTTGTCTACCAGGTAGAAGTCTTTGGTCATGTGTAGAGGATGCTAAGATGAGTAATAGTACTTTAACATTTTTAACTTAGTGACCAGTCAGAATAGTGGGCAGGTTTTCTGTGTCAGGAGTATAAATTGTTAATTTTCTAATACTTACTAAGTTTTTGGATTTGATATGAAAAAGGAGGGGCTAACTTTCACAAATGAACTTTGACACTGGCTTGTACATTAGCTGAATGTATTAAAAGTCTATACAAAACCATTTTTTTGCAGGTGTGGAAACAGGCTGATTCTAAACAAGCAAGAAAGAATATATAATAGAGAAAGAGTAGAGCCATGTCATTGGGACTTAGACCTACTTGGAGATATTGGGATTTTTCTGCTTACTACTGAGGACATAGTCACAGATGGAATAAGACAGTTGAGAGGTCAGGTCAAAGGACAGTAGAGACTTTCAGGAAGTCTGTGATTTAACAAAGAGACTAAAGAGGGAGATCATATAAAGCATTAGAAAAGAAAAAGATGGCATATATGATTAAAGATTTTGAAATCAGGAGATGGTCTTAGATTATCCTGGTGGCCTCTAGATACAATCATGTGTGTCCTTGTAAGAGGACAGCCTTAGAGATATGACACAAAGGTAGAAGGGAAGATGCAATGGGGCAATCAGGTAGAGTTTAGAGTTACAGGACCTCTAGCTAAGGAAGGCCAGCAACCACCAATGCTAGAAGAGGCAAGGAGTGGATCCTCTGCCTCCAGAGGGAGGTACCCCTACTGACATCCCAGTTTCAGCCCAGTGACACGCTGATTTGGGACTCCCAGCCCCCAAAACTCAGAGATAATGAATTTCTGTTGTTTTAGACTGCCAAGGCTATAGTAATTTGTTACAGCAGCTTCAGGAAACTTCCAGGCCCAAATATTGATAATATAAATCGTGTTATGTGAGAAGCACTGACAGTTAGGATCTCTGCATTTTTATTTAGCGTTCCATAAAACAACACGGACAACTCTCTTCTACCTTCCCCAGCTTTCTCAATGCAAATTCTTATCATGATGGACCCAGTCATAGAGTGCCTGTATAACCTTGAAATGAGAATGTATCCAAATGATTTACTGTTCAACCCACCTCTTCTATCCAGTGTCTCCACAGCCAGCTGATATTCTCTCTTTTTTAGAATCTTGTTAAAATCCACTTCAATCTCTTGAACCCTAGGCATGGTCTTGGTATTTTGAACTTCTGCCTTTTGCTTCCTGTCATAAGTTGGATAATCATGTCCCAAGCACAAGGCCTTTAATGTGAATAATGACACCATTCCTTCATTGTGAATGGCACTTCAACATCCCAGCCATGTCCCCATACTGTATGTAGGGAGATGGCCTGAGTCCTCTTCCAGACTGATACATTGTGTGGAAGGCCAGGTCAAGGACTGTGCTAGTGCATTCAGTTCAACTCAGAGATTTGTAAGTATTAGTCCTATTTTGAGTAATCTCAAAATCTGGAGAGCAAAATAGACACATAAGGACTCTGACACAATGCTCTGCTTGTATGAGAGTTAAGGACAAAGTACTGTGCAAGCAGAGGTACAGAAACAATACAGTGCTGGAGATGTGGAGAGCTGTAGAGAAGTGTGGGCAATCAAGGCCTTGATGAATTTGTTGATACTTATAAGGAAGGGCATTTTATTTTATTTTATTTTATCTTATTTTGAGGATTTTATTTATTTAAGAAATTATTTTAAAGATTTTATTTATTTATTTTATCGAGAGAGAGAGAGAATGCATATGAGCAGGAGAAGGAACAGAGGAAAGAGACAAGCAAACTGTGTTGAGCATGGAGCCTGATTCGGGCCTCGATCGCATGACTCCAAGATCATGACTTGAGCCAAAATCAAGGGTTGGACGCATAACCAACTGAGCCACCCTAGCACCCCAAGAAGGGCTATTTTAGGCAACAGGGACAGCATCGGCCAGGATGCTATAAACAACTTAGGGAGTTAAAGATAAACAGGTGACCTTGAAACTATAGAGCAGCCCACATTTATATGAGGGAACTACCTGGAGAAAGTAGACATGGAAAAGGGTTTTTGTAAGACTAGAGGGGAAAATACCTCATATCCATTTTAAAAAATGGTCATTAACATGGGAATGCCGATGAGGATGAGAGGCCAGGACCCTTCACATGCCATTTATGAGAGGCTGAGTTAATCCATCTTTGTGACAGAACCGCTTTGCCATATTTATTTAAAACCATACAAATATCCATATATTTTATCTTGAGAATACTGCCTCCAAAAATGTATCCTAAAGGAGTAAAACAAAGTTCATCCAAGTGTTCATTGCCATCATACCTATGATGTGAAAAGCAGGAAACAACTGATATATTCAAGAAGAAAGAAGTAGATAAATTAACCCCGGTTTCTAGAGCTCCCAAGGTGGCAGCCAGAGGGATAAAATCAGAAACATGCTTGTTTGTTAATTTTTTTAAATGGTTGGAAAATTCTCATAAAAAATCACCCTTTTTAAAGCATACACTTCAGTGGTATTTAGTAAACATATGATGTTGTGCAACCATTACCTCCATCTAGCTCCAAAACATTTTCATTTCCCCAGATGGAAACCCTGAACTCATTAAACAGTCACTCCCCAACTCTTCTCCCCCAAGCCCCTGGAAACTGCTAATCAGATTTTGTTCTCTATGGGTTTACCTATTCTGGATATTCCATATAAATGGGATTATACAAGATGTGACCTTTTCTATTTGACTTCTTTCACTTAGAATAATATTTTCGAGGTGCCTTCATGTCATAGCATGAATCAGTACAACATTCCTTTTCATGGCTGAATAATATTCCATTATGTGACATATATATATGTCACATAAATATATATATTTGTATATATTTGTATCTACTTGTGTATTTATGGGCATTTGGGTTGTTTCCAGCTTTGGGCTCTTATGACTAGTGATGCTACATGTACATTTCTGTACAAGTTTTTGTTTAAACACTCATTTTTAGTTCTTTTGAGTGCATACCAAGAAGTAGAATTTCTGGGTTGTCCATATTTTTAAAAAATGAACTGGAGCATACATAGTCAGGCCTGCACAACCCCACTTGGCTTCAATCACAACCACTCCCTGTGGCTCTATCCCCCAACCCCTATACGTGCCCATATGAAGCTCCTCCATCACTTTAAGGTCAGCTGGGGGTGTGATCACTATCACTGAGTCTTTGGACTCGTACTTGGTCATGGAAAATGACTCCACAAAATTTTTCATAACATGGAAAATATTTCTGTTAGAAAGAGAGGGTAACAGCAGGCTGTCTTATCTACAGGACTTTCTCATCAAAAAAAAAGTGTCAAATCCTAAGCCCAGTCAATAGAACTTGAACTTCTCTCCCATGGGAAGATGTTCATGAAAAAACTACAGAAGGTTCTCCATGCACAGCTCTGATTTTCTCATCTCCAGAGGTGCGCTCATCTCAAGAGAACATAAAGAAATCTGTAGAGCTTCAGAAGATGACAGATTGGACACTTCCTGTGTCACCTAGGACAGCTACTCATACATAAAATGTGTTAATAAATGGTTATTACTATACTACGTCAGTATAGACCTGGAGTTTCCTTGATTTTCTGCCTTTGGAGGTGTAACACACAATACAAGCTGTGCTTGCCTGCATGTCATTGGACCTGGAATACTTCCTCAATCCCCAGACTCAATTCTTCAGAGAGACCCTCTGGCCCTCTTCTTGTCAACAGAGCCCATCCCATAGCACATGGCCTCTTCTCTGCCTGGCATGCAACCAGATTTGTAATTCTGTGTTTGCCCTCTTGTTTAATACATCTCCTCCTCTGACTCTGGGTTCCATGAAGAAAGGGGCCCCATGTGTATACCTAGTGTTTAGCACAGAAGTAGAACCCTGGAAAATATTTGTTAGAATAGTTAATAGGAATTTAAAAATTGGGATTCTAAGGGTGCCTGTGTGGCTTGCTTGGTTATGCAGCTGCCTTCCATTCGGGTCATAATCTTGAAGTCCTGGGATTGAGCCCTGTATTGGGCTCTCTGCTCAGTAGGGAGTCTACTTGTCCCTCTACCTCTCCCCCCATCATCCTGCTAGTGTACGCTCTCTCTTTCTCTCTCTCTCAAATTAATAAATAAAATATTTTTGTAAAATTTGGAATTCTAGCCCTGATCCTCCTGGTCTTATGATCCTGTGCCCACATTTTCCTAATATCATAAGGAACCAGTTTGCTTACAATGATGTCAGAGATGCCCCAACATCTATTTTATAGAGCAAAGGGGGTTAGAGCACAGTGATCACCTTCCATGTGCGTGTATTTCTCAGTGCTTTCATAGCACTTTCAAACCTGTGTGATGTGTCCTTGATGACTTGTCCCCAGTGTCCACCCTGACATAGGGTGCAGGTGACAAGGAGTGGCAGTGACTTCTTGGGGGTCAGCCACCCACTGGCCACACTGACCCGCATTGTTAATGACTCACATGAAACTGAAGAGGCTTCTCCGCCCAGCACCGGGGTTCCTGCCAGCAAAATGCAGAAGAACATATGGAAAGGACTAAATCACTTTTGTTCGCTTAACTGTACTGGTCTGTCCTCCGTGTGTGTTTTCTGTTGAGAGAGAAATGCAGGAAAATATAATAGGAAAGGAGCAGGATTTGGAGTTAGACATATTGAATCCATTAATTTATTCATTTTTTCATGCAAACAAATACTTTGCTTGATAGAACTTGCTTCGTACTCTGATACTGGACTATATGCTGGAAAGTCAAAGACAAATACTTGGGGTATTTTTTGTTTTTTGTTTTTGTTTTTGTTTTTGTTTTGTTTTGTTTTTTGGTCTCTCTGATCCTGTTTCCTCCTCTGAAGAATGTGAATTAATAATAATAACTAGCTGGAGAAAAGCCCTAGATAGACACTTGGAAACAATGAAGCAGATATCAGTAAGAAGCGCTATAGCTAGTTTCCACCAAGAAAAACAGGATTATCGAGAGTTCTGCTTCTGTCCCTTATTGCTCATTCCTTCCTCATGCTCTGTTTCCCATCAAGACACTCTCCTAGCCACTGCCTTCCTTTTTTCTCCCTCTGCCTGGGCTTCTCTTGGCTTCCTCACTGAGCCGCTTCCCCCCCTTGCTCCCTCCTGCCACCTGCCTCTCTCCCACCAGCGTGCCTCCCCCTAGCACTCTGCTGAGACCCTGTGGCCTCTAAGCATCCTTGTGGTCACCAGGCCAGGCCGCCGGCATGTAACAGGCAGGTTTGTCCATCAGGAGGGCAAGCTGCTAACTGGTGGTTACAAGGCAATTCTATTTTGGAGGCTTCAGGCCAGCAGAGCACTTGACATCTGATGTCGAGCGAAGGGAGGGCTGGTGGTGCCTGCCTCAGTGCTTGGGATGGCCTGGCAGGCATCTCAGGGAGAGGCAATCCTGTGCCAAGCGGCCCTGGCAAAGCATGAATCTTAGCAATGGAGTTCTCCTGGATGAGAACAGGAGGGAAAATGCAACAGCAAAAGCTGGTTGGCGGGGGAGCCAGGGGGAATAAGCATGGTGGGAGGGAGGAGGAGACAAACACCCCACTTACTGTGCTCTTGAGAGGCAGCCGGGAAGATGGCAAAAGTATGCCAGGAACAGACTTGTGTTCAGTCCCTCAAAACTGGGCAAGGGGACAGATGAGGCTGGGAACAGGATGGCGGCCTGCTCTCCCCGATTCCCTTTCTGAGCAAGCGCTGAGGTTCTCATTCTGTGAAAATTCAGAAGAAGCACATGGCCCTGCTTAACCTACTTGAGAACTAGATAAAGGGCTGGAAGATAAACCTGCCGAGGGCCGTCTCCAGCTCTGCTCTTTAGGACACCACCCTGACATCCACTAGGGTAGATGTTTTGATTTTCTGAAACTGCCCTAGAAGCTGGGGAGACAGAACCAGTCCCTATCCTCTTGGTGCTGACGGGGTGGGTGCTTCTAGTGAGTCTTAATGGGGTGCATTGGGTATAGAGTGCTTTCAAGGGATAGAACCATCACTGTTGTGGCCAGGAAAAGCCTTGAGGTGCAGGTACCTCAGGGCAATGGTGGATGGAGGAGTTAGAGAGAGATGGATGAAGAGGATGGGGGAGGTGACAGAGGGAAGGCATGGGTGAGGAACACAGAGAAGTCAAGAGGAAGTTTCCAGAGACACATGACCATCAGTGAGAGGAGTAAGACCCGAAGTGAGAGGGGCAGGTCGTGGGAACTCCTTGGCCTTGGAATGAGCTGGATACCACCCTGCGGGCCATGGGAAGCCACTACAGGGTTCTGAGCATGAAAGAGTATACCAAAGCCTGCCTTTGGGAAGTTCTCCCAAGAAGCAGTGTATTGCCTTTTAAGTCAGTGGTGAAGGTGAGAGGCCAGGTGGGGCTGCACTTGTCCCCATGGACATATACGCTCGGGGGGGGGGGAGGGAAGGAAATGAATTATACCTATATATACACACATGAATTATAGATACACATATATGAATTATATATGAATTATAGATACACAGGAGAAGGTAGATTTGCATATGCATATGTGCGCATAAATATATATAGCAAGTAGATTTGTTAGGTCGGGACATGGCTTTGGTGGGGGGGAGGGTGTCAGTGCTGCCCTCGAGGAGTAAGGTAACGAAAGAGGAGGGATGGGCTCTCCATGGGGGCCAGAGTGCCTCCTGGGGCCAGTGTATCCCGAGATTGCTGGCACACAGCCCAAGTTTGACTCCAAGGTCCTTCTCATGTGTATTTTCAGGGCACAGGACTATCCTAATGGAAGGGCAGGTGGCATCAGTGGTCTAATCAGAACAAGGCACTCAGGCTGTCTCTGGTTCCAGGTTTGCCCAGTGGAAAAATAATGATGCCTCGCCCACTGGGCTGATATGGAGAATGAAAGAAAGCAGCCACTGCCCACCACTTAATGTAGCCAGTGCTCAGACAACATGAGCTCCTTGTCCCAACTTTCTCTACCCACTCCAACCCCAACAACCAGGCGCAGGGCTTGCTTGCATCCTGGTCTCCCTGGAACCCAGGCAAATAAAATAGTCATCACTCTGCCTCTCCTGTTCGGAACTCTGTAACACTTCACCCTGACCCACAAGCCCAGCTAGGCTGTCCATGCTCATTTCCTATCTGTGTCCCCCTTGCCAGCTACATTGTAGAGACTGACTCTTCTTCCCTCCTTGAACCTGATCATTCCATTTCCACCTTCAGATGTTTGCACCAGATATTCCATCTCCCCAGATACGCTCCCTGCAGACCTTCATGGCTGGTTCTTTGGGCCTTCATCTCTCAGCTAAAATGTCACCTCCACCAAAACATCATTTTCAACCATCCAAGTGAATGTGTCCCATCCCCTTCAATCATGGCTCCCTAACATACTTGCTTCATAGAATTTTTTTTTTCATAGAATTTTTTTCTCTCTGAAATGATCTTTAGTATTTACTTGTCATTCATTGCTTGCTTTCCCCTACTTAAGTACAACTTCTGTGGGACTAGAGGCTTGGTTTTTCTTTTTCATTAAGGAAATACTGGTTGTACCCTAGAGCCCAGAACTAAGTCTGATGTATATTGGATGTTCGGTGAATTATGTTAAATAAATCAATGCCGATCTATACCCTTATCCTAATTGTTAATTCCTATGGAATTTGTCAAACCTTGTCAGATCTGTGATTGCCCATATATATATGGTACATATGTGTACATACATGTACAATTGTATATGCCTATGCATATGTACAAGTATGTATAGAGATGCATATAGATTCATATATAGGTACATATGTGTGAGCTGCGTGGGTCCACTTATATGCGGGTTTTTTACAGCACAGCAGTGTAAATGTGTTTTCTCTTCCTCATGATTTTCTTTTTTTAAAAGATTTATTTATTTGAGAGAGAGAGAGAGAACCAGCAAGTGTGATGGAGGGGCAGAAGGAGGAATCTTCTAGCAGACTTCCTGCTGATCACAGAGCCCAACTCAGGGCTCCATCATATGACCCATGACATCATGACCTGAGCCAAAACCAAGAGTCAGACACTCAGCTGACAGAGCCACCCAGGCACCCCCCTCAAGATTTTCTTAATGACATTTTCTTTTCTTTCGCTTGCTTTAAGAATACAGTACATAACACACATCATAGACAAATGCATACTAATCGACTTGATGTCACTGGTAAGGCTTCTAGTCAACAGTAGCCCATTAAAGCTAGGTTTTTAGGGAGGCAAAAGTTATATGTGGATATTCAACAGGATAGGGGTCAGCACCCTTAACCCTTGCCTTGTTCTGGCATCCTCTGCATACATTTATGTGCACAACAGCAGCAGAGCAGCTAATAATATCCCCACTTTGCAGACGTGGAAACCAGACTCGGAGAGGAGAGTCCCACATTTTGTCTGGATTTAAGGGAGATCAGATCACATGCCCAGACTTAGGTGGATTTCTCCTTCTCCCAGTTGTTGTAAAGAAATAGAAAGCATCTGGTCCTGTTGGCTCTTATAGCAAAATCCAAACCTGAAGACTGGTCCCACATCACAGGAAGTGGCCAGCTTCCCTGTTAATGGGAAAAGACCACAGGCCAAGAAGAGCCTGGGTAACCCATTTCCTCATCTGTAAAATCACGTTCCTGATGACAGCCCCGAGATGCTGAGAGGGATGATGAGGTCGTGGTCATGACATTGATTTCATGAGAATGATGCTTGTCTTCCCATCCAAATTGAAATTGTCAGTTATGGGTCCTATTTCAGACTCTGCAACTCTCTTATATGTCTCTGCAGGGCTTGGGGAAGTGCAAAAAATGCTCAAGGAAAATGCTGTTTCCAGGAGTGTGATCTTAGGGAGCCAGTCTGTCGATCAGCATTGTTATCTGCCATCTGTGATGGACCCTTTTGGCAGTCAGCCTGTGGCGTCTTCAAATGTATTAAATAAAATTAATAGGATTATAAAAGAAGACAATTATACTGAAATGCAGTTATCAAAATTCAAACTAAGCCACTTAAAAATACTAATATATGTGTATCTTTATTAATATATTAAATACCAAGATTAGGCAACATGTCTAATAATGACTGTAATTACAAAGTAGTGAACAGTTTAAATGCTGTTTTGAGGTATCTGCTACAAATATGCTGTGATATCAAACTGCCTTTGATTCTTATTAATGACAAAGACTATTACATTAATGACTATTAATGCTACTGTGGTCTGTCTACATTCATAATCGAAGGAAATGAGAAATGTTCAGTTAGAGCAGGGGTCAACAAGCTATTTTGTAAACTGCCAGAAAGCAAATATTTTTGATTTTTCAAATTTGCAGAACGGACAGTCTTTTTCACAATTACTTGATTCTGCTGTTGTAACAAGAAATAGCCACAGACAGAATGTAAAAGAATGGGTATGGCTGTGTTCCAGTAAAATTTTACTTCTGGAAACAGTCAGTGGGGCTGGATTTGTCCCATTGACTGTAGTCTACTGGTCCCTTAATTGGAGGCCAGTGGAAATGAATTTTTCCCATCTAAGTTCATGGGCTGACCCGTTGACACATTCCTTAATGGAGAAGGAGTCTGTGGACCCTAGTTTAAGAAACCTTAAATGTTCATACAACAATTAAATTACCCGATCAAATAGATTTAGGATATATTGTAGACAATCCACAGTCACAGTGTACATGAGCATATTAAAGACTTTGAAAAGTCCTGGATTAACATTATACCTCTTTATTTAAGCTAGTTTTTCCTCACATGTATGATTATAGTATTTTTTTTTCATTTGAGAAGCTTCTATGATCATTCCAGGAATCGCACTTTAGAACTTATTAGTTAGATCAATATCCTGTAACAAACACACACAATACCCATTTTATAGTTGAGGACTACGTTAGTTCAGGTTCTACAGAGCCACAGACAGAACCAATTGTGAATGTGTGTGTGTGTGTGTGTGTGTTTATAAAGAGCTTTGTTTTAAAAATTATCTATGATTAGGAGGCTGGAGAGTCCAAAATCTGCAGGAATTGCAAACAAGAGAGCAATTATGGAAAACAATCTGCTTTGCTCAAAGTCCGATTTCAATGTTAATCTCATTTAAAACATCTTCACAGGAATATCCGGAATCCTGTTTGACTACATATCAGAGTACTGTGGCCCAACCAGGTTGACACATAAAATTAACTTTTACAAGGACCCTGAGTTTGGAGGGAAAGTGACTGCTCCAAAGTCTCGTGGTACTTAATGTCACAGATGTCACTAGAGTTCAGGTCTCTTTCCTCCAAGAACATCGATGGTTGGGATTTCGTATTTCACAAGAGTGTGTTGCATTGTAGGCTTGTGAGTGGTGATTCTAAACTGTCTGGTCTAAGAGGCTGCTGAAACATTCTGGGGGTCTAGTGATGTCCCTATAAATATTCTAGAAACTTGATGTTGTAGAGGAAAGCAGGCCTGGCTGTCACTTAGAGCTGGATCGTGATTTGAGGGCCACAGAAAGAAAATCCAGTCTTCCTAAGCTCATCAGCCCAGCTCAGAGGCCTGGAATTGACCCCTCCGCAGCTGATTCCTCTGAGCCTCTGCTAATGCAAAGATGAGTCGGGGGCATGCTAGGTGAGCGAATTGGTTGATTGTTAGTAGCCCAACATGAACATACTCATTTATTATTAAGGAATCAGTCTGTAGCCTTTACAAATCACCTACTGTGTGCCAGATGCTATGCTAGATGCATTAGTGGGTGAGCCTCAGGCTGAACTGCAAAGAGGCCCATCTGTGGGACTTTTAACACTTTCTGAGGCTCCATCCTCGTGTCTGCTAATTCTCATTTAATTGGTATGGAGTAGGAACCTGGCTCTCACACAGGCTTAAATCTTGCTAAGCAGTTGGCCGCTGACATCTTAGCATGAGACTCTTAGCAGGGCCTGTTTGGCTCTGGTCCAGTGGTTCTGAACCCAGGCCGCACAGAAGACTCATGAGGGGCGATGTCTTAGGGCTCAATGCCTAGATCACACCCCAGACCAAATACATCAGCATCTCTGGTGGTGGGATTCAAGTGTCTATATTTTTATAAAGCCCCTCCAGTGACACTAACAAGCAGCCAAGTTTGGGAATCAGGGCTCTAACTCTTTGAGAGGCCCAGGAATCTGTATTTTCAATTAACACTGAAGTTCTTAAGGAAGGCGTACTTTAGGAGCCGTTGCTCTGAAGCAGGACATCTTAAATTCAATGCATACATATCATCCATCCTCAGGGGACATTTTGAGTATCAAGAAGGTTAATCTTATCACTAACTTAGCACCAGGCACCCAGAGGTGGTGCATTTGGACCACGTTACCTTAGCTCCACTGGACTAAGGTAACCCACCAGGTCTGGCTCAGGTGTTCCATTCCACTCATCCAAAGAAACTACTATGAGGAGCTCAGAGCAGGTCTCCTGCCCTTGACTCACTGGTCACCCAAGGAAAGCTGCTTTTTCAGATAAGTTCCAGCAAACACTTAGGGATCAGCCTGGCATTGGTAGGTATTTTTCCTCATGAACGATGCTGATTTGTGTAATCTTGTTTTTGGAGTTTTTGTTTTGATTTGGTTTTTGGTTGTTTATTTGCTTTGGCCGCCGGAAACTCAAAATCAAAACGCAGACCAAATTTGGAGTGATATTGGGATTTATGTCTCTATTTTTGTGTATTGATTTTGTCTTTGGTTTTATCATCCCATTTTCTAGCCATTCATATGAAATCTCTGAGCTGTAATTTTCTGGAGTGCAGAAAGGGGAATTCTCTATTTACTTAGAGGCAGCATGGAGCTGTGGAAATCTCATGGTCTTTGAGGACAGATAGATTTGGGTGTAATTATGTCCTCCTGGTTCATTTGAATTCTAGCTCTGTGGCCCTAAGTCCATATACCTGTCACAGAGGGATGTGACCCCGGTCCCTACAAGGGTGAAGGTGAAGTGGTGGTGAGACATTCATGGAAAAGAGAGAGATGCAGAGGAGAGGGAGGGGAGCTGAAAGCAGAGGCAAAAACAACATCATAAGAAACGAAAAAGACCGTTGTCTGCCCTGGTTTCCAGAGAGCGAGATTCCAGCTCAGGCCAGCAGCCTGCCAGCTCTCGGGGGGGGGGGGGGGGGGGGGGGGGGGACATTTTGCCCAGCCCAACTCACAGCAGGCAGGGCAGGGCTGGGGTTTCTGGGCCTGTCCTTTGGAGACTGTCAGCAGGGAATTTTCCAACTCCAACGTCTTTGAGTCTGCGAACTCACCCATCTGCTCATTTGGGCTCCTTCTCAGCAGGGCGCTCTTGCATGTGTTGACAAAAAAAATCTTTTGACATGTAGAAGGTTAGTAATTTTTAGATTTCGCGAAAAGACGCTCAAAAATCTGTCTCCCCAGCCGGTCTTCCCTTCCCTCCTCCTCTAGAGAGTCCTCCTTCAGATTAATTTGGCAACCCTGCAGGTCCTCCTCCAGGACTTTTCAGGATTTACTTTGCAAACTCGGGCATCTAGCTCCCCTGTATATCTGCAGCTCTCCTATGAGCCACATCTTTTCCAGAGTTGAGCAAACACTGATAATAACCTTGGCTGTACAGATGTCAGAGTGGAAAGAAGACTAGTAGTGGAAAGAGAACTAGATTCAGGTCCAGAGTTTGAATCTGCTGCCTAAAAGCTGTGTGGTTTCAGGGAAGTTGCTCAACATCTCTGAGTCCCAGTCTTTTCAGGAGGCTGATGACATTTACCTTACAAGTTGTAAACTTAGAAAACACAAAAGGGTGGAGCATATTGCCTAGCACACAGTAAGTTTCAATAAAGTTTTTTCCTTTCTCTTAAAAAATTTTTTTTGACACCTTCAAGCCTGTGCTACTATGTTTCCCTTAACTTATAATGTGTATGTCTCATTGATGTGGCGTTTTCACTCAGTGCTAAGATGACAAAGGTGAAGGATCATTGATTGAGTGCCTGCTCTGTTCCAGGTGCCACGTGCACATAATGGCATCTTGGTCCCACAGCATCACTTTGAGCCAGGCATTGTCATCAGTGTCATTATCCCTGTTTTACAGACTCATGGAGACAGTGATTTCCCACAATCATCTAGCTCCAAATGGCAGAGTCAGGACTCAAGCCTGGGCTTGGTTCTGTCTGATTTTCTCTAGGGCATGTACTCGTCGCTGCATGCACAATCTTGGGGTTGATGATGCCGACCATGGGGGGTCATTTCGATGTTTCAGAGAAATATAAGTGTGGCTGAGGCACAGAGTAGGATAGAAATGCCTGGTGGAAGTGAGTGGAGACACCCGTTTTGAGTTTTGAGTCAATAGAAGGAAATAGTTTGAAATGTCATCGTGTCTGGAAGCAGGATGGGCTGCCCTGTGAGGCTCTCCACCATGGCAGGTGCTAAGCAGGAATCTCCCTGCCTGCATCAGGTGGGATGCTCCTACGGTTCTGTTGATGGCTCTGGTGCTCCTCCTTGTGTGACTCTTGCTGAGTCCCTCACACCTTAGTGCCTCCATGTCCTCTTCTGTAAAGTTGATAAAGGGCACCCACCTGCTGGAGTGGCTGTGAGCTTAAAGTGACATGATCCATGAAAAGCGCCAAGAACCATTTCTGACATGCAGTGAGGCACAGTAAATGTAACTGCTAGCATTATCTTCATTTCTACAAATAAACCCTAAAAGGAAAAATGAAGTTTATTTCTGGTTTGGCTCACTTGCCTAATAAGCCCTTGAATCAAAGCCCTATTGTGTGTTCCCCATCTCCAGGCTGTTATGTAGACAGGATGAGGTCATGCATTCAAGTGCTCAGTGCAGTGGCAGGACCTAATAAATTCGCAGTAAATTGTAGGTGGTGGTGGTGGTGGTGGTGGTGGTGCTATTTTAGCTTTACTCTTCAGGTCCAATAGGTGGTTCCAAAGGTTGCAGGAGAGGTGAGGGGGTCCAGTTGTCACCAGTGAGAGCAAATGCACATGGAGACAGTCCCCATGAGTCCGTGCTGGGCCTGTAGGGTAGAACCTTACAGCCCTTCCGCCTCCCAGAGACTGGCTGGGTAGGGAAAACCAGTTGGGCTTACATCCCTCCTAATGACAGGTGCTAACTTCTCTTTTTTCCTCCAAAGGGGTCACACGGTGAAGTCACTGAGTTCACTTTCATTTGATTTGAAAGGGCATGTAATAATCTTCAAGAAGTAGCACTCACCCATTCACATTTATAATGCTTTGTAGCTTAGAAAGCATTTCCCCGAGCACCCTTTTGTCTGTTTGTTGGCTCACTCATTCCACAGATACTTACTGAGTAACTACTACATGTTAGGGATCCTGCAGGCCCTAGGGAAGCAAAGAAAAGCTGGATCCTCACCCTGGCTGCAACAAACACCATTCCAAGTGGTCTGATTATAATGAAATGACTCATGTTCTGAATCCACTTAAAACCTTCTAGTGACCCTTCTTCTCCTGTCAGTGAAACCTCCACCTGTCACCTTGGCCTATAACCCTGCATGGTGTGCACTGTGCCTCCTTCTCAGGCTCTATTTCCTGTTCCTCCCTCATTCCCTCACTGTACCTGAATGGACTTCTTTTTTTCCTTGACTGGCCCTGCCCTGGGCTTCAGGGCTGCCAGCAAGGACGTACCCCCAGTGCTCCTTTTCATTCTTTAGGTCTTAGCTCACAGTCACCTCTGAGCCACTGCACAATGAGGTCAGTTTCATGTCATGACTAAATAACAATGTCAGTGACCACATAGGATGTTTGACTTTGATTCATTTGATAAACCCATGTCAGTGACCTCTCCACGTCAAGCACCGGACCAGGCCCCAGAGCACTGTGTGTAGGGGTTCTTGGATTTTATGCAAGCTTCATAAACAGTAAAGAGGTCATCTGAGTCATTCTTTCTGTATCTCCAATACCAGAAAGAGTTAACCTTACACATCACAGGGCACAATACATGCTTGTTGGAATGTGTTGTCAAGTTACCCTTCCTCATCTTTACTTGGTCACTAAGTATTTCCTGGAGAACAGGTCAGAAATCATGCAACACAGTTGCTTGGACCAGAGCTTCTCAAAGTATAGTGTGCAGACGAATCTCTTGGGGAGCTTGTTTTTTAAAGTGAATCATGCTGGGTCCCATCCTAGAATTTCAGATTCATTCTGAGTGAGTAAATGAATGAATGAACCTTCTCTTAAACCTTTATAATGGAAAGGATACAGACCATCGCCTAGTCCAGGGGCTGGCAAATTTTTTCTATAAAGAAATATTCTGTAAAAAATATTCTTCTGTAGAAAGATATTCTATAAAAAAACATCCAGGCAAATATTTCTGTAAAACTATACAAATATTAACTATTTCAGACATAGGGGGTCTCTGTTGTAATGACTCAGCTCTGACCTTTACATTGTGGAAGCAGCCATAGACGATACTTAAATGAATGGTGTGGCAGTGTTTCAATAAATATTTATTTATAAAAACAGACAGTGGTTTGACTTGGCCCTTTAGGCTGTAGTTGCCCATCCCTGAGTCCAAACCTCTTTATTTTACAAATGAGGAAACTGAGGCCCAGACTCACCATCTTGCCCAAGATCACAGTTAAAGGGGAGGTGGTATAGGTTTTGCCTTTGGTGGCCCACAGTTCTTGGAAGGACAACCTCAGATGAGCATGTTTGGAAAACAAAATGTGCCCATGTCTGCAATGAAATGCTTGCAAGCAGGACTCCCTGCATATGGAGATTCTCTTTCAAGTAGCTGGAAACTAGAGAATTCTTGACTTGGTATTTTTAGAAAAACGGCCTTTTCCCCACCATCAGTTTTCAATCTGGCAGTGTCAATATGCATTGCCAGAGTTTTAATTGAAACACCAAATTAAAGTTTTCTCTGATTACTTTAGCAAAGCTGAATACTAACGTCTGCTTAAATATGTTTTTCAGAAGATCAGAGCTTAGAAATCCTAGGGAAGCTACAGTGTTCAATAAGGAAGTTGGAAGGTTAGAGAAAGTGGTCTGTAGATAATGGGCCTCTTGGAAACTACCTGGCAAATTACCCAAGGATTTATCCAAAATTATTAGAAATGGTGATTCAACTGTAAATTCTCTGTCAAGCAGGTATGTGCTGCAGAGAGAACCACATCCTTTTGCTTTGCCTGACCCACCCAACCTCGCCATTGCCTGAATGTGCCAAGACAGAAATCTCTTTTAAGCAGTATTTTTTTGGAGTCCCTTTCTGCATCAGGCCTTGCATCGAGTCCGGCTGTGCAGAGAGGACAGGAGTTAAGAAGAGGAGAGAAATTTGCAAGGGGCACTGAGATCAGAGGCCTTGCTTTCAAGGCCTTGCCCCCTTTTAGTGGGGAAGGCAAAATTTGTGTGACCCTTAGGAGAATTCTAGCTGCTGTAACAAGGCTTCAACCTGAAGTATAGTTTCCATCTGATAAAAAAAATAAAAAGTTCAATTGGTGACTGGGAGTAGGGAGTTGGCTGTTTCAATACTATGAGTAACAATAAATTAATGTCTAAAAAGCAGTGTTGCTCAAAAGTGTGGTTCTTGGACCATTTGCACCAGAATCGCCGAGAAAGCTTGTCAAAACTACAGCTTCCTGGGCTCTGTCACCAGCTGCTTTCGTTAAGGAGGGTCAATAATCCTCACAGGAGTACCAATATACACTCACATTTAGGAATTACTGATGCAGGTTCTAATTATTAGAACTAGGGGCTAGGATTGACATGTGTGAGATTTTGGAGAGGATTTCGGGTCCCGCTGAGGAGTTTAGACTTTGCCCTGTAGGCCATCAGGAGGCTCTGAAGGTTTTCATCAGGAGAGTGACATGTTCAAAGTGTGCCTCTGAGAAGGCTGATCTTCCAGCTGTGAGTCAGAAAGCCATGGCACATGCCCAGGAAGAACATGCTAGAGATGAGTGTGGTCATACATGCAAAGAACTTAAGTGGCGCCCGGCACAGAGGAATTGGGCAGCCCCATTCCAGTTACAGTGTTTGCTTCTGAGCTCAGCTGATGACAGTGAGAAGCAAGAGGAAGGAGCATGACTGAATTCCATTAACAAAGACTGATCGCTCTCAGGGACCCTGCTTAAGTGGGTGGTTCCGTTTCTTTGCTTGTGTCCCTCATAGTCAGTGACAGCCCCTTCTTCATATTTAGTGGAATTTGAAGGTGGCTCTTGGTATCAGGACTGCAGTCCTCAGAAAGCATATTGGAGCTTCCTGAAGGATCTGAGCTGGTGACATCTGGGTGTGAAACCCACGGCTCTTCATTTCCCATCTGGCAGCTTTTGTTTCCTATAAAACTACCCACTTCCACACGGACACAACTTTTCCTCTTGCATTTATTTCTAGAGTTATTCTACCAGCCATAATATATAAACCCTCACATTTCGGATACGTAACACAAAATTTCAAATATTAAATACAGAGGGATACTTTCTTCCATATGGTGATTCAAGGACTTGGGCACTTTTTATCCTATAGCGCTGCCATCCGTTAGAACAGACGTTCTCAAAATGTGGTTCTCAACCAGCAGCCTCATCTGGGAGTTTGTCAGAAAGGTGAATTCTCAGGCTTCACCCCAGACTTACTGAATCAGACAGAAACTCAGATGGGGCCTAGAAATCCTGGCTTCCACACACCCTCCAGGGGTTCTGAAGCAGCTTCAGTTTGAGAACCACTACTCCAGGCCTCTGGAACATTCTGCTTCCCTTCTGAAGGGACAGGGTGGGGAGGCATGTATAGCAGGCTTGATCACCAGGTCCTAAGGGGTATAGTCACTTTCTGCCCACTTCCTGGGCCACACCTATTGCGAGGCAGGCTGGGATTTGTAGTCTGAACATCCAAAAGAAAAAAATAAAATAAATAGGTCACGACGGAGAGTTTGCAGCATAGCCTCTATTTTCCCATCTGTAAAACAGGCCCAGTAATGCATAACCATGAAGAGAATGTGAGGACTATTTGGTAAAATCTAATCTCGGCTCATGGCTCAGAAGAGATGCTCAGTATATTTTCGTCCCCTATCCATCCTGAGCCCTGAAGATGGTCCAGAGACGATTGGTCTTCCATCACTTATGCTACTTGGGAGCTTTTCTGTTTTGCCTCTGCAAAGAACACATCCAGAGGGATCTGTCCACCAATCACCTGAGCCAGCAAATGCTTTCACTCTGTACGTAACGACTTTAAGGTAGCAATGAATGGGGTCCTACTTTCTGAAACGCACTTCAGATAAACGGTATCATTCATTCCTAGCTACACTTTGGGAGGTATGACAGCCAACTCCCTTTTTTATAGAAGAGAAACCTAGGGCTCTAGGAAAGAAATTGCCTGGCAAAGGCCCCTGGCTGGTATGCGACAGCCGAGCCGCTGCCTGACTCTTGGCACCCTACCTGGCTTGCCACCTCGGGGCTGGAGAACAGGCAGGGAAGTGAAGGGTCAAGCCCGAAGCCCAGGGAGCTCACAGTGTCAATGATGACAGCGGATAGAGACAGAAAAAGACACTGACGTTAAAGGCATGTGCGTGTGTCTCCTCACCTTGTTCTAGGGAGGAGATAAAAAAAAAAAAAGAGAGAGAGAGAGAGAGAAAACAGAGATTTAAGGCAAACTGACTCACATGACGCCATTTAAAAGCCAGATGAGCTAAGCTCTACATGAGTGGTAGACACAGAGGTCGTGATGTGCTCTGATGTCAGTTTGGATTTGCATGTGTCACGGCTCAAATCTGCTGATGCAGTGTGTGACACACGAGCCTCAGTGGGAAAAGCCCCGTCTCCATGGCAATTGGCTGTGTGTCTCAGACATTGTCTGGGGGTGAGGAAGGCCAGCTTGGGGCCCTGGAGACGGCAGGCCCTGTCAGAACAGGGAGGCCTAGGAGGAGTGCAAAGCCCCCTTGCCCTTGCCCTGCAATTCAGTGTCCTGGGAGAGCCCGGAAGTAACAGATGGACTCCTTGCCAAGGAAATATCATTGCACCATGAATAGCCCCCTCCTGAGGTTCTGAGCATACTGGTTGATGCAAGGGTGGCCTTGCTTTACAAGCAAATACTAATTTCCTGTTTGGAAATACAGAGGGCCTGTTTCATCCAGAGAAAGAGGATAAATGACCAGTAACATCCAAAAAACACCAGATTCAGTAGAAATTCAGTTTCTTTATTCTAGAATGCTTTAACATAGCTGTGATTCATTGAGCACCTAATTATGTGTTGGGCACTTTGCTGGACCTCATACTTTCATTATATATGACCAGTCCTTTCAACAGTGCTACAAGGTAGCTATTCCCATTTTATAAGTGAGACTATCGTGGCTCAGATAGGCTAAGTGTCATGCCCAGTCACACAAGTCACAGGCCAAAGCCCAAGTGTGGGTTCTTTTGGCTCTAGCTGCCTCCTTGCATTTACAGTAATGGCCAGCAAAACCAGCCCCAGCTGGGAGGCATCCTTAGCAGTAACCTGCTGGGCCATTGCCCATGAGAGCAGCACCTGCCCCTTCCCCAAGAAACTGGACAGCAGTGGGGACACAGAGCAGAGCAAATGGCATCAAACCAGTCTCTTTATGGCAAACAGGGCTCTAGGCCCGGAGATGAGATTCCCACCCCAGGAAGTCAGACCCTGGGAGAGCACATGGAGACCTGAGTCACATGCTCATGGAGCCTGTCCAAGCCTGGTGTGGCAGTTTTGTGGTGTTAAAGGGAGCCTGAAGCACCTTATGTTTCCTGCACTCACCCTCCCTATCAAGTGTGTTCATCCTCAACAGCTTACCATGGTGCAAGGTGCATCCCCGGGACGCAGCATGCTGGTGCCTGCCTCTTTCCTTTGCACAAACTATCCCAACTGTTTGCAATGCTCTTCCCCCTCCTAAACTTCTCATTTCAGAGGTCACTTCCCCACAGAAGCCCTCACTGACACCCCACGGAGAACTCAGATTCAGCATGCCACAGACCACACTGTACTAGGCTACTAGTCCATCTCCTCACCTGGCTATGCCAGGTAAGACAGTGATCTCCTGGAATTCTGGAATTTTGACAGCTCCTTCATGAATCCATAGCTCCTTGCACAAGGGCTGACATGGTACCAGTGTTCAGTAAATACAGAATGAGTGGAAGTTTGAATGAGACAGGTCTTGACCACCATTCACCTCTGCACATTTCCCCAATGTGGGCACACTGGAGAGATGTGTGTTGTCGGAGAGATTGAATTACCATTGGGTTCTGGATTCCCCAGTGGAGAATTTGTGGTCATCGCTGTTTTATTGATTATTTATGCTTTAACTTCTTTAATGGTGATGCAATATTTGCTTTATTTTAATAATTATCTTTGGGAGCAAGTATTTTAAAATTTTAATGAGTGAGGGGTGCCTGCATGGTTCAGTCGGAAGAGCATGTGACTCTGACTCTTGATCTTGGGGTTGTGAGTTTGAACCCCACGTTGGGTGTTGAGATCACAAAAAATAAATAAGCTCTAAAAATGTTAATGAATTACTTATGTCTAATGTTTAAAAAAACATGAAGAGTATAGTACAGTAAATACCCATGGACCCACCACACAACTTGAGAAATAAAATACCACAAATACTACAAAAGTCCCTTTGTAGAGGCACCTACTATTGCAAATTCATAGGTTATAATACATGTGAATTTGCTACTCTGGGCCAGGGTGAGGGGAAGGTGAGTGAGGACCAGTTATGCCAAGTGCAGGGTCAGATCCTGTCATTTAAACACAGATTTTTTTACATTAATTTTGACTTTTTAAATATTGCATTAAATATCTTGGTTGCTGAGATTTTCAGCATCTCCTAAAATTTGTTCTTGTAACAGCTTTATCGAGATCAAATTCACATACCATGCAGTTTACCCATTTAAAGTATATAATTCAGAGGTTTCTGATATATTTGTAGTGTTTTGCAACTGTCATCAAAATGAATTCTAGAATATTTTATCACCTCCAAAAGAAACCTTATAGCCATTAGCAATCACTCTCCAATCTTCCGTCTCCCCAGACCCTAGAAGCCACTCATCTCCTTCTCTTTAGGTAGATTTGCCGATTCTGGACATTCCATATTTCCCAGAAATATGGGAAATAGACCTGTGTCTGACTCCTTTCACTTATTATTTCCAAGATTCATCTGTACTCTGACATGGGCCAGTATGCCATCTCTTGTCATTGCCATGGAAGATTCCACCATAGGGGGAGACCACGTTTTGTTCATCCACTCATCAGTTGATGGCCATCTGGGTTGTATCCACTTTTTGGCAGCTGTGAGTAATGCTTCTGTGACTGTGTGTGTATGAGGTGAGTGTTCAGTCCCTTCACCGGAGTCTCCGCCGTGACAATCCATATGAAGAGCTTTATTGTATGGCTAAGGTGCAGACCGTAGAGAAGCCTAATTCCTAGATTCTGGTGTCAATGTGGCATCCAGCAATTATGTGGATGAAGGCTGGAGAAAGGGAGCTACACAGAGGGAGTGGCAAGGTCAGCTTTGACCCCCATTCCCGGGCCCCCCAGAACTACCATCATCCTCCTGTTCTCTCAGGTGCACCTGCTCCTGCAGCCAGGGCGCCCCAGTGCCTGCAAACCACATATCCTGACACTCAACTCTTCCAAGGAAGGTGGAGGGAAGACTGCCCATTGCCCTTCTCTTCCAAGCTTCAAAACATCTTCCACCATGTGGGAAGCCCATTGCAGAGCTGAGGATGAGGATGTGGGCCGGTCCCAGAGCCAAAGAATGCCTGCAGAAGCATGGGCTGCACGTGGGGCAGGTTGTGCAGGGCCATTTAGCAAAGCAGAGCCTGCTTGGGGAGACTGGGTGGCCATGACTGGGGCAGAGAAACAAATGCCTGTGACGGGGGCTGTACTGGGAAGCATGAGTACAAGAAGGAGGAGGCATCTCAGTTTTCAGAGAGAAAACCAATACATCAGCATGGATTGATGACTTCAGGACACCTCACCGCACCCCCTACTTTTCTCAACCCAGTCCAGATACGGAGCCGAACTGCATGCCTATTCCTGGGCCCCAATGTCTCCTTTACCTCTGGCCTCCATAGTAGATACTTAAATTTTAGGACTGTTGGGAATGGTGAGTTGGTATGAATTTGGTATGTTCTAGCAATAGGTAAGGTGATGGCTGCCCAACTTTGTGAGTTTACTACAACTCAGTGAATTGTACACACTTTAGAAAGTGACTTTTTATGGTATGTGAGTTATGTCTCAATAATAAAAGAATGAAAGAATGAATGGATGAATGAGAAGATGAAATACAATCGGACGGACAGGTGGATGGATATTTAGATAATTGATAGATAAAGGTTGGGACAGTTCAAAGCAGAAATGGGACTCGTGAAGAACTGTGGAGGCTCCACGTATCTAACATTTGATTTTAGCTGCTGTTTTACCAAGGATGGGAGTAAGATGGAGAGCATTTCATGGTGAGAAGCAAGAAAGTCTCATGATTGAAAGTCTCCCTCATTCTTAGAAGTCATTCTCCAGAGAGTGCTACCCCAGCCACTCACTCCCAAGCCTATTTTATTCCCTCACAGACACTCACCCCCATTCCCTTTTATTTGGCCAAATTATTCTCCATAGCACTTGACAAGATCTGATCTAACATGCATTAATTGTTCATTCTTTAATCACCACATTCCCACTGGAATGTAAGCTTAAGAAGAGGACATTTTTTCCTGCTTTGTTCATGGACATATAGATGCATACATGGCTGTACAGCTTGTAGAACAGCGACACTTAGTATGTCTTCAAACAATAATCAAGTGAATGAATAAATATCCTTATTCCTTGAGGGAAAGGAGGACACACTCTTCTATCTCAATTCAGACAGAAAAGAAAATAGAACATATGATGAATTTTGAGCAACCTTCTCACCGTATTTGGAATTGACATGCATAATTGGAGAAGAAAATTGGGAATTCAGGTCAAATTGGAACCCAGTGGTCTCAACTTGTCAATTTCCGCAAAATGACAGCTGGAAGTTTGACAGGAATCGCATTCAGTCTGCAGATCAGTTTGGGGAGGATTTTCCTCTTAACAATATCAAGTCTACTCCACAAACGCAAATGTCTTAACATTTGCTTACATCTTAAAAAATAATTGTAAAAAAATTCAACAGTGTGTTGTATGTAGTTTTCAATGCGCAAGTGTTGCACTTTTTTTGTTAAATGTATTCCTAGTTAATTTATTCTTGTTGATGCCACTATAAATTGTGTTCTCAATTTAATTTTCAGATTGTTCATTGATTTTGTGGATAAAAATAAAATTGATATTTGCATATTGATCTGTATCCTGTGACTTTGCTGAACTCATTTGTGAGTTCTAATGGTTTTTTAATGGATTCCTTCAGATTTTCTACATACCAGGTTATGTCATTCACAAATAAATATAGATTTATTCTTCCTTTCCAATTTGGATGCTCTTTATTTCTTTTTCTCACCTAACTCTCCTGGGTAGAACCTCTAGTACAGTGTTGCTAGGAGTAGTGAGACATCCTTATCTTGTTCCTGATTTGGGGAGGGGAACATTAATCTTTTACCATATATTAAGTATGGTGTTAACTGTAGGTTTGCAAATTCCTTCTATCAGATTCTATTTGGAACCCAATGCAGGGCTTGAATTTATTACCCTGAGATCAAAAGCTGAGCTGAGATTAAGGGTAGGATGCTTAGCTGACTGAGCCAACCAGATCTATTCTAGAATCTATCAGATTCTATTCTGATTGGTTGAGTGCTTTTTTTATGAAAGGTATTAGATTTTGTCAATTGGTTTTTCTGTGTCTAGTGAGATGATCATGTGTTTCTTTTTTCCTTTATTTAGTGTATTCCCTTGACTAATTATATTTGAACATAATTATGTTGAACCAAATTTGTGTTACTGGGATAAATCATACTAGATCATAATGTATGATTTTTTTCACTTGTTACTGAATTCAGTCTACTAGTGTTTTGTTGAAGTATTTTGCATCTATATTGATAAGAGATACTGATCTGTAGTTTTCAAGTGACATCTTTACCTGGTTTGGGTATCAGGGTAATAGCATGAGTTAGTAAGAGTTCTCTCTTCTCTTTCTTTTATAAGAGTTTATGAAGTATTATGAAGGCATCTGGTCCTGGACTTTTTTCTTGGGGGAGGGTGTTTTATGGTTACTAATTCAGTCCCTTTACCAGTTAACATCTATTCAGATTTTCTATTTCTTCTTGAATCAGTTTTGGTAGTTTGTGCTTTTCTAGAAACTTGTCTATTTCATCTGGGTTATCTAATTTGTTGGCATACAATCATTTGGAGCATTTTCTTAATCTTAATACCTTTGATTTCAGTAAGGTCAATAGTGATGTTTTCTCTGTCATTCCTAATTTTAGTAACTCGAGACACCTTTTTTTTCCTTTGTCATCCTAGGCTTAGCAATTTTGTTGATCTTTTTGAAAAATCAACTTTTGGCTTTGTTGGTTTTTCTCTACTGTTTTTGTTTAGTCTATTTTATCATTTTTGTGTTAGTCATTATATTCTTCTTTCTGCCTCTTTGGGGGCTCATTTGCTATTTTTTTCTAGCTTCTCAAGGCAAAAGGTTAGGTTATTTGAGATCTTTCCTTTTTAACATAGGCATTTACAACTATAAATTTAAATGTAAATACCAATTTTGCCTCATCCCATAAGTTTTTGTTTGCTGTGGCTTTGTTTATTGGTTTCAAAGTAATTTCTAATCTTTCTTGTAATTTCTTCTTTGGTTCCTTGATTATTTAAGAATGTGTTGTTTAATTCCATGTATTTAAAATTTTCCAAATTTCCCTCTGTTATTATTAACTTTGTTCCATTGTGGTTGAACATATTTTGTATTATTTTAGTCCTTTTAAATATTTTGAAATTTGTTTTATGCCGTAGCATATAGTGATCCTAGAGAATGCTCTACGTGCACTTGAGAAGAATGTGCATTCTGCTTTTCTTGGATGGAATGTTTTATAAATGTCTGTTGGGTTTATTTGGTTTATACTGTTGTTTGCTTCATCTATTTTATTGTTGGTCTCCCGTCTAGTTGAACTACCCATTGTTAAATGAGGAGTATAAAAATCTCCAGTGATTTTTGTCAACTTGTGTATTTCTCCTTTCAGTTCTGTCCTTTATGCTTCATGTATTTGGGGCTCTGTTGTTAGTTGAATATATGTTTATAATTGTTACATCTTTTGATGGAACTAACCCTTTCATCATTATAAAGTACTCTTTTTTGTATGCAGTAACAATTTTTGTCTTCAGATCTATTGTCTGAAGTCAGGATAGTCTCTCTAGCTCTCTTTTGGCTACTGTTTTCATAGTACTTCTTTTTCTTTTATTTTATATTTAACCTTTATGCCTTTGAAGGGAAGTGTGTATTTGTAGACAGCATATGTTCAATCATAGTTTTTAAAATCCATTCTTCAGTCTCTGCTTTTTGATTGCAGTGTTCAATCCATTTACATTTAATGAAATTACTAATACTGTAGGATTTACATCTGCTGTTTTGCTCTTTGTTTTCTATGTCTAATATCTTTTTTATTCCTATATTCTTCAGTTGCTGTTTTTTTTAAGATTTTATTTATTCATGAGAGACAGAGAGAGAGAGAGAGGAAGGCAGAGACACAGGCAGAGGGAGAAGCAGGCTCCATGCAGGGAGCCCAATGTGGGACTCAATCCTGGGACTTCAGGATCACGCCCTGGGCCAAAGGCAGGCACCAAACCACTGAGTCACCCAGGGATCCCCTATTTTTGTGTTAGATATTTTTGGTGTACTATTTTAATTCCTTTGCCTCTTTTACTATATTTTTTCAGCTGTTTTCTTAATAGTTGCCCTGAAAATTAAAATGCTTAATTTATCATAATCCAGTTCAGATTACTACCAACTTAATTTTCAATTGTTTTAAGAAGCTTTACTCCATTCTTCGCCCCCTCCTTTGTGTTGCTATTGACATACAAATTACACCTCAATACATTGTATGTCCATGAATGCAGATTTATAATCATTGCTTTATGCATTGCCTTTTATATCTTTTAAATCAGATAAGGAAAAATGCTACAAATAAAAAATACATTCGCAAGGTCTTTTATCTTTAACCTATGTAGTTCTCTTTATTGCTGTTATTTTTTCATGTGCATTTGAACTACTACTGTCTAATGTCCTTTCATTTAAGCTTGAAAAACTTCTTTTAGCATTTCTTTTAGGGCAGGACTACTAGCAACAAATTCAGTTTTTGTTTATCTGGAGTTGTCTTAATTTCTCTTTTATTTGTGAAGACAGTTTTGCTGAATTCAGAATTCTTGGTTGACAATATTTTTCTCCTAGCACTTTAAATATGCCGTTTCACTCTACTGGCCTCAATGGCTTCTGATGAGAAATCAGCTGTGATTCTTATTGAGGATCACTTTTGCATGATGAGTTGCTTCTCTTGTGAGGCTTTCAAAATTCTTTCCTTGTCTTGGGCTGTTGAACATTTGATTATATGTCTAGATATGATTTGCTGCGTTTATTATGCTTGGACTTCATTAAGCTTCTTAGATGTGTAGATAAATATTTTTCATAAAATTTGAGAAGTTTTCAGCCATATTTCTTCAAATATTTTTTCCTGCCCTTTTCTCTCTCTCCTCTAGGATTCCCATTATGCATACATTGGTACACTTAATGGTGTCCTGATGGTCTCTAAGGAATATTCATTTTTCTTCATTTTCTTCATTTTTCTTTTCTTTCTGTTCCTCATACTAAATAATTTCAATCGACCTATCTTCAAGTTGGCTTATTCTTTCTCAGATTTGATATGGAGTTCTTCTAGTGACTGTTTCATTTCACTTATTGTCCCTTTCTGTTTTGTTTATATATACATATATCTCCCCTATATCTTTATTGACACTCTCTACTTGGCAAAACTTTATTCTCAAACTTTCTTTTAGTTCTTTTTGCATGGTTTCCATCAGTTCTTTGAACATTTAACATAGCAGACTTAACATCTTTGTCTAGTAAGTCTTATAGTGAGGCTTCCTCAGGGATACTTTTTGCTTTTTTCTTTCCCCCTGTGTATGGCTCAGTACTTTCTTTTTACTTTACATGGCTCATGGCTCATATATTTTTTTTTTTTGGAAACCAGATATTTTCAATAATAAAATGTGTCAACTCTAGAAATCAGATATACCCAAGGTTTCTTGTTGCTGCTGGTGTTTATTTGTTCAGTGAGTTTCTTGAATTAATTCTGTAAAATCTGTATTCTTTTTCATGTATGAACATTATCTTAGTCAAAAACTAGTGATGGGGCAGGGATTTCCTTAAATTCGGGGCTAGTAAGTTCTCTCTGTATTTATTGAGGGATCCTGTGTACACGCTGGGATATGTTTCAGTGCTCTGGCAGGCAGTTTATAATTCTACCTTAGCCTTCACTTCCTGCTTGTGCAGAGCCTCATAATCAGCCAGAAGTGAGAGCTTAAGGCCTTCTCAGTTCTTTTCCTGGACATGCACAAAGCCCTGGGCACAGGGCTAAACATATGCTTAGTCTTCAACATTTGCAGGAATATGCAAGAGCCCCTGTGACTCAGATTTTTCCTTTAAGGTTTTTGGTTAGCTTATTGTTTTCCCCTAATATCTTTGCTATGTCAATCAGCTGCAATGTTTAACAATTTCTACTGATGTTTTCAGCAAAATCCTCTTGGGCAAAAGCTGCTTTCACTGTGCAAGCCCTAAGTTAGGTCAAATATCAACAAACTCTGCAAGTGGGATTTTCTTAGGAAACTGCCAAACAGATCAAGTAATGACAGCTATCTGGGAATTGGGTTTTGGAGGTACTACAACCCTATTTTGTCCCCTCCAGAGGCTACTACACTCCAGGTTTTCACTTTGATTTGTGGGTCATTGGTTTTTAAGGCTATCATGGAGCTGGGGAAGAAAAAACAGGGCCAAAACATGTTAAAATGCAGCAAAGCTTGCTATTTCTATCAAGATTCAGCTATTTTTCTTAAATAAATACTCCTGGATTGTTTTAAGCCCTTGGTTAATTTCCAGAGTTCTGAAAAAGTTGATTTTAGTGATCACTGCTTTTATGGAGGAGAAGACTTTAGGAGAACTTTAGCAGGTTTTTACTTTGTCATTCCTTAATGGTTTTTCCCATTCGTTTATGCTTAAAACCTTCACTGTTAGCCTTTGGGAATGCCAAGAGAAGTAGTATGTATTTCTTAGCCTCAGAGAGCTCACAATCTAGAGGACACAGACACATGTGATAAAAATATGATGCTACAAAGGTATTAATGAAAGTATATACTGTGATGATATATCCAACAGTTCTGTGGTCATGATAGCATCCTCAGGAAGTAGGCTAGTACACTTCACTATGCATTGTCTCTATTGCTAATTTGTCTATACAAGTGGGGTTTTTTATCGTTTATTTGTTCCTTAAATGTCCCTGCAATTTCTTTATTTCTTGGTTCCTGGTCATTTGCTTCAAATGGAGTGCATCTAGTCTCCATCACAAGGTAGTGGAGAGGGAGATCATCCATTCTTCTGTTCATTCCATCCTTTTCTCCTGTCCCTATAGCTGAATAAAATGCAGATTCTGATTCAGTAGGTCTGGGGTGAATCCTGAGAGTCTGCACTTTAACAAATTCTCAGGTAATGCTGGTCTGCAGACCATGCTTTGAGTAGCAAGAGCCAAAAGATTTAGCAGTTTGGCCTTCCAAAGCCGACCCCCTACACCTTCTTGATAGAAAATAGCTCCCATCTGCTTTCTCCACCTGGGCTATTTATGCACTTGAACTTTAGAATGTAGGTCACGGAAGAAGCCTGTGGGATTTTCTTTGGAGCTCCAAGTGGAGGAGAAGCTCATCTTCTACTGTGAATTCTTGTAAAGTTCTGCCCAAAGGCCAGGAATAGATGGAGGGAATTTCCAGGTCATTGTAAAATCAATCATGGTTGGATTCTCAGAGTGGTGTGGATTATGAGTACTGGTCAAGGGAAAGCCAGGAGAAAACTGAATGGTTACAAAACATGTCAGGTGGTTCTTACACACCTTTTCTTTAAGCCCACTGAGGGAAGGAGAGAAGAGAAAAGGTGCATAAAGCAGAAGAAGGAGAGGCACAAGGAAAAGCAAATACATGCACTTGAGGGCCACTGTGTCTCAGAAGCTGCAGGACGGTATATTGCATCTGGAATCACACAGCCTGAAGAAGCTTACCTTTATTAGTGGCATGACTTCAGGCCTAGTTCTTCTGTGCCTCAGTTTCTTCTTTTGCACAATGGGGATAACATCACGATGGGGATACCTACATAAACTTACCTGTCACACAGTAGGTATTTAGTGATGTCAGTTCTTGTTTTTATCACTAGGCACTTTGCTAGGCTCTTGCCATCCATGATGTCACTAAATGTTTCTGACTCTGTGAAGGAGGCATGGCAGCCCCAGTTTACAGACTAGGTCACAAAAGCCCAGAGAGGGTGATCAGTCTGAGGTTGGCAGCTGGAATCAGAGCCAGGAGCAGTGCTTTCATGTAACTTCCAAGTCTTGTGTCTTTGCTTCTTGGAATAAACCCTCAATTATGCTAGAATGCAAGCTGCTTTTTTTTTTTTTTTTTGGTTGAAGTTTTTATTTATTTATTTATTTATTTATTTATTTGAGAGAGAGAGAGAGAGAGAGAGAAAGAGAGAGAACCACTGGGTGGGGGCAGAGAGAGAAAGAGAAGATACGGGACTTAATCCCAGGACCCTAGGATCATGAGCTGAACTGAAGGCAGACACTTAACCAGCTGAGCCACCCAGCAACCTTAGAATGCAAGCCTCTGAGGAGTCTCACCCCACATCACAGTGTCTGGCGCACAGACCACCCTCCATCAATGTATGCTCTTGCTTGAACAGATGAATGGGCAAATCCTGGAAAGAGCAGTGTAGAAGCCTTTATGACATCTTTGGAAAAGTGAAAAGGTGCTTTTCCAGATGGTATAAATATTCTACTGATGGAGATGGCCAAATGGATTGGCTGGAGTCTTAAATGCCAGTAACAAAGGCAAAAGCCAGAGGGCAGTGTTTCACCTGGGGCATTGTCACTATCTAAGTGCCCATGACCCGTGATTTAAAGGAAGCCATTAGGATCTGTCAGTTGGGGACATATTCAGGATCCATCCCAGGGACCTTGAGACAGGTAGCAGAAGATGCCAGCTGCGATCCTGTGTAGTAGCCACGGTCCTTTCCATCAGGAAAAAACAAAACAAGGTGTGCTGCTCACCTCCACACCATTCAAGGAAAGTAGATTTTTGCAGAGCAGTACAAACACACGTCTTCATACTGATCTTGTCTGGTCCTGGGATTGACTTTAGAATACCTGGAACAGTCAAGAAACTGCACTGCACAAAATCCTCCGTCAATAAATTTTCCCTCTGTCAAAATTTTGGTTGGTAGTAGGTAGGGATGAGAGCCGGTGCCCTTCTGTGAGATAGCAAGTGTCCCAAAGGGCCTGGGCCCAGCTCGAGGTCCACCCACTCCTCTTGGAGATGGTGAGATGGTCCAGGGATCGGCCAGATTTCTCCTCAGAGATTGTTTTTATAACTTGTTCATGTTCATATGCAGCTAGGCCATTGAGACCCTCAATCTTCTACTCCTTATTTTAAGGTAGTTGCTATCCTGTTTAAACCCACCACAAAAAGTTAGGACTTTATGAAATATTTTCAAATGTATTAAGTCCCCCAGTCCAGGGGCCAATACCAGATGGTATTGTAAGGAATCTCTGCTTCTCAGCTCTGCTTCTCTCCACGTGAGGTCTATTCTCTATCAGATTCTCCCTTCCTGGAGGCAAGACTGCACCCAGGAGCTCTCAGAATGATGTCCCAGCAGTGAGCCATCCAAGCAGAGATACCTCTCTTCCTATAGTTCCAGCAAACATCCGTCCTGCATTGCCACTGATTGAGTTAACTTGAAATCACCCATCACCGTGGCAGGATGGGGAGGGAATCTGCTGCTTGCCGGGATCCGGGACCTGTGTCCACCCCCGTGAGTCACATGGAATGAGTGTACGGGAGTGGGAGGATACGTAAAGAATATTGGGGCCACCATTATTAGAAGAAAACCCCCAACAAGTGTTGGAATCTGAGCTGACCCTTCACTTTGCCCATTGCACTGGATTGAGTTCTGAGAGGGGCAGAGAGGGTCGTGAGCTCCCCCTAGAGGCCAATATGAAGGAATCCAGACTCCAGCCGCTTTCTGGTTTTGATGGGGGAGGCGGTTTGGAGACCTCATACGAATAGGATTGACAGCGCTCTCTCTTTCTAAGTAAACACATAAATAAGCATATGACTATATATATGTATTAGATATTCAGGAGCATATAAGCATATTCCTATGCTTATTTATGTGCTTACTTGGAAAAAGAACAGCCAGTCTTGTGTGATATCTACATCTATGTATGGAGTTTATAGACTGCAGAGAGCTGTGGACCAGCTTTTGGGAGCCACTAAAGGTAGAGTCTGGTATCACAGAAGGACAGAAAGGCTGCCACTTATGTGCTGTGTAGCCTTTGGTAAATTGCTTAATATCTCAGTGTCCACCTCTGTGGACAGGCATCATGATAGTACCTACTGCTAGGGTTTGGGTTAGGATAAAAGAGTCAATATCTGTGAAGTGCTTAGACCAATGCCGGGCACCTGCTGAGTGGTATACTAGCGTTATTTTCATTCTTCCCTCTGTGTTCCAAACGATCATGCTGAATGGAACATTCACAGCCTTTAATGGGCATCTCCCTTGCCTGTGTAGCAAGCCAGGCATTAGGGGGACTAATGTGAGTTAACAGATGGTGACAAGGTTGTGCTGTGGACTTGGACTTCACCTTTACCTGGGGAACTCTGGTGAAGTCACTCAGACTCTCTAAACCTCATTTTTCTCTTCTGTACAAACAAAACATATAGTGTCCACAGTTTAATCCTAGTTTTATTTGCGCCAGTAAAATAAGATAGAGGAGAGAAAATGTATATACATGGAAAAGGTTAGAACTCTGTTGGAGTTCATAGAGAATCTAAACTCTCCAGGAGAGCACAGCTAGGAGAAAAGGCAGGTAAGTATAGGACTATAGCACAACGCATATGATAAGAGTCACAACCAGTGAGAAGAGTCTAATCACAATTATTACTACAATGACTATAATTTCTTAAGCAGTGGCTATTGGCACATACTTTATAAACATCTCATTACCTACATGAACTTTATGAGGTTGGTGCCAATATTCCTTCTCTTTTCTAAATTACAAAAGTGAGACTCAGAGTTTAAAGCACATGCACAGAGTGGCACCCATGTGTCGCCTGGTCCTTAGAGCCCCTGCAGTACACTTCAAGGTGCTGAGTAGAGCTCAGCGTGGGGTGGAAAGACAGAGGTAAAGGAAGAGACATTCCAAGTGGCGGAAGGGACAGTGTGAATAAAGGCAGGGAAGTGAGAGAGAACACACTGTCTCAAACCTGAAATGGAACACCCCATTAAAGAATCTGATGTAATGCCCTGCCATGGTAAATGCATAGCCTGTAACACCGTATCAGATACTTCCAGCTTCTTGGGGAGAGAGAACAAATGAACAAGGGGCATTATCAGGGCAGGGATCCCGCTTGCCTAAGCAAAGAAATCGCTCCCCTCTTGCTAAATAATGATTTAAAGTGTTTGTATTTCCAACTTCACGACTGCCTTATAAAAGAAACCAACACCCCAGCAATACCCAGATGATGGGATGCTAAAGCAGCACATTTCTCTGCAAACCTCCTATTTCCGTTAACTTTATAGCTTCTTCATAAATTTGCTGCTTTGGGCACTTTTTTTTCTCCCACATTCCTCTCCTGTAGAGAAATGGTTTATTGGAAATATCCCATTTGGCTATTTTGAAGCAATGATTTATTTATTTCCTGGTTTTATTTAAATCCCCTTTCCCTGTGCCCAAAGGGCTCTGGGCATTTGCACAGAAATTGAAAAATGGGACAGGCAGTCTGTTTACTCTAAGCAGCTGGGCTCCCCTAAAATAACTGAGGGCCCCTGGCCATGTCCCATGTGGAAAACTGCCCAT
This sequence comes from Canis lupus familiaris, assembly GCF_011100685.1. Lineage (NCBI taxonomy): Eukaryota > Metazoa > Chordata > Mammalia > Carnivora > Canidae > Canis > Canis lupus. The sequence goes on along the minus strand of NC_049234.1, from coordinate 29,362,597 downwards.
GCTCCGATTCCTCAAGGTCAATGGATTGAGAAGGGGAAATCAAGAAAGCCTTCTCATTTCCATGTCTGGATTCTGGAGCGATCCTTTGATTTTTCATTCATTCATTCACTCATTCATTCATTCACTCATTCATTCATTCATTCATTCATTCATTTCTTCATCCATTCACCTACTACTCATTGAGCATTTCGTATGTAACAGATACTCTACTAGGTTAAGAGGCTAAATAAGATTTAGACCCTATTCTCAAGAGATGTACAATCTCCCAAGGAGTGGAGTGTAGATGAGTGAACAGTGGTATCTGCCCAGGAAAGCACAGTTGAAGCTGCAGCAATATATGTGTTAGGAAATAGTTAAATAAATTGTGAAAAGGTCGTACAGTGGCATACTATGCAGCAGTTAGAATAAAGAAGTCTGCATGTCCTAATGTTCTTACCTATCTGAGACATGCTGAATAGGAAAATGATACATTGAGTATGATATAGGTGTGTAAGCGACATATATACATGGATGTCACTTTGATGATTAATTTAGAAGACGAATGGCAGAAGCAACTGTTATTTTCTTGGTGGGTACAAAGAGGGGGTGGTTTAAAGACTCCAGAATTTGTTAACTACATCTGTCCTTTTAAACCTCGTAAGTTTATCCCACTTACATATTAGTAATTCAATTGCCAAATGTAATGTTGGATGTACATATAGGCTACAGACATAGAAGGAGAGAATTTCAGGAAGAAGGGAGGTTTTTCTGCAGGAGAGCACATCTGAATAGGGCTTTGATGAATGGGTAGAAGTTTCTGGAATGATGATCCTAAACCACATGCTTACATATAGGAACAAACTGCAGGAGCTGGCATGAGAAAGGCAGGCACAGATTAGATCTGACAGGCTCAGGGGCACCTACATGAAGCGAGTGCTTAAGGTCCTTGAATAGGAGCAGAATCCATCTCAGCTTTCCAAAGTCAGCCTTGGGTCCCTGCACAGCCACTGGGATTTGGCCAGTTCCAGCTTTGGTGCAGATATGGTAAACTGAGAATAACTCAGAAGGACCTTGCATAGATCTCATTCTGCCTGAAAGTCCCCATTCTAAGTGTTTCCCATCTGCCATCCCGTTGAGCCCTCACAACTGCCTGTGACCCAAGTACACTAGCAGCACCCCCATTTTGCAAATGACGAAACAAAGGGACAGACGACACATGAAAACCATCATGGAGGTTCTTTCCCGAGGTTTTTGATATGGACAGGCATGAATTACAGCTTGAGATGACACCTAACCTCCCTTAGGAGATGTGACAAGAGCATTCAAGATGCTAAAAAATGTATAGCGTGCTTGCAATCATTAAATAGATGGGTAAAAGAAATGCCAACAGAAAAGATGCCAGTGTGATAGGGGAGTGGGATGTGGCTAGCTTTTTCATCTTTCCTTTTCATTGGTTACCTTCAGTGCTGTGGCCATGGTACTTTTGCAATAAAAGCCATGCTTCTATAATGAAAAGCCCGTTTACCTCAATGCTCCAGAGGGGCCGATAAACGATGACGGGATGACAAACAGAAGAAATGAGACAGGCTTCCGGGGAGCCTGGAGAAGTGATCAGAGAATGTCAAGTTCATTTCTAGGCGGTAGGACTTGAACTCAGGGTCCTCAGACCAGACCTCAGTCTCCTGTGTGCACAGTGAGGGCCTGAGTCCGTGTTCTCCCAAACGCGGATTTTGTCAACGAGGTGTTTTGAAAAAGTAAATGGAGAGATGGGATGCTCAATAACACAGAGTCACATAGGATAATAAGAATGTTCACCCTAACGTCCTTCCAATCTTTCTGGTTAAGAGGAGAAAGTCTCATTTAACAAATATACTCATTTTTTAAAAGATTTTTATTTATTTATTTATTTATTTATTTATTTATTTATTTATTTATTCATGAGAGAGAGAGTGAGAGAGAGAGAGAGGCAGAGACACAGGCAGAGGGAGAAGTAGGTTCCATGCAGGCAGCCTGATGTGGGACTCCATCCTGGGTCTCCAGGATCATGCCCTGGGCTGAAGATGGCTCTAAACTGCTGGGCCACCTGGGCTGCCCCAAATATACTTATTTTTAACCCTTCTCTTTCCCTTACTCATTACTTTGCCCCACTCTCTCTATTTTTCTTCCTCCTTGTTCTTTCCTTCCTCTTTTTCTCTCTTTCTTTCTTTAACAAAGAGAGAGAGAGAGAGAGACTTCCTGGCCTCAGAACATTCACTAGGCAACAATATCTGGTTATAATTCAGTCACATTTTTTTTTGATTGCGCTTACTTGCAGTTTCCTCCTATTTACAGTGAGTAATAAGTTTCCTTTTTAAAGTAAAATTGAAAATAATTTTCAAATTATTATTATTATCTTTGATGTTAAAAATTCAAGCTTAAGGAAAATAAGGAGTTGATGGTAAATATGGAGAAGTCCTCAGTAAAGCTTGAGAACCCTGTACTGTCTGCTATCTCTGGTCCAGTCCAGTCCTGAGGGGGACTGTGGACCCTCATCAGTCACTCATCGGTGTTTGAGTCTGCACAGTGATATCCAAGACACCTGCCTTCTCTGGTCGACTGTGGCTGTCCTTTCAGCAGCTGGCCTCAAAGTCTCAGTTAATGCTTTTTGCCACTGATCTCCCCTCAGATTTTCAGTAAAAGATGGGCTCACATGCACTGTTCAATAATGGTAAGACCTAAATTGTGGAGTCAATATATTATCCTAAAAGCATAAAATCTGGATACAAGGATTATTGCCTAGCATTTTTCTGCTTGCAGGTTCATCAGTGAAGGGAAGGAATGAAGGGAAATGAACAGCTATTGAGCACTTACTGTGTACATTGATCCATTAGTAACTGTATCTTGCTGTGAAATTGAGGCTCAGGGAGGTTAAGTAATTTACCCAGGGACACACCGCTATTAAGATAGGAAGCAGGATCTGACACCAGAGCTGACTCCAAAGCAATTGCTGTTTCCCTGAAGCAACTCTTGTCTTACTCGATGAGGATTTCAATACAGTCTTCACATGGGCCAGGAAAGGATTCACTTTTTACTTACTACTTTTTACTTTTAACTCTGCTTCCCATCAGGCTGAAACTCAACAGAGCTCTACATGTGTTTCCTTTTTGCTCCCTCTTTTCCAGACCTTTGCAGTTTTTCTGCCTGGAGTTCTCTCCCTCTTCCCTTTTCACTTGCTCTGCTTTGCAAACCAAAGCCACGATCACCTCCCCCAGGAAGGCCTTGAGCACAATTCCAGATCATATTGTTCTTCTTCCCATTGAGAGTTCCACTGTGAGACTAGGGGCTCATTGTGAGACTGGTGAGGTTGTATCATGTCTGGCCTGTGGGGATTCAATTCTGGCTCTGCCACTTACTAGCCCCATAAGTTTGGGCAAGTCATTTATTCTCCTAAGTCTCAGGTGGCTCCTCTGTAGAAAGGGTTCAATCTGCATAATGACAGTTAAACCTCATGGCACATGTCAGTATTGAACTGGCATATCAATCACGTGGCTAATCACTGGCATATTAATCTCCCACCCAGTATCTTCCTGTCGCAATACTTTTTATCCATATTGCTGAATTCTTTATGCAACGGGGATTTATCTTCTAACTCCTCAGAAACATTCAGAGTGCCACTCCTTGTGTAAAAAACATCATGGTGGCATCCAGTGTCTCTGCCTTTGTTCTGGGCCAAGTTGCCTATTCTCTCTGAAATGTATGTTCTTATCTACAGAACTGGGAAAGTCTACTCCACAGGTTTTGTTTTGTATAAGCAAATGCTCACACATCAATATAAGCACCATTGTGTTCCCCCCCAAATAGAGAGTCAGATGTTATGATAATTTCAAATAAATTGTGAAAAGGTCGTACAGTGGCATACTATGCAGCAGTTAGAATAAAGAAGTCTGCATGTCCTAATGTTCTTACCTATCTGAGACATGCTGAATAGGAAAATGATACATTGAGTATGATATAGGTGTGTAAGCGACATATATACATGGATGTCACTTTGATGATTAATTTAGAAGACGAATGGCAGAAGCAACTGTTATTTTCTTGGTGGGTACAAAGAGGGGTGGTTTAAAGACTCCAGAATTTGTTAACTACATCTGTCCTTTTAAACCTCGTAAGTTTATCCCACTTACATATTAGTAATTCAATTGCCAAATGTAATGTTAGATGTACATATAGGCTAGAAATTCTGTTACAGAATTCTAGGAATTCTGTTACAGAAATTGATTCAATCATTCATTCATTCAGCAAGTGCGATTTGTACCAACTATGTGTGCAGGGCACTAGCCTAGGTGCTGGAGAGCCAGCGGTAAATGAATGGACATGGAATTCACATTTTTAGCATAGCTATCAGCTTGAGGTTTTTACCATTTATCTCATCAAGACCACAAACAAGGAAACAGATCATTATTAAACTAGATGCTATGCTGTTGAAGGTGGTGTAATATAGAGGGTGAATTTGCAGCTCTGGAATCAGAGAGGTCTTAATTCAAATCCCAGCTCTTCCACTTACCAGCTGTGTGGCCTTGGGTAGGTCCCTTGACATCTCTAAGCAGAAACAGGGCCAGTATCATGCGGTCGTTTTGGTGGTCAGATGAGACAAGGTATGCAGGCCACCAGCACATCATAGGTGGATACCACGGATGTCAGCACCCCTCCCAGTTCCTGCAAGGATCAGTATGCCTTCCACTCACCCCTCCCCATAATTCCTTGCACAGTAACTTACTCGTAATGGGTGTTCAATGAATGCCTGTTTATTGAATATAAAAGAATGCTATTGGACAGAAACAAGCAGTTACATTAACCAACCCACCTCTCAGGTCAGCAACTCTGACTTACCCACATAGAAGATATCTGCCAATCTACATGGCTCAAATAGAGATTTCTTTCCCACTAATGCATGGAGAGAATAATGAGATGAGTTTACTTCCTGCTTCAGAAGAAATTTGATGTTGTTGTTAAGTGGTTGGCAGAAAAGACTAAGTTCCTAAACAAATTAAAACACACTTTATCTTTCCAGACGCCCTTGACTGTGTAATGCTTGATACTGTCTTCAGTAAGTTAAATTCCCTCTTAGTTTTCACTCTTGTGAAAAATGGGAACAAGGCTTTGCTTTCTACCGCTCCATGTTTTCCTAAGGCCAAAGGGAGGTGATGGGTAATAATTGTAATAACAGAACGATTATTTAAAGTAATATCTTGCCTAATGTCTATATGAAGTAAGAAGAATATTATGCTGTGCTTGGATGTGAACTTTAGCAGTTTTCCATCCGTGTGACCTTGGGCAACTTATTTAACATCACTAACATCTATTTCCTCACCCATGGAATGTTTATAATAATGTTGGCTATTTCATAGGGTTGTCATGAGAACTAAGGGAGTGTATGTAAAGTGCCTTGTAAAGTGCCTGGCACACAGTAGATTCTCATTAACTAATGTATTTATTCAGCAAATACTCATTGGGAACCTTCCATGTGTCAGGCACAAGGCTAAGTGCTTGGATGCATCTGTGAAGTCTTCGCTCTTATGAGGAGGTGGTACCAGGATGCTGTTAACTGGCCAAGGGCTGTGGGTTTCGTGTGACAGCTCTGGCATCAAGGTAGGTATTGGTTGCCTGATTGGAGGAAAGTATGCTTTATTTCCCAGGCTCAGTACAGAAGGTTGAGAACATGGTAGAGGATGGAGTGACTGTTGGTTCCCTTCTCTCAATCCATATGTCAACACTTAGTGGCAGGAGCTATTGGTCATGAAAGCAGAATTCCTGCAATGTTTCCCAGCCCACCTGGACATGGCGCATTGGACTCAAGCTGCAGCATTTCCTTTAGACCTAGAACATTTCCAGGGTAATAAAATAAGTGGCAGAGCCAGGATTTACATACTGGTCAGAGGCCATGATTTGAAGGGGAGATATGAAAGCTGGCATATATTGAATTACCTACTAGGTGTCAAAGATTGTTCTTTATGTGATCACACCAGATCTTGAAACATTCACAGCAACTCAGGTACTATTTTCTTGACAGAGAAACTGAGACTTGGAATGTTGCAGTGGCCAAGATCATTCATCAATTACAGTGTAGAGCTAAAGATTCAAATTTAGGAATTGCCATATTGTCTTTCACCAAATTTCTCTACGATCGATTTAAAATTGGCCATCTATCTGTAGGGCCTCGTCCAACCCCTTGAGCCTATTTTAAATATCACATCTCGCTGGAATCGTCACAGGGTTCACCTGTGGCATGACACTTTGCAACACAGGTCGTGGTCGTCTGGCTTTCTCAACATGCCAGTTTCGGTGTTAATACCCACCACCCTTTCTGCAGGACCAACCCTCTCCCTCCAACTTCCTCCTCTCTCAAATTACTTTGGGTCTCATTTTGTTATCCCCTACACCTTCGGCTTCTGAAATCACTGGCTTTCATGAAATGTGCTTTAATTCTCCAGGCAATAACCATCAAGATACTTACAGAGGTGTCCAATTTCCCCAATTGCTCGCACAGCTCTTTATTTATTCACGTGTTAGAACATGGTTGATTATATCCTGTTGGTTGGAGCAGCTTGCCAAGAGCAGGGTGAGCTATCAGTCCAGAGGATCAAACCAAGCAGGTGGGGGTGGGAGCAGGGAAGACTGGTACAGGGCAGGGGGTAGGGGTAGTTCTTCTAGCATTCCCAAAATTTCCCTCCATTTCAGGGTTGGACTGAGAACAGCTGATCCTCCAAATAAAAGGACTTAGAGGCCCAGGGCTTTCTTTGGAATGTGTTAGTCCCCTAGTAATTAAGGCTCTGCTAAGCCTTTCCGTCTAATAATTAATCATTGATTGAGCTCATCAGCCTGGTCCATAAAGTATTTCCCCTGAGTTCCCCGCCATGTTTCCCTCCAGAGTCCTCTCTTGCTCTGCTCCATTGCTATGTCACCTGTGTCCTTATTCAGCATCCCTTTATTATGGCTTTCCCTCTTCCTTTCCCATTCATCTAGTAGAAGCTTCCAGATTAGGACCTGTGACCCCATGGAAAATGGCAGATTGGGCTGAGGGTTGGGAGGCCCTGACCCAAATGAGGCCTCCTGAGAACTCAGTCTTAGGCCTGAGAGATGCGGTCTTTCTCTCTCTGGGAACTTGGAGTATGGCATGTATTTGGGAAGCTGTTGGTAATTATGTTGCCTGAAGAACTCAGAAGACAAGAGGGAGAGAAGGAGGAGGACATTGCACAGAATAGGAAAGAAAGGGGAGAGGGGGAGCCTTTAAGCTTGGCTCTCATAATACCTGTGACTCAGCCAGCAGTCCCAGGAGACACCCTAGTTTTTGTTTGTTTTTTGTTTTTTGTTTTAACAATGCATTTGCTTTATTTCACAGGTGGCTTTAAATTTAGTTTCTGTTATTTCCAATCAAGAAACCCCAGCATTAAAGCAGGGATTCCAACCATACCACCCACCTTTCAATTCTGTATTCCTTCCATCACTGCATGTGTTGGGGCCTATGTTCATGCTGCCCCCTCCTCCCTGGCCTGGACTAGCCCCCTGATGCCACCAAGCCAGGCCCCTTCCTCCTCTGTGAAGTCCTTGCCTGCTGCCCTGCATGGGCCATGGGACGTGGTGCTGTATGCTGGTTAAGGGCACACAGTTGGGGCCAGACTGACCCCAAGATGGGACCCTGTCTCTGCTCTAAGGGCAGAACCTAGGGCCGGTGCCATAAATAAGGGGAATGTTTGTGGGTTTTCTCAGTGGCAAAGATGGAAATACTAACTCTCGTCTTGTAAAGTTTTTTGTGAGATCATATGTGCTCAGCCCTGAGCACGCAGTCAGTACTCGGTGGATGTTAGCTGTACCACACCATCACCATCATCCCTGTTACCCACTCCCCACTGTGTCGTGGGACTCAGGGTATTTGTAAGATTATTGTGAGTGTATTCATTTTCCACTGCTATGTAACTCATCACTACAAACTTAGTGGCTTAAGTGAGAACTTTTTATTAGCAAGCAATTCTGTGGGACGGGAGCCTGGGCACAGTGCAGCTGGACTCTCTGTGCAGGGCATCACGAGGCTGACGTCAAGTGTGGGCCACCTGCATTCTCACCTGGACCCTTGTCAAAGCCCATTCAGGTTGTTGACAGAACTCAACTCCTGTGATTGCAGGATGGAGGTCTTGGTCCCCTTGCTGTCTGGCAGCCAGAGGCCATTCTCAGCTCTCAGGAGCCACCCACATTCCTGGCCATGTAGCCCCCCTCACCTTCTATGCCAACAATGGAACATCTCAGTTGTTCTGAACCCTTCTCATACTCCAAAGCTCTGACTTCCTCGTCCCAGATTTGCAGGGCTCGTATGGTTAGGTCAGGCCCCTGACAACCTCCCTTTCTTAAAATCAGCTATGCCATATAAAATAACCCAATCATAGGGGAGGAAGCCATCACACTCAGCCCCTGGAATTATGCCTGGGCCAGCAAATCTTAATGATCAGCTCAAAATTTGCCATCAGGGGCCTTCAGACAATGACATGAATTTGCCTCTTGAGTGTTACTTGGCACATGGTCGATGCTCACTGAGTGGTAGCCATGGTTATTTTGTTGTTTTTGTTGTTAATATTAATCTCAGCCTTGTTCTCAGGCCTCTGTGTTCTCAGGGTCAACACTGCCGCCTTTTTTATTTTTAACTTACAAGAAAAGACATTGGAATCCCTGCAAGCTCCAAAGATTTATTGGTTGTTTTGTGTGTTTGGATTGAATAACCCCATGGAGGTCAAGGTTAAGCTGGAACCATTTGGGACACAATTGTCTCTTAGGAAAGGATTTTAAAAATATTTGCCCTCAGGTACAATCAAATATTTTCTAAGTGAAAACCATTTGCCCTTTGTGATTGTGATTCTATACCTGGGCTCAGAAAACTTCTTATCGGGAGTGATGAATTTAGAAGAGTCAAGTGGGCAATTCTGCACCCTTTCTAGTTTTGCCCAGTCCCACTGCCATGTTAGTGTTGGTGGCAGTGCTGAGGAGAATTGGGTTTTTCTGATAGATTCATCCAGAGAAGAATCTCATTGGCTCACCGTTTCCCTCCACGCCTTGTGCAGGGCTAGAGAGCTACAGCTGTGAAGAAGCCCATCTTGGACCTGTCCCCATGGTGCATATGCCGAGTGGGGTAAGCTGACAGTGACTCGTAAACCCATACGTTGGTTGATTTCAGACAGGGCTGAGTGCCATCAACTAGGGAATAGTGTGATGCCATTGAAAATGTGCTAGCTCACTTTATTTGGGGAGGCGTCTCTAAGAAATGACACTTTGGCTAAGATCCGAATAACGTGAAGGAGGAACCCTATAGAGCCTTGTAGCACATTCCAGGCCCTGTGTCAAGTAAATGCAAATGTCCCCAACCTGGATTTTGTACCGCATGTTCTAGGAATGATTAGTGCAGAGTGAGTCAAGGAGGTGGGTGACTGGACAGGGAGCAATCTCTTCATGCTTCATAAGATACCAAGTGCCGCATGTCACTCTGGATGCCATGCAGTAGGAAGGCACTGGTGAGCATTAAACAGGAGAATGGTGGGGTCTGACTTACTTTTCTATTTTTAATTTTATAGGTTGTAGTTCTTTTGGTTGCCCAGTGTCCTTTGGTTTTTCTAGATATAACTCACATACTGCAAAATTTACCACTTTGAAGTGTACAACTCACCGATTTTTGGCATTTTCACAAGGTAGTACAACCAGCACCACTAGATCTGATTTACTTTTTGAAATCATGATTCCAGCCACTGTGGAGCATGGGCTGCCTGGGCGAGGCAGGGAAGCTCCTGAAGTGGTCCAGGTGAGGCAACTGGTGGGCAAACCAGGGTAGCAGTGGTGATGGAGAGAAGCAGGAGTCCTGGGGCTTCCAGTATCCCAAATCAGGTAACCTGTTGTGGTGACCAGTGTGGGGCTGGACAGCCTAGCTGTGGATCTACTATTTGCCAGCTGCCTGACGACAGGCAGATCACTTAATATACCTGAGCTAGGGTTCTCAATGTGAAAGATGAATAGCCACCTCGTCTTTGCTGTGATAACCGAACAAGATGAAATACACATACATCCTATTACAGTGCCCAGGAAGTAGGGTGTGTTCTGTGTCATTTGTTTCTGTTTCTAGAGCTCCTGGGTTAGATCTTCCTGTCCCTCTGACCTCTGCCCCCACCTGCCCTCAGAAGGCAGCCCCACCTTGAGGTTGGCTTTCAAGAACTTGGTTCAGGATTTCCCCTGTCATTACACAAAGTTAATTTCCCCAGCCTGGAATGGGAGAAGAGCTTGGCCTTCCACCCACCAAGGAAAAAACACTTTTCACGGGAAATGGGACAATTGTGTGCAGTTCTGACTTTTTATTGCCACCAAGTTGTGTGATCTTGGGGAAATCACAACCTTTCTGAGACTCAATTTCTCCTTTAAAGGAGATGTTGGCATCCACCTTAGGAAGGTGAAGACTTGGAAGGAAGACCCAGGGAGACCTCAGTATGAGATACCATAGGAATCACAAGAAGCTATACAAATGCAGAGTCCTTTGTATTATTTCGTGTCTGCAATATGGCTTCATCTCCTCTATGCACATATGTAATCAGCATTCAACTGTGTCCACTTGAGAGAAAACTAAAGACGACAGTCCTGATTTATAGGGTGATCACATGTCCTGGTTTGTCGAGGTCTGTTCTAGTTTACTCCTGCTGTCCCAGCACAATTATTAATAGCTCGGGCCTTTCTCTGTCAAAAGTGGTCTGATTTGGACCATAAATTATTTGATTCCTCGCTTTATTCACTTCATCACTTTTCCCATGGGGCAGATTAGACCTTTTCCTTTATTGCTTCAGCTGGAATCCTGAAAAGTGCAAGGTTCTGACATTTTAAGAGCAACATCAGAGATCTTCAGGGTTTTTTAAAATTATTATTATTAAAGAACTTTTTTGTGTTCTTCTCTGCCTTTACAATCTAGCAAGCATAGCGTGCAGTTCCATTGTATGTGCATAAGGATCTAATTTATGTTATACGTCTCTATTAAGTTTCTATAAAATATTAATAAAGGCAAACATTTTTGTGTGTCCATAGGCTGAAACAAAGGGAAAAGAGGGGCCTTTGTAGATTGACATCTCTCTCAAGCAGTGAAGAAGAGAGATGTATTTGTGTGTGAGGTGAATGGTGGAAACCAGAATGAACATCTCTGCTTTCCCCTCTCGTCAGTACCAGGAGTCGAAGGGGGAAACCAGACTTCCATTGATGCTTTTAGAGTGGGCTGTCCAGGTGATTTATTAGCTCTGAGTCAATGCTAATGTTGAGCCTGCAGCTCAAAGATAACCCAGAATGCATCCTAAATGCACTGGGCTCCCCACACACTCTAGCAGAATATTGAGGTTGAACTGGCAGCTATCAGGTAAACCCTAGGATTTGGCATCTTTCATGCCAGCATCTGAGTTGAAATTATTTTAGGAAATGGACTAATAGAATCTGTATTAGAAATCAAGGGAAATGAAAACAGGACAGAAGATTTGCTTCTGGGAGAATCCAAACCAAGTCGTGGGATAGGCTTCTAGTTGTTATTGGCTGGAATTGATTTTGAAACCATTGAGTTTTTAATTTCTGATGTAGTTTGGCTTCTAATTTTTTAATAGACCACTCTTACCTCAGCTGGTGCCAAGAGTGAGTGTCATCTCCTGGGAAAGGGTAGTATTATTTGGGAACCCTTCAGGCTGTGGTACAGGTCACCAATAAGACTGTCTTATGGGAGAGGATTTTATTTTTCTCACATGACAACAAATAAGAGGCAGGCAGCTGCTGACATTTGTTCAGCAATTCAGTGATGCCAGAGCCATGTCTGAATGATTATCTTGGCTTTTTCCTCGCATTAGTTGTCTCATTGTCATAAAACACTGCATCTATGGGCATTAAACCCATGTTCTAGACAGAAGGAAGACACAAGAGGCCTTTTGTAAGGAAAGCCAAAAGCTTCCTGCCACATCTCATTGGCCAGGACTGTCTTGTGACCACCGAATCCAGAGGGAAGCTGAGGGAGTTAATGTTTGGACTGTTCTTACTAAAATTGGGTCTCCATTAGTAATGAAGAGAAGGGGGAGTGAATGCTAATAGTTGAGTAAGACCATCTGCCTCAGGGGTAAATTTCAATAATGATTTTGGTACTTGAGTGCTGTATTTTAAAAGTTGGCAATGTAAGCAAATGTTGACCAAGTGCTTACTCTGTGCCTACTGTGTCTGCTGTTCAAAGGAAAGTAAATCAAAATGGTAGCCAATGCCCTTAAGGAGTTTATTTTTTTTAATTTTTTAATTTTTATTTATTTATGATAGTCACACAGGAGAGAGAGAGAGAGGCAGAGACACAGGCAGAGGGAGAAGCAGGCTCCATGCACCGGGAGCCCGACGTGGGATTTGATCCCAGGTCTCCAGGATCGCGCCCTGAGCCAAAGGCAGGCGCCAAACCGCTGCCCCACCCAGGGATCCCCCCTTAAGGAGTTTAAAATTAAGTTCTTGATTCTTTTTTATGTCCATATTACCTAGCACAGGGCTAGAAGTATAGTAGATGCTAAAGGTGCGTGATGAAGAATTTACCTACAGTTAGAAACCAAAGCATGAAACTATTGGTTAATAAGTCCTATGGTATAAATCCTCACCAGTCAAAGCGCGGTACATAGACCAGCATCATGTGGGAGCTTGTCAGAAATGTAGTCTCTCGGGCCTCACCCCAGATCTACTGAATCAGAATCTGCTGTTAACAAAATCCCCCAGTGAATCGTGTGTGCACATTGAATGTTTCAAAGCTCCTGTGTAATAGTAGTGCTTGGAGTAGCTTGATCACGTTTGCAGAAATAGGAATTTGGACTTGGGCAAAGCAAGGATAGATCATCCTGTGATTGAGGGGGGGATGAACATATGCTCAGGAGTCATTTGCCTGTGATTTAAGTCTAATCCTCTCCACTTCCTAGTTGGGTGACCTTCACCAGCTACCTCTGCTGGAAATTACCAAGAGGGTTGTCGCTATTGGCCACAGAGAAGTTGTGAGGGACAGGACATCTAAAGTGTTGAGCACCTCGCCTGACATACTGTCGCAGCTCAACCAATGCAAATTCGCACTCTAAGAATATGAAAAATTAGAAATACTGTACCACCATCAAGAGGACTACCATTGCTAAGCACGGGGAAAGAGCTAAAGTACATTATGACTTGGAGCCATCACGCAAATTATGAGTTTGGCCTGGAAGGTGGCAGAGGATTGGGGTGGATATCACAAATCAAAGGAAAGGTTTAAAGGCATCTGCATAGACCCATTCGTCTTCGTGCCTTCGTTTCCTATGGCTAACATCACACAGTGCCATCAACTGGGTGCAAAGCAATAAACATTTATTTTCTCATATTCTGGAGGCCAGAAGTCCAAAAACAAGGTGTGAGCAGGGCCGTGCTCTCTCTGAAGGATCTGGGGAAGAATGTTTCCTTGCTTCTTCTGGTGTTTCCTGGCAATTCTTGGCTCACAGATACATCGTTCCTGTCACATGGCCATCTGCTTGCTCCCTGTGTTATGTCCACGTTGTCTTCTCTCTGTACACGCCTGTCTCTCTATCCTAATTCCTCCTGTTTGTAAGGACACCAGTCAGATTGGATTAGTGACCTCTTTGTGACTTGATTATTCTCTAGGAAGACCCTATTTCCAAATAAGGTCACATTCTTAGGTAGTGAGGGATTAGGAGTTCCACATGTCTTTTGTGTGGGCTGGAAGGAAGGGACAAAATTCCACCCATAATATGAAGCAAAGGTTCTTGGTGAGAAGTGGTATGATTCTGGAGGGATGAGGGTGGCTGAAGCTATGGAGAACAACTTAATGCATATATGGCCCTAGCTAAATGTTAAAAAAAAAAAAAAAAAAAAGATTTGGAAACAGCCAGTGAGAAGTAGTGCTTTCTTTCCAAAAACTAGTGTGGGCATGACTTTTAAGAATTATGTCTTCCCTTTGCTCCATTGCCTGTGGTTTGGGCTAAATTCTCACCTCCCTGCTCTCTGTAGAAACTTTCAAAATAATGTCACAGGGACCTTCCTGAGTGAGAGGCAGGGAGACACTGAAAGAAAATTCCTGTGACTTAATATGGTGAGAGGTTGGAAGGTTGGTTGTTTTTCTTTTTTTTTTTTTTTTTTCTTTTTTCCCCCCCTCTTTCTGCCTATGCTGGCGGCAGCAGCTGTCTCTTTCTCAGCAGTGACAGGCTGAGAAAATGGGAGACGAATTTCGGCTGGGCGTGGGTGTGATTTCTCTTTTCTCTAGCGGGGGCTTCATCTTGGAAGGCACGGAGCTGTTTTTATCCTGGCCTGGGAAGCTGAAGAAGCAGCTGTAGGTGTGCTGATGAGGACTCTGCAGCCCCCAGGGGCACTTCCTGCTGGGAGCCCTGGCAGGGCAGCTTCTTGAATGCTGATTGAATCTCTCCTAAGGAGACAGCTCCCGGGGAACCACTGTTGGGTCCTGTCACCTGTAAACAGGTGAGCTAGATCCAACACGGCCCTGAGGCAGAGAAACAAACATGCGTTTGACAGAGCAGGCTTCCCAGATGGAAGGTGAGTGATCAGACCCTGGCCTGCCCTTCCCAGAGCCAGCAGCTCTTCTGCGCTGGAGTATTCTGTGAAAAGTGCCAATTATATGGGTTGATATATAATATATAGTTGATATAATACTCTCCCCGCCCCCAGTCTCCTTGTAGGAGATAGTGGTGCATCCTGAGTCCTAATGCATTCAGCCTGGGGCCTCTCTCTGTCCTGCCATGTTCCACCCTCCGGCTATGCTATATTTGCTCCCTTGCTCAGTGTGTTCAGCAACAAGAACACACCTCTTGGAAGGTCTGAGAGTGTCTTGCTACCACCCTCTGCTCTTCCTGAATTCCCTGTTTGATCCTATTCATTCTCATAATTTAACAGACCACCTATTAGCTTACGACTTCCAAATTTCTAGCCCCGCATCAGCCCTCTTAGGAGTTCCTGCCAGTGTTTGCTGACTTGCCATCACCACCTAGAAGCCACCTCACAGGCATCTTGAACACAACCTTCAAAATTAAACTCCCCAGCTTTCTTCCACACCTGGTTCCAAACCAAAACTCAGCGAAGGGCAGCTCCTAGCCCCACCATCCTGCAATCCCTATTGTCTTCTACTCTCCAGCCTCCTTACTGAAGTCATGAAGTCAAGTTAACTATAAGTCCTCAAAGTATTTTGAGTCAGCTTCCCCCTGCTATCCAGTGCCACTAGTTTGGTAAGAATCCCTCATTTCAACAACCTCCTCGAAAAAACTGTGCTGGGAGTACATTTCATGCCATTCTTCATTACACACCCAGAGAGATCTTTATGAACCACAAATATGATCATAGCTGCTCTCCTTCCCCCTACTTAAAATCTTTTGTCAGGGAGGAAAAATTTTCCTCTACCCTTTTAGATTCTGTAATTGGGAAGTGCAAATTAAACTGACAAGAGACAGATTAACAAGAGAAAAGACAAATTTTATCCACATTTATACATTGCAGAAAATGTGGCACAAAGAAGTCATTAGAATTTGGAGCTTATGCCCTCTTAAGGAGGAGAGGGAGAAAGGGCACTATGGAAAAAGGATTGACTTTTAGGAAAGATAAATGGGCCCCAAGGGAATAGATGGGAGTTATGATAGTTTTGTGACTATGTTTGTTAATGCAATTTCTCATCCCAGTGGCAACTTCTAGTTTGCTGTGATGGGATTCAATCTTCCCCCAGTACAGTAACCCTCCCTTGAAGGGGAGTTGATGACAGCTGAATTGTTTATGGAAGGTTCTGTTTTTACATAGAAGAGGGTGGGAGTAGAGTTTAGACATAGCCCTTTCCTGTACCTTTTGATTCTCAGAATGTCTTCAGCTCAAAATCAGTTTTAATGCCACAGTGATATATTCTGGATACCTTCACCTTCAGTGGCCTCCTGTTATCTGCAAGATACATGCTCAGTTCCCTAACATGACATACCAAGCTATTTAAGATTTGGCCTCTACCTCCTTGGCTTCATCTCATAGAACACTTTTTCTTTCTTCTTTGTCTGCTTCTTCTGCTTTTCTTCTAAGAGTCAGTTGAGGGGATAGCCCCAGAGGGAGACCTCCAGATACACCCAGATCTGGATAGGTAACTCTTTGCATCTCTACCCCAAGATTTCCCTTATCCTAAACTTTGACCACAGTGAACTGAAAATGTTTTCTTGTCTCACTTTCTACCAGATAACCATAAAAATAAAAGCTACATTTTTGAGAGTGTTTGCTGTGTTATACACATTTTTCTAAGAGTAATTTATTCATTAAGTAATTGACTTAAAACCCACTTCTCTCTGAGATAGGTACTAGATTGGGAATTCCTTGAAAGAAAAGACTGCCTTTTACAATCATGAATTTTCCATGTCTAATTGTTTACTAGATTCATAGTAGGTAAAAATCAGTGTTTTCTTTAATAAATGAGTGAACAGATGGATGGATAAGAGAATTATTTGGTGTAATATGGTACCCTCTGTCCATATACTCGATAAAATTATTAATTTGTCACTTTGAGACCTGAATATTTGGGGGTTCTCAAAAAAGCCCACTAGTTGAGAAATCACGTGACCTTGATTTGTATAAAATCAAAAAAAGTTTAGCCAGAGGCAGAAGGCAGAACTACCTGAGTCTTAACTAAATGTGTGACAAGTTAATATGAGCTCCCTCTGTCTAATTGCAGTAGCTTTGATTTTGTTAATATGACTTTGCGTGAGCAGAGGAGTTTTCATCAAATGCAAGTTATTCACTGTCGATGGGAACAAACACAATCCCACTAGGTTTGGTTTTATTGTTTTTAACTTTTGCATGAACTCGATCATGCTTCTTAGCTTCTCTGAATCTGAGCAACACCTGTAGTTTATGAGGAAAGGAAGATATTACAAGACTTAGGTAATGGGAAGTGAGTTTGTATTTTTCTTATGGGCAGGTGAATAGATAGGAATGGTGGTGATAGAACCCACTGCACATAATGATAGAGTCTTCCTCCAAACTACCTCTTATGGACTTGGGGAAAAGAACTCCCTCCTAATCTCATGGAGGGCCAAGATTTCAGTATTAGTTGTCATGGTCAAAGGGAGAGAACTGATGTTCCTTGAACACCTGCTGGGCTGGGGATGTTGGAATATTTCATCTCATGTACAGAGCTGAGCAGAGACAGACTTAGCTTATGTGTTCTCAGACACATACCAAATATATATAAAATTGATAAATGCTATGGGCTTGAAAGTTTAGGAGGAGGCCTGCTTCTCTCATAGGGTTGATGACTTGTAACAAGAGACAAATGTGAAACATGAAATAAAATCAGCGAGACTGTGTGAACATAAAACACATGCTAGGTAGCAGAGGTATGGATGGACCAGGGGGTGGACAACTGTGATGAGGGTGTGTTCACTGTAACCCAAAAATAGAAGATGTGGACAAACCACCAAATATAGGAGAGGATAAATGAGGAATCAGACATGAGCTATGGCCACCTTCTCAGAGTGCTGCAAAGTGTCAGCTGCCACTGGATGAACCAGTGTGCTGTAGATGCCCTCAGTACAGGGCCCATTGACCCTGGTAATCATCACTTTCAGTAGGTTAAGGTTTCCACAGTTGACTAGGTCCCTGTAGGAGTCAGCTCAGGATGCCATAACAAAATAGCAAGGCTGGGTGGCGAAAACAGTCTCATGGCTCTGGAGACTGGAAGCCAAAGATCAAGGTATCAGCAGGGCTGGTTTCTCCTGAGGCTTCTCTCCTGGGCTTGGAGACAGCCGCCATCTCTCTGTGTCCTCATGTGGACTTTCCTCTCTATGCACAAGCCCCTGGTGTCTCTTTTTATGTCTAGATTTCCTCTTTTTATAAAGATACCAGTCAGATTGGATTAGGACTAGACTAAGGTTCTCATTTTTAGTTTAATCACTCTTTAAACACCCTAACCCCAAATTCATTCACATTCTGAGGTCCTGGAGGTTCAGGCTTCATCATATGAATCTGAGGACACAATTAAGCCCAGAACAACCTATAAATAGCTCTGTCCCTAATAGTGAAAATGAGATCACAGTGAAGTGAAGACAGGGGGTAAGAGAGAATCACACTCTCTTGGGAAGTCTAAGGAAAACTCAGGTATGAGGAGTATGGATCTTTCTCAGGGGAAGAAATAAGAACCATTAAGTGGATCTGGTGGGACTGAGGTAGGCATTAAGCACTAGATTACATACTGATTTGTGAGGGCCATTTCTCTCTCTGTGACCATGGACAAGTGAGAGTTTGTTTTCTGATCAATGAAAATCAGTGATACTTTCCTCTAAGGATCCCGGGATGCTTCAGTAGGATAATGGATGTGAAATTCTCAAAATCCTGGTATGAATGCTAGTTACTTTTATTTTTATCACTTAGAAAGTGCTGCCAAAATGTGGGCACAGAACGATATCCTGCTCACCCAGTTCATATTCATTGATTTGGTCTTGGCGGGACCTACAATGAAACCTATTGTCCTCTGCTTGTCATAGACTGCAGCTCCAGGAGCTCATTGATACCTGATACCCTGCTGTCTTCCCAGGGTGACCTTGCAGTAACCTCAAGCTGCCTTTCTTTATACTTCTGCAAAATGGCACAGTCCTTAATAGCTACAACTCGAGTTTATTTTTAAGAACACCATACTTAGTGTGTAAAATAATGGCATTCTGGCTCTGTATTTCTTGGAAGTTATTCCAATTTGGGCCTTGGCCACTTGTCAATTCCTTAGTTTATTTTAGATAAACCACTAAACCATGATTCTCCGGACCTGCCTGTAGGCTCCTACACACGCACACGCACATGCACACACACACACACACACACACACCCCTCATTTTCCACCAGTAATGGATGAAAACATTCCGTAGTGTGGTATTTAATTTTCATATGTATGTTATCACCACTGCAGTCTTAAAACCTTCCATGACTATTTCTAGTACAGGAATTCAGACTCTCAGGAGAAGAAGCAGTACATGATCATTTGTTTCATGCCCCCATGTGCTAGTTGAATCTTCTTGCTGACAGCACATAAAGGGAAATGCATTACTTCCCAGGCAGCAATGCTATCCCAATACAGCTCTGGTTCTAAATCCCTGGTTCCATGGAGGGGCTGTAGGCTGTTAACCTGGACTCCATAGCCAGGGATGAGCTGCTAAATATGCAATAGCTTCTTTAAGGAAAAGTCCCTGGTTGTAGCATTTGCCACTTTCTGTGGTAGATGTATTCCTCCTATGGTGAAGTTCAAGCTACCCATGTAAAGTGCATGAAATCAGAGTCAAGAAGAGGTGTTCGTAATTGGCTCTTCCAAGACAGTGTGAGCAAGCTCCAGGACATCACTGTCATCCAGCTGGCATTCATGTGGAAGCAGCGTAAAGTCTCTCATAGCACTGCAGGTCTTCAGCCTGAAGCCCAAGTCCTCACCCATCTTGTCTCCTCTGTTCCCCCGATCCTAGCTGCTCCTGATGAGTTTTTAGCAGCATAAGAAGCTCTGTGCTGCTTCCCCAGCCATTTACCTCCTCATTCTCAGAGGATGGTTCCACTGATCTTTCTAGATTATCTATAACTTCCTCTGGAATACAGTTCATCCTGGCTAAGATCTCAGTGCCCTCTGGCTCTACAGAGGGACTCAGAAGTGTGAAATTTTTTTTATAAATTCTTTTCTTCTGGGAATTATATTGGTCAAGGTTGCTTCCACCAACAGAATGCAGCTTTTTTTCTTGGGGCTCACTCAGAGCAAGACCTGCAGGGATCATTTCCACATCACGACACGGGACAACCTGGTGGGTGCATTCTGTCTCAACTTATTCATAAATACTTGATTAATGCAGCCTCTTTTTTTAAATTGTAAGCCTGAGAGGGCAGGCCCATGTCTACTCTGTCCATTATCATATTAGCACCTTGCATAATGTTTGGAACACAGTAGACACTGAATAATGAGACCTGGTCCTGCCTTGATGCATTTCCTCATTTATTCATTTCTTCCTTTTCTTCATCATTCATTCTTCTAATGAACTGAATCACCATTATGTAGCTGATGCTTGGCACAGCAGATTCTAATGAGCAGAATAGCAAGTTAGGACAGAGGGTTGAGACTTCCAAAAGTCTCCAAATCAAGGTATTCGAGTTGACCATAGGACTGGATATTGGCTCATTTTTCAGCCATTTAGAAAAAGGATTGTCTTGTTCCCTTTGACTCAATTAGCCACAATGAATCTAATTTTAACACTTTTTGGAGATAGAGGGAATGGCAAAATGAGAACAAATGCCTTGGGTTTGGTTCTTGAGGGCACATTATGTACCCACTCATTGAAGCTGGTGCGTCAGAAGCCCCTCTAATTGAGACCAATTAGTAGGGAGACAGGAGAGAATTAGGAGCAAAGCAGAATGTTCTTCAGAAGAACAATCTCTCACTTTCAAGGACACATAGACACTCAGAGTCTCCACTGCCAGAAGGGAAACCAATAGCCATCAACCTGAGCCTGGGCTAATAAATCCATAAGATTTAATTCTAAAAAGCAATTAAACCAGTTTATGTTTTTGTGTGAATGAATTTTAATTAGGGACTATGTCCATTACTTTCTAAGAGGATGTAAGTGTAAATTTTAAATCAATAAATTAAATCCACTGAAAAACAAAATAGTATTCTGGAGCTTAGATTTGTTATTGGATTTTAATAATTTATTATTTTTTCACATTCACCAGACATTTATTCAACACCTGCTATATGCAAGGCATTGTGCTCAATACTGAGGAATTAAAAGTAGATAAGATCCCTACCTTCTATAAGTTAGGCTTTATTTTTTTTCTTTTTTTCAGATTTTTATTCAAATTCTAGTTGGTTAACATATAGTGCAATATTGGTTTCAGGAGTAGGATTTAGTGATTCATCCTTATATAGAACACCCAGGGCTCAACACAAGTACCCTCCTATAAGTGAGTCTTTCAACATGTGTTCCTGCTGCATCAGAATCTCCTGGGGTTTTACTAAAATTTCAGATTAATCCAACCACTTTCCACACATACTATATTAGAACCTGTAGGGAGAAGTCCCAAAATGTGCACTTTAAAAAGAGTTAATAGGCCATCACTTAAAGTTTGATATCATTCATTGCAGAAAACTTAATAGTAATAGCTTGCATTTATGCTTTCTCAATGATTGTGGTATCTTGGGATGTATGCATTAGAATTCCTTAAATATTTTAATTGTAACTAATACAGATGATAGCACCATCTGGCAAAAGATGCTAAACTCAAATACCATCACCTCTGCAAACCATCCATATTTTAATGGCTTCTAAATGCTTTTATACTTTGCCCATTTCCATGAAAATAATTCTTACATGAGATTATAGTTATTTTTATAGCTGTCTACCTCTCTGCTGGATAGAAAACTCTGTCTTGTTCCTATCTCAGTTCCCAGCTACCACATTTTTGCTCTTAGTAGGACCATTAAAACCCTTCCTTCCTCCCTCCCACCCTTCCTTCTTTCCTTCCTTCCTTCTTTGTATGAGAATTTAGTCATCATTGTCTATAGTATCTAATTTAATCTGTTGAATGTGTGAATTTACACATTTGTGAAGGAACAGAATTTACAAAGCACTTTTATACACAGTGTGACCTTTGATGAGATAACCAAGAACGATTCTTGATACATAGCTTTATCCAAGTGTTTGTCAATTACCAACCATTCTTGTTCACCTTCATGATTTTGGTCACCACCAAGTTGGTTTTGATTTAATATTTTTCTCTTTAAGGAAACTCGCTGGTTCTTACTCCATAAATGTAACCCTAAGCAATACTCTCTGTGAAGCCATGTATCTGATGTGCTGAATTCTATTTTTTCAAATCCACTTTAAACACAGTTATATTTACATTCCTGAAAGTTCCCTGTAAACCACTTGTGTACATTTCCACACTGTATGGAAGACGCTTTCCTAAACCCTCCTGTGGTTGACTTCACTAGATAATAAAGTTCTTGGTTCAGATTTTGGGTCTTGGTTCTGCTTGTGGCTTTTGGCTTTCTCCTCCAGATGGACACCCTCTTTACTGTATTTAGCAAAACAGACATACCTCCCTACTGTTGTGCCCAAGATTGCGAATCTGAGAAACCACCAAAGAGCCAACACCGATGCAAGGGCATGAGGATTTATTTGCAAGCTCGAGCTTGGGTCCAAGTATACCCGACACAGCGGAGCAGGGACTTGGACTCCGAAGTGGGTTACAGCTGGGTTTGTTATAGGCTGGTCTAGGGGATTTTCAGAAGGGGTGCAGGAATTTCTCAAGTTCTGTTTACATTCTGATATGGGACTTTCAAGGGCATTGAGCTCTGTTCTCATTCTAATATGGGACTTTCTACCATGGGCTGGGCTCTTTTGTCTTTCTGATATGGGATTCTCTGCAGTTTTGCTCAATTCTGAGCTCTGTTGTCTTTCTGATATGGGATTCCCTGCAGTTTTTCCCGTAAAGTTCAGCTCTTATTCACAGGGGCCTAAGATGGCTGTACTTGTGCTAATGCTAAACTTTAGGTGGGATGACCTTAATTTTTCTCCACACTACCACTCCACACTACCTCCAGATTTTGCCTCCTGACTGTTCTTTTCTCCCTAATCCAAAGAATATCTTCTATTTCTAAGCCCACCATAAACTCTCCCTTTTCTGGACCAAACTTGACCATTCAACTAAGCAATTATATGCCAATTTCTATTATTTCTCTCCAAATAACAGGCTTCACCATATACATATTCACTCAAGGAACCCCACTGTGAATATGTTTTGTAGTAGTTTATCCGGGATGATATTGAGATCAATGGACCAATGTGGAAATTAACCAATTTTAGGGATCCTTGTTCATTAATTTGGTAAACAGCGGCTCTTTTCAGTGGACTTGGTGATTAAAGGGAGGAATTTCCTTCATCATGGAATATTCTTTTTTTAAATAAATTTATTTTTTATTGGTGTTCAATTTACCAACATACAGAATAACACCCAGTGCTCATCCCATCAAGTGCCCCCCTCAGTGCCCGTCACCTATTCACCCTCACCCCCCCCCTTCCCCTTCCACCACCCCTAGTTCATTTCCCAGAGTTAGGAGTCTTTATGTTCTGTCTCCCTTTCTGATTATTTCCCACACATTTCTTCTCCCTTCCCTTATACTCATCATGGAATATTCTTTTTTTTTTTTTTTTTGAACAAATAATACTTGAGGGGGAAAAAGTACAACAGCTCAGAGCCCAAAGTATTAATGTCAATCAGTTTCTGCACTCACTTTATTGTGTCCTGAGAATCAGCTTACCTTGGCTGTGGTACCTCATAAAAGCTTTAAAGATTCTTCCTCCGGTTTTGGAGGGAGGTGGTGGCTGGGATGATTCTTGCTTATTTATTTCCAACTGTCCCCGAATTTAGGATCTCCTGGGCAAGCAGTCAGTCTAATCTGGAGGAGGCTGCTTATGGGAACAAACCCAGAGTTTGCACGTCTTTCTGCCTTTCTTCATGCTTGGAATTGCAGGGGGCAAATTTAGAGAAGGCATGTAGATGTGAGGGTATTTCTCTCAGTCAATAAAGAAACTCAGTTAGTAGATCTTAGGAAAGTAATATCTGGGGGGAAAGGGGAATGGAAAAAGGAATGTGATGTAATGGAAAAGAAAACCAGAAACCCAAAGAAACTATCAGCAGGGTTTTGGAATTCATGCCAGTTCTGCAATTCTCTTCCTAGGGGACCTCAGGAAAGGGGTTACACCTCACTGGGACTCATCTTTCTCATCTGTAAAATGGAAGAAATGGATTAGATTAGTCAGGTATTTCTACATTTCTTTAACAGCAAAATCTTTTCTTTTCTATGAACCTTCTACATTTCTTTAGCAGCAAAATCTTTTCTTTTCTATGAAACCTTCCGTTGAACCACAATGTTCAGAGCAAATGATAACTAAGGTACTCTTGTTAAAGAGGATTAAGGACAGGGCAAGGGTGTGGTACTTTTCCCTTTCTTGAGGGAGTCTAGGTCTAGGAACTAGAATGAGATAATCAGATTTACATTTTATATGCTCACAATGACTGTTTTATGAAAAATGGATTCAAAGGGCCAAGGCCGCAGGCTCAGAGCCTACTTACAGAGGTAGTTGCCATGTGTATGGGAAGACAGAGGAATGGAAGTTACGGGGCACCAGGTGAACAGTGCAATGGCCCAGACACAGGAGATAAGGAGAAGGTGCCCCCTCGGCTCCATGGAGACAGACGGCTGGCCCCAGGCCAGGTCAGGTCCCCCAAGTGATTGGTAAACTAGAGAATGAACTGAGGACTAACTCTGCATGACCAACAAGCTCTGTGAAACTGACTGAATGGTTGATCATGTCACCTGCTCTTCAAATGAGACCTGAAACCTTTATTGGGCCTTACCTCAAATATACTGGATCAACATCTACATTTAGTAAGGCCCCCGAGCAATGCCCATGCACCCTGGACTTTCAGAAAAACTTACCAGAAAAATGCTTTCAAGACAGATAAGCCCGTACTAAATTCCCAGCTATTGCATCTGCTGGTATTGACCTTGGGCAAATCACTTTCCTTTTCTGAATTTTCTCATCCTCACCATGGAGATCATACTACTTACCTTACAGAGAGTTTTTGGAATAAAGATGCTGTAAGTAGAGTTAAGCACTGAGCTCACTATTGAAGCAAAAGTTGATGTTCAAGAAAATAAAACAGTAATTACACACACACACACACACACACACTTCCTTCCTCTGTGGTCAAGGAAAGAGGAAAGACCCTCTTGCTTAGAATTATGGCATAGAAACATTCAGTCATTCAACAGAAATTTACTGGATGCCCGCCAGGTATCAGGTGCTATTGTAGGTGCTAGGGCTACAACATGACCAGGTTCTTTGTTTGTTATATCCCCCATGCTGTGGGTTACACCCATGCTGGGTACTGTTGTAGGTCCTAGGCATGTACCATCCTGGAGTTTGTTCATTATTTATTTCATTTCCCTTCCATAGATTACACCTGACCTGAATGGGGCATAGATCTATTCTCTTTGGGATATAGGCAAAGTCTGTGGTCATTTTGATGGGAGTCACAAAACCTCCCTCATTTAGGTTTCAAGGATAAGGCTCATTTTGCAAGGTCTTTGAATCCTCTATTAAAAATGCACCCACAACCACACACTTGGCTAAGCAAATTAATAACACAAACAAGACTGAAAATATTTAACCTCCTTAGGAGAACAAACTGTTTTTCCAGGAGCCTGGCAGGGCCATTTGCATGCAAACACTTAATGGGTTGCTTTTAAATGATTCTTATCTATTTATTGAAGCAGGTCTGGCTAGACCCCTCCTTGGCAGCTCATTGTTAGCTATTAGTTGGAGCCACTGTTGCGTATGAGCTGGAAAGTCATCAAAATGCATTTATTGAAAGATGCTCAATAGTTGAGACTTCCAGTGTTTTACATAGGCCTCTGACCAATTAGCTAAGCCAGTCAGCCATAAAGAAATTGTGACCTTGTGCACCTTGCACATAGTAGGTGATCAATAAGCAATGTTGGATGAATGAATGAAGTTGTTTGACTTATCTCCTCTGTACCCTGTCTGAACTCTTCTTTTAGGACTCTTCTTCTAGGATTCTTCTCCAGAGGCATGTTAGTAAGCATTTAACAACCAAATCAGAGTAGTGGGAAGAGAAGAGCCCTCCCTGGTTTACAGTGTTTACTGATTTCTGTGGTGTAAATAATTGCACCATGGTAAACTTCAAACTACCTGGGTGACATCACTGAACATAAGGAAGAGATGAGCACCACTATATAATATTTCTATCATACAGAAAACAAAAGACATAACATGAAGAGCATAAATAACAGTGAAATGTAAAATAATTAGGTAGTGATGAATTTTGAGTGTTTATTACCTATGTTTTTTTTAATTATTACCTATGTTTTTAACATAATGTATTTCACTGTAAGTTTATATAATTAGTTCTTAATAGTGTTTAACTATGGCTGAAAGTTCCTGAGAATTTAACAGTGGGCCCTCCAGAGCCCTGTGAACTGGCTCCAGCACACTGCTGTTTCTTGCCCACTTAACACATGCATGCTCTATAGCAACATTGTTCTCACTCTTCACCCTGTGCTGTCTGGGAGGATGGAGGGCTAATAAGTGTTTCCTGACATGCAAACAAGCGAGTGGTGAGGTGTATATTCTCTCCTTGCTGTGAGGCTTCATTAGCACTCTGCTTGCACCCCTTCATGGCATTTTTCACCTTCTCCTATGTGTGTTAAGAGCTATTTGTGTGCTTGTCCCTTCCCTTAAGATCTGTGCAATCCAAACTGTGAAACTCAGATGTCCACTGAAGTTCTCTGCCCTTTGGGATCCAAGTGGATTTGGTTCCAACCCTAATGCATCACTGGTAGGAGTCTGCTTCCCTCTACCGAATCTCCTCCAGTACCAGGCTGGAGCACGGCTATGTTTGCCTGCTGTCCTCTGGCTGAGACATCATCCAGTGAAGGAATCAGCACTTCCTCATGGAAGTGTGTGGCATCCAGACCTTGAATACAGCCCCTTTCCCCTGAAGTCCCTCAGAATATTGTGCACATGATAATGCATGCAGCAAATGCTCCTGAGCTTTGAGGCCTGAGCTGTGTTTTATTATGGCTATAGTTGTTGGCATTACTATCTTACATTCTTATGTGGTTTGGCCCTCTTTTCTCCTTAAAGCTTCCCATTTTCCTTTTCACTAGCCACCTATCCTACACAACTGTCCAACAAAATGCAACTCCTCTCCCTGACTCATGAGAAGAGTTTATTATACAGAGAAATGTGGCTATTTATTTATTTTCTCATTCCAAGTCTTACCTCAGATTCCCAGAACTCACTCTAAGCTACAGAATACAAAGGGAACATTTCAGCAAATTTCCATGGAGGGAAGCTTAAGCCTGATCTCACAGGAGAGCTCTGGAATGTGAGTTGTAGCTCAGAACTTCCAGACCAGGGACCATGGGTCATTGGGTAAGCCCTGCCCCCATCTGGTGGGCACTTCCTGCCCTCTTCCCCCAACCACAGATAAAGCAGTTCCAGCAGTCCATGGGCTACTTCTAAAGAATAGCAGGTTTACCTCATTGGAGGCAAAAACTTTGGGAGTAGTAAAAGTAGAGACTCCTCTGCTACAATCGTTCAGGGCAAAACGGAGCTGCTCAAAGCTTTGGAATATCTGTCTTTCTCTCTTTTTCCCCAATTGTCTCTCCAAAGAGAAGAAAGGAGGGTAGAGATGTATTTCTGCTATGAAGGATGATGTGGTTCTAGTATATTGCTGTTTTTTAGTGGGGAGAAGGGGAATAGGCATGCCCAACCCCAACCACATTTATAGGGTGATATTTGGAAGTGATCATATATTCCAAAAAAGAAATCTCAGTGCTTATGAACTAGCAAAGATCAAAAAGCTTTGGAGAGCCCTAGCCCTGGCAGGGCTTGGTTGTGGAGGGTCAGCAAGTTCTGCCACCATATACTCAACAACTATTCCTAGACCATTGGCCATGCCCAAGATACTGTCCCTAGGTGCCTGGGATACAGCAGTGATCGGGAATGACATGTTCCACCTCTCATCTATCTGAATCCAAGCATCCTCACCTATGGCATGGGGTAAATTACCCAGCCCAGCAGATTTGTAGAGAAGAGCAAATGGGATAATGACATGAAAGTGCTTTGTTAGCCTCCCCTCTCCCCATGTGGCAGTATCATTTTTGCCTTCCCAATAGAGCATTCATCAAAACAAAGACTCATTCAAATAAGAAAATGGCCTAATTCAATGCTTCACAAATGGTGCCCATTTCGTGTGTGCATGGAAGGAGGAAAGTGGAGGAGGCAAGAAGTACCAAGATCAGCAAACAAGCAGGGCTTCTCTCATCCCTCCCCGTAAAGCCACTACACTTTTTCTGTTATATTTATTGGGCTCCCACATGAGATTTGCTTTTGAAGAAAGTATTCTGTTCCTAAAAGAAGGAAGAAGGAGGGGGAGGAGGGAGAAAAAGAGAAGGAAATATTGGTCTGGTTCATTAAAAATTAACTCCTTTGGGGGGACAAAAGTTTACCCATGTGTTTTCAGGTGCACATCTCTTGCTTAAATTGTGGTCTATGTGTTAGTATTAGAACTAGTTAAGGATCTCAAGAAATTATCTAGTTTAGTAGGAGGAAATTATAGATTCAGACAGACAAAGTAGTTTGCCCTAGGTCACCAAGGTTGTTTGGGGCAGAGCCAGGCCTAGAACCCAGGCCCTCTGACTCCAGTCTGGGGTCTTTGACTGCCCCTCCCTCCATGCCTTGCTTTATAGATCCCAAAGCTTTATGGCAAAGGCAAATATGTATGTACAATGCATTACTGGGCATTAGTTCTGAGTCATTCTGCATATTTTCCTTCTCTTTGTGTGTTTTTTTTTTCTTGTCCTCATTTCAAGGAGAAAACTTAGTGTCCTCATCTCTAAAGAGAGAGAAAAAAATCCCATTTGAAATGCTGCACTCATGACACATTTCCCATGCAGCCCCATAACTCGGCCTCAAGAAGCATTGATTACTCAGTCCCCATTAGAGCCCCATGAGGTCACAGGGACCTTGATAAATGGATCTGGGGTCTTTGCTACTGTGGCTAGGATGGTTTTCAAACCAGAGCTTGCAATAGCCTACCAAAGCGGTAGCAGGCCTTCAGACCCGCCCACTCAGAAAGCTCTCTCTCTCCACATCCTCTGAGCCTGTGGCCTGTCAGTAAGAGAGGGACAGACCAAGGACAAGCTTTGCCACTGTCTCAGGGTTGGAGGAGATGTGCACCTTGCAGAAGCTGAATGTAACTGGTGTTGGTATGGATCTTTGAACCCTGATCCTATCTGCAGCTACTCTCAGATAATAGAGGGGTGAAAACTCTCTGGGAGACAGAGGAGAGTGAGAAACCTAAGCCTACCTCTGGAAGGGCTTGGCTAGGAAAGTTAGGGAATTCAGGAAGAATAGTGGCTCCTTCATTAGTGAAGTCCACTGTGCCACTAGTAGGACTGTCATTCAATGGCAAAACTGGGATAGACATGAATGTTTCAGCAACAGAACTAAGTTTCCAAAATGATTGCAGTGGCCAGAGATATGATCAAGTCTAAGAAGCTGAAATTGAGCAAAGATAAAAGAAGAGGATTTTACTTAGGCCTGAGAAGAAGTCAATTACACAAACAATAATAAATGACCCCTGCTTTCACAATAATAACTGGGGAGGAGGTGGTGGAAATGCCTGTGTTTCCATAATTTCACTTTGAAAAGTCAACAGTGTCATTCTTGTGCCCCAAACTCCAGTGAATTCAGAGGCTGTCTGAGTAGGTGAGGTGATACCAGGAGGAGCATACTTCCTCTGTCTACAGCACTAGGCAGTCCATTGGTCATTGCCTGCAAAGCTGTGCATGAAGAAAAGCATCCCCAGATGGCTCAGGCGAGGAGAGAGCCACCCTAAGCAGTTTATGCTTATGTGGAGAAAAGCCAACATCATAGCCCAGGGGGATGGATGGTGACATCAGCGGAGGCAAAGTAGAATGATGCAAAGAGGACCTTTCTGCAGGAGGAGCACAGGGTCTGTAGCCTGAGGTCTAAATCTGACAAGGTACAGGAGGGGAGTATCTACCTGAAGAGTCATCTTCTTAAAGTCATCATGGCTGGACCTACAGAAAGGGGACCTTTCACTTTATACAGTCAGACCGCCTTGTGTATAGATCTAAGGATCACTGTTAAGTGTACGTGGAAGCAGAATGTGTCTGAAAGAGAATGAAAAGGATGGCAAAGATGCTTGAAGGTCTATCAAAGGAGGCCAGATTCAAAGAGCGTGATTCAGAAAGAACATTTGGGGCCTTCAGAGTCACCTTCCAATGCTCGAAAAGCCACTTGTGAAAGAAAAGTGGTGTTAAATGTATTTTTCAGAAGGAAAGAAACAAGACAATTGGGCAGAATTTATGAGGAGACAGGTGTTGACTTCTTTAAATGAAAGACTTGCAGAGGCCCTTGGGCTGAAGCCAATGGGAAGGGACTTCTGCAGGAATTGTTCAGGAATTGCAAGCATCAGGTAAAGCCCTGGAGATTGGTCAAAGTGAGTGTGAAAGGCTATGATCTGTGTTTGATGAATAAAAGAATGTCAAATGGCCAGATGGGCAAATAAGGCATCAGTGGGCACTTATCTGTGTGTAGCATTATAGTATATGGTCAAGAATGTGAGTTTTGATGCCAGACAAACCTGGGTAGGTTTGAATGCTGGTTTCCATGTGGCCCAGGAAATATATGTAAACTTTGCTAAAAGATAATTAAAAAAAAAAAAAAGTAAACTCATGACTCTCGTACAGATATAAAATAAATATATTTTAAGGATTTTCTTTAATTTACCAGTTGTTGACAGAACCAGACAAATGTTATAAAGGACTCAAAAGGGAATCTGAAAAACTGACACAGCTAGAGATCAGGAATTTTTAAAATGATATGCAAATGAGATAACATTAGTTTTTCTCATGAGACTAGAAAGAAGTCCATTGAATCTTTACTAGACAGGACAAAATTTGCATGTTTTAAGACATGAAGTAGTTTGCATTGTTATCTGTTATTTACAGTTTACAGTTATAAAGTAGTTCAGAGATGGGGAAGGACTAAAGTCAATAAAGACAAGGAAAGACTTAAGATAACCTGGAAGGGTGTGATCTGAATGAGGCAGAGTTTTCTACTAAAATACAATTTTCTTACGCCTTGTAGAGCCTCTGTTTGCCCATCTTGAAAATGGCAGTGATTACATATCAGTAGTTTGCTGTGAGGGTCAGACAAAATGATGCATGTCTTGCATTTTGACCAGTAACTGACACATAGCAAGACTTCAGTGAGGGACCCAACAGGCTTGGTGGGTGGATGGAAGATACTACAGTATGTCACACCTGCCACAAGACAGGTCGGCACAGTGTGTTATGGGGCCCAGAGGAGGACACCATGACCTCTGATGTGGGAAGCTGCATGGCAGTGATTTCTGTGCAGGCTGTTGATAATAAAGCATTCTCTGAGTGGTCATGTGTTATTCCCTTGTAATGGATTTTCCTGTTTAATTTTCAAGCTACCCATTAGGTATATATGATATCCCCAATTTCCAAATGAAAGTAGTGTAGTGGAGAGACTTGAAGGTCAATCCTTTGATCCTCTCTCCTGACATACATGATAACATAAAAGGGTAGCCATCTTGCTAGTCTTGCTATCTGTCTATCTCAATCTCTCTGTCTGTCTGTCTCTATCATTGGTTTTGAAGAGGTAAGCTGCCATCATGAATCCCTACAGCCAGAGGAAATAAATTCTGCTGACCACCCAAGGGAGCTTGGCCATAGGTTTTTCCCCAGTCAAGGCTCTCATGAGAACCCCTCTCTGGCCAACTGTTTGAGTTCAGCCTCAACTAGAAGCACTAGCTAAGCTATGTCCAGACAGCTGAATCACAGATACTGTGACATGATAAATGTGTGTTTTCTAAGCTGCTAAATTTGGAATAATTTGTTAGAAAATTCATACAAATAGTGAGGCTATAGATACTACGTAACTTGACCAGTGTTCCTTTAGAACGTGTTAGCGCTATGATTCAGACTTCATTCATTGTGACCGCAAAGACAGCCCTGCCATGGCAGCTTCCCACTGCAGGCTCATGTGCTTCTTTTACTACAGACCAGCTGGGGACAGGATTCACTTCCATACAACTTGACTCCAAAGCCCACAGTGTTGGCTGGTGATCTATTCTTTCCAGAAAGTAGTTCCTAACCCTGACTGCACAATATTATCACATGGGGGAAGTTAAAAAACCAGACTATCATTGGGCTCACTCAGAGTAATTAAATTAGGAGATTCATGGGTTGGGACCTGCCACTGGCTTTTTGGGTTTGTTAAGATCCATAGGTAATTTTAATTTGCAACTTTACAAACCCTTGTTCCAGAACACAATGATGGCTAAAAAATCCATATCAACACTGCATCTGGGGAGAAGGTTCTTGTTAAGACATAATTTTTAAGATAAAGTATGCTTATAACTGGCAGCATAGTTTTCTACTAACACAAACATTTTTTTCTATACCCAGCTCTTCTTGCCTAAGGAGAGTGAGGCCTCATTCAACCTGTGCTTAGCTAACACCAGCCATTTTTCCCAAGTACTCTGATAAATGCTGCTAGCCAAAAAAAAAAAAAAGACAAAGAGGGGTGATGTAAGTTCAAGGAGTAAGGGGATACCTCACAGAGAGGTCAGAAAGCTACCAATGAATGAAATAAGCAACAGCCAATGAACATGAAACCCCACTGACTATCATCTTCAATGAAGATGGGGCCTGATGGCATTAATCCCAGTGTGTCTTGAAGCCCAAACACCCACAAGTGTTCTCTCTTCCTACACGAGTAAGTGGTTCCCAAGAAACGCCCTGCCTGCTTCCTGCCCATCACCACTCCCCCAGGGAGTGTTGAACCCCAGTGGCCTGTTCTAAGCCATATTCTCTCCTCCACCTCCTTTCCAATAGCCTAAAGCTCAGAACACACCTCATTGCACCTTCTAGACCCTGATGCAAATAAAAAATCACAAACCTGTTCTAGATCCAGAAGGGGTCTTAGGACAGAAAGGTGTAGAATAAATGTGAGTTGAAGACCAGCTGTGTACCGGGCATTGCACTAGAATTTTGCACACATGATCTCATTGATTCTCCCAGTCTACCTTTTATAGTTAGTTGCTCTAAGTAGTTAGATCCATTTTGCAGATGTAGAAATTGAGATTCAGAGTCAATTTGCCCAAGGTCTCCCAGGTAGTTGGTGGTAAGGACTTGAAATCAGACTTCCTGACCTTAGTATTCTTTTCCCTTCCCATCCCTTTTTCTCTACATAGAAAAGCACATCAACCCATGGTTTTTTTCTCAGAGCACCCCCAGATAAAATATTGTACTCCAATTTACAGTATGACACCGGTCCTAAGTGTTGGGAACATTAGAGCCAGGTGAACCAAGCTTGGCATAACTTTTAACACCCATAGCTAGTAAATGGTCTTGCATTTTTCCTCTAAATAACTGACCTTAGAAGTAGGTGAGAGGAAGGGGGTCTCAAAGCCCCAAGATGCTGTGCAGTTTTGAAATTATAGCTAATACCTGGTAACCCATGAGAACTTATTAGTGTGCTCTTGACCATCCTCAGTTCCGCAGAGTAGCACATACCATGTCCACTGTAATGCTCATCACTTTCCACTGGGATAATTGTTTTCCTCATGTTGCCATAAATATCTTGAGGGCAGACCTGAATCTTGGGTTACCTTTGTACCTTGACATGGAGCTTAGTGCAAAGTAATTATTCAGTAAACATGTGTTGAATGAAGGACCGAGTGAGTGAATGTAAAATCCAGGAGTATTTAAAGATGAATGCAGAGTCCAAGGAGGAAAGGAAATTGCTGAAACAATCAGCCATGATGACCATTGTTTTTGCAGCGCAGCTGGGCAGACAGATGTGTCACCACCATGCTAATGCTAGCGTGGGGCACACTTCTTTTTTTTAAATCTCTCATTTTGGAAACTTGAAGCCACTAAGTGTTTCCATTCTAATGAGATTTCCAAAAGGAGAGGAAAAAAAATCTAGAATAATCGGGGCTGTGTCATGCTGGGGGAAAAACAGCATGGGATCCAGATCTTACTTTGTGTCTGTGTGTTTGGCTCTCAAAAGAAACAGTGGAGCCATTTGTAGGAAGGTGCTAATGGGATAAGAAAATATAAGATGTTTACACCTTTTGGTTTGGGTCTGAGAGGACCATTTTTTTACATCTGAATGAGAAAAGTCTCCAGGGCATGGTGAGAAAAGTAAGTAATACACCAATTACACATTGGCATTTTTCCCACTGTCTTCAGCCTAAAGGCAGTTGAAAAAGCTGGAGTCTGATTTGACCACCACGTAGGTGGAGAAGGTGAAAGACTACTTGGGATAATTTCCAAGCTGCTGGATAACTTCCTCCCTTTTCTTCTAAAACCTGTGTCTCTCAGCTGGAGGTCCCTTAAGAAGTACCTTCCTCTTTTGGTGCAAGGCTCTATTCTCTGTTAAAATGCAAATCCCAGGTGCCATTTTATACCTCTTAAACTAGCAGCAAGTCCATTAGCAAATGGTAATAACCATTGCTGGTAAAACTGGGTGAAAACAGGGTCCTTATGTGTTCCTAGGGACATTGTAAAGTCATGTAACCTTTTAGAATCCTCTGGCAAGATGCCTCAAGAATTCATACAAATGTTCAAAGCCGAATATACTGGAGATTTATTGTAAGGAATTGGTCCTCAATGAGAAAAAAATTATACATGCAAAGATATTTACTCTAGCATTATTTATAATGACACAGAACTGGAAGCGATATAAACCTAAATATCTAGCAATGAGACACTAGTTATATATATTTCAGTGCACTGATGTCATTGAATGCTGCTCTTTCATTAAACATGATTGTTTTGAATATTTTATAGCTAAGTGGAAGACTATTTATGCTTTAATAAGATAAAATGTAGAACATAATGTTGTGACAAAGCAATATGTAAAAATTGTATATGCCTGTGTCCTTGGGCTGGAAAAGGGATGCATGGGGGAGGGGGGGAGAAAAGAGTTGATTTGTTAGGCTTCGAATTAAATATGGTGATTCTTTTATTTTGGTCTACATCATTCACTTCAGAATATCTTTTGTGAATTGAGTCTTTTAAATGCAAGAGGGCTGGAAATGTCCAGGATGGAAGAATGTGACTGTAAGCAAAGTGACCAGGAATCAGTGAGAGACTGAAACCCTTTGGACCTGCTGTGAGAAATGCACAAGAAAAGGCTGTTGGGCAGCAATGGAGGGCTGAAAGCCCCTGGGAGCAGAGGTGACAGGGGTGTCCTAGAGCACACACTCCAGACTCTAGACTCTGATCTACACACTTCAAATCTTCTCAGGAGGTCCTTATAGCTCAGATGGAAGACACATGACCAGGACAGGAGAAGCAATGCTGACATCGTTATGAGCCTAGGACAGAGATGCCTCTATCCTTCTGGAAGGAAGGAGGGGTAAAGGGAAACCATGCAGCCTGTTTGCCATTCCCCCATCACCTTCTTACCTTCCACCCTCTTAGACCAAAGACTCTCTCCATGCAAGCTTGGGAAAGGGCAGCTGGGGAGCCTTTACTGGATCTTCCCATCCTTCTGGGTGAGCTAGCAGTAACCCTACACTGCAACATCTATAAGGATGGCTCCTCTAGACAGGTTCTTCTCTGGCCTCCCTGGAAGCAGGTACTGTGCCCCCCTTACCTGCTGTCACAACAACATTACCATTGAGCACACATGGAACCTTCCACCTACCAGAGTGTGCATCTAGGGACTTTGCATCCTTCCTCGCCAGTCTGGGCTGCAGTCCTGCAAGGTGGACATTGGTGTCACCAATGCACAAATGAGGAAGCAAAGAGGAATGCAATAATTTGCCTGGGTCACAAAAACTTGAAGGGGAAGGGCTGGGGATGGCAGACAGTCTCTGATGGTCAAGTGCATTCTGACCCTACTACTGTCTTTAGTGCTTCATATATATAAATGCTTCAAAAATGCACTTAGAAGAGGTCTGCACCCCATTCCATTTCACGGTGGGGGGGAGGCACGAGGGTCCTCACAGTCCAAACAATTCTCTTTTACAACTTAACTCAATTCTAACACCCATCTGCGTGAAGATAGCATCATATTCCATAGTTTAAGGGCTCAGTCCTACAAGACCACCCCCCATGACTCATTTTAGGCACCAATCAAAACTCTAGGTTGTCACTTGTGTTCATGGCTGTATAGATTAAGGATTCTAGTGACCCTTTCCTTGGGTTCCATTAATTTTCCAGATCAGTTCATAGAAACAGAAACATTTGACCAGGTTATTATAAGAGGATATAACTTAGGAACAGCTATCTTAGGGACAAAGAAATGCACAAGGTGAGATATAAGAAAGCCACAGAGTTTCTATGGCCTCTCCAGGTATGCTGCTCTTCCCATGTTAGCCAACCCTGAAGCTCTCTGAATCTAGTCCCTTGAGGTTGTTATGGAGACTTCATTACATAGATATGATTGATTAAATCATTGGTCATCAGTGATTGAACTCCAGTTCCAGCCCTCTGACCACATGGTTCATTCTCCTGGCCACCAGCCCCCAACAATAGATGTGTCCAAAGTCACCTCAATTTCTCTCCTCACTTAGGAAATTAAAAGGGGTTTAGAGCTTTGTGCCAGAAACTAGGATAAAGACCACGTGTTCACAGCATAGTAGGTGCTCTGCATGTGTTTGTTAAATTAAACATCCTTTGGAGGTGGTTCAGTACCATTCCTGTGGTGGTGTGGGTATCTCTGGAAGGATGGATTCAGACCTCAAACACTCACAGTGTGAAACAAAGACTATTTTGTTCACCAAACTGATTGGACTTTTAGTTGAGGCTTATGGATTTTTAATCATGCCTTTGTTTTTCCCACCCTAAAATGTCATGCAGACTCCTGAAACAAAGCAAAGAAATTCCTTGCTGTTTCTCTTCTGATTTCTCAGGGCTTACTTTCTTACCTCTTTTGATGATGAGCACCACCCAGCCTCATCCAGCTCTCTGATGCTATGTGTCCTGTGATGAGGTCTTAAAGAAATTATGAAAAAGTCAATAAAAATGGCCCTGGTAAAGTGGCCTCAGTGGAAATGTAGTTTTGCATTTTCTCCAATGTTCTAAGATCCACTTTCCTAGATGGGCATAAAAGAAATATTGTTTTGTTTTGTTTTTCTGAGGATACACTGTGCATACAGGAAAGCTCTGTAAGATGATATGATCTGATCAGCATGGTTGAAAGTTGACAGATAAAATGAGAGAGGTCTGCACTTCAGGCACTGGGAATGGTGGGAAGGAGTTTGTAACTGACCAGTGATCACTGATGTTCACTCTTTACTTGCACTGGGATCACAGCACCCTGGCACATGTCCACCCTGGCATTTTATTAGCCTCATTGTATAAATAAGGAGACTGAGATTTTCAAAGGCAAGACAGTGTGACCAAGTGCACATGGCTGGAAATGTAATCCAGAATCCAAACCCAAATTTCCCTATCTCCTAGGAATTTTCTCTTTCTAATGAACCAAATTGTTCAGATGATGCTAAACTCTGTGTGTGTGGAGGATGAGGAGTGATGGAAATGATGCTAGGAAGGATAGCTTTGGCCCTCCCAAGAGGGATTGGAGAGGAAGCAGTAAAGGACCACAGGAGTGCTGTCAGGAGACTGCTGGAGGGTCAGGGGGAAAAACAATGTGGCTTGACAAGGGCATTGGTCATAGAGACAGAGAAGTAGACAAGATGTATGATAGTACATAAGAGGAAGAATGGGCATAATTTGCTGTAGTGTCAGGCATGCCTGCAGGAGTGGGAAGGGTCAGAAAGGCACTTGGCACTCTGGCTGCAGAGCCACTGGGCACCCACATACCCTACCCCAATGAACTCATCATAGCTCTGTGAGAAGCCCTTTGCATCCTCATTTCTAAATCTTCAAATAAAAGAGCTGAGGCTCAGAAAGATGAAGCATCTTGCTGAAAGTTCTACAGTTCACAAGGGGAATCCAGATCCAAATCGAGGTCATTATAAACAGGAGTGCCTGCTAGGGTCAAGTCCAAAAAAGGAGTAAAGCCTGCCACACTGCAGTACACAGATGGGATTCCCAAGTCTCAGCTCCTGATACCATTGCTCTGCTAGCTTAAGTGAGCCCCAGGAGGTCTCATTCCATGAAAATATGGGAGCTTTAGTTCCAGTGAAATATGTGGAGAGTCAGAAAAACTCAGTTATAACAGCTTCAATAAAACTAGAAGAGCTTGGCCCAAATAAACTATGGATCCAGACTTTAATGGGTGTGTTCCGTTAGTGCTAGGGACAGATCTGCTTCCAGCCCCTCCGACAGACACATCCAAGTCACATGTTAACACCTTGTCCTGGTCAAAGGGTTTCCAAAGACTTGGTTATAAGACAATGTTACCTATCTTTGCTTTATCAATTCTGAATTCATATTTTGCCCCATTTTAACATCTTTGAAATGAGGATGTGAAGTGGCTGTCATAATTTATTTGGCAGCTTCCTTTTTTTTTTCAGTAGTTTATACAATTACGTGTCTTACAATTAATAGTGTTGTTTGGTAGTTACCCAAAGATGACACATGTCTAATGAATTCCAAATGTATTGTATTAATGGCAATTTCTTCCCATTGAGAACTTACAAATTCCCCAGGCTTCATGGTTTACAGAATAATAGAAAATAACAATCACATTAATGATTACTAACGTTTATTAAGCATAGCCTAACATTTTATTATCCCATTTTACAGATGAAAAAAGTGAGGTACTTCAGTCCTTGCAGCAACTCCGTGAGGTTGAATAATTATCCCCATGATGAATTCAAGGGATTGGAGGACCTGACAGATTAAGTTACATACCTAACACCACATAGTGGTAAATAGTATAGTCAAGATTTATAATAGTGAAAGGGAATATAAGGGAAGGGAGAAGAAATGTGTGGGAAATATCAGAAAGGGAAACAGAACATAAAGACTCCTAACTCTGGGAAACAAACTAGGGGTGGTGGAAGGGGAGGAGGGCAGGGGGTGGGGGTGAATGGGTGACGGGCACTGAGGGGGACACTTGATGGGATGAGCACTGGGTGTTATTCTGTATGTTGGTAAATTGAACACCAACAAAAAATTAATTTATTAAAAAAAAAGAGAAGCTAAAAAAAAAAAAAAAGATTTAAACTCATCCCATGCCTGATTCCCAAAGGTATGCTTTCGATTATAAATATTTGGTAAATGGGCAAATTGGAAGGAAAGTGCTAATTACTGAGTGTCCACTGCCTGCCTCTAAGCATTTTATATCTTTTATGCTATTGAACCCTAATAAGTTGCTGGCACTTCATTCCTACCCTACGGATGAGGAGATGGAAGCCTGGTGGTAAGGTCAACTCAAGACCCTAGCATGTTGGCTCCAGGGCGCAGACTGTTCCCTGACAGGAGGTCCCCATGACATTTGGTCAGGTCATGGAGAAGTTTGCCCTGCAGCCCAAAGTAATGCAGTTAGTACCATCCACAGAAATGCTCCTGGGGCAGCAACAGTGAGTTCACACAGAGCTGTTGCCTTGTTTAAAAACCACAAGTAGTGGGTTCTTGGATGGCTCCAGTCGGTTAACCATTTGACTCTTGGTTTCAGCTCAGGTCATGATCTCAGGATCCTGGGATCGAGCCCTATGTCAGGCTCCACACTCAGCGTGGAGTCTGCTTGTCCCTCTCCCTCCCTCTCTGCTCTTCCCTGAATGTATGCCCCCCTCTCTCTCTCAAATAAGTGAATAGATCTTTTTAAAAAAATTAATAAGAGGGACACTCAAGAAAAAACACATGGTAGCACACTACAAAACTTACATGGATGATTCCAGAGGCAGATTCACCATGAAACCAATGGTGGTTTAGATGGTGGCCTTGTGTGAGTTTTTATTCATAATTTGTATTCTTTTCTCTGAATTTGTCTTTTTTCCTCCATAAACCTGCATATAGTTCCATATATTCCTCTAATCATGTTAAATATTATGTGATCCAGCTCAACAAAGGTGTTTTTAAAAATTAAATCCCTTACTTTTAAGTCTTAAAATATTTTTTCTGCACCGCATCAGATTTGGAATGCCTCATCAGGTGATCCTGGTACAGTTAAATTGCCCTTGGTTCTTAAAATAAGTCAGGAGTCGGGAAACTTTCTCTTAAAGGGCTGGATAGTAAGTATTTTAGGCTTGTGGGCCAGACAGTCTCTCCTGCAGCTATTCAGCATTACAAAAACAGCCACAGATAATATGTAAACAAATAAGTGTGACTGTGGTATAAAAAAAAAAAAAATTGCAGAAATTAGGAGCCTGCTGGATTTGGCCCGAGGGCCATAGTTTGCTAATTCCTGGTTTAAATGGTCAAAACCGTCATCTTCTACGTTATACATGTGTGGATCTATTTTGTATATACAGCTATAGATACAGATTTGTGGGTGGTTATTTGTGTATGATATTCTTGCCTCATTTCAGGAACATGGAAGTTTTTAAAGACAAAGTGTTTTTCCCCTATATATTATTGATGTCAGTTTTTCAGCTCTTCTCTCTGAGCATAAAATGAGAAGGAAAGTGGATAAGAAAGTGACATCTGCTGAATGCCAGCTGTTTCCCAAAATTCTAGAGGTTTCACCTACATGATTACCTTCTAATCCCTATGCCCATCCTATGAGGCAGGTTTAGAGAGTCCCATTATTCCATAGTTCATGGGAATGGTGAAGATCTACTTAAAGAGAATCTGCTCGAAATGGGACCCAACCTCATACCAAACAGTGAAGAAAATACCTCATTAGTACTTTATCACAAAATATATATATAATTAAAAGACAAAAATGTGTTTATTGAATCTCATAATTAATAAAAGATAGGTTATAATTGCAACTATGCTCTCATTTTCAGGATGAACAAAGACTGAATCGAGTGTTAATTTGAGGGTATATTTCCTATACCCAAATTCTATGATAATACAATATGACTTCACATTTTATCTCCTCAACATTTAGGGGGAAGGATTATATGAGATTTTTAATCCTTTGAAGTATCAATTGATTTGTCTTTAATTGTTGGAGTAAGATTGTCACTTGTTAATGGCTTTGCCATATTTAGAACATCTCTCCATCATTATGTCCATCAACTTCATGAAATCTTGCATCTTTTGTAAGCTTTGCCTTTTCACTGTGCAAATGGTTCACATTGTGCTATTGGATGCTACACCTGATAGGACGAGGCAGAGACCTGCAAAGCCATGCACATGCAGGATATAGGCTGCTGCTCAGTCATCCAGGATGTTTGCATGGAGACTACCTTACAGAAGTATGTTTTGCATATGAGGATTTTTGCTGCTCTGCAGTCCCTTAGCT
The DNA here is from genome assembly GCF_011100685.1 of Canis lupus familiaris. Lineage (NCBI taxonomy): Eukaryota > Metazoa > Chordata > Mammalia > Carnivora > Canidae > Canis > Canis lupus. The sequence goes on along the minus strand of NC_049234.1, from coordinate 29,321,603 downwards.
ATAAAGATTGGGGTACAGAATAAGAAAACAAAAATCCCTTGTGTGGTCACTCCTGCATTATAGATGAGACACTGAGGCTCAGAAAAATAAACTTGTCCAAGGTCATCTAGTTTCTAGGTGGTGAGCCAGGATTCAGATCTTGCTTAACCAGTATTAGTTATCTATTACTGCATAACAAACTACCACAAAATTTAGCAGCTTAACACATGTATCATCTAAGATTCTGTGGTGCAGGGATCCAGGCACTGCTTACCTGAGACTTCTGCTCAGAGTTTCTCACCAAGACTACAATGAAGGTGTCAGCCAGGGCCGAGGTCTCACATGAAGGTGTGACTGGTGAAGGATCCTCTTCCAAGCTGCCTTTGGTGGTTGTTAGGAGAATTCAGTTCCTTAGGGACTGGTGGACTGAGTCTTTTGTTCCTTGCTGGCATTGGCTAAAGGTCATCCTTCAGTTCCACAGGGGCCTGTCCGCCATGGCAGCTTGCTTCATCAAAGCCAGCAAGAGAGATAATCTACCAGCAAGATAGCAGTCACTGTGATTCAAAGAGGCTGTTGGACGTATTCATAGGGAATAAGGAAATCCCTGACACATAGTGGGTGCTCTACCTTTGGGGCATTTCGCTTGAGGGTCAGTAGGATTCTGATGTAGTCTGAGGGGTTGTATTTTCTACTTAGGAGCAAGCACCAGTGGTGCTGGCTGAGGATCAGGACATGTGGGCTTACTATGGTGTTAGCAACACCTGCTCTGTTAGAGGATTCGGTTCTCCCTCCACCTGGCCAGGGAGACTATTTCTCCACATCCCCACTTAATGGCACACAGACAAAGATCATAAGGTGGAGAGTCCAGTTATCAGCTGCTGTCTTCCTTCCCTCCCTCTAGGACCTCTGGCAAGCTTCAGGCACTCCAAAGGCCATCCTTGAGCTAGTGTCATTGGAGCAGGAGCCAGCCAGGATCTTGGCAAACTTCCCAGAAAGAGAACTGAGAGTTTCTCCTCTCAACCTGGGAGTCCAGAGGAGAAGGGATAGGCTTGTCCTCCCTGCCTGCTGAACTGCAAGCTGGCAGCCCCCTCCCCAGTCTCTGGCTGCCTGTGCCCTGCCTCTTCCCCCAGAGTCTCCCTGCAGGCCTCGTGGCCACTTTCAGTACTGCTCCTACTCATGTTGTGACTCCACTGCCTGAGCCTAGAGGCTCGGTTCCTCATGTGTGGGGATGCAAATATAATGATGACAGAGACCCCACCTCACAGGAGTAAAAGAGAAAATGATGCACAAATTATTAGATCAATTCCAGAGTTTTCACCACCTGCTTGTCCCACCACGAGGGAAGCTGTGAGGTAATACTTGACTGTTAGGCGCTCATTCCCAGTGGGCCCAGCTTTGTTCCTATAAGGGAGTCTAGGCCTGGCTGAGAAGGGGGCACAGGGAATCCCGGGTACCCCTGTGATTCCTCGGTCACATTTCCCTGTGCAGACCTGTGGCCCAGCAGAGGTTTGGTGTCAGAAAGGCCTGGACCCCTATGCTTGAGACACCAATTGCAGCTCCAAAGCAGCCTCCTCCCCCACCCTCCACATCCCTGGCTGGATGGAAGACTCAGAGGAGGATGTGGGTGGAAGCATTTAGGAGGTGGTGTGTGATTGAAGGGCAAGGGCGTGTCTGAGATCTTTGAGCCCTACGAGCCTCCTTTGCCAACACAGCCAGGTACCCCGCAGATAGGAAGACAGCTGCTGGCTCTCCCCCAGACTTCCACCACAAACCCTGACCCATCCTGCTGGCCCAGGCAAGGAGCAGAGGGAGGAGAGAGAGGGAGAGGAGGAGAAGTCAAAGGAAAGTCAGGTGAAGGAGACAGACATAGTTGCAGAGCAGGAATCACAGGGGGGACATGGCTGAAATCAACAACACAGGAAACGACAGGTGTCAGCAAAAATGTGGAGAAAGGAGAACCCTCTTATACTGTTGATGGGAAAGCAAACTGGTGCAGCCACCGTGGAAAACAGTGTGGATGCTCCGCAAAAAAATAAAAAATAGAGCTACCTTATGATCCCGCAGTATTTGGGTATTTGCCCAAAGAATATGAAAACACTAACTCAAACATGTACCCCTCCCTATGTTGATAGCAGCATTATTCACAATAGCCAAACTATGGAAGCAGCCCTGGTGTCTATCGATAGAGGACTAGATAAAGAAGATGTACTATGCATATATGTGTATATATGTACACACAATGGAATATTATTCAGCCGTAAAAAGAATGGAATCTAGCCATTTGCAATGACATGGAGGAAGCTAGAGAGAATATTATGCTCAGCAAAATAAGTCAGATGATTTCACTCATGTGGAATTTAAGAAACAAAACAAAGGAAAAGAGAAAGAGACAAACCAAAAAAAAACCCACAAAAAAAACCAAACCCCAAAACAGACTCTTAACTATAGAGAACAAACTGATGGTTACCAGAGTGGAGGTAGGTGAGGGGATGGGGGTTAAGGATGCACTTGTCTTCATGAGCATGGGGTGATGCAGGGAAGTGTTGAATCACTATACTGTACACCTGAAACTAATATCACACTGTGTGTTAACTGCACTGGAATTAAAATATAGAAAACTTTAAGAAAGTGACAGAGGATGTAGAAGAATCATTGGCGAAGCGTGGGGGAGTGAGAAAGCCAAAGCAGTGGGAGGAGGGAAGACCCTGTTAGCCACACTCATCTGGCTTCCATGGGGAGACTGGTCACCTGGTCTGTGTGTTTGAAATCGAGCGCATATCTTTTTTTTTTTTAAGTATTAATGATTTTATTGCTACCACTTATCAATCACAGAATTTTTTTTTTTTTTTTTTTTGTTTAGTGTACTTATTTCAGCAATCTCTACACCCAACATGGGGCTCAAACTCACTCAAGCGCATATCTTAAGAGTAAATTGAAAAGTGTGAAGGACCAAAGAGCATTTTCCCCTTCCCCGATCAAGAAGGGCTCCTTGCTGCTCTTAGCTTTGTAAATTAATGGTTGTTCTGCAATCTCAGAAAGTTAAATTCCTGAGGCTACAGGTTGCTTTTGAATTCCTTGAGATGTGAGAAAATGCAGCGCTCCGCTGGGCATTTGCTGCCGCCTGCTGGCTACCGTCTGGTTCTGCAACCCTGGACAGCCGGGAATCCGGCTGAAACTGCATTTATTTTGTTACTGGTTAGGGCCAAATGATCCCCTTTGCTAGTTCTAAAAATATCAGAAAGGGAGACAGAACATGAGAGACTCCTAACTCTAGGAAACGAACAAGGGGTGGAGGAAAGGGAGGTGGGCGGGGGGTGGGGGTGACTGGGTGGCAGGCACTGAGGGGGGCACTTGATGGGATGAGCACTGGGTGTTATGCTATATGTTGGCAAATTGAACTCCAATAAAAAAATTAAAAAATAAAAATAAAAAATAAAATCACAGACTGCGAGAGCTGAAAGGAACTTAGATCCCCAGCCCCAACCTCTTCCCTAAGCTTTAGGCTCGAATTCTGATCAGCCTGCTGAATGTTTCCACTTGAACCTCAAACTCAGCAGATTCATAACGTGGTTAAGATAATATGTTTTAATTAATACACAATGCAAGTAAATGATTACAAAATGATAATGGGTTATGATCAATACCAGAATAGAAATGCAGGCGGTGCTCTGTGACCCCAGGGGAGAGGACACACTGGGGAACATGCAGAGAGCAGCCGAGGTCATGGAAGTCTCCGGGGGCAAGTCATGACTGGTGCTGCCAAAGCATCAGCAAGAGAATTGGGGGGGCGGGTTGGGGAGCAGTGGGCAGGGAAAAGCACTGAGACGGGCACACATAGGCTCAGGGGGTCGGAGGAAATGCCCTCGTTCAGGACGACTGGCCTGGGAGTGGCGAAGCAGCAGAAGTTAAGGCTGTGAGGACAGCGAGGCCAGATCATCAGAGGCCCACATCCCAGGCTAAAGGAGAAGGTTGAGCCAGGTTTTGTGTCTGTAAACTTTCGCACTCTCTGCATGTGCACATGTCGTTCACGATGCCTCGGGGGGCATACTCCAGGTCAACATGCATAAAATGGGGGAATGTCCTGGGTAAACTGAGACATGGCAGTCAGCTCCAGCCAAGCCTCAAATATACTTCCAACCCCTTGGCTACAGCCTCTTGGATGGTTTCAACCTTGTACTCCCAGAGCATGTGGTGGACACTCAGATCATAATCTGTACTGCACTAGGACATCCTTGAAAATGAGGGCTAAGTTTTATTCATGTTTGTATCCTTAAAACCAGGGCTCTGCCTGGGATACAAGAGGCACTCGATACATTGATTATCAAATCAAAATAAAATGATCACTGACACTTAGTGAAGGCACTCTTCTAGGCACCCGACACAGAGTATTGAATCATTGAATGATTGAGGACATGGTCACTTTTATTGGGTTCGTTTTCTAGACAAGGAAGCCAAGACACTGAGTTGCTGTGTAACTTGTCTAAGATGACACAGCACAAGAGGAGGAAGGGAATTATAATCTAGGGTTTATATCTCCAGAGCCTACAAATGAATAAAATGAAGTTTTGACCGAATGTGGATTTGCAGAATCATTCAAGAGCCCAGTTCCCAGGGCCTGCTGGGGAACTAGCCAGTGATGAGTGTGTGGAATGGGACAGCACCAGGCATCATCTTCATGATCCTGTACAGTTGACCAAACGACTCCCCATCCATTATCTCCTATGGTCCTCACAATAGACATGATCTCCCAGCTGACCCATTATTCCCATTCTATGAGTGTGATCATTGGGGTTCCCAAGGTCAATGAGCTACTCAAGATCACATAGAAAGTACTCTTTGATCCTGTGTCTTTGGACTCCACACTCTGTGGTCTTTTTAACTGACAACACAGTTATCCAGATGGCAGTGAATCCTTCTGATGAATTTCTTCATCTCCAAAAAGTTCATGTCTACCCTGGGAACTAGTTGTGAGGATGAGTGGATAGATGTAAAGTGATGAGAGGTAGGTGCACACTAACGGGTGGTGTGGAAGTTGATGTCGTTACCACCATCACCACCACCATCATTACCACCTGAGAAGATTTGGGATGCGGGGTAGGCAGATTCCAGGCATGGGTCCGAAGTCATTAATTGAAGTAAAATGGCCAAACACAATGGGGAATTGAAATTCTGGTTCAGATTCCTAGACAAGGTTAAAAATATCGATTCAGGTCTACAGATCAGCAGGCTTATTATTGATCAGAAAATGTGATCAGGATCACCACGGGTCAGAGCCAGGACTCAGATCCTCAGCCAAGGCCAGGAGCAGACATTTCCAAACCTCCTTACATCATGGTGGTAACCATCATGTCATGAGATAGCTTTGTGTTTGGCTAGACTGTGAGCTCATGAGGACAGATCCAGCCTATTCATCAGGGAATCCCAACTCTGTGTCCCCAGTGCCTGCCATATAAATATGGAAGGAAGGAATGAGTGAGTGAATGAATGAACGCACACGTGGATACCCACTTACACAAGCAAGCCAGCAAAGCGTGGGGTGGGATCCAGCAGGCTGGAGAGCCAGATCTCATAGAGCAGAAGGACTTGGAGTATGTTGTTCCAAGCCTCACCCATGAACCCTAGGGAGCCTGGTGCTGGGCCTTGAACTAGAGACTCTTCATGGAGAGGGAGGGAGAGCCATTGTTCTTTGCTGATAGGTTGAAGCATGCACACACATGAACACACATGCACTACAGGCTCTCCCTCTCCCTATCCTCCCGACCAGCTGCATTTATGTAGATAAGAATCTCAAAGGATCATTTGCAGTTTGCTCCTAGCCTGAGGCAGGGGCATGAGCCATATGACCTCCCTGTGACTTTTCCAGGACCAGCATTCTGCGTCCATCACTGCGGCAGGTCCTATTGTTTCTAGTATGAAGAACACTTTGTAATTTCAAAAACAATTCTGAAGGGCTCCAGATGAAAGAGCTCATTTCCTCTAGTAACCACTGACTGTGGAAGGAATAATACAAAGCCATCGCTGCAGAGGCTCTTGCTGAGTTTATCAAGCTTTGGAACAAATTTGTTTCAAGAGTGTTTCTCATATGTTTGAAGAATCACTGTCCTCTGTGTGCAAGACACTCCATTGATTTATTTACATTCCTGTTGCTTGACCAAAGCTTGGGATAACTTGGTCTGGAAGGTGTCTGCAGCCCCCCAGCTGGTTCCACTAACTAGCTGGTAAAGCAGAAGCGTGCACATTACTTACCCTTCCTCAGACCTGCTTTCTTGAATGGGAAGAATAATTCCTACGGGCCTCATAGGTTTGTCATGCAGTTAAGCGGGCTGACCAGTAAAGCACATGCTGATGTCTGATGGAAGTTGTAGCTTCATCCTGGTTGATGCCTATCTCTGGAGCCAGCCAGGACTCCATGCTTCCTCCTTCCTTCCCTCCAGGTTCCTCATTGTCCTGGGATGCTTGATTCTGGCCGTGCTGACCACGTTCAGGGAGTACGAGACTGTTTCGGGAGACTGGCTGCTGTTACTGGTGAGACTGTGCACCCACCATGGTGCTGTTCCTGGGGTGCAGGTGCCTCTGGTTAGACTTTGACAGTTGAGAGCAAGGAGGCTGCCCTTGGGTGCCACTGGTGTTGGCTTCCTGGAGTCTCTGGCCAAGTCCAGACCCAAGAGAAAGCAATGCCTGGATGAATCGGTCAGATCTGCCATGGGCTCGGGTGGGGAGGGTATGGCCTTCATTATTCTAGACCTAAGACAGGAGGGTATAAGCAAGGTCAAAGCAAAAAGCAATGCACGTTTGTTGGAAACCTCAGCTTCTCAGTCCTCTGAACATTAACATGAAGGCATGCTCTGTTCTGGAAACTGCCTCTGCCTTTTCTCCCTAAACCCTGAGGATCTTGGACTCCCTTCAAGGCCAAGTACCAAATCCCATTTGTGCATTAAAGCTCCAGGTCCTCACTCCTGGAGCCTCTGCTTGTTTTATCTCTGCCAGCCACCATTAGGGTCTACAAAATAGCAGAACCTTCCCCTTGCTCGGAGCCTGCCATCCGTGATGCCAGATTCAGCAAATGCCTTCTGAGGGCAGGCGTTTCCGGTCTCCAGGGTCTCATGCTAACACCTTAGCAGGTGAATCCTGAGAAGACATCTAGCTCCAGGAGCTAGGTTTCAGGGATTATCATGGAGCAGCAACTCCCCAGGGGTCTCAGGAGGTCACCAAAGAGAGGGGGACAAAAGTGTCCAAGACTGATTGACAAGAGAGGCGGGAGGGAAGGAGGAGACCCCAGGTCCAGGGAGCCAGCCAAGCATGGAGCTGATGCACGCGGGCTCTGAGCCTCATTACCAGCCTGGGGGTCCTTCTTTGCCACGTCCTACTCTGGAGAAATTGATTTAACTACTCCCTGCCTTGGTTTCTCAAAACATAAAATGAGAATAATATAAAATGCTACACGGGGTGCCCGGCCCAGGAGCTGAGCTAAGTAACCATTGGCCCTAATTAGCAATACCAGGGGCCAGGCACTGGGTGGGACTAGCGGCCTGTGTTTCATTGATATTTCTCTTTTCGCTTTAACTGCACGTAGAGGCTTTTCGTCCATGAAAGTAGACTTAAAAAAAAAATCCATTGGCATCAAAGCAAAGAGAAAAAGCAAGGAATCTCTTGGCAAGGCTGGTATTAGGGACCGTTGGCACATGAGCATGGACGCAGGAGCTGTCCGAGGCTGCAGGAGGTGCTGAGAGCGTCCTCGCTCCACCACCAAAACAGCAACAGCAACAGAAACCCCGCTCTTCAGAACCTCAGAGCAGAAATCGCTGGTCCCAGACAACTGGGTTCCCGGTTGATCCGTGTCTCTCCATATGTTCTTAATGCAGGAAACATTTGCTATTTTCATCTTTGGAGCGGAGTTTGCTTTGAGGATCTGGGCTGCCGGATGTTGCTGCCGCTACAAAGGCTGGCGGGGAAGGCTGAAGTTTGCCAGGAAGCCCCTGTGCATGCTCGGTAAGCCCTGACCCCGGGTCAGGGGGTGCCCTGGTCCCCCCTAGCCACTGCCCCCTGCTTTGGTGCACCATTTGGCTGAGGACATTTTAGGCAGCCACCGTTCTTCTGGGGAGCCCGTGGGGTTGTGAAAGCCCCTGCAGCCTCCGACCCTACCTCGGTGAGGAAGAGCTGCTCCAGTCCTTCTTCCGAGGCTCACCCTCTTAATGGTTCTATAGGGCGGTGATTCCAAGTGGTTGGGGGAGGAAGGGGCATTCTTGGCACTTGGGCTATGAAGGAGCAGCTCTTTGTAGGACGCAGAGCAATCCCCAGGCCCTAGACCCATAGCCGCCAGTCATAGTGACAACTAAAATTGCCTACTCCCGTCCACACTTGCTGTAGTGGGGGCAGGAGGGGTGACACCACTGCTAGTTGAGGATTACTTCTCTATGGCCCACGTCATGCCCATTTTTCAGAGGGGCACCCCAAGGCTCGCGGCGCTGAGTCATTTTCCAGTCACCTGGAACCATCCTAACACCAGGTCTGGGAGAAACAGGCACCTGTGGCCCCGCCCTCCCTACCACGTGGCTGGGTCTTGAACCAGAGTTGCTCTGGGGAGAGGTCCCTGATGCCCTTCCCTCTGGGCACAGGCATCTTAAGCAGAGAAATGAACACTTTCACTTACCCCTGCTGGTGCAGCGTGAACCCGGGTATTCCCATCTGAAGCTCCTGTCTCCTTCATAGCAGGCTTCAAGCAGTCACCTGCTTGCATACCTCCAGCCCCGGGGCGCTCACCACCTTACAACATATTTATTTCATCCTAAGTCTTCTGACTCTCTTCAGATATTTGAGTTCAGCCAGTCTATTTCCCGTCTCCACTCCAGCGGTGGAGAAACAGGCCGAGTGGCTTCAGCTATACCTTGTTCCATGTGTTCTTGGCATCGTACTTGCTCTTCTCTGAGTGCACTCACTGCCCTTTTAAAAAGTGACCCCCAGGACTGAACGCAGCCCTTTGGGTATGGATGGCTAGCCCGGGGAAGAAGAGCTGGAACCCTCCTCTGTCCTGGCGGCAGCACTCCTCTCTGCACAACCAGGGGTGCCTTGCCTTTGCTTGTAGGTTGACTGCACCTACAGTGCAGGTGATGGCACCACCTCGGCACGGTGACTGCACCGACTGCACGGTGACTGCACCACCTTGCAGCCGACAGAAACCGCTCTTCCTTCTTCCCACCTGCTGCTGAGGTTGGACACCTGAGGGTTTTGTTTATCACTCAGAATGTTTAATGCAAGGAGAGGCTGTGTGTGTGTGTGTGTGTGTGTGTGTGTGTGTGCGTGCACACAATTTTGAAGGACTTTGTAGTTACTGATTTTTTTTTTTTTTGTATTTTTTAACCTTTTCTCTTTCTTTCTCCTCCTTCCCTTTCTGCTCCTGGACTAAGAGTCCATTTAGGCAACTGTCACAGTGCCATGGGCTCCCCAGTCTCTCTTATGAACAAGAGAATTGCATTTCTCACAGTTCTGGAGGCCCGAAGTCCAAGCTCAGGGTGCTGGGCCCTGGTCGAGTCCCTCTATGGGCCACAGACTGACCACTTCTAGGACTCCTGGCTGTGTCCTCACACCATGGAAGGGCAAAAGGAGCCCTCAGGAAACTGCCATCAGGGCCCTGATCCCATTCCTGAGGGCTCCACCCTCACGACCTCATCACTTCCCTGAGGCCCTGCCTCCTAAGCCCATCCCACTGGGGACCAGGATCTCAGCAACTGAATTTTGGGAGGACGCAAGCATTCAGCCCATAGCAACCCCGGCTTGCCTTCCTTTCTTCTTCTGTCTTCCTTTCAAATCTTTTGCAAGATGTTAAGCTGACTTCTTTTTCTCCTTTGAAGAGTCCTATCCAGTGCTGACCAGAAGCTGTGTGTGTGTGTGTACGTGTGTGTGCGTGTGGCAGGGGGTAGGGAAGGTGACTCTGTGCCCAAACTCAGAGGTTCTCACCCAGTTTGAGAACATCCTAGTGTTGTGTGGAGCCTGGAACCTTCCAGAACAAGAGCATTCCCCGTGGAGCAGTCTGTGCTCCAAGAGGGCCTGATTTGACCGAGCTCCCCATCATGCTCCGCTGCCCGCCTCCCCTCGAGAGCTGAGGCAAGCCTCCCCCGCAGAGTCAAGGCCAATCCTCAGCATTAACCATCCTGGCTGCTTTCCTTTCTTGGGTGCCTGTGTTTTCTGCTCTCCTCCTCTCGACTTCTCCCATAACATGGCCCTTGTGGGAAACATTGCTCTTCGCTGCATGTTCGACATGAGGGTGGTCATCCCGTCAGAGAACATAGTGGCCTTCATCTCTGAGGCAGCCTCAGACCCTGCCATTTGGGGCACGAATGGGCCCATGTGGGCCAGACTCTCCCCTTCTCTCTGAGCCTCATAGACTTGGCTCACATTCACTCCACATCCAGGTTTTGTTTTGTCTTGTTTTCTACAAACATTGTGAGTGGATAACTTCACACAGATACAGAGAAGCCTGGCCGAGGATGCAGACATACTGGTATCCAGCTGTTTGACACTGAGCTTTTCCCGAAAGTTAGGCGCATCTCAAGGACACCATGATATGGCACACACACCTAGGTGTGAATTGAGGGGCCTGTTCCAAGCCGAGGCACCAACACACACAAAGGTATGGAGGTCTGAGAGAACCCTGTGCACTTGGCAAACCGCACCTCCTTCTGAGAAGCCCCTAAGGGCCAGGTCACAGGGTTTTCAGGAGCTTGGACTTTACCCAGTGGACAAACATTTCTTCCACTGTCTTCCTTAGAACCCGATGCTCTTGTGGAAAGTAGTCCTACGACCGAAATCTTTGGGGGAAAGGCTGTACTTCTTGTGTGTAACAGAGAGCCACAGTCCATATTAGCATATTGAAGGTTCCTAGGAGTAACAAAATGTGTTTAATCAATTTTTCCCCACATTTACTTGGCTATGGGGTCCCTTTTACCTGTTGACCCTCGGCAGCGTGGCGGAGAGATGATTGGTATGGGTGTTGGGGCCGCTGTAGGGAATCTGAAGGGACCAGGGCACACTCCTCTATCCTTGGCTATTGGCTTCAGAAGCCAGCTGGGCCCGTTCCAGAAGCCCGTCACCCCGTCTGCTCCTCTGCTTTCACTCACAGCTGGGGGGGTGGACATTTTCACGTCTGGACAGTCATCCCACTTCATGGTGGGCCTCACGTTTTCCCACGATCAACTCCAGGGCCTTCCCTGAAGCTGAGGGAGGCCACCCAACAGTGCAGCTCAGAAGTGTGGGGCGTCAACAACCCCAGGGACCCTCCTCCACCAGCAGGAGATGGGCCGACGGGCAAAGGTCCCAGCTCCCATCTAGCACCAGGTGCTCGGCAGGCATTCGTGGGTGGGCAGCCAGTGCCTAGGACGGCCCCACTGCCACTGCCTGACCTGACCTTTTCCTTCTCCCCCCACCGCCTCTCTGTCCTCCTCCCCAGACATCTTCGTGCTAATCGCCTCTGTGCCCGTGGTTGCCGTGGGAAACCAGGGCAATGTGCTGGCCACCTCCCTGCGCAGCCTGCGCTTCCTGCAGATCCTGCGGATGCTGCGGATGGACCGCCGGGGAGGCACGTGGAAGCTTCTGGGCTCGGCCATCTGCGCCCACAGCAAAGTAAGTGCCGCAGGGAAGCCGTGAGGCTGCGTGGGCTTCTCCCCAACCTGAGCCTTTCAAGGCATCCCTTCCCTTACAGTTCCCCAGAGGGCGGGTGCTCTGTCCCCACTGGTGATGCTGAGGAGGAGGAGGAGGAGGAGGGAGAGGAGGGGCACGAGCAGGTGCCGCAGAGAGCAGAAGCAGGTGGACCTGGGTTCAGGTCTTTGCTGCACTACATGCCGATGACGGTGGCCAAGCCACTCACCTGTCCTGGAGCCTCGGTTTCCTCATTTCTAAACTATGGAGAATCATGACTCTGCTCCGGGTTGTTGAGGGGGCCCAATGAGCCAACATAAGGTGGCCCAGGAGGGGAGGGAAAGGTTCAGCACTCACCCAGCCTGGTGGGAGTCCAAACTCTATTGGTGTGACTCGGGATTTTCGGTAACCCCACTGAGCCTTGGCTCCTCTTGCATTTATAAAATGAGGGTGAGAAGTGGCTCACATCCTAGAGTAAAAAGATTTAGAATATGCTCTATGTTTCTGAGCTGCCTCGACACTTACAATGAGGATCCTTCTGGCTGGTTCCCCAAGAAGAGGTACATTGAAGCACCCAGTAAATAGTAGGTGCTTGTTAATGACAGCGTTTATTATTGCAGGTACGCTTCCCTTCACAAACGGTACAAATAAATACATAAATAAAATGTAAAGCCCATGGACTCCTTCGCCTCAGGATGGAGGCGTTTTATTTTATCCGTGCAGCCTCTGATCCCAGTCTCCACCTGACCTTCCCCTCTCTTACCAGGGATTATGCTAGCAGCACCTGACCTTTTATCCATGGAGCCTAACTGATTCATGGCTCTCGTAGAAATCTGGGCTGAGAATGGCTGGTTTCCGGTCCTTGTCCTGTGTTCCCTTAGATCAGATTAGAAAACAGTTGCATATGTGCCGGGTGATTCCTGGGAAGAGATATGTCCACGCCACCAACAGACCCTCCAACTGAGGTCAGGTGGGAAGAACTGCGAGACACAATGACGTCTCTATGGTAGGAGACCAGAGGCAGAAAAAGCAGCTGCTGGTCCAGCTCTACCTGCCATTCTTGTCCCTTCAGACATCCCCATTCTTAGCCTTGTGCTGTTCCTAAGCTGTAGGACATCTGCCTGGCCAGGACTGGGGCAGCCCTAACCCCTTTGGGCCTGAGAATGACCTGCCATCCCGGAGGGTAGCTTCAGGGGGTCGCATCCCTGGGATGGAGAGTGAGTGCTGGAGCCTTCACCTCCAGGGCAGGCAGTGTGTTTAGGAGGTGAGCACATTCCTGGGTTTGAGTCCAGCTTCCCCGTTTATTAACTACAATAGCTTAGACCAGTTCCTTCCCTAAGCCTGGTGAATGGGTACTTAGCACTTTACTTCTTCATCCATTCATTCTGGGCCACATTCCACGATGGACTCTCCTGGGAGTCAGTGATGCAGAGTGGGAGGCCTGTGTCGCACAGGGTTAGAGCTTCGCAGTCATGATAAGGCCGGGCTGTGCTGCCAGAACAAAGAAGCCCTGGAGTCTCCGAGACTTAGCACAAAAATGTTGAAGTCTTCTCACGCATGTGGTGTCGGACGTGGGCTAGGTGGCCCTCATCTGTCTTAAAAATGAGCTTGGAGTCATCGAGGCAGCGGGAAAGGGGCCTGGAACACCCTGCAGAATGGATTTAAGGAACAAGCAGGAAGTTGCTGCCAGCTTTCACCCACACTGGCTCTACCCCCCACCCCACCCCCGCCCCGGTCTGACTGCAGGGCAGCTCCAGTGCCTGCAGGAGGGTGTGGGTATAGCGGACCAGCCACAGGCTCTGCCAAGAGCTGCTGGCCAAAATTATGTAAAGTCAGGATTGCCTTGAATAGCCTTTGAAATGACTGCAAAGCACAGAATTGGGACACATTTTCACTCCTCGTCATTGACCGTTATGCGACTTCTTAATAATCCAATACAACCAGTTTTACTGCACGTTCATGAACAGACAGCAATTTCCCTAGCTAAGCACCAGATGAACCTTTTGGGGCCAGAGGGTGTGAAAAACCATAGGAACGCTAGAGCCACACTCAATGAGGTGAAAGGCTCGAGGCCCAGACAGCCACAGGGGAAGGACTTATCCAATTCACCTTTGTCTTCTCAAACCCTGGGCAGAGCGGACATGTGCCAAAGGGAATGGCTGGCTGGATTGCCTGTGCCATCAAAACAAACCTCTCTGGGCTGTAATGAACTCACATGAATGGGTGTGATGGTGTGGGGCAAGCCAGACCTGGGCAGTGGGCATAATAAGTGTTAAAGGGGCTTCTGGGTGGCTCAGTTGGTTAAACATCTGCCTTTGGCTCAAGTCATGATCCTGGGGTCCTGGGATTGAGCCCCATTTTGGGATCCCTGCTCAGAGGGACTCTGCTTCTCCCTCTCCCTCTGTCTGCTGCTCCCCCTGCTTGTGTGAGCTCTCTCTCTCTCTCTCTCTGTCAAATAAATAAATAAATAAAATCTTTAAAAAAATAAAAAATAAGTGTCAGAGATTTAGAGAAAGTCCATTCAGGAAGTAGTAAAAGCATAAAGGAACTAGACCTGAACTTGATCCCCTGGAACAAGCAAATATACGGAAACCTTTCGAAATGGAGGTGACTTGAGTCTCAAGATGACCTGCTGCACTTCGGTTGGCCCCATGGGGAAAGGCAAGACATGGAGAGAAGCCAGTGTGAGCAAAGGCATGGAGGAAGGCAGGAAGCAAGCCCGAGGCTCTACTGACCCAGAAGCCAAGTTGCGTGGCCGACGACGCTCCGATAGATGGGAGTATATGGATACAAACAACTTTGTTCCCTGGGATGATGACTTAGTAGGAGCACCAGCCCTCCTCTCCAAACAAGGTGTTCGCCGATAACCTTGACTTGCTTCTGTCCAACCTACCATGCTGAATTTTGAAATTAGAACAGAATGAGAGAAACAGAAAGAGCCTTAGGGATTGTCTGGGTCAGGGTGTTTGAGACGTGGGTGATTTGCGGATCTTTGTCATGGTCCTGCACCATCCTCACTATTTCTTAGCATTTTTCTCTGAATCATATCGCTCTTGTGCACGAACTCACACGTCCTTATCGATGGTGTGATAGGATCCACGAAATAAAAGATTTTGTGCTCATTTTAATTTATGCTGATTTTTAATATACTTTAAATCAGTATGTGATTATTTAGCATAAAAACTGCCTACTTGCCTTCCATCAGGAGTACACAGGTCAGTTTCTAGAACTGTGACTCAGTCCCTTCATTTTAAAAATAAAGAAACTGAAGCTGGGGAGGGGGCTAACGTGCCCTGGGTCACAGAGGAAATAAATCACTGTGCCTCATTAGCTCTCCCTGTTGCTGGTTTCTGAGTACTACTGAGCTTTATCCTAGATCTGTCCAGCCCTGAGCTGAATCCAGTCTCTGGAGGCCTCTGCCTTGTCAGGAAAGGCCCATTTATTTCACCTGCCTCCCTGCCTCCCCGTGAAGCCTCTTGAGCTGCGATATCAAGGTCACCCAAAGACAGAAATCGTCCTGTCTTCCTCGAGCCATACACTCATTCTATCAGTGATGGAAATAAGGCCCATATTATTATCACAAAGACAGGAAACGACTAGGACTGGCGAGGATATGGAGAAAAGGGAACCTTCGTGCGCTATTGCTGGGGACGTAAATCAGGTGCAGCCACTGTGAAAAGCCCTCTGGAGGTGCCTCAAAACATTGAAACGAAAATAGAATAAAATATGGTAAAAAATTGAAACCAGAAATACCATATGATCCAATAATTCCACTACTGGGTCTTTATGCAAAGAAAACAAAAACACTAATTCAAAAAGATACAATGCACCCCAGTGTTTATTGCAGCATTATTTATAATACCCAAGATATGGAGGCAACCTAATTATCTATCAATAGACAGATGGATAAGGAAAATGTAGTGTATATACACAGTAGAATATTACACAGCCATAAAAAAGGTTGAGATCCTGCCATGTGTGAGAATATGGATGGACCTAGAGGGTATTACGCCAAATGAAATAAGTCAGACAAGTGCCACATGACTTCATTCCTAGGTGAATCTAAAAACAACAACCAACAAATGAATAAACAAGCAAAAATCAGAAACAGACCTATAAATACAAAGAACAAACTGATGGTTGCCAGAGGGAAAGGCATGGAGGGTTGGACACAATGGGTAAAGGGGAGTGGGATATGGAATGAATAAATCATGAGAATAAAAGACACAGCATAAAGGATATGGTGGTATGGTACTGGCAATATATTGGGACAGGTGGTAGCTACACTTGCAGTGAGCCTAGTATAATGTGGAAACTTGTGGAATCACCGTGTTGTACACCTGGAACTCATATAATGTTCTGTGTCAACTATTCACCAATTGTAAAAAAAAAAAAAAAAGAAAAGAAAAGAAAAAAGAAAAAGAAAAAGAATGGCCATATGACTGATGCTATCTCACAGTGATGGGACGTAAGGCTTGGAGAAGGTGAGTAACTTGCCCACATTCATGGATCTGGTAAACCTGGACCCCAACTCCAGTGTGTCTGCCTCCAGCCTCCATCCAAAGATTTCCCAGTGACCACTTCCCTTGTCCATTGCTTACTCTCCCAGGAGCTCATCACCGCCTGGTACATTGGGTTCCTGACGCTCATCCTTTCTTCATTTCTTGTCTACCTGGTTGAGAAAGATGTGCCAGAGGTTGATGCACAAGGAGAAGAGACGAAGGAGGAATTTGAGACCTACGCAGATGCCCTTTGGTGGGGCCTGGTGAGTCACTGACTTGAAGGCCCGCCACAGGGACTGATCAGGAGACAGAGAGACCTGGAAGGCAGAGAATGCATTTGCAGATGGATTTTTCTTAGTGCTTGCAGGAAGTCAGGGCTGCTGAGAACAGTCTGGTCCCATCACCACTCAGGGACCTCACTTTATTAGTTGTGGGCTCTTATTAGCTAAGCCGTGCATCTGCAGATAGAAACAGCCCAGATTCACACACGTGTCCTCAGACCTTCAGACCTACCTGGAGACCCATGGCCTCACACCCAGAGGGACAGGTGGTACTAAAGCTAGCATTATTTTTAAGGCTTTGCTCCAGAGCATTGCTCTAAATACCTTACATGTATAAGCATAGTTTAATTTCAAACAACTCCTATTATTGGCCCCTTTTTTTTAAGGCAGGGAGAACTAGGGCATGAAGTGGTTAGGTAAATAACTAATCCAAGAAAGATCTCTGAGCCTGTTATTGATTGACCTGGGATTTGAACTCAGGCAAATCACTCTCAGGCAAATGGGCTCCAGAGGCCATGCTCTTAACTGCTCTGCAGTCCTGCCCCGTCCATTCATAGGTATGTGTGCCCAGGGACCTACACTTGTGAACATACCCAGGAATGTACAACGCACATTAGCACAGACCCATAAGCAGATATGAGACATGCACACATACGCACACGTTACATACGAACACACTCCAGAGCATGCATACATTGGGAAATGTGGCAATACACAAAATCACACAGCTGTAAACACATGCCAGGAAGGCACATGCACACATTTGCAGTTATTGGAAAACAGTGTTGGCTGATTGCCTCTCGGTAGAAAATCCTTAAGTTAGGAACAATGGTGGTCTCAAGGCTCCCATATAATTACCTGGCACAGGTACCTTTGCTCCCATGGGAAACACATCCCCAAGCAGTAGGAAAGGCTTATGGGTAGAGCTTGCCTGACACATCCCTGGATCCCTCTCCTGGTTAAGACATGTGACCTCTTCTCTCTCCAGATCACGCTGGCCACCATCGGCTACGGAGACAAGACGCCCAAAACATGGGAAGGCCGCCTGATTGCAGCCACCTTCTCCTTAATCGGCGTCTCCTTTTTTGCCCTTCCGGCAGTAAGTACCCTGATCGTCTCCCTGGTGGGACATGTGGGCCCCTCCCTGCCTTGCCCCACTGCCCCTGCCAGGCTCATCATCCACCCCATCTCACCCTCAGTCCCATAGGCTGGGCTGCTCCGAATTCCAGTCTCAGAGAAGCTGAATGAGTTGCCCCCTCCTCTGGGCACAATTCTGTAAGGGCATTTCTGACCCCCCTGCTAAGTCCCCATCACCCTCCACCCCCAACTGTGAGCTTAGGCTTATGTTTCCACGCATGTCTCCCCAGCACCTTGCATATGGGGGCTCCTTCGTCTATATGAGCTTGTCCTCCCATTTCATTTCCTGGCTTGTGTAAAAAATGCCTCCCCCTCCATAGTGAGTACTTGACCCTGAGAGAATAACCTCCCCAAAGCCCAGAGCCCATAAGTGTAATATTCACAGCAATCACAGACAGTGCTCGTCGGTTGTACTCTGTGCTGGAACCGTGCCAAATGCTTTCCCTACATCGTCTCATTTCATCTCATGTTGTGACAACATTGTGAGTTTGGGAGGTTTTTATCACCACCTTCCAGATGAGAAAACAGAGGCTCAGGCCTGTCAGGTTTCCACAGTCACAAGTTTCCATAGTCCTCAGGGCTATGGAGCTGCGGGTTCTGGCTCTTAATCACGAAGCCGCAAAGAACCTTCTCACAGAGCAAACCTGCTTCTACCCTCTGTGTCCCCCAAACCTATTCTTAGTGATAGTCTTCCTCCCTTCTCTGTTTCCTAAGCTCGCTGACCTGGGCATGTGACCCTTGTGAATCTCAGTTTCCTCATCTGGAACGGGGGGGGGGGGGGGGGGGGGGGGCGGGGCATGGGGCTGCTGCATGGCCTAAGGGTCTCTCCCAAATTAAAAAGAGGACGTACTACCAGCCATGCAATCCACATGCAATTCTGACCTGGCAGTCAAAACAGGTCACAATTTGGGGAAATTCTAGTACAAGTAGCTTTTTTTTTTTTTTTAAGATTTTAATTATTTATTCATGAGAGACACAGAGAGAGGCAGAGACACAGGCAGAGGGAGAAGCAGACTCCCTGCGGGGAGCCCAATGGGGGACTCGATCCCAGGACCCTGGGATCGCGACCTGACCTGAGGGCAGATGCTCAACCTCTGAGCCTGGTATCCCTCCAGTACAATTCTTAATGGACCATCTAAGCAGCTAAAATAGTTTTACATTCCGTTAGCATTCACCGGGCATCTGTTCTGTGTCGTACTTCTTATGAAACAGCTCCTATACATGATTTCACTTTTTGCTTAATGAAATTATGAAAAAGATATTATTACCCCACTTCCCTGTGGAGGAAGTTGAGGTGAAGTTGGAGAAGAGCCTTGCCTGGGGTCTTGCCTCTAGAAAGGGGCAGAGTCAGGAGCCGAAGCCAAGCCTTCCTAAAAAGCAAGGCTCCATGTAACCCGGCAACCTCTTCCCTGGAAGAGGAGAAGGAATCCTTGTGGCCCTGGGGGTGGGGACGGGGCACCCAGAGAGGCCAGCAGGGCTGACCCAGGCCTGGCTTCTCCCTCCAGGGCATCCTGGGGTCCGGGCTGGCTCTCAAGGTGCAGGAACAGCATCGGCAGAAGCACTTTGAGAAAAGAAGGAAGCCGGCTGCAGAGCTCATTCAGGTCTGTCTGTCTGGGGGTGAACCGGATCTGGGTCCCCGGGGCGTCTGTGTCTGCTATGTTTGGGGGGCTGTTTGTGCTTGTACGGTGGTGGGCATGCCTGGCCCTGCGGATGGGACCCAGGACCACGTTTGCTTGGACATGGCTGTGGGTGTTCCCTTGGTTATCTTTTGACGGGTCCTCGTGGGATGAACATGGCAATCCCAACACTCTCCCATCCAGATCCTAAGCCGAGCGAGAAAGACACAGGACTCCAACAGGGACCCCACCATCAGCTGTTTTACCAACGGTGTTGGAGTGGAGAATTTGACTTGGGCCGGAGTCCATACTAGGCCTCCCCTCCTTCTACTTTCCACCCCCATCCTGATGTAGGGACCCTCATAGAAGAGCCAGGCTAGAGTCCGGGTGCTTAGCCAGTCAGCTACAAGACATGGCCCCAGGACTGAGAACCCATAAGCCCAAGAAGGGAAGAGACACCGTATGTGTGTTCAGGATTGGATGGTTGGCCATTTGTCCTGCCCACTAGACCATCACGCACCAGTGGGCATTGGACGCCTGGCAGCTCCGTCACTCTCACACTGTGCGCTGGAAGTGGGAAGGATAGTGTGAGGTTGGGGAGAAAGGCAGGAGAGTTCCCAATTACACTTCAGAGGGAATTCCTGCTACATGGTTTGGTGGGCTGTGAGGAGCACAGAGAAGAGGAGGGTGGGGTACCCTGACTACAGCTCCATGGGGCCCAATGTGTGCAATACCACCCACCATGAACTTGCGTTCAGTGTCCTGAGGGTCTCATTGGGTCTGTGGGTCTGACACGGGATGGTACACGATGTTATCCTACGTCATGTAGTGTCACGGCGGTCCCGGCCTCGAAAGGTCTGCTCTGTTATCCCCCCAAGCCCCAGACTGTCACAGTAGTCCTGAAGTTCTAGTATATCAGAATCAAAACTTCATCTCCTGGGCCATCTCTTGCACCCAAAGTGGCACAAAAGAAGTGTGTATCCACCTCCCTGTTTAAGAGGTCTCAAGGAAACTCGCAACAAGAGTAGCCCCTGCTCCTTCTGGGGAATTTATACCCAGCATCCGTTTCTCCTTCCACTGGGTTTCTCCACCTCCCCACCCCCACGGTACCAGGTTGGGCTCCAAGATGATGGCTCCAGGAAGGATTTCTTCCCAAAGGAGCTACAAGAAGCCAGGAAACCTGACTTCTCTGGATATCACCTCAGTGCCTATTTAAACTCCTAGGAGTAGGGGCTTCACACATGTTTTAAGACTGTGGGATTCTGTGTGAGTATTGCAGGGCTATCTGGTCATTCCAGCCCTCTTTCCTCCTCCTCAGGCTGCCTGGAGGTATTATGCTACCAACCCCAATAGGATTGATCTTGTGGCGACATGGAGGTTCTATGAATCAATCGTCTCTTTTCCATTCTTCAGGCAAGTGGTGACCTACCTGAATGCTCCGGGTGTGACTGACCAGCCCGCCAGTGGGTCTGTATTTGTGCCTGTGGGTTTCAGTTTCTTGGAGAGCAAGGCATGGTTCCCAGCGGATGCCACCTATTAGAATCACCTGGGACCTTAAAAAGCCCAGTGTACCCAGGCTAATTAAATCAGAAACCCCAAGAGTGGGGTCCAGACATCTGTGTTTTTTTTAAAGCTCCCCAGGTGACTCCAGTGTGCCACCAGGGGTTGCCAGCTAGACAACAGGGAGTAGCTGAGAAGGGAAGGATCGTTGTTTGAGCAGAGCTGGTGCCTGAGGAAGTGGGGAACCAGTGCAGTGGGCCTCGTGAGCCCCCTGAGCCCCCTGGGTGCCCCCCACACCTGGCCGTGGCCTGTACCCACAGACTCTTCTGGATGCTGGGAACAGGCAAGCAGAAGAAGTAGTGGGAAGAATCTTCCAATGACTCAGAGAGGTTGTTTTGTGTTCTTATTGGTGGGAGATTAAATTCAAGTCCTCAGGGGTGCCTGGGTGGCTCAGTTGGTTTAGCATCTGGCTCTTGGGCTCAGGTCATGATCTCAGGGTCCTGGGTCGAGCCCTGTGGCAAGCTCTGTGCTCAGCTCCCTCTGCTCCTCCCCCTGCTTGTGTGCTCTCTCTCTCAAATAAATAAAACTCTAAAAAATAAATAAATAAAGATTGGGGCACCTGGGTGGCTCAGTGGTTGAGCGTCTGCCTTCGGCTCAGGGCATGATCCCAGGGTCTGGGCATCGAGTCCCACATCAGGCTCTTGGCGGGGAGCCCGCTTCTCCCTCTGCCTGTGTCTCTGCCTCTCTCTCCGTGTCTCTAAGAAAGAAAGAAAGAAAGAAATTCTTTTAAAAATAAATAAAGATTGTAGGTTGATTAAAGGCCTCAGGAAGAAAATAAAACCCTCTGCCCACAGCCAGTACCTGTGAAAAGGAAGAGGGAAGTTAGTAGTCCCTGGATACCCAATACGCCCAAGGTTTCCAAGTGCATCCTGCATTCACTCCTCACAGGCACCCTATTTGAGAGGCCAGAGGATCTCAAACACTAAGGTACCTTAAAATCAGCAGACAGCTGTACAAGTGCAGGTCTTATGCTTGCCTGTAGCCCCATCGACGGCGCCGGCCTTGTAAAGCATCTTGGACGGACAGCCCGGGGCTAGCCTCACAGAGGGGCTCAGGGTCGCTCCTGGAGACAGGCTGCGAGGTCGGGTCACCAGGCTCCTCTCCTGGCAGGGCTGAGCTGGGGCTTAGGAACTTCAGACACTTTGGCCAATGTCTGCCACATTAAGAGGCCCCAAAGCCCATGGCCTGTTCACTACTTGGGCTACTGAAACAGACCGCGCCTCATGCCTCTCCAGGTTTTTGTTTGGTTTTAGATTTTATTTCTTTAAGAGAGTAAGCAAGAGAGAGAGAGAGAGAGAGAGCACACAAGCAGGGGCAGAGGGAGAGGGAGAAGCAGACTCCTCACTGAGAAGGGAGCCAACATCAGGACTCGATCCCAGGACCCTGGGATCACAGCCCGAGCTGAAGGCAGATGCTGAACCAACCGAGCCCCCAGGCACTCCCCTCTCCAGATTTTAGATACTTCTTTCCTGAGCTGGAACTTACAGTGTGTGGATGGAATATGAAGCCGCCCTACCTCCTGGGTTGGGAGGAAGCGTACAGGGTCACTCAGCCTCACACCTGGAGCTGGGCTCTGAAGCATGTATCCACCACACGCCTGTGGTTTCATGGACCAGAGTGTGACCCAATACTAGCCGAGTGCCCCCCCCATCCCCAGCCCATCCTCCCACTCTCTTACCTTGAGACCTACACTCAGTCCCTTTACTGCCATCACCAGGTTGTGGCACAGATTTAAGGAGATTCAAGAGATCTGGGTTCCCCTGGCTCATTTCCCTGCATAAAACTTTCCAATGCATGACTGTGACAAAGAGAGTAAGATCTGAAACCTGACCATGAGGGACAGGGACCCATGAGCTCAGGCCCCTGCTTGCCTCTCTCATCTCACCCCTACAGAACTGCTAGTGGCAGGTGCTGCTTCTTACTCAGGGCATCCAGTCCACCAGCCACAAGTGACTTACAGAGGAATCTAACCTTGATCCTGAGGGCAAAGAGAAGCCATTTGGGCCCAAGTATGACATGATCAGATCTGTGTTTTAGGAAGATGACAGGAAGGGTATGGAGGTGGACAGGCCAGCCTCGAGATTCTAGGCAAAGAGATCAGCCAGCAAAAGACCGCAGCATTCAGGATGAGAGCCAGCCAGGGCTTAGACCCAGGTAGAAGCTCAGGAAGGGCGGCAGAGGGAGGACCAGAAAGAGAATAATCAGAGAGGGGTGCGGATGGCAGAGGACTTGGGGAGATAGAAGCATCAAGGCTTCCATAAATGAGTGATGGAGTTTGGATTTAGGGACTATATCTTCTCACCTGCAAGTAGATTCACTGGCTCAGAAGACGGTCTCTGTGGTTCCCTTTGATTCTAAAGTTCTGTTTTTGTCATAATGATTTCCAGCTGGGGATAACATCAGACTTCTTGTGGGTCACAAGAGTCTCTGCAGGGCCAGGGAGCCTCCCTGGAGAAGGGCAGAGTGACCTTGGACTCGGAGGCAAGAGCAGGTGCAAGCACTCGGAATGCAGAATCGAGATGACTTCCGTTTGCTGTGCAGCCCAAGGTCTTGGCAAGAGGCCCATTCTTTTGGGGTGATTTATTATAAATAAGGCATTGTCCTGGCTGTCAGAGACTTGTAGGAATATATTGTGCTGCAGACAGCTGCTGTGATATGGGAATGGCTTTTAAGCTGAGAAAGAAGATTCCTTTCTCTTTCTTTTTCCTCTTTCTTTTTCCTTTCTTTTCTTTCGGTCTTGACTGTCTTTTATTTCTTTAGGGCTGCGGGTGAGGGAGGTGCGTGGATGTAGTTGTCGGTAGCGGAGGACGGGCGGGAGTGATGGGAGTTATCTTATTGGCTTCTTATTGTTTTCGTTTATTTCTTCGTTCTTCTTTCTTCTTCCTTATTACTTCCTTCCTTCGTTTCCTTCTTCACTTCCTGCCTTCCTTCTTCTCCTTTCTTCTTTCTTCTTTCTATTTCTTTCTTCAAGGACAAAAGTTTAAAGTCATTAGAGAGATGCACTTAGCAACCACAAGGCAGTCCCTTGGGAAAAGAATGTCCCTGAATCCCAACCCACCTTTGAAAGTGAACAATTCAGTGGTTTTTAGTATATTCACAAAGTTGGGCATTGATCACCGCACAAATTCCAGAACATTTTATTGCCCCAGAAAGAAAGAAACCCTGTCCCAATAGGAACAGGCTCCCCCCTGCCGCCCACCTCTGCAACCTCTAATCTACTATCTATTCTGGACTTTTTATATAAAAATGAAACCTTTTAGTAGGTGGCCATTTATGAATGGTTTCTTTCACTTAGCATGTTTTCACATTTCCTCCAGGTCAGAACTTGTTTCCTATATATGGATGAGTACTATTCTATTCTAGATGCCCTGTTTTGTTTATCTATTCATCAAGTGATGCATATTTAGGGTGTTTCCACTTTTTGGCTATTATGCTGCTGTTCACATTGCGTGGACACAAGTTTTCAATTCCCTTAGGTTTATACCTACAAGTGGAATCGGTAACTCTATGTTTAACTTTTTAAGGAACTGCCAGACTTTTTCCATGGTGGTGGCCTCCTTTGACATTCCTCCCAAAGACTTTGCAGGATGCAGTTGTGCAGACCATCCCTGGGAGTGGTACTATATCAGGATTTCCAGCTCAGTGCAGTCCTTCATGAATTTGCAAGGATATATATGTTTAGGGCGAGCGGTGGATGGATAATGGTGATCCTTTTTTATTTTTATTCTGTTACTACTTAAAATTATAAACTTATTGTTTCCGAATTATAAGGAAATTCAGAGAGCTATAAGTCCAAACCCAACTTAATACGAGAAATGTGAGGCCTGCAGACGTTCAGGAACCGACTCAAGGCCATATACATCATGTTGGGCATGGTTGAGACCTCGCCCAGATCTACTGATTCATTGATCAGTGGAGACTGTGTACACTTGGTACAAATAGACAGAGGGAGTCTGACAAAGTACAGCGAGAACCTTAGGGGTTGGTAGATTGTACATTCATACGTGCAAGCACACATGAGGGAAGACATTTAAGACCATGTGTTAAATGCTTTTCCTTTGCTTTCCATCAACAGGGAATGTGCATGCATTTGCTTCCCTAAATTTTGGTAGGATTACCTACGGTACATCTGTGCTGTCTAATATGGTACCAGTAGGCAGATGTGGCTTTTAAGCATCTGTTACTAGTGCCACGGAGGAATTACATTTTAGATTTTTATTTAATTTTAACTTAGTCATATGTGACTAGTGGCTGCCATATTGGACAATCATTAGATATTAGAACTAAAATGAAGGTAAGACTTAGGCCCAAAAGGTAGATGTTACTTGACCAAGAAGATCCAGTTAATTTTTTGTATAACCAGAACTTGTTCCTTTTATGACCAACATCAAGATTATTGGAGTGCTCAGCAATGGAGAAGTAGGGGGATGGACGTATATGTAACAATCCTTCCCCATGGCCAAGTAACATGGATCTGCTTCCATATATACCATCTCATTTCATCCTTGGAATACCCTGGAAGATAAGAAGAAGGAGTAACTCCATTCTTATAACCCAAATATCATAGGTGAAGCATCAGAGCATCAGTGAGATTAATTAGCTTGCCTAACGTCACCCCTCTAAGTAAGTGATGGAACAGAGATGAGAACCCAGGCCTTATGCCAAAGCCCATTGTATCTCTGGGAAAAAAAGTTTTTTAGGGAGAAAACTGGGTAAAATTAAGATGAGACAAGGGTTACTGGGATAATAATACCCATTTCTGAAGATTATTGTCATGAAGGTCAAATTGAATAGAATGTGCAGAAGCACCTCTCACAGTACCTGGCCCAGAGCAGGTGTTCATTCTCTACTAGTTGAATCAGGCCTGGAAGGAAGTATAGATGTTATAGCAGGAAAGAAAGACACTAAGCACTCAAATATAGTCCTGGGAAACCACTGTTCATGAGTGACAACAGGACTAAACCACCCTGTCTGGAATGGAGTTACAAATCTTTTATTTATTTATCCCATTCATCCATCAAGTATTTACTGAGCCTCTTTTATGTGCAAGGCACTGTGTTTGGTACTGGGGACATAACAGTGAACAGAAAGGGGTCAACTGTGCTGAGCCTGTGACA